>NC_134579.1:222263304-222989554 GCF_037038515.1 Microtus pennsylvanicus | reverse complement strand
ACCCCTGACCCCTGACCCCTGACCGACACTAACCCTTGACCCTTGACCTTGACCCTGACCCCTGACCCCGACGCCTGACCCTGTCCCCTGACCCTGACCCTGACCCCTCACCCTAACACTAACCCCCACCCCAACCCTAAATCCCACCCCAACCCCTAACCACTAACCCCTAACCGTAGCTAGAAACCTAACTCTCACCAGAAACCTAACAAGAAACCTAACTAGAACTTGAATCTTAAACCTAACCAGAATCCTAATCCTAACCAGAACTCTTCAAAACCTCAGTCAGAACCCCAAGCAACAAACCCTAAATCCAAACCATAACACTAACCTGAACATGAATACGAATACTAACCCAAACTATGACCCAAGGCTTCACTAAACCCTAAACCCATAAACGCTAATCATACTTCTAATCAAAATCCTAACATGAACTCTTAACAGAACCGTAAACCATAACCCAAACTGGAACCTAAGCACTACACCATAAAAACACAGCCAGAAACCGTAACACCCTAATCATAACCAGAACACCTAACCCTAACACTAGCCACTGAATCCAACACCAACACCTAACCCATAAACACCAACAGTAACCCTAACGCTGTAAACATAAACCTTACACCAAACCCCTAACAACGAACGCCAACACACAATCCAATCCGGACCCTAACACTCACGCAAATTGTGCCAAGAACCTAGAAATGTAACTGAACACTAAACAGATAACGACACAAAATCAATACCCCCTAAACCAAACCAGGACCGGAACCATAAACAGAAACCATGATAAAAAACATAACCCGAACCCCAACGCGAAACTAAACCATAACCCAAACACTAATCCAAAGACAATCATTAATACTAAACCCTAACCTGGAACCTAACACAAACCCATAACTCCATTACAAACCCAAGCTGTACATATACCCTTGACACCACTTCAAAAACATGAAACTGATAACCTAACAAGACTCATAACCAATAAGCAATAAAAAAGAACATCAACATGAGCCAAAAACAGAAGCCACACCATAACACAAAACCTAACACAAACACAAATGCTGATTCAAAACCAAAAACAAAACCGTAAATCAATGCATGAACAAAAAACAAAGCACACAACCATATCTTAAACAAATCAAAAACCCTAAATCTAAAACATACCATAAACCCAAGCAAAGCACAAGAACAAAACACTGTACAGAACCCTAACCCTTAACACAAATCTGAGCCAGAACTGGAAATCATAACTCTAACCCCTTAACCCTAAAACCTAACTCCAACTGTAACCCAATTACAGATCCGCAACACCACCATCCTAACCCCCTAGGCACTACCCATAGACCTAAATCCTGGCCCTAGCTCTAAGCCTTATCCACAAACCCTAGCCATAAACCTTATCCAAACCAAGGACCAAGAACAGAGTGTCCAGGTACCTGGCAGGACAAGCAATCATCTCGGATAGACATACTGAGTAAAATCCCCAAGCACCATCCAAATTGGTTTTTCATCTCTAGCTAGCTAACAAGAGATAGTTGCCTACATGCAGTCTACCCAAATACTCACCCCGCCCACTAAACCCTGAAAGCTGCTAACCCCATCCAACCCAAAAACTTACCAGTTTGTGCTCCAACATGCTGCAACTCTGAAAGAAATGGGTTACAATACAGAGAAAACAAACAGGTACATGAACAGCAACACAGCACAACGCGACACTCTCTGGAACATCAATAGTCAGACAAATATTTTGGGTCATCCTCAACCTGCCTCAGGTCAGAAGATCAAGAGAGCAAGTCCACAAACAAGCTGTGACTGCACAGAGTATACCAAAGGAGCAATAAAGTAAAATGGAAAAAAAGAACAGGAGAAATGAGACCCCCCCAAACCACAGAGCAGACCAAGAACACTTCCCAAAGACTCAGCCAGCCACTGTAACAATTTGAACAAGATGCAAAGACACTGCCAAGGTAAAATGAAAAGTTGGTCGACTCTAATGCAATAATTTATACAACATCCTAAGGTCACACTGTAACATCAGAATCAAGTGATCACAGACCAGGCAGATTCCAAACAAAGGAAAAAAGGACTATAATTACGTAAGAAGATAACTTTATTGAGATGATAAATACATATAAAGTGAAATGAAAATCTAACTAAAAAACGAAGAAAAAACCAACAGCTAAAATATGAAAAAAATTAAAAATCACACAAAAAAACAAGATAACGAAGGGGTAAAAACCAGACTGCTGATGAAAACGGTTTAAGACCAAAGACTGAAATATAAGCCATAAAGAAAACAATAGAAACCCCAGATATGAAAATCCAGGAAAAAATGAAAAGAAACTACAGAGGGAAGTACAACAAACAGAATAAAAGAAATGGAAGAGAGAATCTCAGGTTTGAAGAATGCTAGATCAGGTAATGAAAAAAAAACCATGAAACCTAACAAAGTTTTAACAAAACATACATAAAATCTGGGGAAAGAACAGAAAACAAAACCTAAGAAATGAGGGATAGAAGGCACAGAAAATATAATCAAGAAAATTACAAAACGAAACTTACAAAACTTAAAGAAGGATATCTTACCTTAAGAAGGAGGTATAAGAAGCATAAAGAACAACAAATAAAGTAGATTAAAAAGATCCCCTAGTCATATCACAAAACATCAAACACAAAAGCATACAGAATAAAGAATATCAGGATGTGCAAAAGAAAATGGCCAAGTAACATATTTAGGTAAACCTATCAGAATTACTCCCAACGTCTCAAAGGAAACCGTGAAAGCAAAAAGAGCAGGGATAAATGTGCAGCAGGCAATATGAGACCTTGAATACAAATACAGACTACTAAAACCTCCAAAGCTTCCTTTCACCATTGGTTAAAAACAAGGTATCACCTGACCAAAAAAAAAAAATTGTAAAAAGACGTATCAAAAGTCCCACCCTTACTACAAGGAAAACACCAATGCAAGAATGAAAACTTCACACACAAGTTCTAAAGCAAAAACAAAAAACTCGCATCAGCAAAACTCTAACAACAACTCTCACTTGAAAATAACAGAAATTATCATCTATTAGTCATTAATGTCTCTTACTATATATGTGCTCAAACCACATATAATGACACAGTCTAAGAGAATAGATACGAAAACAAAAATCAACAATCTATTGTATACAAGAAAAATACCTCAACATCAAAGACAGACAGCACCTCAGAATAAAGGGTATGGAAAAGGACCCAAGAAACAATCAGGAATGGCAACCATAATATCTAACAGATTTCTAACTAAAGTAAGTCAGAACACTTGGAGAAGGCACTATATACTAATAACAAGTTCAATCTATCAAGATGAAGCCTCAATCATTGTCATACAAGTGCACTCACACATGTAAAAGAAACATGATTAGAACTCAAATTACTCATGAAAACCTAATCACTAATGGCAGGATATCTCAGTATTCCGCAATCGACAATGAACAGGTTAACCAGACAAAAATTTATAAGCGAAATAAGAGAACTAAGAGATGTAATGAATGAAATGGGCCTAAGAGACATCTTTAGAATAATACACCCAAACAGGAAAGAATATACCATCTTCCCAGCACCTCATGAATACTTTTATACAGCTGACCACACACTGTGCAACACAGAAAACATATACAGGAAAAAAAATGGAGTAATACACTGTGTCCTATCAGATGACCACAATTTATAATTAGAACTTGACAGCAACAGCATTCTCAGAAATCATACAAAACTATGGAAATTGAACAGCAAACTACTGAACTACCCAAGGGTCAACGTAAAATAAAGACTTCCTAAAATTGAACAAAAATGAAGGAACATTTTACCAAAACTTATGAACAATATGAAATCAGTGCTAAGAGGAAAGTTCCTAGCTCATACAGAAAGCTCACACTAGTGAGTTAAAACATGTGAATGCTCTAGAACAAAAAAACCAGACATGACCAGAAGGAGTAGAAAACAGAAAATAATCAAATTGAGGGATGAAATAATTTATATAGAAACAAAAATGCAATGAATCAATGAGACAAAGAGCAGGTTGTTAGAGAAAATAAAGATAGACAAACCCTTATGCAAACTAATAAAAAAGACAAGAGAGAACATGCAAACTAACACAATCAGAAATGAATAGGGATATATGACAACAGACGCTAAGGAAATTGACAGAACCCTTAGATCATACCACAGAAACCTGTCCTATACAAAATTGTGAAACAGAAATGAAATGGACAATTTTCTGTCTAGGTACCATTTACATAAATAATATAAAGCATAGGTGAGCAATTTAAATATGTATATACTCCTAAAGAAAATAAAAGCTCTCATCAAAAGCAAACAGAGTATTCAAGGGCCAAATGGTTTTAATGAAGAATTCCATCGGAACTACCTATACCGCTCTAAGTGTTGCACATAATATACCCAGAAGGAACATTGCCTGAACTCTTTTTGAGTATGCAGTAAGATTGATGTGAAAACAAAAAGACTCACCCGAGAAAGAGAATTAAAAAATAATCTCAGTAATGAATATGAATGCAAAAATACTCAATAAAATGATGGCACACCGAATGCAGGAATACATTATAGAAACCTTCATGATCAATTCACCAGAGATGCAGGGACGGTACAACAATCATAAATGCATTAATGTAGTCCATGATAGAAATAAATATAAAGAATAAGTAATTATGAACAACCTAATGAGTAATAAAATAGGCACATATTGCACTTGTCATAAAAGGCTGTCAGCATAGTCCATTAATCATACCTGGATTAATGTTAATGAAAATTAAGAAATATAATCTGCATGTCCAGATTTTACGTAATGTACTCTAAAACATCAGCCATATATTTGGAAAACTTTTGAACAAATTTGGCAAAGTACTTCAATAAAAATTGGTCAATTGGGGCACATATGGTTAACCTAGTAACAACTGCTCTGAAATATCACGTGTGATTTGCTATGTGTCACTGGGATGAACCAAGACGAGAATAAAACTAACCGGAGGCCGTTTTCTGGCATTGATTACCTTCCACACAGCCACTACTGCAATACAGATCCACATTTACAAGATGATAGCTGCCTTAACCCAAACCCTAACCTTAACTATAACCCTAACCCCAAGCTTAACCCTAACCCTCAGCCCTAACCGGAACTCTAACCGGAACCCTAACCCAGAACCTGAACCTTACCCCTAACCGGAATCACAGCCCTAGTCAGAATCCCAGTCAGAACCCCAAACAACAATCTTTAGAACCAAACCATAACACTAACCTGAACCTGAACACAAATACAAACCCAAACTATGACCCTAAGCTAAACCCTAAACAATAACCCATAAACCATAAACAGAATTCCTACCCAAATCCTAACCCAAAATATAACCTGAAATGTAAACCATAACCCAAACCAGAACCTGAGCACTACACAGGAACATTAATGCAAACACAAACACAAACAAAAAACATAACCCACTAATCATAACCAGAACACCAAACCATAACACCAGCCACTAACCCCAACACCGACACCCAACCCATAAACCCCAACACTAATCCTAACCCTCTAACCATACACCTTATACCAAAACCCTAACAATGAACGCCAAGACCAACTCAAATCTGGACCATGACAATTACCCAAAACTGCGACAAGAACCTGAAATTGAACCGTAAACACTAAAAAGATGACTACCAAAAATCAATACCCCCTTACACAAACCTGGACCAGAACCATAAACAAAAACCATGACAAAAACCATTAACCAAACATTTACTCAGATACTAAACGATAACAAACAACAAACAGGTTATTTTATGTAATAAAGGTAGACAAACCCCTATGCAAACAATTAAAGAAGATGAGAGAGAACATCCAAACTAAAACAATTGGAAATGAAAATGGATACATTACAACAGACACAGAGGAAATCCACAGAACCCTTAGATCATACTATATAAACATGTACTGTACAAAATAGTGAAGCAGAATAGAAATGGACAATTTTCTGGATAGGTACCACTTACATAAATTAAATAAAGCCTAGGTGAGCAATTTAAATAGGTATATACTCTTAAAGGCAATAGAAGTTCCCATCAAGAGCAAACAAAATATCCCAGGGCCAAATGGTCCTAATGAAGAATTACATTAGAACTTCCTATACTCCTCTAAGTGTTGCGCATAATATAACCAAAAGGAACATTGCCAGAAGTCTTATTATAACTATGCAGTAAGATTGATGCGAAAACAAAAAAGACTCAACTGAGGAAGGGAAGTATAAACTAATCTCAATTATGAACATGAATGCAAAAATGCTCTATCCCATCCTAGCTTGCCACCAAGGACTCCTATCCATCTGGAGTGTGTTGATGTCCATCACCACAGTCTACTCCAGGGTGGAGTAGATATAAGAGGCTGCAGAGCTAAGAAAACTAAGAAAAGGCAGACCAAGAAAAAAACCACAAGCACAGAGATAGCCGCAGCAAAGACCATACCAAGCAGGCAAGACTCTCCTAACAGGATTGGTACAAATGTGCATGCATTTATGTAAGAATACCTCCAAAAATTTGAAAGACAGCATGATAGTATGAAAAGCCAGGGAATATACAACAGGAGAATTTGAACACCCTAATCCAGAGGTAGTACATGAAATAGACTTTAAACTTAAAATTATGAAAAATATAGGGACCATCAAAAGAATGTAAAAAAACAACTTTAAACAAAAGGCTGAGAAAAATGACAACAACTCTGAAGAAATGAGAAATCAAAGAAACCCTGGGAAAGAAAACCAAGAAAAAGCAATCAAAATGGTAATAGAAAGATTTCAAGACTTGAAAACTGTAATGGAGGAAAAGGATTCAACAAAATTAGAGAATAAATCTTTCCCAACCTAAAAAATGATATTCCTATTAAGGTAAAAGAAGCATACAGAACACCAAATAGACTGAAACAGAAACCCTCAATGCCTAATAATAAAAACACAAAAGATACAGTATTAAGAAAGAATATTAAGAGCAGCAAATACTTTATACTCACAGCAGGAATATATCATCAGGATGAAGTATCAATACCAAATATAAATTTCAGTAATATAAAAGCACCCACATCACTAGAAATAAATTTATGCCCGAAACCACACTAATAGTAGGAGACTGGAGCACTCCTCTCTCAATAATGGACAGGTCAACCAGACAGAAACGTAACAGAGAAATAAGAGGAATAATGGAGATAATGAAATAAATGGACTTCAGAAATATCTGTAGAACATTCTGCCCTAATAGTAAAGCATATATCCTCTCACCTACTCATAGAACCTTCTCGAAAATTGACCACATACATGGATAACAAAGTGAACCTTATATGACACAAAAAAATTTTGCAGAGGCAGGCAGATCTCTGTGAGTTCTAGGCAGGACTGGTCTACAAGAGCTACTTACAGGACAGGAACCAAAAGCTAGAGAAACCCTGTCTTGAAAATCCAAACAAAAAAAAATGGTAGGGGGGGTGATTGGGCTGGAGAGAAGGATCAATGGTTAAGAGCATTGCCTGCTCTTCCAAAACTCCTGAGTTCAATTCCCGGCAACCACATGGTGGCTCACAACCATCTGTAATGATGTCTGGCGCCATCTTATGGCCTGCTGACACACACACAGACAGAATATCGCATACATGATAAATAAATTACCAAGAAAGTAAATATTTAAAAAAATTTTTGCAAGCACATGAGCATTATCAGATGACCATGGATCAAAGTTGAAGTATAACAACTGTTATTACACCAAAAACAGACAAAACTCATGGAAAGGTAACAGGCAACCACTAAACCGTACCTGGGTCAGGGAAGAAATAAAGAAATGAAAGTATTCCTTGAATTCAAAGAAAATAAAGACACAACGTAAGCAAACTGAAAGTGGCGCTAGGAGAAAAATCCATCTTCTCAGCACCTCATGAAAAGGTCTATAAAGCTGACCACACTGTGGAACAAAGTAAACATACACAGAAAAAAACTGGAGTAATACACTGTGTCCTATCAAATGACCATGATTTAAAATTAGAACTTGACAACAACAGTACTATCAGAAATCCTACAAAACAATGGAAATTGAACAGCAAACTACTTAACCACGCATGGATCAATGAAAAATAAAATAAATACTTCCGAAAACTCAAGAAAAATGAAGGCACGTTGTACCCAAACCTATGTAACACTATGAAAGCAGTGCCAAGAGGAAACTTCCTAGCACAAACAGAAAGCTCACACTAGTGACTTAACAACACATGTGAATGGTCTCGAAAAAAAAAGCAGACATGACCAGAATAAGTAGAAACAGAAAATAAAAAAAAATTGAGGGCGGAAATAAATTGAAACAAATAAATAATACAATGAATTAATGAGACAAAAAGCAGGTTATTTGACAAAATAAAGAAGATAAACAAACCCTAATGCAAACTAATAAAAGACAAGAGGGAACATCCAAACTAACACAATCAGAAATGAAAATGGATACATGACAACAGACACTAAGGAAATTCACAGAATCCTTAGATCGAACCACAGAAACCTGTACTCCACAAAATTGTGAAACATAAATGAAATGGACAATTTTCTGGCTAGTCAACATTTACCTAAAATAAAATGAGGCTTGGATGAGCAATTTAAATAGCCATATACTCTTAAAGGAAATCGAAGCTCTCATCAAAAGCAAACCAAATATCCCAGGGCCAAATGGTTTTAATGAAGAATTCCATTAGAACTTCCTGTACTCCTCCAAATGTTGCACAAAATATAACCAGAAGGAACATTGCCAGACTCGTTTTATAAGTATGCAGAGTCAGGGGAAAAATTCCTGGAGATCTGACAGCCAAACTAGCGAAAAAAGCAAACTCCAGATTCAATGACTCACCTTAAGACATACTGTGGAGAGCAACAAAGGAGAACCCCTGATGTCAGCCTCAGGCATCCATACATGTGTGAACGTGTATAACCATGTGCACCCCATTCCACATATACACACACACCTAAGAATTTTCTCTGGATGTACTTTGTAGCATTCCTTGGGTAAGAATATGACCTCATACCTATTGCAGGATGATCAAGATCAGAGTTCTATTAACTTTATTATCAAAAAAATCTTAGCCAGGCGATGGTGGCACATGCCTTTAATCCCAGCACTCGGGAGGCAGAGGCAGGCAGATCTCTGTGAGTTCGAGGCCAGCCTGGTCTACAGAGCTAGTTCCAGGACAGGCTCCAAAACCACAGAGAAACCCTGTCTTGAAAACCCAAAAAAAAAAAAAAAAAGAAAAAAATCTTATAGATGTCATCCCTCACCACTTAAGTACAAACTCTCCCCTATAGCAGAACTACATCATAGGAAATGAATATATCAAATTGTATTTATACCCCCGGGCTCCACACCACATGATTAGTTTGTTGGGCACAAATTATAATGATGATACTTCCTGTTTCTTGGAAGTTTGAGAAATTACTACATCATCACTGATACTACCTAGGAGAAAATGTTCTGCAAAAAAAATAATAGTCACTTTCAGCTTCTAAAACTTTTAAGACATTTATCTTTGGTCATATATAAAATACTGACCACTATACTAAGTGAAGAAACAACAAAAAAAAACTTTTCAAGTAAGAGTCTGAAATGCCTATGAAAACAGGAGCATTTCTTCTGGGTAGGTGCTGGCTGCTTCAATATGAACAGTCTTTAGACTCTGAACATTAAACCTCCATGGAGGCAATACTAACTGCAGAGCTCACTACACTGAGTCTGGCAGTTCTATCATACTACAATTAAAAGTCCTAAAAATACCAAAAGAGAATAATCATGAAAAACACTACAAAGTTTGAGTGAAGCATTTCTATATTAACATCAACAAATGCATGAGGTCAATTTTTAAATCTGAAAAATTACATGGGGCTAATGAGAGAGCAAGCGTATTTGCCTTCATGAAGGATTTTTATTTAATTTAGACTCAATTCATTCTTCTTCTTCCCTGAGAATGTGGAGGGCATGGCCAAGCTTAACCTTTGATCTCCGCATAACCAATAAGGAGGAAATAAGCACCTCTACCAGGAAAAGGAAGAGTGAAGAGATGCAGCAGAGCAGGGATCTGCAACTAGCTGACCATGTACTAACGACACAGGTAAAAACTAAGCTTTATGAAAGTGAGGGTGGAAAGAGTCCTAGGCTCTAAGATGGCTCATATGACAGGCACACCAGTGGCTGTCATGCTCCCTGAAGAGGACACTGCACACGGGCATCTCAACGCTGGCAGTGGTCCCAAAGTCTAGAAGTGTTTTACCCTAAAAGCATCAACTGCAATCAATTTCTAAGTCTGTTTTGCCTCTGTCCATGACAAGAACCAACTTGTTCCAAAATTCTATAAAATGTTTTTTCATGTTAAACTCTGCTGTTTACAGAAAACATGAAAAAACAAGGACATGAATGCTGCTATCACATGATGCTCATAATATTTTCAATCTCAAAGCCTTCGGGTCCATGAAAGAAACCAACACCGATAAAAGTCGACTATTTCAGGATGAGATCAGTGATGGCTTACGGCGAGTTGTCTAAAGGACAATTTCTGTCTTTGTGACACACACCCAGTTAATGTTAAACTAAAACAAACTCAGGTAGTAAGTGAACTAGGACAAAATATGCTTAAGACAGTCTAAAATTGTATAAAGACAGTTCACTAATATGTCTAAGTTTCTTTCTCATTTCTCTTCAAAGGAAATCTGTCATAAAAATACACACATTTTATCAAACACACTACACACTACACCAACACATACACACACGATACAAACACACTACACACACCATACTACACCAAACACATATACATACACACATCACACACTACACCGCACACATACACACACCACACACACACTACACCACACACACATACCCACCACACACATTACACACCACACACATACATATATACACAATACACATCACACTAAACCACATACATACACAACATCACACACTATACCACACTACATCACACGTACCACACACATACATATACACACCATCCACACCACACACACACACTACACCACACACACACCTACACATATCACAATACACCACACACATACACATATCACACACACACACTACACCACACACACATACACACACCACACACATCACACATACACTACACCACACACATACACGCACCACACACATCACACACACACACCACACATACATACACACACCACACACACATTACACACCACACACATAAATACACACCATCCACACACACACACCTACACACTACACCAAACACATACACACCACACACATCACACACCACACACACATCACACACACACACACCACACACATACACACACCACACACATCACACATACACTACACCACACACATACACACACCACACACATCACACACACACCACACATACATACACACACCACACAGACATTACACACCACACACATACATATATACACAATACACATCACACTAAAACACATACATACACACATCACACACTCCACTATACCACACTACATCACATGTACCACACACATACATATACACACCATCCACATCACACACATCTACACACTACACCACACACACATACCTACACACATCACAATACACCACACACACATACACATGACACACACCATACTACACCACACGTACCACACTAAACCACACACACATACACACACCACACACACGCACATCACAATACACCACACACACATACATACACATGACACACACCATACTACACCACACATACCCCACTAAACCACACACACCATACACACACATGCACACACTATTAAGAATCTTAAAGCAGTTAGACATGGGCATGGGCATAGTGGCACACACCTTTAATCTCAGCACTTGAGAGGCAGAGGCAGGCAGATCTCTTTGAGTTCAAGGCCAGCCTTGTCAACATAGAGAATTTCAGAACAGTCAAGGATACATAGAAATCGTGTCTCAAAAGTACAAAAGAAAAAAAAAAACATCAGCAGCAAGTAGTTAGTTTAACCAATCCAGAGAATAAAGAAATTTTATGGAAAAATAATGTAAAAATGAACACTGCCTAACTAAGGTTTTCATTAATCTTAAACATAGCCCAATTTCTTGCTATTTTTAGAAGAATTATTTATGTGTGTGAGTGCTTCTATTTGCATGTGTGCCTGCACGAAAGAAGAGGGCATCCGTTCCCATTACAGATAGTTGTGAGCCACCATGTGGTGGCCGGGACTCGAACCCAGGACCCCTGGAAGAGCAGCCAGTGCTCTTAACCGCTGACCACTCCTCTAGCCCCAACTCCTTGTCATTTTAAGGCTAGAGATACTGTTCTATTTCTCCTTAAACCATACACCAAACAGAAAATAGCAAGTGAAACCAAAATTTTAAATCACAAAGATAACCACAGCTCCTCAAGAATGGCCTGGGTGCCAAGAATGTAGGATCCAAAAATTGTGTATACAAAAGTCAAATCTATACTTTTTTTTTTCAAAAACAATGGATCATGTCAAAGCTTGAAAACATCACTTTCTTTGCACATGAAAAATATGTACATTAATAAGACCTAACAGGAGATGTAAATATCTGGGTAGGGAAGGTCTACAATCACAGAACTTAGGAGGCAGAGGCAAGTGAATGCATCAAGTCCAAGCCAACGTGGGCCACACAGTAAGACCCTATCTCTGAAGAAAGACCAACTAACCAACAAGTGACCAGAGTAATCCCTGTAGCATTCTATAGCCATCTTCCAAGGTTTCAAAGATCACTTTCAGACTGTTTAACTTCAGGATGATGCAGAATGATAACGACAGCAAACATTTGGTTTCTGATGGTAATGACAACCTCTGAATTACTTTTATTTATTTATTTTACAGCCCAACCGCAGTTTCCCCTCCTTCCTCTCCTCCCATTCCCTCCCCCTCACCTCTGTGCCTCCAGTCTACTGTTTCTGCTGCATTAATTTTTAAGTTGTCTTTCCTATCCTTGTGAGCAAAATAAAAAATACAACACACAGATCTCACTCATTGTTTCTTTCCCTTAGCCTTTTCCTCAACTGTTAGATTTCCCCAAACACAGATGGAAATGTCCAGTATGAAGGAAGAAATGGAATGTTTTCACATTCGGTATTTAACTGGTAGCGATCCATTTTCATGATTCCATGCTGGGCTTAAACTTGCTATGCACAGTTTTTTTTGTTGCTGTTGTTAAGATTTATTTATTATGTATACAGTGTTTTCCCTACATATATGCTGTAAACCAGAAGAGGGCACCAGATCTCATTACAAATGGTTGTGAGGCACCATGTGGTTTCTGGGAATTGAACTCAGGACCTCTGGAAGAGCAATCAGTGCTCTTAACCTCTGAGCCATCCCTCCAGCCCCTATGCACAGTTTCTTATGTTTTTTTTTCAGGCTATTTTAGACAAATTTCTAAAATGACTTTATGAGTTCAAGCAGTAGGACCTTTGAGAGAGTTACAAAAATTTGCATACTGCTTTTCAAAGCTAATAAATTGTACATTTTTATCTCTTTTGACAAGGTCAAATCACTGCATCCTCAAAGACATTGGACATTTTTAGTGTTATAGTATTTGTGTTCTAATAAATAAAGTTTTACTGGAGATCAGAAGGCAAAGCAGCCACCCTAGTCAGCCCTACAGGCCAGGGAGTGGTGGCACATACCTTGAATCCCAGGACTCAGAAGACAGAGTTAGATGGATCTCTTTGAGTTCAAGGCTACCCTGGGCTACACAAAATCAATCCACAAACAGATCCAGGTGGTGATGGTTCACACCTTTAATCCCAGCTTTTGGGAATCACACACCTTTAATGGAGAGAAGACAGGAGCAATATGACTGGGCAGAGAGTAGAATAATTTTTGTTCGTCTGAGAGTTAGTAGAGATAAGATCTCTCTAGTTGCTTGACTGCTTTGCTTTTCTGATCTTCAACTTGAACCCCAATATCTATCTCTAGGTTTTTATTATTCGTGCAACAGAAATTTCTCTTCCTAAAAGAAAATCAATTTAAGCACCAAAAGGAAGACTGAAGGACTGTTGGGGGATATCAGGAACAAAGCCCGTGTCTCACCCATACTAAACAAATACTCTACACTGAGTCACAGTCTCAGTACTCAAATGTTTCAGCACGAGTTTACACATTTTAGAGGTGACTGCATTTGTCTGTGCTTTCAAACTGTACAAACTTTTAGTCACTTTTCCAGGATCCCCTAATATTAAGTTGCTATACCTCAACATAAAACTGCTGCTTGACATCCAGAAATTTAGTGTTTATACAGTCCAAAAAACCTTACTTACTGTAACTTTCCCAATATTTTTATTCTTGGAAAATTCTTTTCCATTTTGACATAGCTATTGATATAGTTTCAGTGCCTTTGTTAAAGATACTACACATTTCAGACATAGACCTCAGGGAAATAGAGTTGGAACTGACCTGCAAGCCTCCTTCCCAAGGCCTAGCTCGAGTAGTACCTGAAGATGCTATGCAAGCTGCCAAAGAAAAAGAGAAATCAACATTCCTACCCAGCTATAAAACTTATGAACCTCAGTGATATCTTTCTGACAAGATACCCCCATGGCACAATAACAGCACAAGGGCACTTTATCATGGGAATGACCAACATCTGTCTAATAGAACTTAAGGTCTGCTCAATAGGAGGGAATGCACACCCAGTACTATAAACTTAGCCAATATTTATGGCTAGAGAGGTTCGAGACCCTATGGGAGAACCCACAATTGCCAAAATCAATGTACTTTCTAACAATACTCTAAATGCTTACTCTTATACCCAAAGATAAGGGTAACTCTCACCCCTCCACAAGAAAAACCTTCTTTTGTAGTAAAGAACATTATAGAGATATACAACTGGTCCACATGTAGAGAATGTGACCACAGGTGCTCAGCCCCAAATGGCTTTCCTACAATGTAACTCCTACTCCTAAGGCCCAGAAAAACAATGGAAGAGGGGGAAGAAAGATGGGAAGAACCAGATGACCCAGGACACTTGTTGCTAGTATCTTTTAGACATGGCAGAAAAAGTGTACCTATGAAATCTCAACAATACAGTTACCTAAACAAGACTTGCATAGTGATACCACCAGTCGACATGCCAATGCACATGAGGGAAATTTCACAAAGCCCTACCCCTCGATGAAGAGAAGAGCTACGCAAAACTCACTGTGGCTGACAGAGGGCGAATCAGTTTTTCCCAAGAATGAGCATCCAGATAGGTTATCCAATCCCAAGTGGTCAGCCCTTAACACGTGTACAGCAATATGGCTAGGATTAAAGCCATGGCTTTGATTGCTGGTTCCAGCCCACTCCTTAGCTTTATTCTGAGAATCTTGCCTCATGGCAGAAGTACTGGCTGGAGTCATGTTTATTGCCACTACTCTATGGCGTTTAAAGGTCTCTACCACCACAAAAAGCATGCAGTCAGCTTTTCATCAATACCATTTAAGGTTAGCAGCTAAAGCTGAGTCAGGAAACCTCTCTTTTTTTTTTTTCAAATATTTATTATGTATACAATATTCTGTCTGTGTGTATGCCTGAAGGCCACAAGAGGGCACCAGACCCCATTAAAAATGGTTCTGAGCCACCATGTGGTTGCTAGGAATTGAACTCAGGACCTTTGGAAGAGCAGGCAACGCTCTTAACCTCTGAGCCAACCGAAAGTATGTGCACGCAGCTCTTTTATCTACAAGAGACTGAAGCGCACAGTAAGGTACTGCCGCTTATCTACGTTGGACTTACCTTACCTAACAGTTATAACGGTGGTCCCAAAATGATGATCAAAAGCACTCCCAGAAAATCACTAAGGCCTCCACGCTACAAAATTAACTTTTAGCTTTTGGTGAGAGAAATTGAAAAATACACCAGGAAATGGAAAGATCTCCCCATGTTCTTAGATAGAGAGAATAAACAAAATAAATATGGCAATCAGTCCAAAAGCAATTTGTAGATTAAATGAAATCATTACCAAAACAACAAATTCTTAATAATCAATAATCAATATCAAAAAACCAATGATGGACAACATAATCCTGTACAGTAAAGTAAGTTCCAGAGGCATGACAATCCATCAACCTCCATTACAGAGATACAGTATTGGAAACAGCTTGGTATTGGCATAAAAACAGACTTGACCACTGGAATCAAATCAAAGACACAGAGAGTAATCCACACAGAAGTTCAGCTGATTTTTGACCAAGAAGCTAAAATTATACAATGAAATAAAGATAGCATCTTCAACAAATGGTGCTGGCATAACTGTATGTCAACATGTAGAGGAATCAAACTACATAAATATCTATCGACATGCAAAAAACTAATGTCCAAAGGAATATCCAAAATATATAAAGAGCTCAAGAAATTAAAAATCAAAAGATGAAAATGTCTTACCTCCTCTGAGGACTGATTGGATATGGTAGGGAGGCTGCTTGTTTGCTCCGGATGCTCAGAACTAAATAATAAGACAGAAACCATATTACTTGGAATACTCATTGGACAATAGCTTAAGCGTATTTATGGGTAGCTCATATCATAAATTAAACCCATCTCCTTTAATCTGTATATTGTCTTCCCTTGTAAAATTCCATCATCTGTCTCCATACTAGCTATATTGCTTCTCTCTGACTCTGCCTTCTTACTATCAACATTGACTTTCAATTTCCTGACTGGCTCAAACACTATCTGAAACAGATTTGTTATTAAGCAACAGTATTCACAGCACAGACAGATGGGACTCTCATATCACCTTAAGCTGAAGAGAAAGCTGCTAACATTCTGCTCTCATTCTCCTAATGTTAAAACCACATTTATTTACTTTTACTTTTCCATTTCTAGAACCAACATTTTTATATTCTCATTCTTATGATTTATGATTGCCAACAAGTCTGCTGCAAAGAAAGGAAATAAGAACTCCATAATACAAAATGGAAGGGGACTGGGACATAGGGGACAAAGTAGTGAGGGCAACTGTTGCAGTATTTTCTTAATCACACTGAGCATGTACCCAAGCAAGCACGCCCTTTTGTCTGCGATGTCCATGGCCAGAAAGTGGCCTTATCCCATCCAAGCTTTCCACCAAGGACTCCTATCTACCTGCAGGGTGTTGAGGTTCACCATCACAGCCTACTCCAGGGTGGAGTGGATAAAAGAGACTCCAGGGCTAAGAGAACTAAGAGAAGGCAGAAGAAGAAAAAACCACAAGCACACAGCTAGCCACAGCAAAGAGCGTACCAAGCAGCCAAGACTCTCCTAACAGGATTGGTACAAATGTGCATGCTGTTATGTCAGAATACCTCAAAAATGTGAAAGACAACATGATAGTATGAGAATCCAGTGAATATATGCCCTAATCCCGAGGAAGAAGAAATAGACCTTAAAATTAAAATTAGAAAAGAGATAGCGTCCATCAAACAGAATGTGAAAAACAACTGTAAGAAAATGGAAGAGAAGAATAACAACAACTTTGAAGAAATAAAAAATCCAAAGATACCGTAGGAAAGGAAACCAAGAAAAAGCGAATCAAACTGGTAATGGATAGAGTTGAAAACTGAACTGGAGGAATTAGATTAAACAAAATTATACAATAAGTCTTTCACAACATAAAAAATTAATATTCCTAGACACAGAAGCATAAGGAAAACAAAATAGACTGAAAAAAGAAACCATCACCACATCATAAAACACAAATGATACAGTATTAAGAAAGAATATTAAGAGCAGCAAAGGAAAAAGGTCTAATACTAATTTGTAGAAACAAAAAAGACTTCTAACTTAAACCAATCAAAAGAGAATAAGATGGAAACTTTAAACTCATAGAAGGTATATTTCGAGGGATGAAATATGAATACCAAATATAAATTTCAGTAATATAAACACACCCACATTACTAGAAATAAATTTATGCCTCAAACCACACTAATAGTTGGAGACTGCAGCACTATCTCAACAATGGACAGGTCAACCAGAAACATAACAGAGAAATAAGAGAAATAATCGACATAATTAAATAAATGGACTTGACATCTGTAGATCAACCCAAATATTAAAAAATATACCCTCAGCATCTCCAGAAACTTCTAGAAAATTGACCACACACTTGATAACAAAGTAAAGCTAATATGCCACAAAAAATTTTTGCGGAGGCAGGGGGATCTCTGAGGTCGAGTCAGGCCTAGTATAGAACAGCTACTTCCAGGACAGGAAACAAAAGCTACAGAGAAACCCTGTCTCAAAAATCAAAAAAAAAAAAAAATAAGAAAAAAGGGAGGGGGCTTTTTTGATGGCTTTATGGTTAAAAATATTGCCTGCTCTTCCAAAGGTCATGAGCTCAATTCCCAGTAATCACATGGTGGCTGACAACCATCTGTAATGATGTCTGGCACCCTCTTGTGGCCTGGAGACACACATACAGACAGAATACTGTATACATAGTTAATAAGTAAATAAATATTTTAAAAAATTTTGCAAGCACATGAGCCTTATCAGATCAACATGGATAAAAGTTAAAAGTATTACAACAATTATAACACCAGAAAGCAGACAAACTCATGGAAACTGAACAGTCAACTATTAAACCACGCCTGGGTCAGAGAAGAAATAAAGAAATTAAAGTCTTCCCTGAATTCAAGAAAACAAAGACACAACATAACCAAACTGAAAGCAGCGCTAAGAGGAAAATTCATCTTACTAAGTTTCCACATTAAAAAAAAAACAGAGAAAGCTCACATTAGACACCTAAAAGCACAGCTGAGAGCTATAAAAAAAAAAAACATTCTTACCCAGGAGTAGAAGGCTGGAAATTATCAAATGGAGGACTCAAACAAACAAAATATAAACACAGAAAACAATCCAAAGAAGTCAATGAAACAAAGAACTGGTTATTTGAGTAAAAACAATATTCACAAATGGCTATCCAATGTAATAAAAAGTTACAGAAAGAGAACACGCAAATTAACAGGATAAGTAATGAAATGATGGACATAACAGACACTGAAGATATTCAGAAATAATTATCTTAACACAAAGGCCTATATGCCAAAGTTGGAGAATGTAAAATAAATGGACTTGTTTTTAGATAAATAACATATACCAAATTTCAATAAGACAAAGGGAACAATGTAAATAGATCGTGAAGTGGTGAGGAAATATAAGCAGCCAAAAAAAACCTACATACCAAGAAAAACACAGCACCAATTAGTTTTACTACATAATTTTACCAGAAATTGAAAGAGCTGATACCCAAACTCCTTAAAGTGTGTCACATAATAGAAACAGAAGAGTCATTTTAAAGCTTTATATTAAGCAACAGTGGTACCATGACACTGAACGAAAAAATAAAAAGCCACCAAGATAGAGAATTAAAGACCAATCTCGCTCATGAACATCGACGAAAAAATTCCAAATAAGATACTGAAAAACCTGATTCAAAAAAATAGGAGGCTTTATCACAGAGATACTGCGCTGGTTCAACACATGGAAATCCATCAATCAAATCTATCATATAAATACACTGAAAAAAAGAAGAAACCATATGATCATTTCAGTAGAGAAAAATAACAGTAATTATCAAAAACTAGTCATTAATATCTCTTAATATACATGCGCTAATTTCAAATATAATGACACAGGCTACGAGAATAGATAGGAAAACAAGAATAAGCCATCTGTTGTACACAGGAAACTTACCTCAAACTCAAAAAAAGACAGTACCTCAGAGTAAAAAATATGGAAAAGGACCCAAGAAACAAGCAAGTGTGGCTATCCTAATATCTAACATTAGATTTCAAAATAAAGGTGTCAGAAGAATTGAAGAATGACACTAAATACAATGACACTATATATATAACAAGTTATATCTGTCTAGATGAAGTCTCAATCCTTGTCATTTATACCCATAATACAACTGCACTCACACATGTAAAAGGAACAGTATTAAAACTAAAATTACTCATCAAAACATACACACTAATGGCAGGATATCTCAGTATTCCGCAATCGACAATGAACAGGTCCACCAGACAAAAATTTATAAGAGAAATAAGAGATGTAATGAATGAAATGGGCCTAACTGATATATATATATATATATAGAATATTCCACCCAAACAAAAAAGAACATACCATCTTCTCAGCACCTCATGAAAACTTCCACAAAACTGACCACACACTGTGTAACCCAGCAAACAAAAAAAAATGGAGTAATACACTGTGTACTATCAAATCACCACGATTTAAAATTAGAACCTGAAAACAATAGTACTCTCAGAAATCCTACAAAACAAAGGAAATTCAGCAAACAACTGAACCACCCATGGGTCAAGGTAAAATAAATTAAATACTAAAATTCAACAAATATGAAGGATTCCAGCTCCTGGACTGCCATGAAGTGGGAGGGCAAGTGTCCCACGGCCAGGTTAACACAAGGACTCAGACCCAGGAGGAGGTGAGAACCACAGAGGGCAATGGGAGCCAAGGCTGGGGAAGCCCTGATCCAGCCACTCCTGTCATATGGCAGTGTGCCCCATCCAGGTTCAGTGTGTTGCTGAAAGCAGGCAGGGAGACAGGTCTGTGCACTGCCCAAGCTAAGTAGACAGGTACCCAGCTCTTCATGGACCATGGGGAGAACTCACTGAAAACAAGACAGAAAGAGGAAAAGCTGGCTCCAGAGACTCGGAAAACACTCCAGCTCTTCCTTCCCCAGAACCTTCATCACTGCGTCTTAAACTTCAGTCTATAACTGCAGCCCTGGCTAGTAAGCTCTCTGAGCAGGACCATGTAGGACCATGTCATGGATTCCCCAGCCGCCTAGCATGTGTGTGAGCCCTGCCCCCTCCTTGCCAGATCCTTCATTAAAGTCTGCTCAGCCTGTTTGTGGGGTTTCATCCCAAGTCAGGTATTTATAGTGACCAAATTTCCTCTGTCACAGGAGTGGGGTCACTGTGCCATGGGACTTCTGCCCTAGAGGTGGTACTGGCAGCTGGTGTAAGCTGAGGAAAACTCTACAACATTTGGAAAGATGAGCGGTCTTTGCAGCCAAGCCCTCCTCCAAACCGGGGGCCTGAATTCTCCAGCTGCCACTGGCAGGCACTGAGTCACTGCTGTGCCTCTCCTAGCACCTAGTCTGGGAGAGAGCTGCTCTGGGGAGATTCAAGGTCCGGGTGCTCACTGTAAACTGCTCTGATGTGGATGGATCCCTCCTTCCCATGTTCATGTACACAACCATTACCTCCTCGGGGTTCCAAATCATCTTTATGATCCTCAGGGAGACCCAATACCCATTAGGGTCTCTTGCCTCCCCCAGTCCCCAGCAACTGCTCATCTGTAGATTTAGCACTGTGGAGGATCCCATAGTGGGAACATTCAGCATGTAGCCGCTACTGAGCAAACTGCTTTTTAGACTCGTCTATGTTCTGGCATTATCAGAATCTCATTCCTTGCTGTAACTAAACAGTCTTCCATTATGTGAAACCGGCAGGAAAATGGCAGGTGCTTTTAGGACAGAAAAAGCCAGTTTAAGAGACGCTTTCAAAAGGGAGGAAAAGGTAGTTGATATGTGAATCCTCGTTTTCTTTCTTTAGCAGTGTATGCACATGGGCCCTAGGAATAACCACTGCTGGGCTGGAGAGATGGCTCAGCGGTTAAGAGCACTGGCTACTCTTCCAGGTCTTGAGTTCAATTCCGAGCAACAACATGGGTAGCTTACAACCATCCATAATAAAATATGGTGCCCTCAAAAAAAAAGATATGGTGCTCTCTTCTGGCCTTCAGGGATACATGCAGGCAGAACAGTGCATACTAAATAAATAAATAAATAAATAGTCTTTTTTTTAAAAAAAATGAAGGAACATTGTACCCAAACCTGTGGAACACTATGAAATCAGTGCTAAGAGGAAAGTTCATAGCTAATACAGAAAGCTCACAGTGACTTAACAGCACATATGAATGCTCTAGAACAAAAAAAAAAGCAGACATGCCCAGAAGGAGTAGAAAACAGAAACTAATCAAATTGAGGGCTCAAATAAATTATTTAGAAACAAAAAATGCAATGAATCAATGAGACAAAGAGCAGGTTACATGAGTAAATAAACAAGATAGACAAACCCTTATGCAAACTAATAAAAAAGACAAGAGAGAAAATCCAAACTAACACAATCAGAAATAAAAAGGAATACATGACAACAAACACTAATGAAATCCACAAAATACTTAGAGCAAACAACAGAAACCTGTACTACACAAAATTGGGAAACCTAAAAGAAATGGACAATTTTCTGGCTAGGTACCATTTACCTAAATCTAATAAAGCCTAGGTGAGCAGTTTAAATAGACATATACTCTTTAATGAAATAGAAAATCTCATAAAAAGCAAACACTATATCCGAGGGACAAATGGTTTGCTATACTCCTCTAAGTGTTGCACATAATATAACCAGAAGGAACATAGCCAGACCTCTTTTTGAGACTACATTAAGATTGATGACAACCACACAAAGACTCACCCGAGAAAGAAAATTACAAAACAATCTCAATAATGAACATGAATGCAAAAATACTGAATTAAATGATGGAAAACCGAATACAGGAATACATTTTAAAAACCTTCATTAATAATTCAGCTTCATCACAAAGATGCAGGGATGGTACAACATTCATAAATGCATTAATGTAATCCATGATACAAATAAATTTGAAGAAAAATACGCATGAACAACCTATGAAATATTAAAGTAGGCACATATCGTACTTGTCATCAAAGACTCTCAGCATATTCCATTAATCATACCTGGGATAATGGTACTGAAAATTGAGAAACAGCATAACCTGTATATACAGATTATACATATTATAATTTCAAACATCAGCCATCCTTTAGAAAATTGTGAAACAAATTGGGCAAAATACTTCAATATAAATGGGTCAATTGGAGCCCATATGGTTAGCTTAGTAACAATTGTTCTGAAATATCACCACCTGTGATTTGCTTAGTGTTACCAGGATGAAACAAGCCAAGAATAAAAAGTTAACAGGAAGCCATTTTCTGACATTGATTGCATTGCACACAGCCCATAATGCAATATAGATCCATATTAGGAAGATCATAGCTGCCTTAAAACCTGTTCAGGTATTTAAAGGCTCAGTCATTGGAACAGCAGTACCCGCCTCTACTTATATATTTACCTTACTCAGGAATACTAATGTTACTACCTATGTACCACTAACATATGTATTTTTAGTTAGAAGAACCAATTTCAATACTGGAATTAGTAGTTATGATTTTCAATTGTATTCATGTATTAATTTATCTGTTAGGTTTAATCCTCATCATTACTTATGATACTACAGCAACATACACACATTTCGCTGTCTGTAAACCTAGGTCAGTGTTGGGCTCAAAATCCTCTGGATCTTAATGTAGAATTCTTTATCGAAATATTGAAAAGAAAAAAGTGAATGTTAGATTTTGTAATAGAGGAAATTCATAACCTTATTGCTGTTGCTGCTAATGCTTCTGTGTCAGGTGGGCAATGGTATAAAGATTCTCAGGGACTGGACTCAGCAAACTCAAATAGATACTCAACCACAGACAGAGATTGATGTGCTTAAGAAATCTGTGGGATGGTTGGGAAAGAAATATTTATCTGTACAAAAACATTTGTGATTGGAATTCGACCGTTTTTGGCATTACTGATTAAGCTTAGTGAATTTTTACATGAATGGAAGGTTATTCATATTTATCTTTTGGGCAATGCTGCTCCTTGATCTCTCATTGATCATTTACATGATGTTATAGAACTTTCTTTTCCTAATCATTTCCTGATTCAGATGCCTCAACTATTGCACAAATTTTTGATAACAAATTGACAGGACAATTTGGACAAATTAGATGCTATGGGATTCGAACAAAGTATTCCTCATACATATGGTGGTATGCTTATTGTAATCATTGTTATTCTTTTCTATTTTTGATTATCTAAGAGTTTCTTTCAACCAAATGCAGAATATTTACATACTTTATGAATAAAACTCAATTAACTTAAAAAATCGAAAAGGAGGCACAAAACTAGCTTAGAGTGCAGGCTCCTTGTGGCACAGATGAGACAAACTTGGGAAATGGTTGCATGAGAGAACAAGCATAGATGAAAGCAAACTCTGCCTATTTCTCAAGTGTTCTCTCAGAATCTATACCATGGATAAAGAATTTGTTTTTGAGCTCAGTTGCTCACACTGTACCAGTTAAAAAGGAGTGCTTTGCTTCTGTATACTTTTTGCATTGTATCTTTGTACTTATTTTCACTTTTATTACTGATTAATTGAGGTATTGTTTCTGGGAAGGAGAAGCAAGAGTACACACATACATGAGTACAGAGGTTTCAGAGTTGAGGTACCACTTTTTAGTATGTATAAAAAGCCATAGTAAATAAATCTTATTGTGCAGTTGTTCATACTATGCATCAATGTGTACTGATTTACAAGACAACCATACCAAGGGACCACAATGCAGTAGATGTTGAAAGGTGGTACCAGAACAGGGACCATAAAGAGTAAAAGTTAGGAAGGGTTTTAAATTATAAACCAGATAAGTAATCTTCATTACAGGGTAATGGGACAAGCCAAATCCTCTCTGTACCTTGCTATTCTAAAGCATTCAATAAAAACTCATAGGATTCACATTTCTCTTTCTGATTTAGAAATGTGTGTGGAAATTATGAAGCCTTAAAATTCTTTGGTATCCAGAAGGCACCTAAGATATAGATACTTGGTAAAGAATTAAAGCTAATGTTGAAAAAGCTCTGAGATAGGGTGAGAAAGTACTTGTCTGTTTCTGGTCTTATAGGGTTTATGAGCTTTACTATTTTCAAAGAAAAGCAAATGAAAATAACTGGCCACTGTGTCAAGAGAAAGTAGTGCCAGCTGCACAAGTAACGACCTTGTATAAAAAAATTCAAATATTTGGCTCTTTGTCAATGGGAGTACATGATATGTAACTCCAGCACATAGAGGCTGGGAGGAAAGCTGCCATGAATCAGTTGCCTCCCTGGGCTAAATAACAAAACAACAATAAAACAATTCCATTCAGGATAGCAAGGGCAGACCTAAAAATTTCAAGTCCTTTGCAGTAAGAAAAGTACACTTGAGGTACCATTTTTTGTTCCAATTTTCTTCTACATTGTTGTGATTAAACTCTAACCAAAAGCAACTTAGATAATGAGATTTATCTGGTTGATATCCCTAGATCACAGTCCATCCTTGTGGGAGCTTAGGGTGGAAACTCAAGCTAATAAATGAAGACAAAACATGGGGAAACATTGCTTCCTACCTTTCTCTCGTTTGTCATGGTCTCATGCTAAGCTAGTTCTCTTTTGCAGGTCCACTTGCTTAGAGATATTGTCAACTCAGTGGAAGAGCCTTCCCACACTTTAAATCAATACAATTTCTCTCAGATGCATCAATTAGATGTTCTCATCTATGCACACCCTCAACTGATGCTTCTTCAGATAACCCTAGGCAATGTCATGTTGACAGGTGAGGCTAATTAGGAAAAAGGCAATAATATACAAGGAGATTTTAAAGATCCAAAGTCAATGTATTAATCACATCCAATCACTTAAACAGCCAAAGCCCAAACAGCAACTGGAAAACACAGAAATGTCAGGGAATGGAAAGAGGAAGGCCTCTAAGAACAATAAATAAAAAAACTAAAACCAACTCTCCACAGAAACTTCTCAAACAAACAAAAACATAAGGAACTTTTAACATGAAATTTTCTAGATACAAAATTGTTTAAGGCCGATCATTTTCGAGAGGTACAATCAGATGATAATAAAACTAACAATATAGATTGCAACACTCAAAAAATGAGACATAAAGACATAGCTACAAATATAGACTATAATTTCTTAAACAGACATGACAGGATTCTAATCAAAATCAAACTACCAGAAATCAATGACCATAACTCATCCAGTACACCACATTCTTTGGAGAGATTCACTTGAAGCCTTCTGAGGTTTTAACTTTGTAGAAAATATTGTGACTACTAAAAGGATATCATTCAGCCGGGCAATGGTGGCGCACGCCTTTAATCCCAGCACTCGGGAGGCAGAGGCAGGTGGTTCTCTATGAGTTTGAGACCAGCCTGGTCTACAGAGCTAGTTCCAGGACAGGCTCCAAAGCCACAGAGAAACCCTGTCTCGAAAAACCAAAAAATAAAAATAAAAAAAAAAATAAAAGGATATCATTCTATTATGATAAAGAATAGGATGTCTGTGAGGGTCACTTAGACAACATTTTGCTTAATATTGTTGGGTCCAGGTGGCATGCAATTATTGAGGAGGGGGCAGACAACTAAAATCTATTAAACCAGAAGCAAAGTTGATTCCAGAAAAAAAGGAAAAAAAAAAAAACCTCCATGGGGCACACAAAGCTTATCAGTTATATCTGATCACCACCTGAGATTGGATTTCTATATCAGTGGCGATGGGAGATTTCCAAACTACCCTTTTTATAGCAAGAAGCAAGCATTATGCATGAACAAAAGAATTTTTATAACCTTGAGGTAAAGCTCAGGTACTAATTGCTTTGTTTGTTGTTACCATTTCTAATAACAGGGTTTTTCAGTGAAAATAGGGTTTGCATTTAGCCTATTGTTTCTCTCTGCCACTTTCTGGTGGTCTTTATTGAAGTTCTGTAATCCCTTGATACTGACAGTTTTGCATGTCAAGAAAGGGTATGGGACAATGCACAACAAAAAAGTCATGTACATCCCTTAATTTAAAAGTTAACTCAGCATTTCTAAAAACTGAAAAATGCAGCTGTTCTTGAATTGTTATACTTTCATGGCACACAGGTTGTGAGCCTATAATGGCCCCTTGAGCACCATGTTAGAGATCTTTGACTGAGAAGTGGGTCTTTTGGCTGGTTGTAAATCATGGTTGTCTCATTTGTTATAGGAATGTACCTTAATGGCTTATTAATCTTGGTGAACAAACATTTGCATCTCATGATACTAATATCTAACAGGCATGGTTAGCATACTACTTATTTTTGGGGAATTTGGGATGCAGCCCTCCCTTACTTAAATTCTACTGTGTGACTTAATGTCTCCTAAGAACTGGTAAATCCTTATACCATTAATGCTACTATCAATTATGCTCTACTTCAATTTAGCAGTGGAGTGCTACTCTACACAAGAGAAACCGTTTAAAAGCTCCACAAAATTAACTACAAATGGATCCTAAACATAAATGTTAAAAGTGCAGAACTTCTGAAGATACTGTGGTCTCCGAGTTTGGAAAATTTGGTGATATCTCTCCACATGCGGCAAAATAAGCACTACAGCCACCACCATTTGCAGCTGCCAATGAACTGCTCAGTGCAGACACAGCCCAGGCAGTAAAGTTATTCAGAGTCTGCCATGGAGAGTTGCAAGGATCACTTAGACTACTTACTTAGGATAAGGCAGGAACACACTAAACTCTTTGTCCACTGGCTCCCAACCAATCAGCGGAGGACTGAACAGATCAGTGGCACTCCTCAGCAGGCCACTCCACCTAGTTTGTGGACAGTGGCCCCTGACCCGCCAAGCACAGGCACTCTAAACGTGGGAAGAGCAGCCAGGTGCATTAAGCCCAGCCACTCCTCCCCACCTGGGGACATTGGCCCCTTACTCACCTTGGCCCATCACTCCTCCAATCTGTGGAGAGCAACCACTCATTCACCATGGTACAGCTGACAAACTCTCTCCCCACAAGGGAACCCAAGACACAGTGCAGAAGAGAGACTGTGATTTCTTCAGGAAGCAATAAACCTGTAATCCTTGCTCCCTGAAGAACCCTCCCATTTGACTGGTGGAGGCTCTGATTGGTTAGTGAGGTCTGAGTGTCAGAATCAGGTGAGCAGAAGGTACCAGTAATGGCTGCTAATCAGACCTATCCAAGATTGACTGGAGAACTAAGTCAAATTCAACAGCAAGTCTCTTGCTAATGTAAATCAATGGATTGGGTTTTAAAAGGAAGTATACAAATTCAGAAAGGGGCTAATCAGACAATGTTGCACAAGAGAAACATTGGGTAAACCAAGAACATTATAAACAAAGTCCACAGTGGTGTTGGAACTGATAACCATAGTTTTCACCCTTCTGTGAAAAGTCTTGGGTTCTGAGGACCCAGACCAGCAATGGAAGAGGTTGCTCAGCTTCCATGTAAAATGTTAGTCACTGAGTGCTGTAATCTAACACATGGAGTTGCATTCAATTGTCTGTTTCTCAAACATCTCAGCTGACTTAACTTTATCCAATCAAGATTGTACATATCTGCATAGATCTGCTCATTGGAAACTGAATACTCAGTAGTTCAAGCTACCCTCCCTAAATTGCACACCCACGAATTCTGTCTGTCTTCACTCACATGGAAGGAATTAATACATGCAGGGAAATTATAGAGAAAGTCACTCATCATGCCCCATCAGTCAGTCCTTCTTTAAAATGGAGACCCCTGCAGCTCACTGCCTTCAAGTTCAGTCTGTGACCTGGCTATTATCTGTTTTCTCAGAGCAGTGTTCCTCCTCTTCTGGTCTGAATGGAGAAGCCAGGCTCCATAAACAAATCCTTTCTCTGTTCTGCAATGGACAGTCCACTATGTACTCAAACTGGCAATTTCAGAATGCTGTGGTGCTGCAGACATGCAATCCAAGGTTTAGAGTGTTTAGGCAAGAAGACAAGAAGGGCAATGCCTTGTGGGGCTACAGACAGGGTTCAAATATACTTCAATCAACATAGGAGACCTTGACTCAAAATTTCTTTTCATAAAGACTAGAAATGCCAATGTTCTAGAATTAATATACCTTTATGGCACAACAGGACTTAATGGGGTTGTGACACTGGCATGGTCTCTTGGGCAGCATTAAAAGAATGGTTTTTTAATGGAGGAATGGGTGTTTCTGCTCTTTGTAAAACAGGGCTGTCGCCTTTGTTTTGGGAATGCAGCTGGTTAATCCTAGGGAACAAACATTTATATCTTATACTAATCTCTAACATGTGCAGTTAGCATACCATTAACCTTTGGAAGATTTAGGATGCAACTCTCCCTTACCTAAATTCTACTTTGTTACTTAATATTTTCTAAGAATTTATACCATCAATCCTAGTCTTACCACAGTAGCAGTGGAGTGCTACTCTATAAAGGAACTACTGTTTACAAGCTCCACAGAATTAACTACAGATGGATAGTAAACCTAAATGTTAAATGTTCAAAGTGCAAAACTTCTGGAAGATACTAGAGGGACCAGGGCTCTCCTCCGACCTTGGCAAATCTGTGTTACACGGGGCTGATATCATAAAGGATATTTCAAAGCACGGTCCCGCTCCCAGTGCTCTGCACAGATGCAGTCAGGAGAGTGCCGGTCAGCCCAAGAGATACAAAGAACATGCAGGACCACTCAGATCATGCTGGAGCATTAAAGACGAACAGAAGCACACTGGATGATGCAGGACCAGGCAAGAATATAAAGAAATCTGCATCTGATCACTAACTACCACATAGCCAGGGGAAGATGAACCACACTGGCTCTCGTAGCTCAGCACCAGAGAACTTATACATGAAAATCGTAAGATTATTCAGGAATTCCATGGGTACGATTCAGATAAAACTCTGACAATTACTGCCCTAAGCTTCACTGAGCTCAAGAGTATATTGCTGAGCTTCAAGACCTGACAGCCAGCCATCCAACTGTAAAATGTGTCGTTGCACTATTTAGCCACATGGTGGCAGCACGCGTCTACTATACTGTCGCCCGGCAAGAGACTCATAAAGAAGTAGGAGTCTGAGAAGACTAAAAGAAATAGTTGGACTCAAAAAATCAGGTAAAAGCTTTTGAAAACAGTCACTTTAAATGTATACCAAAGAGCACAACAAAGTGAGTTTGGTACAATCACGTCATCTAAGAGAAAAGGCCCTCTCCACCACACTTTTAACAATGGCTCTTCCTCCACCAGTGACTAGGCATTCAGGGAACAAACACTATCAGATGCACCAGTGACTAGGCAAAAATGCTACATTCAGGGAACAAACACTATAGAAGTCCATAGGACAATGAGAGGAACTGCATCCCAGGAAGCCTGTAGCCAGGTGATAAGGCTAAAAGAGAGACTGTTCACTCAGGCCTTATCACCACCTAAGACTCTCTCGACTGAAAGTCTAAGCTATGATGAAGAGAGCGTGGACCTTACAGCCCTCTCCTACTCATCACTTTTTCCTGTTTCTGGTCTGCCTGGTCCCACAGAAAACAAGAAATGCTTCTGTTTGGTTTTAATTTTATGATCACCCAGATGTTTTAAATGAGCAAAGCATTTTGTTCGAGGTTGGTATAAATAGGAGCTGATATTTATTTCAGGTAGAAAGGACAGCTTAGTTACATCAGTCACTGCAATAGGGGTTTGTTCTGAATCCCAACTAAAGAGAGTTCTTCACTATAGGTTAACCTATAGGTTTCTAGAGAGGGTGGGTGATCTAAAGCAATGTATGGCTTTGTACAAGCTCAAATTTTGGGGGGTTGCTATATGCCTGAAGTCAGGAAGGCAGAGAGGTGAGGACCTAATTTTAATCCCCCAAAAGGTAGAACCTACTCCCAAAAGCTGTCTTCTGTCTTCAACATGTATGCTATGGTGCATGAGTGCTTGTATGCCCACAAAAATGCACACACATGCACACATAATAAATAAGTTTTTGAAGTTATGCCTGAAGACTCAGAACTGGGTACAAAGACTCACACTTGCAATCTCAGCATCTCGAATACTAAAGCAGTATTCTGCTTTAATACCAGGCCACCTTAGGTTGTATGAAACCCTGTCTCTGAAAGAACATGATAAAGGACTGAAACCCTAGAATATGAGCTTCACTGCTACAAAATTTTCAGTGACCTCAAGCAAACACGTCGTCACCTTTCTGATTGTCAGTTTTCTGACAGAAGTCTGAATCAAATGTCCAGTGCTAGGCTAGGATCTACTGTTCTGTGCTTATCCTCCTAGGATCCTTTACTTTCTGTCACTGAACAAACTCAGAGAGTGTGTTGAGTGCTGCTTCTCCACCACCAGTGCCAAATGATCTTGAACTCCATCAGTCCTGAGCCAAATTGAAGTCTGGCCACATGATTCCATAGTAAGCACCAGACATAACAAGTTTTTAAATATTTCCTAACTTCATTCATTCTGACCCTAAACAGGAAAGAAGGCAAGGAGAAAGGTTTCTGCTTCTTGGGTTCACATAGACTTCCAGCAGACAATAAACATCCACAAGTTAAGACCCAGGGAGGTGCTGTCTTGTGGTAATCAAGATCCATCAGAGTTAGGAGATAAGACATCATCAGATGGCTCCTCTTTTCAGAATGTAGTGTTTCCTACTCTACGTCTCTCTCATGTCTGTGAGCTACACCTAAGCATCCTACCTCGAATCTGGAAACTCCTGAGACAGCAGTCTCAGCTCAATGCCTGGGTGTGCCACACACTTCCACACACACACACACACAGAGACACACACAGTAGCTCCTCAGCTGACTTTTAGAATGCAGCCTCCTGACATAGTAGGTCTACAAATCAGGCATGATTTGATTGATCTAATCAATCAGCTCTGTTGTCTGATCAATTGAGGAACACCCCTCCAAAAGGCTCATGAAAATCCTTCCATTTGTGTTGTGTGGCATTTTGTTTGTGTTCTGACAAATAAAACAGGCCTGGAGATCCAGGGTGGAGCTAATCACTAGTTGACCATAGGAGCCCGGTGGTGGTGGTAGTGGTGGTGGTTGGGTAGAGACAGAATCTCACCCTTTTAAATGCAGAAAGGAGATGCATAGGAAGCTCTGGTCTTCCAGGTTTTTACCCCCATATCTGTCTCCTGGTTTTTATTGATTACGTGTAGTTGGATTTACGCGTCACCTTTGTAACACAGATCATGTTTTACTTTAAGTTGCTCAAAGAATTCATTGCTTAAACCATTAGCTTGGGAGAAAGATCTGGAAAACAAGCATGACAAGACTTTGATCACAGACTTCCTCCAAAAAATGAATAGCTAGCTAGAGGTGCAAAGAAAGCAGAAAGGGTTTTTGCAAAGTTAGAACTGAACCAAATCTAACTCTGCCCATGCCCCCATTGTACCCAGTGAACAGGATAACTGTGGCAGAGAGCCTTGTGTCTTCTTATTATTTCCCCAGGCTCTTTTGAGCCTTCCTCATGACAAAGAGGAGATAGACAGTTTGAATAATTGCCCTGCAGGGAGACAGGCCATCTCTTCAACAGTATAATCAATTTTTACAGGGAGGAAGGCAGAGTCTGTGGCAGTTGAATCAATACTATGGACCTATCAGGAAAGCACCAGCACCAGCAGAGAACTTATACATGAAAATCGTAAGATTATTCAGGAATTCCATAGGTACAATTCAGATAAAACTCTGACAATTACTGCCCTAAGCTTCACTGAGCTCAAGAGTATATTGCTGAGCTTCAAGACCTGACAGCCAGACTTCCAGAACTGTAAAATGTGTCATTGCACTATTTAGCCACATGGTGGCAGCACACGTCTACTATACTGTCGCCCAGCAAGAGACTCATAAAGTAGGAGTCGGAGAAGCCTAAAAGAAATAGTTAGACTCAAAAAATCAGGTAAGTTTTTGTAAACAGTCACTTTAAATGTATCCCAAAGACAGCACAACAAAGTGAGTTTCGTCCAATCACGTCATCTAAGAGAAAAGGCCCTCTCCACCACACTTTTAACAATGGCTCTTCCTCCAGTGACTAGGCATTCAGGGAACAAACACTATCAGATGCACCAGTGACTAGGCAAAAATGCTACATTCAGGGAACAAACACTATAGGAGTCCATAGGACAATGAGAGGAACTGCATCCCAGGAAGCCTGTGGCCAGGTGAAAGGCTGAAAGAGAGACTGTTCACTCAGGCCTTATCACCACCTAAGACTCTCGACTGAAACTCTAAGCTATGATGAAGAAAGTGTGGACCTTACAGCACTATCATACTCATCACTTTTTCCTGTTTCTGGTCTGCCTGGTCCCACAGAAAACAAGAAATGCTTCTGTTTGGTTTTAATTTTATGATCACCCATTCTGCTCCAGGTTGGTATAAATAGGAGCTGATATTTATTTCAGGTAGAATGGACAGCTTAGTAACATCAGTCACTGCAATAGGGGTTTGTTCTGAATCCCAACTAAAGAGAGTTCTTTACTATAGGTTAACCTATAGGTTTCTAGAGAGGGTGGGTAATCTAAAGCAATGTATGGCTTTGTACAAGCTCAAATTTTGGGGGGTTGCTATATGCCTGAAGTCAGGAAGGCAGAGAAAACAAGGACCAGGGTTATAACTGTACCTGGAGCTCATAAAGCAGGGGTTGCTCTTGCTGAAGCAGGAATGATAGACAGAAAGGTGCCTGGGGCTGCAGGGAAGGTGACCAGATCACTCTAATATTACTAAATCTGGTCTCTACTTTTGTCTTTCAGTTTCTTATAAACACATATAATGTACTTTGAATTCATTCCCTTCCATTGTCCTCTCTTATGCCCCTCTTACCAAATACTTTTTCTCATCTTTTTATTTATTTACTTATTTAATGTATAATAAGTATTTTGTTTATTTTTATGTCTGTGTGTCACATGCTTGCCACATTCTTGCAGAGGCCAGAAGAAGGTGTCAGATCCCCTGGGACTGCAGTTAGACAGTTGTTAGCCACCATTTGGGTACTGGGAATAGATCCCAGATTCTCTGGAAGAGCTACCAGTGCTCTTAACTGCCGGGCTATCTCTCTAGTCCTCATGTCTTTTTAATGTGTGCATACTTTATCACATTTAATTAGAGTCACTTACATGAACATAGGTAGGGATCTATTACTTGAACTAGGTCAGCTTACCAGCACTACAGAGCTATGGAATATGACTTCCCTCCTCTATCAGCCATTAGCTGCCTATAACTCCTCAGGGTGGCGTGGGGTTTCATGAGCCTCTCTCCTCCTTTCATCAAGGAATGTTAATAGGCCCAGTCTTCTGCAGGTTTTGTTCAAGTAACCCCCACTGCTGTGATTTCCTAAGTGTGGCAGCCAGGTGATGTCCAGAAAAGAGAATTTCCCAGCATTCCTTCCCATTCTCTGGCTCTTAGATTCTATCTCTGCAATGTTTCTGAGCTTTAGAGAAAGGAAATCTAGTCTCTCTTAAAGCAGCAGCATATTAAAATGCTGGCCCCATGATCCAGTACCAGATCCCTTCACCCACCCACATAAAAAGGGCAATGTACATGAAATCTCCATACCCTTTATCACTGGAGTCCACCATATCCACACACCTGAGAAACTTTGGTAGCTCCTTTTGTCCCCTAGAACTAAATATCACTGAATCATATCATTGTGGCTGGAGAGAGCAGAAAGTTAGAACCATTCTCATCATGTATTGCAAAAGATAATCAATATCACCATAGTTCTACAACCTTTTAGACTATTTGAAACATTTATAAGACAAACTTGAAAGTAAAATACAATATTGAGAAATTCTAGAAACCACAACATTGGGTTTCGAATCTGACATCCCACTGCACACCAAAATAATGCCCGTATGGGTAGACTAGACAATGATATTACAAGCATAATATCCTACAATACAAGAGCTGAAGAATCTTCCTCTTCCCAGGAAATCCATACACTTGGAGGATCAGAGAACAAGGAACGCTGACCAGGTCTCTACACAGACCAACAGAACCATAGCCTAGCTCATGGTTCAACAACCCCAGAAGAAATGACAGCTCAACAGACCTTGTCTAAACACCCTGCACTCACCATGGCATAGTTTGTGGTCTTCCTTACAAGTCACTACAAGGGAAGCAGTAAAGATTCATGAAAAGAACAACCTATAAGTTAGCCAACACTATTATTCCTGCTTGCTAAGCCTTCCCAGAGTCCCTCACTGGCTAACACCACCCTGCTCGGCCTCAAAATTAATTACCTAGTTCCACACTACTAATCTCAGGAACTGTTGAAGAATGAAAGTTCTCAACCACTGTCCTGTCTCTCCCTTTCTGTACTGTGCATCTACCAGCTTGAAGCTTTTTCTATGCACTCAATTCCTGCACAGATCCCTCTTTATCTACAATCAAACAAGAAAAGTCAGAGAAACTGGAGGTCACCCTAGCTGGTTTATTTTTCCTTCTCACAGACCAGTCAAAGCCGAGTCCTAAAGGCTACCCAGCACTGGGCAGCAGACGCAGGATTAAGTGTTTAAATAAATACTCAATTAGATAGCATGAGGAAACAATATTACAAGCTCACAGACTCCCATGCCAGAATGGCAGAGCCTTCCCCACACTCAACAAAGATCAGAGGCCAATGGCCAATACCCAGGTCACCACAAAGAACAACAGAACCTGTCTGGCTCATGGTTCATCCTTGTCCAAGCAGATCTGAAAGCTCAGCCAACCTGCTCTTCCTGTTCTGGGGGCAGTGGCTCCTACATTCACCATAGCATTGCTTGTGGTCATCCTTACATCTCCTTAGAGTGAAACAAGAGAATCCTGAAATGTTGCATTAACTTTTTTAAATCCTGAATTAATCTCCATTTTCCCGATTTCTTTTTAGTAACAAAAATTGGAGAGTTCCATGGAGAATTAGATGGTGAAATATGTCCATTATCCAGCTGTTCCTGCACTAACCATTGGGCAGCTTGCAATTTTTCTTGTGTTAGAGGCCATTGACTCACCTATACAGGGTCATCATTTTTCCATATTATTGGGTCTGAATGGAGTGCAGGTCTTTCAGTGACCTCTCCTAAAAATACCCTAATCCTGCTTTAGAAGGTCTACTGTCTGATACGACAGGATCAATCTTTCCCTTATTATCTTTTCCTAGACCTTGATTAGGTAATAATCCTTGTTGAAACATCTGATTAGTAACAGCCGTGCTAGGAGACTATATACTCCCATTCTGGATGTGATATCTCTGCCCCATAAGTTCACAGGTAAATGGGGAATAATATATGGCTTAAAGGTTCCTTCATGTCCTTCCTCATCTTCCCGATGTAGTTCATTGCTACTTTGTTCAGGATTTCTAGTCTGACCAATTCCTTGTAACTGTGTAATAGTCTGGTTTTGGCCACTTAGAAGGCCACTGACTGGCAGTTATGATGGAAGTATTGCGCCAGTATCCAGGAGGCCAGAAAATCTTTTTCCATTTATAAACAAAGTGAGTTCTGGTCTCTGAGGACCTATGGTCTGTACCAAAAATGCATCAGATGAACCAAATTCATCTTCTCCTCTCTTTTCTTTTTAAGATCTCAACAGAAAACCAACAATATTTAACCTCATAAAAGAAAAATTTTTAGAATTAACATTTAAATACATTGGCACAATTCTAACATAATCTCAGTGGCATAGACATTGAGAAACAATAAGATCTCTTGAACTGAGAAGCTTCTGTATAGCAACGGACATAATCAACAAGATATAATAGCCTATAACAGAAAAATATCCTCACCAATCACTAATCCATTTCAAAAATATACAAAGAACTCTGGAAAATAGTCACCAAAAGAACAATTAATCCATTAAAAATATGCAACAGACCTAAGCTGAAAACTCTCAATAGATGAACTTAAAATGACTGAAAACATTCAAAAATTGCTCAAATATAATATCCTTAACCATTGGAGAAATGCAAATCAAAACAACTCTGAGACTCCATCTTATCTCTGTAAAATGACCAAGATCAAAAACTCACAACTTATGTTTAAGAGAAACTCCTCCACTGCTGTTGAATTCTCAGAAAATTAGGCAACAAACCATTTTAAAACTCAACTATCTCTTCTGGGCATATATACAAAAGATGCTCAACTATACAAGGACACATGCTTAACCATGTTTATAGCATAATTACTTTATCATACACAGAATCTGAAAACAACTCAAATGTATCTCCTCTACATATATCATAAACGAGATAGTCATAAATATCATAAATATTTTTGAGTAACTCTAATCACACAAATTGAAAAACTTGTATAACAAGAACTTTAAATCTCTGAAGGAAGAAATTTAAGCCATCAGAAAATTGAAAGATTTCCTATTCTCTTGTAAAGATAGCACCAATCATAGCAAAATTGACAATGTTATTGAAAGCAATCTACAGATCTAATGCAAATGCCCATTAAACTTGTAACAAAATTCTTCACAGACTTTGAAAAAGCAATCCTTAACCTTGTGAGAAAAGACAAAAACTCAGGCTAGCCTGAACAATCTTAAAATCATGTACAATCAAGGAACTTCTGAATGCATCACAATCTCTGACTTTAAACTTTACTAGAGGCACAGTACTGAAATCAATCCACCTTGGATACGAATTCACTTGCCTACAAACAGCAGACTTTTGACAAAAAGGCAAAATTGTGAAATGAAAAAGCATTTTAACCTGCTTATCTCAGAGGCTACTTTAATTTAAATCTGGCCTTTTTCTTTCAGTTGAAGCTGCGCTGCACAGCAAGGGGTAGAACACGGGCTCTTTGTCTGTTAGACTGCCTTCCTGAGCTCTGGCAGGCAGATTTTTAACTATTTTTTTTTTTATTTTAACTCGTAAATCATAAAATTAGGAGAATTTCTGAATCCTCTCCTCTGTTCTATAGACTGTGTAAGGTTAAATTTGCTCTCTAAACTTACTTTTGCTTCTCCTTGCCTTTTACTTACAGGTGGGTTAGATTAACTGGCTACACTGAGCACGTGGCACCTCAATCTCTGCAGCAACTTGGTGATTCTTAGGCCAAAAGTCATTTTTCCTTCACCTTTTCTACCCATTTAGCAAGCAATAAAAGTTACAATTCTGGGTCTATCATGCTTGCAGATTCTCAATTACTCTTACCAAAATATGTAACTGAATAATTTTTCCTTATCCCACATCTAACTTATTTACAAATTTTTACTCCCGATTTAAATTTTGTCCTGCTTTTCTACATTTCTTTCTCTATTTTACATCTCTAGTTCGGAGCGCTCACTACTCACACATCCACCGATTTCTTCTCTCGTGGGTTTCTCACGTCTGGTCACGTCTTCCTTGCTTTTTGGGGAGTGCCGATTAGCCTCACGTTCTCCTCCATCCATTCTCCAGTTTCTCTTGGGGTTCAGCAGACAGCATTCACCGTCTCTCTCATGTTGTCTCTTCTCTGGGGTCATGGAGTTCAGCGTTCAGCACCGTATTCCTTTTTCTTACTTCTTCCTCCGGCATTCGTCTCAGGGTTCAGTGGTCAGCTCCAGTTGTCTTTAATCTTGGGTCAGCCCCATGTTGTTGGGCACCAATTATGTCAGGGCCCGTGAGGATCCAACATAAATTCTCTGATTCCCTAAAACAGCTGGAACGGAGTAGCGAGGAAAAGAACCAGAACCGACACAGCTTACACCGTCATCATGGAAAAGGCCAGATAGCCCCCGTTTATTGTCCAAACATTTTATATACCCACACCAAATTGAGCGGGAAGGGGGGGGGAAACACATTACACCATCACCTAGGCAACCAGGTGCCTGGGCTCAAGTCAAGTCTGCAGCTAGCAGTCAGGTAGGCCCTGAATTAGCATCTCTATAAGACACCTTCCAAATTTCAAAAGAAAGGAAGCACCAAACATCTGAACTCTTAAGTCATCAGCTTCAGTCAAACATTTCTTCTCAGGTAATCCACATTTTAACAAAAGAAGCTAAAAGCAGGCATCCTGGCTTTTGTTAAGGGCAGAGACAGCTTGTCTGCAGAGCTACTTGATCAGCTCAGACCGGGCTAATGGCTTTTGTGCCATATGGAAATATGGGCCCACACTAAAAGAACCTATAAACTTCCTACTACTGGGGCTCATTATTGCCACCCAGAGTCCATCAATAGCTAGGACCACCTAGCTGGGATTCAAGACAATAGCAGTTACCACAATTCCATAATGGTAGTTAGTGTTACCTCTTCAGAGGAAGGTGGGATAAGAACTGGAGGTAGAAATCAACTATACAATTTAGGGAAGAAGAAAAACAACTCTCATGGCTCTTTATTGGCTCCCTATTTGCTCAGAATCTACTTCCCAGTGGTGTTCTTGATTGTTAGGCTTGCCCAGAATCCCTCAATAGCTAGAATTGCCCAGCTGAGCCTCAAGACAGTAGCAGTTCCCCAACTAGATGAGAAGAAATCAAATGACGAAGCCAGCACAGCCCTTCCCAGCTCTGCCATTCCACCCTAGGGGAACACAGTGTTCTAGTCTGGAATATTGGCATTTTAGTAGAAACTCTTCCAGTCTCTGAGAGCACTTCCTGTTCTTTTCCAAAATATGGTGTTACTTATATGTGTTCCATTACAGAGTCACTGACCAGTGTAATAAACCCTTTCTCTTATAGCTCAGATATTCTGAAGCCAAACCTAGGTCACATGCAAACAGCAACCCTTGATAAAGCAAAATTCATGATTTTTCTCATTTCTGGAAAGTTTAGAGGCAAGAAAGTGGTGACATAAATGATGTAATTAAAATCCACAAAAATTAATCTAAATAGGTGAAACAGGTTTATGGTCATGTGCTTCAAAGTATAGTGATTTATATTGGAGGACATCAAGGATTAATAACACATTTTATCTCTGGCTGTACATCTTAAATATGTAAAATAACAGTTCTTTTAGGCAGGGGAACACCATTTTATCCAGTTCTATTTTTGTCACAGTAGTTCAACTACTGTAATTTGGTACTTTATCCTGATTCTTGATTCCTTAATATGTGGATGCAAGAAATGGTCAGAAAGAACATTTAGCAATCATTTAAAGTAGATTGACTCACTGCCTACTTTCTATGTGAGCTAAGGTCTAAGGTGAAAAGATTTCATGCTGCTTCTTGCCCATACCTCTCTGTGCTGGGACTATACCTGATTTACAGTTTGTCAGTAAACTCAATTCTTACATGAGTCCCTCTTTATTTGCAACTTCTCAATAAAATACAGATTAGTTGGAGGACACTCATCTATTTTCCTTCTCACTGAACAATTAAGGCTCAGCCTTGAAGCAGCTGCGAGACTTTCTTTCCAGTACTTAGCAACAGAAGCAGAATTGGGTGTTCAAAACAATTCTAAACTACATAGTGTGAGAAAGGTAGGTCAAGCTACACAAAGAAATCCTGTCTTGAACAAAAATGTATTAATTTAGTTGTCTGTGATGTGTCAAACTATAATTCAGGTACACTGGAAATAAGGTAGCCAAATCGCTCTGATTTTCTACAAGATCCTAGTCTATACACTGAGTTCTAAGACAGCCAGAGATTCATAATGAGGCTATTACTTAAGATAAAAAAAATTGAAAATAAAAAGGAACAAATTATTAATAAAAATAATGAACATGATATTTTTGGATGAGACCATTTTGGAATGGTGATGAAAGTATAAGGTGATTAATTTACCCTTGGGGTCCTAACAGGTTTAGATAGATGACAAGGGATATACAGAACTAAGTTAATATAACTACGTCAAATAATGAAAGCATTCCCATCTCTGAAACCCTGCTCTCTCTCCTGTAAGGTGGTAAGATAAGGAGTAAATTTTTCTTCAGTAGACATGGTTTCGCCTGAAGGAGTCAGTCTTTTTCCAGAGAGAAATTTGAAGCAAACTAAAATTACATAGTGTCTATTATCTCAGTAGTGTTAGTCAAAGGGAGAAATTTGAATATATCTTAGAATATCCTTATTTTTGCCAGGCAGACAAGTATTGGGGATTGATGGGATGGAGACTAAAGAGCTTTACGTTCCTGTGGAGAGTACAAAATGGGGGCTGTAGGATACTGTCACTGACAGTTACATGAGGTGACAAGAAAGAAAATAGTGGAAGACCTGGAGGAGGCTGAACCACCAGAGAGTGGATACAGAACACAGATGATGCCAACCTACTTAAGTGCACCCTATGCACTGCTCTTTGGCATTTGATCCTTGGGCTTTTGCAAACAATTCTTTCAGCCACAGCTCAATGTAAGTATCTGATTAACTTAGCCTTCCAGTGACTTCAGTTCAAGTCTCAGGATCTCCCCACAATCTGGATGTCATCTGGTCACCATCATTCAAAACTCCTAACTAGAGATTTTGTAGTCATCAGGGAAGCACAATAAGAATCCATTCATATAAAGTCAGACTACATGCCTACAAGTTCCTTTTCTCACCTTCAGAGGAAGTAAAAATTCAACCTGGGGTCCATCTGACATGCGAGCTTATGGGTTCCAATGTCTATTAACCACATTGGAGAAAAGCTCATTGTTTTGACTTTAGTTAAATGGTAAACCATCTTTTAAAGTATTTCATTGTTAGTTTTCCTCCTTATTTTTTTTAATTTTTTAAAGAATAATTGATTAATTACTTTCTGCCTCCATTTATACCCACACGCCAGAAGAGGGCGCCAGATCTCTTTTCAGATGGTTTGGAGCCACCATGTGGTTGCTGGGAATTGAATTCAGGACCTCTGGAAGAGCAGACAGTGCTCTTAACCACTGAGCCATCTCTCCAGCCCAGTTTCCCTCCTTATTATTTTTGTACTGTACCCTCATTTTATGGAGTTTTTGGGCCCCTAACCATAACCTCTGAAAATAGCTTGCTTCCATACAGAGAGTACCGAAAATTGAGTGACAAGCCACACTTTCTAGGCCATCCATAGTGAGGCAAAACCCTGGACCTATACCCTTAGTGGCTCAGTTTCTCCAGCAAAAAGGAGAGTTTCCTGCAAGTAGGCTGGACCAATACCCACTCCCAACCACTGGACCCCCACAAGCAACAAACACATTCCTGCACCGAAATGGTAATCTCAAATACAACACTGAGAGGACCAAGAGGTGACTGAACAGCAACCCAGCAGGGGTCCTCACAAATATGACTTGGGTTATCTAGACAGCCAGCAGGAGAGGTTCTGCTGAGAGGACCAAGGGGGAACTCTAAAGCACAAGCTGTAAGAGCAACCCAGGAGAACAGAGCAAGAGAGTATGCTCAAAGACACCTCAGTGGCTAACTAAGAACGGTTCCCAAAGACTCAGACAGCCACTGTAAGATTTGGACCAACAGAATAAAAAAGACAGAAAAGAGAATCTCAGGGGTTGAAGATAGCTATATGAAATAAATTCATCAGCCAAAGAAAACATTAAATCTAACATATTCTTAACACAAAACATCCAGGAAATATGAGAAAAACATCAAAAGACCAAACCTAAGAATGATAGGGATAGGAGAATAACTCTAGCTCAAAGACACAGAAAATACACTCACAAACATCATACAAGATAACTTTCCAAACTTAAAGAAGGATATCCTTAAAAAGATAGAAGAAGCTTACAGAACACAAGATAGACTGGAACAAAATAAAGTCGACTCACCATATAATAATTAAAACACAAAACATATAGACAAAAGACAGAATATTATGAGCTGCAAAGGGAAAAGGTCAAGTAACATAGATAGGTAGACCTATCAGAATTACACCTGACTTCTCAATGGAAACCAAGAAAGCCAGAAGGCCTTGGTCAGATGTGCTGGAGACACTAAGAAACCACAGATGCAAGCACAGATATCTATACCCAGCAAACCTTTCAATCACCATTGATGGAGGAAACAAGATATTGCATGACAAAACCAGATATATACAATATATATCCACAAACCCAGCCTTACAGAAAGTACTAGAAGGAAAACCCGAACAAAGGAAGCTAACTTCACCAAGAAAAACTAAAGCAACAGATAACCTCCCATCAGCAAAACCAAAGAAAGGGAAACACACAGCCACTCCCACTGAAAAAGAACAGGAATTAACAAGCACTGGTCATTAATAGCACTTAATATCAATGGTGTCAACTCAGTTATAAGAGGACACAAGCTAAGAAAATGGATAGGAAAACGTGATCCAGACTTCTGCTGTATACAAGAAACACACCTCAACCTCAAAGACAGACATTTCCTCAGAGTAAAGGATTAGGAAAAGGTTTTCCGATTAAATACACCTAAAAAAAAGTATAGCTATCCTAATATCTAACATTAGATTTCAAAATAAATCAGAAGAGATAAAGAAAGACAGTTTATACTCATAACAAGATAAATCTATTAAACTGAAGTCTCAATACTTAACATTTATGCCCCTAATACAAGAGCACTCACATATGTAAAAGAAACATTAATAAAGCTTAAAAGATACACAAAAATCCACACACTAATAGAAGGAGACTTCTACATTCCACAATATTAATTTGGTCTACAAGACAAAAAATTAACACAGAAATAAGGAAACTAACAGATGATGTCATGAATGAAAAGGAGTTAACAGACATGTACAGAACATTTCACCTAAACGCAAAAGAATATACCTTCTTCTCAGCACCTCAGAGCCTTCTCTGAAACTGACTACATACTGCATAGCAAAGCAAACATCCACAGATACGAAAAAATTGAAGTAACCCTATGTATCTAACGGGATCAGCAAGGTTTAAAGTTAAACAGACTGGGGCACAATGAGTGTAGCATCCCATTAACTGGCTCATCCAAGCAGTACTTCCCCAGCCTCTGGGGTCCTCCAATTCTCCTCTCCTGCATCCTTAATCTTGCATGGATCTAACAGCACAGTTTAGCCCTAAGTTTAGGCAAGCAATACCAACTGTGACATAGATTCAACACTCACACAAGTAACAAAAGTTCAGAAAACAAGTGTTCATCCAAAAATGAAAGACAGACAGACAGGCCTTCCAAGAATGAGAAGACTTGAGGGAAATGGGTCACATCTGAAGGACAGATAAGCAATAGGCAGGCCAGGCCTGAAATGTAACTCTGATGTCAAAGTGCCTGGGCACCTGGAAGAGAAGGGAGTTAGGGGCTGGGGGAAGGAAGAGGAGGAAAAGGGGAAGAAGGGGAAAGAGGAGGAGGAGGAAGACATAGCCAAAGTTTTATGAATCTCCACATGGTCTATTTAGAGTCAGAAAAAATAAGGTAGGCAGGGCATGGTGGTGTATCCTTTAATCCCAGCACTTGGAGGTGGGGGTGGGTGTCAGACATAATTTTTCTGGAAGATTCTGAAGACCACGACTCAAGTATCTCTAGGAGCCAGGCTACTAAGTATTTAAATGCACTATAAGATTCATGTGTAACTTCCCAGCTACTGACTTTGATCACTAAACTAAGGAGACACATATCCACTGGGCCACTTTTCAGGTTCTTTCACTTACATGGGCTTAATGAACATGCATAGAGCCAGCAATACATTTTGGTGACTTTCTTCAGGTGAGGCAAAATACTGTTAAGAGATGAAGATGATGAGCAAGGAAATGAGGGAGGAGACTATCACTGACTGAGAAACAATTTTATCATTATTTCAAAATTAATCTTAAATTTGTTAAAGATATTCTAAGGAAGAGCTCAATGAACTAAATTGCTCTAAATGTATATTCTGATATGCATATTCCAATAGCAGACCATGGAGACAGCTCCGTCAGTCAAGTGGCTACAGCACAAGCATTAGGATGTGCTGGCTGGTCTTACATCAAAGTTGACACACAAACTAGAGTTACCCGGAAAGATGGAACCTCCACAATATTCAGCTGTAGGGCATTTTCTCAATTAACTATTGATGGAGGAGGATCCAGTCTATTGTGAGTGGTGCCATCCCTGAGCTGCTGGTCCTGGGTTCTATAAGAAAGCAGGCTGAGCAAGCCATGATGAGCAAGCTATTAAGCAGCACCCTTCATGGCCTCTGCATCCGCTTTTGCCTCCAGGTTCCTTAGTGTGTTTGCTTAAAATGTTAATAAGTGTTACCCTGTAAGCAAAAGCACATAAACTGATCTTAACAAACCAGTATCTTCCCATTCCTTTTTTCAAAATGGTATGTACATGCACAGACATACATAGAAACAAATGTAATAAAACAAATTTTAAACACAAAATAAATTTCTTCATGATTTACTTTCAGTAAATGCTATGTCATTTTATATACTTATAACCAGGTGATATAACTTATGTTAGGCAAAAGGGGATGACAAGTGGGAAAAAGTGCTAAAAGCCCTCATCTGGACATTCTGAATGGACCTTCAGAGATACTCCAAGCTCAGTGTACTCAACCCGATTTTCCCACACTTACTGTTGGGAGATAGAGTCCTACAAGAGTTTCCAAGAATAAACAGATTTACAGTAACCCATACAGCCCACTCGGCAATACTAATCCAGAAAGCTGAATAAACCAGTTAGCTGGTTTAGGAACCATGCTGAAGGAAAACTGTCCTATACCAGACCAGCTTGAGTCTCCAGAGACTTTCAAGGTCAAGGGTAGGAGAAAAAAACTGGGCCATGCAAATTTCTTTTGTCATCTGAGCTCAAGGGAACAGTGGCTGGGAAAGAGCCTTGTAATCTTGAATCAAGATCTCTAGTCTTAATTGAAGACAATTTTAGTTTTGTTTTAATCACCTCCTAAAGTATGTTTGCTAGCATGGAAGAGGCAAAGAAAATGAAACATTGTTTAACAGCTGACTCACATGAAGTAGAGTGGTTTGACAGCATGGCCAACACTGTACTCACTGAGGTAAGTTACATCAGAAAGCACCCTGGTTCAGTGGGATAAATCTGAACATTTGAGTACATGATTTTAGTTGAAACTTGAAACTTCATATGTGTCTTTGCATTGTTTACATATGTGCAAGCACACATGTGGGGATATGCATGTACATGACTGTGTACATGCACGCACGTGGTAGGCTGGGGTTGATGCTGGGACTTGTCCTCAATCACTCTTTCACCTTAAGTAAGGTAGGGGATGTCTCTCCATTAACCCCAGAGCTTACTGATACAGCTAGTCTCAGTAGTCAGCTGTTCTGGGGATCCCCCAACTCTGTCTCACAAAGCTAGAATTACAGGCAAGCCTCCACATCCACCAGCATTTATGTGGGTTCTGGGGGTCCAAATTCTGTTCCCCACACTTGCACAACAAACACTCTTTTTAAAAAGGGGGTGGCGAGAAGGCTCAATGTTAAAGACAAGTTCTATATATTCCTGGCAGCTGGGAACTAAACTATTTAGATCAAACTAGCCTTAAATTTTTGATGATCCTCCAGCAGCCTGTACCTCAAGAGTTCTGGGATCACAGGCATATGTCACCCTGTTCAACTAAGAAATTAATAGAGAAAGATACTATTAGACAGATTTCTACTGTAACCAAAAAAGTTGAATTTTCTATTACAGTCATTTTATATTACAAAAACTCTTGAACCAAGTCAGCAAAGGCACAGAAACCATTTGTTGTACAATTATTTACAATGTGGTATAATTGTTTGGGCTGTATGTGTAGTCAGTGTTTGCCCAAATCACCATTCTCCAAATATCGGCAAGTGAAAGACTTCAAGAAAATTTCCCAACCACCTATTTGGACTTAAAGTGACTCAGAAGGCCACCCATCTCCTAGGACTAGACGTATAGCATGTGTCTTTATATTAACACAGAAAATGCTCTTATCTCTCCTTGGAAGCAGTTTAATTTAACTTAACAATACCTTGTCAAAATAACTTCAGAGAAGGACCATAGCATTATTAACCATCTGGAGGTGGAATGGATACATCACCTGAGGACCAGTGAGTGACACATGCTTGCACAACAGTGTTGAGCCTTTCACTGTGCTGGTGTTCTGACATGGGGATCAGACAAAAAAACTATCAGGATCAGTTTTCAGAAAACTAGAGACAGGTGGATCTCTGTGAACTCAAGGCCAGCCTGGTTTACATAGTGAGTACCAAGACAGCTAAAGCTACGTAGTGAGACCTTGTCTCTACAAAGTAATGTGGTCCTCTCAATGATGTTTTCTTCATTTTACTGGCACACCTACAGGTTTCTTACCCTTTTCTTTTAGTCTTTAAAACCAAATCTCACTTCTAAGGCAGTGTGAGGTAGCCCCTTCTACTGCTAAATTATATAGAAGAAAATTTTAATTGTGTTGTCCTGTAGCCAGAGCAAGGGTACCATTTGCTAAACGTAATGGAGAAACTCAGGCACTTTGAGGACTCCTCAGAATACCTTATTTCCTTTGGAGGTGAACTGTAAAAGAGAAAGCATCAACTGAGGCCTGTTAGAAATCAGTAACCCTGGCATGCATGCTGCTTAGGTTTCCTCGCCTGTGAAATGGACACAGTCACTGCACCTGCCAAGCCTTGCCCGCCCCTCCTACCTTCCAGCAGCTCCTCCAAGCTGGTGACCTTCCGACTGCCACCTGTGGTGTAGATTGTGCGGACGCCCTGAGGCAGGTTCACATTGTCAGACAGCAAGCAGGTCAGCTCTATGAGGAGCGCATCAAAGGAATGGAAGCAATCCTTGGAGATGGCAAAGACCAGGCCTTAGAAGTAGCGCTCCCCATTCTGGTAGAAGCGTGCCTTCTTGGCCTTCTTCTCCGAGCTTAAGGCCTGCTAAGTCCGCCTGCGGTAGAAGCTGCAGTGTGCACTGTGCGCCGGGCTGGGGATGAGCCCATTGCCCTTGGGGCCAGAGATGCTGCTGCCCCCGGAGGAGCTGGGAGCCCCTCTCCACAACCCTGGCTGCGGCCTTTTGTCCCGTTCTTCAAAATGCTCCAGCTCAATGCTCCTGGTGCTGGCCATCGCGGCTGCTCAGAGATAGCTCTCCACAAATAAATAAATTAATGAAGGAACGTCCCACAACCCCAGCCGCAGCACGCCATGATCTGGGCGCTCCGGCCTTAAAGCATTGGGACACCTGGCTCGAGCACGCGGGCCATGCTCGCAGGTGGGCCTGCTCAGCCAGCTAAAAGCCATCGTGGCTTGTAGCTGCCCAGCTCATTGTCCCAGGCACCCTATCCCTCACCACCGCCAGCTGGGGAGCCCCACGCCCCCCAAGCGCCTCTTTTGCTGGGCTACGCCTCACAAATAGCGCGTGGGCAGCGGGCCAGGAACCACTAAGTTGAACGGGCCTGAGGATTGCCCTGGTTCGCGTCCAGCACGCCAAACTGGAGGAAGGAAGCGGAGGGGGTGGGGTGGAGCGCGAGCGTGGGCGAAGCTGGAGTTGTAAGTTGCCCATCCCAGGTGCTAGGAATAGAACTTCAGCCTTGCAAGATCAGTAGAGCTCCCAACCCCTGAGCCTTCTCTTCAATTTCTAGATCCTTAATTCTAAATATTAAGGTAACTGTTGGAAATTGTGTGAAATATAGATGTGTATGCTTTCCCCATTTGTCTCCTAAAATTCTAAGTTTAGGAACAAAAGCTGACAGTAAACCAGTACAGATTTTATAGATAGCACAGGCTTAATAAACAGCTAAAACATCTTCAGCTTCCATCAGCAGAGATTCCCAGCCCATCTACACCTAATGTTGAAAGAAGAAAGAGAAATCAAGAGATGTGGCTTTGCCAGGTATTGTCAGTGCTTTCTTCCTCTCTTTGCTCAGCCCAGAATTAATGAAATGTCAAAACCACGCTAGTAGAAGGATCCCTAATTTTCCATGTTATGAAACAAAAGAATCTAAAAGCCACATGCTTCTCCTTTTATATAAAGAGAAGACAATAAAAAAAGAACAAATTACACTCAGTATCATGGGACCTGAAACAATTGCAGGAGGAAGGTGGTGGATGCAAGGCTCAGTGGACCCTTCAATGAATAGTGGCAAAATATTCTCCTAGACAAACCGCATTCTTCCTACGTTAAAGATGGGAAACAGGCTAATCTAATCAAACTCTTGTAAAAGGATCGGTGTGGACTTTTCCTCCCACTGACTTAATATCAACTTTTAGAATTAATTAGGTTTCGTCAGGAGAAGTGTGCCTACATCACAATAGCCTTTTTGCTTTTCCAGGCACTTTATTTGGGATCAAGCGCATCATCCCAGGGAGTTTCCATATTCACCTGACATTAATTTCCCTGCTCCTGCTGATATACATTTCATGTCACAATAATTAACTTGCAGCTATTACAACCAAGTTTCATAATTAACATTTTATTTGTCAAATATTTTCTGTGCATATATTTACTGTAAAAATCTTACGACCAATCAAAAATCCTTTCACTTTATTCTCTATAATCTTGTATATGAATTAATTACTGTGGAAAATTTAACTACCTATGGATTTCAATTTTGTACATATTATTTACTGCTTTTGATGAATCAAGTAATAATAGGAACTACATTCCTTAAATTTAAGGAATTCAATATACTTTCAATTCAACTACTATCTCATCTGTCTAGTGGAAAATTGTAAGTCTCATACTACAATCTCTTGTCACTTTTGATTTTGAAGAATCCCATGGATATACATTGGGTAAATTTGCAACCCTTAACAAAGCAAACATTATGTAATATTAACAAAGCAAAATTATGTAACATTCTCAAAATCTGGAAGAAATGTTTGGTTACAAATTCTGACCAGTTTGGAACCTGACAAACATGTGCACATGTTGAGACTAATCTCCTTCACACCATTCACCCATTTCATCAATGGACAATAACATAATAAACTCTTAAGAAAGATATTGAAAAGGATAAGCTCCCTGCTCCTCTAAGCTGGATGCGTAACTGGCAGCCAATTTGAAAATAAACTATAAACTGACAATGTGAAAGAGTTTTATATTACAGATGGTAACTTTATTTGATCAAAGGATAACCTAAAAGTACAATTTTACTTTCTTTTTTAAATCACAGTTGTCAGTTGAAGAATGAACAACCTCTGGGCCCTAGCTTTATTTTTGTTTAATGTTTATTTGGGTCCTAGACCTTTCTTTTAAAATTGATGGAGGAAGGTCATTGGTTAATTATAGTAAAGAAACTGCTCTTGCCTAGACTATTGCATAAACTGGACACAGAGAACCCGCAGAAAGAGGACTGCTGAACTTGCCTAAAGGTGAGATTGTCTTTCGGGGTTCCTGATTCATGAAAGAGTCTGTGGGACATTCTGCAGGACACCACAGATAGTGACTGAACTGACTTTGAAATTTCCTGCTTCATGAAAATGTCTCTGGATACTATGGGCCTGTAGGCCGAAGATGGATGCCCCAACGGTACAGCGAAATTTTGGGTGACTGTCCAGGCAGCAAGATGTCTCTGTCATTTCTAAAGTTTGGAAGTTGCTTATTTCTTGTTTGCTTAGGTAATATTGTATCTTTCTGGAGTCTTTGATGGAGTTAAAGAATAGTTATAGTTATAGTTTTCCTTAGTTATGATAAAGATTATTGTAATTTTTACTTGATAACTGTTTTGTTATATGTAATTTTGCTATGTTAAGTTAAAGCCTTCCTTTTTTTTTTTGTTTAAATGATGGAGGAAGGTCATTAGTTAATTATAATAAAGAAACTGCTTGGCCCTCATAGGTTAAAACATAGGTGGGAGAAGTAAACAGAACAGAATGCTGGGAGGAAGAGGAAGTGAGCTCAGATGCTATGCTTCCCCTCTCTGGGGTAGACGTGATGAAGCAAGCTGCCAGGTCAGACATGCTGAATTTTTCCCGGTAAGTGCACCTAGTGGTGCTATATAGAATATTAGAAATGAGTTAGATCAATATGTAAGAGCTAGCCAATAAGAGGCTGGAACTAATGGGCCAAGCAGTGTTTAAAAGAATACAGTTTGTATGTTGTTATTTTGGGTAAAGCTAGCCAGTGGCAGGAGCTGGGTGGCAGAATGCAAGCTGCAGCTCCCACAACAGAAAATGACTGTTATCTGGGAAATACTAAGGATGATCCCTTCTCTTTCCTGATTTAGTTTAATATGCAGTCACTAGATAACAAATGTAATAAACATTCCAAAGTGTAGCTGAGTCAAAGGTTATCCTACACTTGAGCAGTCAGTACTCACTGTCAAAGGACATACAATGACATACAAAATTAGGTAGTAGAGTACCTGATTCATAGCTACGTAGGAAGATGAGACAGAAAGATTTACGGTTGGATGCTGATCTGGGACACCCAGTGAGACTGTTCCACAAAAAAAAAAAAGATTATATATAAATGGACCCTTTAATGATTAGTGGAAAAATATACACCTAGACAACTGGCATCCTTCATAGATTAAGGATGGAAAAAAACGATTTCTATTCCAAATTTTTAAGAAGTATCTGCATCATTTTTCCCCTACTTTCTTAATATAAACTTTTGGGAATAACTAGGCTCTGCAGGGGATAAGCAAGCATATCAATATACATGTATTAAAGGAATGACTAGGTTGGAAGGAGAGCCTCTGATGAGGCTTCTCAAGGAATATGGGGTTATTTGCTAATTCTGTTCATTTCTTTGTATGTACCACTTTGCCTGCAAGCATAATCAGAAATAAGGAAAATGGGACTTAATAGAAAACATCTGTAGCTAGGAGGTGGTAATGCACGCTTTTAATTCTAGCACTCAGGAGGCAGAGGAAGGCAGATCTCTGTGAGTTTGAGGCCAGCCTGGTCTAAAAGAGCTAGTTCAAAGACAGCTAGAGCTGTTACACAGAGAAATCCTGCCTCAAAAATCCAAAAGAAAGAAATGATCTGTGTAAACATTCCTGTCTATAAAACTCAGGGCTGATATTCAAAATGTGACTCTAAACCTAGGTTATCATGCTTCTTTTCTCAAGGTGTAGACTGTTCACTGCAGGAAGTGTGGAGCAAGAAACCAACTCTCAGTTATCAGCTACTGGGAGAATCTCCCTGAGTTCTTATTACTAAGTCAGCAATTATTCCGTTTGTTCTCCCTTCACCAGCCTGCTTTCTGTTTCTTCAACCCTTCATTTATGTGTTTCTACAAGGGCTTCTCAGAAGTTCAAGTGCCGAGAAGAGAGCATATCAAATGTTTAGCAGAGTTCTCTAAGCATGTATTAGGCATGCCCCCAGAATAGAATCTCTCCCAAAACAATACAGACTCAGAGGCACACAGTAAAGATATAACTCAAGTAATTGCAAAACTGCTCCAGCTGAAATTCAGGCCTGCAAAATACAGCGTGAGGCTCCCAGAGCCGAGTGACAGCACTTCCCTGCAGACTTTGCCTCAGGGAAAAGTGGAGGGCCATTTAAGGGACTCCTTCTGTGCACAGAACTGTCAGCACTCAGGAATTGAACACTGAAAATTTCTTCAAATAAAACTCTCTGAGAAGCACACTTGAGTGGGAGGATATGAACATCTAACATCAATAAATATCTGTTTCTTCAAACCTGGCAAATAAGGCCTGGTTGATTTGGTATCCAGCTTGCCCAAGTAATGCCACCCAATACGTTCTATTTTAAAGTGCTATGTATGTAAAATAATTTTCTTTCTTAATCAACAAAAGGCTTCCTTTGGGGGATATACTAAACTCATCATACATGAATCTCAGGGCTGTTCTTACATGGGATCTGGGTTTGGTTCCCAGCACTCACATGATGTCTCAGAACCATCCACAGATCCAAAGGATCTGACTCCATCTGAGTTCCATGAGCACCCAGCTTACATGTGCTGCTCATACTTTCATTCAAGAATAATATTCAGACACACAGAATAAAAATAAATAAATCTTTGACTCTCTATCTCTGAGGGATTCCATGGTTGAAGTGTTATAGGAAAGCAAGAGGCCCAAGTTTGTGTCAACAGCAGCAGCATCAATGCCCAATGCAAATGCCCAATTACAAGTGTCAGCCTTCCTGTAATTCCTGATTTAGATAGAGGAGACTAAGGGAGGGACCAGAAGCAAGCTGCTTAGGGGGACAAACTGCATCAATGAACTCTGGCTTTGTTTGGAAGACTCTGTCTCAAAGGAATAAGGTGGAAAAAAAATATAAGACAATTTCAAATGACACCTGTGTTCTACAAGTGCACATGTGTGCGTGTGCACACACATTCACACACACACACACACACACACACACACACACACACACACAAAGAAAACCATACTAAAATTGGCATGCTTACAGTTATATAATATAGGGGTCAGAGACTAGTCTGAAAAATTTATTTGCTATTAAGCCTGATAACCTGAATTCTTTCCCTGAGATTTCTAAGGAGACAACAGACTTCAAGTTTAACTCTGACCCACACGGATTATGAGCCTTGGCAAACAAACATACCACACACAATAAATGAAAGCTACTACATGTAGCTAAATACTAGCCATATTCCTGATTGTATAATGTAAGATGGCTATGCCCCCTGCGTGAATTTTACAGAATGGTGAGCTGCAGAGCCACGGCTAAGTGGAAACTCCCACCACCATGAGCAGCCCCCATATTCAACCATAAAAGGGCATAAGAAACATAAGGCTAACAGTGCTCATGAGAACTGTGAAGCAAAACAAAGCAAATGAATAACAAGAAATGAAATTTAATTCCCTCCTTTGCTGACATATTTAGTTTTTTGTTTATTTCTGTATTTGTTTTTATTTTTCCAAGACAAGATTTCTCTGTGTAGCCCTAGCTGTCCTATGTTCTGCTCTGTAGACCAGGCTGGCCTCGAACTCACAGAGATCCCCCTGCCTCTGCCTCCCTAGTGCTGAGATTAAAGGCAGGCACTACCACCGCTTGACTCACATATTTGTCAAACCAATTTTCAATTTTTTTTTTATTTTTTAAAGGAAAAAAAATTAACATTGTAAGTTTAGCAAGGTTTGTTTTTTTTCTCATTCATAAGTGAAGGGGGGTGAGAAATGCATCTGCCAAGTGGGCTTTTTCCAACTCTTTATTATTAAACAGTAATTTTCATCAGATTTCAAATGTCCCTATCAATAGCGAGGCTGTGGGAAGATGATACAGCTAATATACTGCTGCTAGACAATTGATGGAGTCTGCCATCTCAAGCCAAGATTGGCCGGCTCTATGGCTCTGCTAATCAAATTCCACAGCCTTCAATGCATCGGGTCTGAGTTTCTGCATTAATGCTATAAGGCAGCGATAAACAAATACAAATGGCCTAATCTTCTTTAGTAGTCACAGCCTCCAACATGAGTCTATGTAATTAAGAAAATACTAAAGCTCATGTCCTAAATTGGGAATATAGCAGATTGTTAATCAATATATTTACATGGCTCATACGAAAGTATTTAAATTTGCAAGTACTCTAAGATTCTCTTCAAATAATATCAACACAAGGGAAATACCTGGATGTGTGTTAACAGGTCTGTGGCTTGTTAGTGTGTTTACAGTAGTTGCTTGGAGAATTGTTCTATGACAAACCCTGCTACAGCAAAAGCTGAAGATACACACACATACACACACACACACACACACACATTGTTATTCATATCTACTTTGTCCATCCATATATAAAAAATAAGTGTGGAGTCCACAAAATCTTAAGGAAAGGGCCTATTCACATGCACACTAAAATGCGACCCCAAATTCAAATAAAAGTGAGATCTATTAAAACGCAACAGAAAGCTCGTCACGTGATGAAAGTTTATAAAAACTTATTGCTTGCTGCACCTTATGCTTTGCACCAACATAATAGTGACTTTTGACAAAACACACTGAATAAAAGATTGATAAGAAGTATAACAGATCTCATTTGACCAACAAACCATAACCCTTCTTTGTCTGCATTATGCACAGAAGCAAAATGATGGTAATGCTTCCGCATTTCAATGTTTTAGTGATTTGCTAGACTCACTATTTAAAAATTATTAAGAGAATAATAGCAATTGACTAACAGTGTGATTTGTTTTACTCCCTTTCACTCATGCAAACAACAAAATTACATGTGTATTTATAGCATCTTTGTACATATGTGAAGGGATGTGTGCCTGTACTTTCAAGGATATGTTTGCAGATGATATAGAAAAAAATTATGAACATGACTTCTTAAATAAAGTAGGCTTTATTCCATAATTAAAGGCATATCAAGGAATTGCAATGGCCTAAAATTTACAAAGCAGAGAAGTCTGACCCTACAGGAAGAGCTTATAGGTCTTGCAAGTAAAAAGGATGCAAACCCTTAAGGAATCCTGGCAGAGGCTGGAAGAACTGGGCTAGGAAGCAGGCACCTGGTCCTTTTATCTCTATAATCTGCACCCTCTATTTTATCTTCCAAAGTTGTCACCATGGACTTGAGACAACAATCTGGAGACTCCCGACGCTGTCCTTTCTCCTAATCTATTCTTTCACATAATTAACTGCCTGACTCATTTGTCCTCTGATTTTATCTGAGAAACTGGCAGGTTTCACTAATTTCTACAGTTACCACATATCAGTGTTAAGGAAATATTTCAGTTCCCAAATGAAAAGCAAATACTCAGAGCACAATAAGAAAGGCTGAGACACTGGGAACTTAATGAGCTTTGCCACTCTTTGAGTCAATTTCAAAGCCCTTAAAAAGCAAAGGCTTTGGTTCTCATTGTGCTGAAACTGAACTGAAGAAATGTTAAGTGTTTTGTTTATTTATTTATTTGTGATGTATTCATCCTTCCCTAGCAAGTCAGTAATGGGACTGGGAATAGAAGACAAAATATTCTGATTCCTCATTCTCCTCCCAACCACTCACCTTGCTTAAATGCCCATGGTAGAAGTTAATGACATTTACTGTTCTAAACCAGGCATCAGTCTAACCTCATCAGGGGCTGGTAAATGTGGAGCTGCGACACACTGCCACATTGGAAGCAGCAGCCAAGTCAAGCTTGTGGACTCAGGAACGAGGTGCTCCGGGGAATCCACCAGAGTCTGAGTTACCCATTCTTTAATACTGTCCATACAGTCAGAAATTAAGTAAGCTGCATTGTGAGAATGGCTTCCAGCTAACAGTGGGCTGGATGTTCTCTGGAAAGGATGTATTTGATTAATAAATCATAAAAAATATATCTCCCACTCTCAGTGTTAAAATGCAGACACAGGATCTGCATCCTCTGATTGCATAAGCTCACAGAGGCCTCTGTTGAAGATGGTCTCTGATCTATTCTGGATAGTTACAAACATGTTTTCCAACATACATGAATGCAAATGAACTGGGGCAAGAGCAGAGCTCAGCCTGGACAGCCTCTTGCTGTTTATAGAACTTGGCAAGGTGAGGACCTTCACATTTGGCTTAATTCATCTGATTATAATAAAGTATTTGTTTCATAAATGAAGTAAAACAAGGAAGATAGAGTCTGGGATTGCAGGTAATACAAAACATGTGTTCCTTTCGAACACTCGGCAATGAATCTTCCATTTTTAAAGGACTGTTTGAGAACAAGAGCGTTTTATTCTCTGATTTGTTTCTATTCATTTTGATGTTAGAAGAACTATGGATAAATAAAAACTAAAATGCTAAATACATAGCTAAGTAATTAGTATATTTTAAAACAGAAAACAAAAGGCCATATTTGCAAAATATAAGGGCATCTGATGGGATTTGTTTTCTGTTGTAGTTAAAATACACAACTTAAAGGCCAGAAAAGTAACTTTGTTAATGGTTTAGCATTTTGTGAAACAGATACCATATCATAAAACCAAATTAATGGGATTTACTAAAGCCACAAACAGATTTCTTTGTTCCTGACATGAAATTTAATCTGTATGAAGTTTTCAAATTTGGACCAATCTGAAATTATCTGGTAACAAAATAAGTGGGATTTTTTTTATTATTAGTTGTTTAAGTAAGAAGCTGCCTATGTTTTTAAAATATGGGGGAAGCCGGGCGGTGGTGGTGCACGCCTTTAATCCCAGCACTCGGGAGGCAGAGGCAGGCGGATCTCTATGAGTTCAAGACCAGCCTGGTCTACAAGAGCTAGTTCCAGGACAGGCTCCAAAACCACAAAGAAACCCTGTCTCGAAAAACCAAAAAATAAATAAATAAATAAATAAATAAATAAATATAAATAAATATGGGGGAATCCTCAGACTAGGAATAAAATTGACAAGATTCCAAAATCCTGCTCGAGGCTGTGGAAGAAAATTAAAAAAAAGACAAACAAACAAATAAAGTGAAAGAATGTGGGAAAGAACACGAGAACTAGAAAAGCATCTAGAAGCTGAAGGTTGTTCTTTCAATACAGAAGAGGGGAACACTTAGAAGTGATTTCCTCCGGTTCCTTGAACAGACTCCTGAGAAGTCCTTAATGTTCAGATCTCTCTCTCTCTCTCTCTCTCTCTCTCTCTCTCTCTCTCTCTCTCTCTCTCCTGGCTCTCTCTGTCCAAATCCCACTATCTCAGAGAAAGAGACCTTCTTCCAAAGGAAGATGTCAAAAGCTCAGTTCCACATTCTTGATGTTTTGGGCTCCTCCCCCAAAGTTTGAAGTTGCCAACATCCCAAGACCCTGACTAACAGGTACCATAATTGGGCATAATCTTTGGGGGGTTGAAGGAGTCACCAGGGAGTTGCTTTGCTCAGCAAAAATCTGGTATTTTACTTTTTAATTTGGCTTGATCTGTCTTAATGCTTTGGCGAAGAAACCAATTATTGGGTACAGAAAGCCTATTAATTTGGTGTGGTCATATGCAAACCATAGCAAACCTGAACCTACACACACAAACATACACTCTTGTATATATACATATATATATATATACATATATATTAATTATACATTAAAATAGACAACGATTAAAACATTATGGTATTGTGCATATCCTCTAAGTACCACATGGTATCTCACTATATTTGAATTTCTGCAAAAATATACCATCAGGGGGATGGAGAGATGGCTCAGAGGCAAAGAGCACTGGCTGCTCTTCCAGAGGTCCTGAGTTCAATTCCCAGCAACCACATGGTGGCTCACAACCATCTGTAATAAAATCTGGTGTCCTCTTCTGTATTGTAGGATACATGCAGGAAGAACACTGTATACATAATAAATAAGTTTTTTTAAAAAAAAATATGCCATCAGTTTTTTTGGTTGGAAAGAACTGAAATTCACCAATCAGTTATGGAGGTGGAGAAGCCCGTAATCAATTTATGATATCATCTGTCTCTGGTGAGGGTTCCCTACTCCTAGGTTGCGTTGCACACGGCCAGATTTTTGCCATGTTCTTGGGTAACTTAAGTAGTTAAAGGCCTGTTTTCTAAATGTACAAATATTACTTATTTAGAGTTTTCCCCAAAAACCTTGTCACCCACAAAAGACCCTACCTCACTCTGTGACTTCCTTAATGGTCAATGTACACAATCCCGTCCCTTGGGTCATCCTGGTTGGGATAACCTTCAGTAGTGCTTAAGGTCTTAGTCACCCTGACAAGGAAGGAAATGCCATGGCTCATTCATTAGCATACTTTATTACTATGCCATCAATGACAATCAGGTCTATACTACTGTGAGGTTTTCTTTGTTGGAATACTCATGTTTGAGGCAAGTGGGGAATGAATTATATATGAATAAATAATAAAATATACACAATCACACACATTTTCATGTAGACAACAAGTATTCAGACCATAACACTTTTGGCCCAAGTGTCTCAAGTTTATGTCACTCTCATTTTATAAAATAGATTCATTCCAATAAAAAAAACAGTCCCCAAATCTTTAAATGTTTCAGCATCAACCTAACTTAAAAGTTAAAGTTCAATCTGAAACTCACAGATTCTACTTCCTGAATCTCCTCAAGGGTTTTGTTTAAACTCTCTAATTGCTCTTTCACTTTAACATCATCACTGAGAAGAGCATCTCTGACCAAGCGCCATAGTGAAAATATCGCCATGGGGAAATCTTGTGGCCCTTGCTCTTTCAGTGCATTTTGAAGATCAGCCTTTACCTGCTCCCAATCAGTAATATTAAAACCCCCTGCATGTAGGAACCAGGGACTAAACTCTAAAACTGTCTTAATGATCTCCTGTGCTGTCTCAACTTTAATACCGGTGCCTTTATTTTCCAAAAGACCTAACAACTGGCCTGTTAACCGGCCCTTTAACACAGGAACAGAATAACTTGCACCCATAGCCAATTCACCCTCGCAGCACAATTTCGTACCTGCTGGCCAGCCTTCCCGAGGGCGACCTCTCAGGGATCCCTACTTCCCGATCTCGTAGATGGGTCTAGTTGCCAATTATCATCCCAGCGGGGTCTCCAATTGTAACACCCGATTTGGTGTTACACCCTCGGTACAGTTCGCACGCCACTGTACCGAACGCAAGTCGGGCAAGGGCCTGGAGATTTAAAAGAAGACACAGAGAGACCAGGGTCATTCGAAAGGAGATCAGCCGAATGCCACTTTATTCAGCATTGGGGGAGTCCTTACCTACCTGACTGCAGCACAAGGATCTCCGCCCAGGCAGGTGGGAAATTACCATATTAACAATGGAGTGAATGCCCTACAGCTAACCACCAGGTGGGGCAGGCATAGCACAGAAACACACAGGAAGCTCAGTTAGTTGATCATAAACTGTCCCCACAAATGCACCACAGGAATAAGGGAGACCAGGGCCCTACAATTCTATACTATAGTTATACCTGATAAACAGCCCTCAACTGCTCATAGATCTGGGGAATGTGATATTTAAGTATTTAATTATTAAAAACTTTTCACAATGACAAAAAAGAGACAGGTTGGCTCCTAGCAGCAGCTCTCTGCTTCCTCCAAAGAAGACAGAAGACAGACAGGCGCAGAACAACGTCCTTCTGCATTTCGCTTCTACTGCAGAGTGCTGACCATTGGGCAAACCTGCCTTTCATCTACAGTAAAGACCTCTAGATGTGGACAGAATCACTGGAATCAACAGCCTACCTGCTCAGGTCACAGTAGGCCTGTCTTCCTACAGATTTATTAGCCCACAGGATATTCTGGACCCTTGCAGGCCCTGCGCTAAACAGCAAAGCTCAAGTGCAAACTTCCGCGACCATGGAGGACCCAAAAAGAGTAGCTCTGGGTGCCAACCAAGTAAGTTCTCTGTTATTTTTTAATCAGTAACTCAAGTAAAATCTTATCCTTTTCAAAGATCTCTAACAGTTTGACAGCTGAGAGGTTTTGCAAGGTGACCTCACCAAACAAATTTCAAACCAAATTTATCTCTTATGCTGCAGTCATTATATGTCTAAAACTTCTGTTTTCACAAACCCAAGGAGTTCTCGTGAGTTCCAGAGAGCCGAATTAAAGAATCCACCTTAAACAGGTCAGATACATCCCCCTCAATTCCCTGGTCCTAAAAAATTTTTTTTTCCCTTAATTTAACTTTGTTCTTTGTTCTGCAAATACCTTAAACAGGATAAGAGATACCAGACATTTCCATGCCACAGACACCAGTCAAAAGCAAAGAGACCAGCTATGCCAGGATGTTCCCAACACCCAGCCTTCTCTCGTGCCCCCCACAAAGACTACGCCCACAATCAGCCTGAAGCAGTCTTGAGAATTCGCTGCCCCAATTCCTTCAAACTGGAGTGTCTAATTTGCTTTTTATTAAAAGCAAGATGTGGGAATGTTATTCTTTCGGTCCCTGCCCTGGCCACACACACTCCTTTTAACCTCTGACCTCGCCCACCATTGCTCCCTCTTCCTGTTTCCAACCTCGGTGTACACACAGGGCTCTGCCTCTCTCCTCCTCTCTCTCCCTTCTTCTCTTTCTCCTCTCTCTCTCTCTCTCTCTCTCTCTCTCTCTCTCTCTCTCTCTTTCCCTCCCTCCCCCTTTTTAATAAACATTTATGGCTATTTTCTGTGTTTATATGTCTGACCCTCCGCGTGCATGCCCTCCCGCTGATGAGAAGCTGTAGCCTCTTGCTCAGGTGCCAGACCCTAGAGCCGGTGCCCGGCACTGCTGGGACCCGCCGGAGTTTGCTGCGGGGCGGGGGAACCCCAGGGATATTTTTTAAGAATAAGAGCAGCCTGAGGATCAGGCAGGACCAAGAGCGGAGAGCAACTCAGAGGAGGCCTCCACTGAGCCCAGCACTGTCTGCCCCGGTGAAGTTGGACAAGGTGGAACTAAGTCCCGAGGAGTCCCAGGACATGAAAGATCTGCAGAAGGAGCTAGAGCAGTTTTTCAAGGTGCTGAAGCAGAAGAGGATCACCTTGGGGTACACCCTGGGTGTTCTCTTTGGAAAGATGTTCAGCCAGACCACCATCTGCCGCTTTGAAGTGCTGCAGCTCAGCTTCAAGAACATGTGCAATGCCGGGCAGTGGTGGCGCACATCTTTAATCCCAGCATTCGGGAGGCAGAGGCAGGCGGAACTCTGGGAGTTCGAGGCCAGCCTGGTCTACAAGAGCTAGTTCCAGGACAGGAACCAAAAAGCTAAGGAGAAACCCCGTCTCATAAAAAAAAAAAAAAAAAAAAAAAAAAAAAAAAAAAAAAAAAAAAAAAAAAAAAAAAAAAAAGGGCATGTGCAAGATGTGCCCCCTGCTGGAGAAGTGGGTAGAGGAAGTCGAGAACCTTCAAGGAGATATGTAAAGTGGAGACCCTGGTGCAGGCTCTAAGCCGGAGAGCATTGAGAACTGCGTGAGGGGGAACCTGGAGAGCATGTTTATTCAGTGCCCGAAGCCCACCCTTCAGCAGATAAGCATTATCGCCAAGCAGCTCGACCTGGAGAAGGATATGGTCCGAGTGTGGTTCTGTAACCATCCCAGAAGGGCAAACGATAGCACTGATTATTCCCAACGAGAAGAGTATGAGGCTACCGGGTCCCCTTTTGGGGGGGGCTATCTTTTCCTCTACCCCCAGGGCCCCATTTTGGTGCCCCAAGCTATGGGAGCCCCCACTTTACCACACTCTACTCTCCAGTCCTGTTCCCTGAGGGCGAGGCCTTTCCTACTGTTCTGGGATCCTTTGCACTGTGAGTTTTCTCATGCTCATGGTCTCATAGGTAATCATCCTTTATTCCTTGAGAAACCACAGTGCTGAAGGGAGGAAAAAGGCCCTCTTTACTTGTATCTCCCACATCATTGTAGTCATGTTTTTTGTGCCTTGCATATTTATGTACACAAGTCCTGCATCCACCTTTTCCATGGACAAGATGATATCAGTGTTTTATACAATTTGTACACTCTTTCTCAACCCTCTGATTTACACACTGAGGAATGCAGAAGTGAAAAATGCCATGAGGAAGCTCTGGAGCAGAAAAGTCTCGGGTGATATATAAGGAATCAATTGTATTTATCTTAATAAAAAAATCTTATCTTTCAATTATATGATTAGAATAGCAATGTCCTGGGAGTGGTGATTTGGTTCCTTCTAGAGAATGGGATAATGGATAAATCCTGAAGTGAATACCAAGATGTTTTGTAAAAGAAGACATAGGAAGAGGAAGTGAATATTTATCTCATTCATGTTTTAATAAATGTTCATTGCTAGTAGGCCCATGTTTAGGGGAAACAACTTAGATTCAGAGCCTGTAATGTTTATCCTCTTTCAAATGACTTCCTTTATTATAGATGATATGTTTTCTCATGACTTTTCCATTAACAAAACCTTCATTCAAAGGAATGTATTATATTCAGAAATTTGTAGATGTTTTCTTATAAGGTGCAGTCATTGTGTGTTATTTTTGAGTGTGTGTGTATGTGTGTTAGCATGAGTGAGCATGTTCTTCCTTGTCACATACTCTTTATTCTTTTTCTGAAACTTTTTTTTGCTTCTTTGTGAATTTCACATCATGCATCTCATTCTCTCATTCCTTTCCTTGCTACTACCCTCTCCCTTTCAACCTTCCCCCAAAAGCAAAATTTAAAATGTCAAGAAATTATCCCTCCCCACAAAATACAAACATATATATATATATATGTTTGGTATGGAATGGAAGCTATGGTGTTGTTGCCTCCTGAATCACACAGTATACCCTTTAGTTAATACACCTTTACTTGTAAGTATTCACTGCATTGAGTCATTGATCTGGATCAAAGCCTCTGACTTTGGCTATGCTGTTGAGAGTCAGCTCTCACTGGGCCTCAGGTTCTTGGATATCCTTTTGTTGCCTTGTGTTCTAGTGATCATGTTGCTTTGGATCTGCAGATCTGCTCCCATGTTCTAGAAGTTCCTAGTTGAGATAGTTGTTGGGGTAGGTTACCTATTAGTCCTTGTTCTAGGCCTGCATAGTAGCTGGGTTGGTCATCTTGCCAGCTTCCCTTCATTGTCAGCATCCAGATGAGCTCTCAGGCACTGCCCTGCCTAGCTCACCCAATGAAGCAGAGAGCAAGGAGCAGTACCATTTTTCCTGCTCTCACAGCTCGAGTGCAGCTAACCTGTACTCACATCACCACAGCCAGCTCTATTGTTTTGCCCAGATGAAGTACAGGGCATACTCTCTGATTACTGTACTTCCTGAGGAGCAGAGACAGCTCTTTTGTTCTCATGCCTCTGAGGTTAACTCTCCTGCCTGTCATAGGTGCCAAGTGATGAGGGGTGTTGTGGAATCTTCCTTTATACTGTGTAAAGATGTGTCACTGATTGCTTTAATAAAGACCTGTATGGTCAATAGATAGGTAGAAAGAGGTTAGGCATGACTTCTTGGGACAGAAAGGTCTTGAGGAAGAATAGTGAAGAGATTAGCCAGATGCAGAGGAAACAGGATGTGGAGGACGAGATAGGTAAAAACTATAAGCTTTGTGACTGGATATAGATTAATAGAAATGGGTTAACTTAAGTCCTAAGAACTAGTTAGAAACAAGCTGAAGCTACAGTTGAGGTTCAATTATAAGTCTCTGTGCCATGATTTAGGGGCTAGTGGTACAATAAAGCCTATTCCCATTCCCCTCATCACCCTGTGGCATACCAGGGAGGGTGGGGACATCTCTACTCCATTCATACCTACATGCACAGCTCACCTGGGCCTTTGCCAGCAGGGTCATTTCTAGTATTCTGCCTAGGTGAGGTGCCATGCTTGCTCTTGCATGTGTTCCAGTTGGTGAGGTACAGGGCAAGTTTTCCTATTCCTGTAGCCCTGGGTCCAGCTATCCCATCTGCCACAGGAGTCATGGAGTGAGGGGAGGATGCAGGATGACAGGGGAAGGGATTGTTTCAGTTCTCCCTCTTTTATAATCTCAGGATGCTCACCTGTGCCCCACCAACAAGGACAGCTCTATCTTGCCTAGCCCATAAATATACCTGACCCTTTTACAATAAAGAGCCTGTGCTTTGGAATCTCTCAGAGTCTGTGTCGTTGCCTCCCTGTCTTCTAACTCCTTGCCCTTGGCCCCCTGCCCCACCCCCCGGAAACGGGAACTGCACAACAGGCAGAACCAATAAGCCTTCAAAATCTACAAGGGGGTAAGATCATCCTTCCATTGCTCCCTCCACTGTATGACAGACAAAAGATGAGGTCAGATCTCCCAAGTGTATTCGTGGTGCTGGATTGCCTGTGCCTTTGTCAATGGGGTCAGCTCTACTATGCTGCCCAGGGTAGGTGCAAGGGTGCACTATTCTGAGTGCTACAGCCATTGAGGGGTAGGTTCAACTCTCCCACTTTCAAAATCCTGGGACCAGCTTTTCTACCCTGCTGTAGGTGTTAAGGGATGAAGTGCAAGGAACAAGGAGGGTATCTTTTCTTCCCATACACCACAGCATGACAGACCAAGGGGAGAGCTAGCTCCTCCACTCTTGCATATTCAGGAACAGATTATGCGGATTCGCACTTGCAAGAACAGTTTTTCTGTGATGCCCGAGGGAGGTGCAGGGTTCTGCTCTCTAAAGTGTTGTAGTTAGAGGTAGGGCCAATTCTACACAGCCCTATCCTCACTGCATTAAGTGGTTTCAGGAGCCATGAACATCAGTGTAGGTCCAGGCAGAGCCAAGGAACAAGACATAGCCCCAATGGCAGCACAGGATTATATGAGGCCCTGGCCCTGGGTGACAGCGTATGTTACTCAGGTTGGGATGGGTGCAAGAGCAGCATAGCCCTCAGGCTTCAAGAAAACCACAGGTGGAGGCCGGGATCCTGGGAAACAGTGTGGTCCTTTGTGGTAACATGGGCCACAAATAACAACAATGACTCGGGCTGTTGTAGAACCATGAAAACAGATACGGTCCTTGGCAACAGCCCAAACTGGATGTCATTGTGGTCTTACTTGGCCTTGCCGGATTGATTGCTCAGATCAGCATGATCAAAGAAACAGCATCATCCACAAACACCAGTATGTCCCCAGGTCCACTCAATCTTAGATGGTAATAGAAGCTATAGACATCAGCACAGATCCTTGCTGTGGTAGGGCCACAGATACATATGCTGGCTACTTCTACACTTTGGGACTAGATGACGCCATGACCCTGCATTACATTATAGGCCGCACAGTTCTGTATGGCTCTGTGTGGCATCTAGACCCTGTAAGATCAAGACATCTGACCCTGAGTCGCAAGTGGGGCCTGTACTTCAGTTCATTCTTCTCTTCCTTCCACCTCTTCAGATCTGTCTCTCTCCTCAGCACGTGCAGTATTTTGCACCCCCCATTCCCATTTTGCCACTCTGTACTTACCATAAAGGTGCCCAGACTGCCTGGTGTGATAGGTGCTGGGCAGGCTCCTGGGTGGAATTCTTTCTGTCCCAAGTCTAGAGACCGGGGGCAGAGCTGTGCTTATGCTCCAGAGTCTGCCAGGTGGCTCTAAGGTGAAATTCTGTCTGCCCTGAGTCTTTTTTTTTTTAAGATTTATTTTTTTATCAAGTATACAGTGGTCTGCCTGCATATGTCCCTGCAGGCCAGAAGAGGGCAGTATATTTCATTACAGATGGTTGTGAGCCACCATGTGGTTCCTGGGAATTGAACTCAGGACCTTTGGAAGTGCAGCCAGTGCTCTTAACCTCTGAGTCATCTCTCCAGCCCCCTGACTCTTATTCTTAATAATTAAACCAGGAAGCGTCTTTAATCTTTATTGATATTGTGATTGTTACTATGATTATATTATATACATTAATATATAGCTGTCTGTTTCTATATATACATCTATAGAGATGTATATATACATATACATTCACACATACATATGTGCAGCTTAGAGTTCATAGTCCCAGTGTCACACATCACCTTGGCAGGGGCTCTACAGAATGTATCCTAATGTAGTTGTAAGTTTTCTCTGTTTTGCTTGATTCTGCCAGACGGGTTTCTTTTCTGTCCATCAGTCCCACAACTGATTATTAATGAACACTGAGAGATAAATATTAAATATAATGGTTTGGCCAATTGCAGGCATTTTTGATTAGCTCTCATGCTCTGTCATCTTTTTCCTTTGGCAGCTACATGGTGTTTCTCTTATTAGACAGCTGACTCACATTCCTCTTGACACCGCCCTAGTTTGTCTGTATATCTGTTTGGATTTCCTGCTTAGCTATACTCTGTTTTGCCATAGGCCAAAGAGCTTTAATTATTAACCAATGGGAACAACATATATTCACTTATATTCCCAACATACAAAAGAACATCCTACCTTTTTTCCCCATTTTCTGTCAAATTAAAAAAGAAGGTGAAAATTCAAGCTCATGCTCTAGACACCAAAGATAGAGTTGCTTCTACTGCTATGCTTTCCCTGCCATGTTGAACTGAAGGGTCTCTGAAACCATGAGCCAAAATTACCTTTTGCTTCTTAAAGATTCTTCTGTCAATATACTTTTACATTAACAACAAAAATTATTAATATAATCTGTACATGTTCCTAATCCAGATATAAATTTTTATGTAGATGATAATTTAATTGTGTAAGAAATTGTGGTAGGAGACTGAAATAAAAACAGATCAATCTAATCACATTGTTTACTATTTTTTATCCTCAACACAGGAATAATTTTATCACAAATATGAATTCTTTTAGAGTTCCCTGTATTACTAGAATAGAGTAGCTGGAGCAGATATAAAAGTATTTGAAATAAAGTATAGTGCAACCATGTGGATAGTGGTTGTAACTTTTGTTTCTGTATATCAGCAAGTTGTCCGTCATTTATATTCCTTATGTACTCATGAAGACCATATGCAAAAAGGGTATACAAAGGTTTCATGTTATCATTCATCATCATGACTACCAGGATTCAGATCTCAGAGTTTTCAATAAGAAGACATGAAGTATGCTGTGCATGTAGCCATTGTAGGAAACACTGACTTTGCTGATAACTCTTTACATCATCATCTTGTTCACTCTAAGGATGTGCATCAGAGGTCTTCCTCAAATCCCTCCTTACTTGTAATTCACACATCACTTCCATTTATGTTCTTCTAAACTATCATTTTCATTTATGTGCTTATGTTTATTTCTGCCTGTGATGACAAAGCACTTGCTTTTTCTTATATCATGATTGTCTCTGCTAGAGACAATTTTGGGAATAGAGGCATTATGAATGTCATATAACATGGGTGTTGCCAAAACTAAATGTTGTAGTTCTTTGCTGTATCTTAATTTATCTATTGAATCAATATCTAGCTTTCATGTAGTAGTACAGAAAATAGGTAAACTTCAAGTTGGAATGTTTAAGAGAGGAGCTGGCTAGCTTGTGCCTTTTTATTACTTTATTGTTTGAGGCTCTGCATAAAAAAGTACTAGAGGATTTTGAAGCACTGACACATCTGTATGTCTTCTCCTTTAATTTCCTGTCCACAATCATCATGATGATACTCTTACCAGAGCAAACTGTACAAAATATATAGCTTGACCTTGAACTTGTTTATTAACAGAGTTATTGGCCATGAAGAGAAATAGGTCCTAGCCACTTTCATTTGAGGATTGCACTAATTTTTTTAAAAATGAAAAAATATGTGTGTTGCATATGATAATCCTGTCAAACAAACTCTATTTCTGAAAATGTAATTCTATGTAAATGCCACTCACTTATTAACATGGGAAAACACTGCATTTAATTATCTATCAGTTCTCTAATCATTGTATATTACTTCAATTTAACATTTCAAATCAGGTGATGAATATCTCTATTCTTCAAGTTCATAAATAAGACCGTACAGCCCCATTTAAAAAGTCATCATGATGCAACAAATATATACTTGTTTTGCTTTGTTTTTTGTTTTTGTTTTTACAAATATGGAGCATAGGAAGTCTTCAAAGTAGTGTAAAACTCAAAACTTGGGAAAATGTAAAAAATAAGGAAATTGAAAATTCTTTATGTACAATTTGCTTTTCTTTACTGAAAACAGAGCATAGAAATCAATATTTTTCTGCACTGTTTTAGTTGTGTCAATATCTTCTTTACATAAACCTGCCCTATACTTATAGAGTAAATAAGACCTTGTGGCAAAATAATTACATGCACACACATATGTACACACACACAATGACTGTGGATATGGATAGCCTAATGTATCTGCTTTTAATATTCATTTTTATACTGTATGCATGTTGAACAACATATACATGCCAAATAAAAATAATTTTATCAATACTACAACAAAAATGGACATGAAAAATGAAACAGTTAGAACTAACTTTTTCTGGAGTATAAGTCAACATAATCTTAGGATACTAATAGGCATTTCTTTTATTTCTCCTTAGACATTCAGTGCAGTAGGCAGGAACTCTGGGTTGGGTCCATTGCACCTCAAAACTAATGAGCTACTGCGCAGAGAGAGAATAGAAGTTCCTCAGACATTCAAACATAATATTTCTGATGCTCATCGTCTGTACAATACTCTACTCTAAAAGAAATATGGCTTGAAATCTCTTCAACTATCTCCATTTCTTTTACAAAGGATTCTATATTTAAAGGTCAAGAACCCACTTTCAAAAAGGATCCATGAGAAGGCAAAGATTTTAGTGAGAGTTTTTTTCCAAATCTAAAAGACAGAGATTGGGAATGTTTAAAAAAGAGTGGGATATTTAGAAATATGACAAGAAGAATGATAAAATATATGAAAAGGAGGCAGGAAGATATAGTCAAGTGTCAAATTTTATTTACATGGGGAGAAAGAAACTTGCTGGGATGATCTGACTCAGGAAAGTGAACATGAGCAGATATGACAAGGTCTCATTCTGATACACTGCCCATGAATTTGCTATGTAGCTGTGGTTGACTCTGAAATCCTGATCCTCACCCTGACAACCCCACTTGTGCCCACATACACACCTCTTCAGTGCTAAGGTTTCAGGCATCTCCAGTATACATACTGCTTAAAAAAAGAACATTTAACCACAAGAATGCAACATTCTTATTATTAGGCAATACAGGTTTCCCAAGGAGTAACATTATATTCAATTTTCTATGTAATTGGAACCTATGTATAGGGAGAAATAGTAGTTGAATAATTAGATTTTAAGAAATACAATGAAGCAATGGTAAAGACACATTTATTCTCAACATTTGCCTTAATGAAATAAATCTGAGTTTGTGGATCCCAATGAAAGGAAATTTTATTCTTAATAATCTATGCCTAAAATGAGAAAGGGTAGAGTGGAATGATATAACTGAATTGAGAGATCATAAGATCAGTCTATCCAGTGTTCTAATAGTTGGAATAAAAGAAAATGACTAATAATGAAAGAAAATATTATTTACCAAAACCAATTATTAAAACTAAACTTTTGTTTTGCCATATATTTTTACATTCTTTGCCAGTTGTATCACAGTTTCAATGAAAGCTTAGTTCCCCTTGATTTCTGAAATCTGTCAAGACATTAACTTGGATGTGATCCTTCACATGTATAGGATCATTTATGCAATATACATACAATGAGAGTGTAATAGGTAAATATAGCTTTTCCCCCTCATTTGTCAAAACAGGTTTTTTTTCTTTACAGCCCTGGCTATTCTGAAACTTGCTCTGTGGAATAAGGAAGCCTTGAACTAACAGAGATTCTCTTGGCTAGTAAGTGCTGAAATTAAAAGCATGTGCTACTACCACAGTTTGAATTCCTAGAAACTTAAATACCACATTTTTAAAACCTAAAAACAGTCTTAAGTATTTCATTGGATTCGCCCTTAAACAAAATAATTAGGAAGAGCAGACAGCAATGATTTTATGTGATCATTCTTATGACCGAGTAATACAATCGTTTTCATTCGTATTTACAAAAAATTATCTGCACATAAAATATTATAGTATGATCATGATTATTTTATCTTACGTCTGTGTAACACAGTGCCCCAACATTTCTCTTTTGAATCCAGTGAGGTTGCTATTGTTGTCTCACTAAGCAATGACAATATTCAAAGCTGAAGAAATTGAAGTTTGCCTACTTAATGATAACTTTCTGCTATTTCCCAGTCCTCTCCCAACTGACTTTTCTAGCCCAGAGCTTCCTCATTGCATTCTTTACTTCTGCATTTCTCAAAGTGTAAATCAGAGGGTTAAGCATGGGAGTGATAATGGTGTAAAACACAGCCACCATCTTATCTTCTGAGAAGGTAGTATCAGGCCTCATATACATGAAAGTACAGGGACCAAAAAAGATGATGACCACAGCAATGTGGGAACCACAGGTGGAGAGGGCTTTGCGTCTGCCTTCTGATGACTGCTTTCTCAGAGACACCAGAATAATGGTATATGAGATTAGTAAGATAACAAAACTTCCCAGTGCGATGGTACCGCTGTTGGCTGTCACAACCACACCTACAATGTAGGTGTCTGTGCAGGCAAGCTTCAGTACAGGGTGGACATCACAGAAGTAGTGGTCAATCTCATTGGGTCCACAAAAGGGGAGCTGTACCATCAGAGCCACTTGGATAATGGAGTGTAAGAACCCCCCCACCCATGTTCCCAGCAGCATCTTATTGCATCTCTCCCGGTCCATAATAGTCATGTAGTGGAGGGGTTTACAGATGGCCACATATCGATCATAGGCCATGACAGTAAGGATGAAGATCTCAGTGCAACCAAAGAAGTGAACCCCAAAGAGTTGTAACATGCACCCCACATAGGAGATAGTTTTTCTCCTCACCAGCAGGTCAACAATCATCTTGGGCGCTGTGACTGAGGAGTAGCAAATGTCCACAAACGATAGAAAGCTGAGGAAAAAGTACATGGGGGACTTGAAAAGATTGCCACTGAAAACTGTGACCATAATGAGGAGGTTTCCCAGCACTATGACCATGTAAAAGAAGGAAAACACCACAAAGCATACTTCTTCAATCTCTGGGTTCTGAGAAAGGCCCCAGAAAATAAATTCACTGACATTGTTTACTCCTTCTATGAAATAAGTTCTTGAGGGCATAATCCCAAATCCCAAAAAGACTTTAAATTACCTGAAAGACAAATGAAAAACATCATCAACACTCATTCTTATTTTATAATAAATGAAAAATTATGATGGCTAGAGGTGGAAGGGGAGCACTTAGGACTTCCATACTCTGAAATCAGTTTAAATGCATCTGTTCAGATCAACTTACCTCAGTGATATGTCCCAGTGTTCTTGTTAATTAAGATGAGAAGTAAAGGCCTAAGACATAAGGCTGATTCTCGCAGTCTCACATTATACCTGAAGAATTTGCTTCTCTACGTTTCAAAGATTATATGTCAGCTTCTAAATGTACTTGGATCTTATTTTGTAGAAAATATCTATTAAATTTCAAACACAATACTGTCTGAAATATCAGCAAATGCTTGCAGCATTAATTATACAAGATAAAGAATGTTTGCTCATATTTACCCTGCTTCATACCGTCCTACCTGGGTATCATATCTACTCAGAAATCACAAGTAACAAACCACAATGACTTCTGCAGGCTTCCCTTCCCCTAAAAATTGGATCTTGAAGTGACACTATGGTCTCTCATCTGACCTCATGAATTGAACATCAATATGTGGTATTGTAGAAAGAAACTTAATTTAGATACACTTGATTCTAAAATGTTCCCACTGTAAGCCAGATGAATCATTTAACTTCATGAGACTTCCCTCACATCATTTGTCATATAAAGTTTTGTCATTATTGTTTGTCATAAAATGTCACTTCTACAATGAAATTAAATCAGTCCATGAGCATAAAATGAAAACAAAATGCTGAAGAGGCAAAGATAAGAGTATGAATATGATAAAAATTGATGGTAATAGAAGAATCTGCTGTAGATGAAGCCAGCTCTGGTGTTTAATCAAGAAGGAAGCAATGTCCCAGGTAATTTCTTCAGCTATAGCTAGGCACGTTCCAGGATTTCTCTGCAGTTTCCTTGATGTGATATTTAAATACATACATGAAGCAAAGAGAACAATAAAAGTAAAAACAGAAGATGAAGTATTGTGCATTTATCATCAACTTTTAATCCTATATCCTCCTATTTCCTGTTTCATATTGCATAACACCATGTCAGTCCACGTGGACAACTATGAATTCAATATTTCTGGAAGAGGTTATCAATCAATTGAACTGCAATGAGTATAAGGAAAAGACAAATTTTAATTTTATTAGTGATATTCTTAGTAGTAAAATCACAGACATTCTAATGGGAGTCATTCATAAGGGAAAGCCCATATGGATAAATTTGGATTAATAGAGATTTCAGGATCTTTTCCCAAATCAACACATGGATGTAAATGTCTGTGGTGATAAGCTCTCATTTGGGAATGAATCTTTCAAGATCCATTGTGCTTAATTCTTTTAGACACAGAATTATGTAATTTCAGTTGTCTGTTGCAGAAGGAGCAGGCCAACCATGAGCTTCTGAAAGCCATATGTGCTATATATCTTCAGGTTTTTGTCCTAGGTTTGTAGAAAAGTCACTATACATCTGTCTCCTTTTGTGTACGACAAAGAAATGCGGAAAACATACAAGAGAACAATGATAGTCTCAGAACATTTGGAATCAAACTCAATCGATGGTTTTTATAAACTATTATTCTTTTGGCATCTTACTCATTTAAAAAAAATATTCAACGCCAATAATTTCCTATCCCAGGAGTTTGGAGCAAATGATACTATACTTCTTGATTTGTTTCTCTAGAAGAGGCAAATACTTAGAAACAAACTTGATCCTGTTCTTGTCCTGTCTAAAGCACACAGGACTCAGGGAAGCAATCTTTCTCTAAAACAATGTTAATCTAAAAGCCCCTTTTTAATTTTTTTCAGCACTTAAGACTTGATGTTTTTTCCGGTGCCTCGCATTTCCTTATTTCCTTTATTACTCCCTATCTCTAAAGCAGCACACATACAGATATATCATTTTCTTACCATTCTCTTTATAATCTTATACTTGATTTTCCGAAAAAAAACAGGACTTTTGAATTTTATCATAAAAGCTAAAAAGTTGATACCTCACTCCATTCCACAAACATTGTTTTCTTAGATTGAGAAGAAGGACTAACCTTGTTGATATTTTCCAAATGGACTTTAACTCACATTATATTTTTATTTCTTCCTTAGACAGCACAGAAATACTATGTAATTATAAGTAATTAACACCAGAGAATCCTTGGTCTCCTAAACACAGGGTGGCCGAACTCAATATTCATTGTTCCAGGTCTTCACTTTTACTGAAATCTACCTGGTTGTTGTGCCTTTGATAATAAATGTTCTTTCTTTGACTTCTTATGAAGTCTGGTTAAGGAGTGGAAAGAAAACAGTAATGACCTCTGGGAGAATGTATTCCCAGAGTCTTCCCCCATGGTCAAAATAAAATTGCACATCAAAAATGAACTTTAAATTCTATTGTTTGTTGAATTTCAAATTAAATAGATATTTTATATTTAAAGGCTAATCAATTCTCAAATAATAGACATAATACAGAAAAAATAGCAAACAGAAGTAATATTTCATTATTTTTATTACTTGAATTAATGTACATTGTTACATATATTAAAATATGTTTATTATATTATCCAATTTATATCATTGTTTTGGTTGGAATTTCCTTACTTTTAACAAAGTAATAAAGACAGATATAAAGAAAATTACTTAGAGAAATAGTCATTCTTAAAGTACTTGGCCAAGCATGGTAGTAAACACCTATAATCATAGCACTTGGGAGGCAGAGGTATAGGGTTCTCTGATTTAAAGGCAAACTTGCTCTACATAGGGAGTTCCAGGACAGCTATAACTACATAGTGAGACCCTGACTCTGATTACAAAAGCAAACAAATTAAAGAAAGAAGGAAGACTGGAGGCAGAATATAAATTTGTAGCTGAGCTGAGCTGTAGCAAACTAATTCACTGGAAAACTTATGGGTAAATATAACCATAGACAGTTGAGTATCCAACAGTAGTACCGAAGCTCTATTAAAAAGCAATTGATAAGCCGGGCTGTGGTGGCGCATGCCTTTAATCCCAGTACTTGGGAGGCAGAGGTTTATGGATCTCCGTGAGTTCTAGGCCAGCCTGGTCTACAAGAGCTAGTTCCAGGACAGGCTCCAAAGTTGCAGAGAAACCCTGTCTTGAAAAAAATAAAGAAAGCAATTGACAAAAAAATTAAAAAAAGAAAATTAAAAAAGAAATATAAAATAAAATACCCTCTCTTTCATCAGAGTTTTGGAAACCCACAATGTCTCCTTAATTTTCTCTTTGTATGACAAATGTCCATACCATATGTACTAAGGAGGAAAGAGATTTTGTTTCTGGAATAAAAGTAACAATTTTATGTATCTATTTTAACCTGGTAGCATAATGTTTTGGAATTTTGCCATGCAATTACATTATTGGTGACTTGTTCTGATTTAGTACCAAGAGGTATCCTACTCTACAGTCATTCCCTTGAGGGTATTTTTTATTTGTATTACCAGCTTATGGCTATGATGAACAACATTTCTGTAACAATTCATGTACATGCACTTTTAGTTGTCTTGTATATGAAGCTAGAACTGTAATAATAAATAAAAAATGGAATTATGCTATTTTCAAGAATGTGGTTAAAGCTTATTATAATTATAATAAGCAAAATGAATCAGACATAGAAAGAATGTTACATTTTTATATTTTCTCTCTAATGTAACCTATTTATCCATCTATCTGTATATTAATCTATTTATATGTAATTTATCTATTTATTTAATCTATCAATGAATTACTTGGACTAGAAGAGGAATTATGAAAGGGAAGACTATAGAAGTAGCTAAGTAGAGTTATAGATGGAAGGAAATAAAAATATCACACACTGTCATCATATACTGACTATAAATTTATCTGTGCATAGATACATACATGCATTTGTATATCTGTGTATATGTGAAATACACAAAAAGTGGAGAGACAGCAGAGGGGCTGGAGAAATGATAATGGAGGAATTAATATTGCAGAGGCAAAATAAAATCTACAATTGAATACATACATATATGTGTACATTTGTGAATGTCATGATGAAAATCATTATTTAATTTTATTTATATTTTTATTTACTTATTTGAGTATTGGTGTAGGGTGAAATCTAGCCATAACAGGAGATGGAAGGTCATTGTCCAACTTGAAGGAGCAGATTCTCTCTGATTACTTGGGTTCTGGACATACAGTTTTTCAGGCTTGAGAGCACATGCCATCACACTAGCCCTGAAGCCCAATATTTTATATATTAGCTAAAAATCTTTCTTATATTAATTAATTAACTTTACATCCTGCTTCATTTCTCCTTCCTCCACTCATCCTAGGCATTTCTTACCCCTCCATTCCTATCCCTGAAACTGATCCTCCTCCCTCCCTTTTCAGGAAAGGGGAAAGCCTCCTGTGGACATCTACTATTGCTAGGAGCCTTAGCTAGGGTAGAGTCCTGGGAGATTCCCTTGCACTCTATGTTTACCTGACCTCAAAATCTCCTCACTTTTCAGTAGTATCTTTCAGTACTCCCCTTCTGTGACCCTAACTTGAACACTTATGTTCTCATCCCCACCTGCATGCAGTCAACTCACAAAATCTCTCTTCTACTTCCCCTTCCCAGGGAGATCCAAACATCCCTCGACTTGAATCCTGCTAGTTACATGGTCTCTCATGGTCTCTGGATTGTAGCAAGATTATTGTGTATTGCACAGATAATATCCACTTATGAGTGAATACATACCATGTTTGTCATTTTGGGTCAAGGTTATTTCACTCAGGATTATTCTTTTTTTTATTTTATTCATTTGAAAGAAAACCAAACAATTCTTTTCCAGTTAAGATTTTATGGCAGTCAGGCAATGGTGGTGTATGCCTTTAATCCCAGCACTTGGGAGGTAGAGGCAGGCAAATCTCTGTGAGTTTGAGGCCAGCCTGGTCTACAAAAGCTAGTTCCAGGACAGGCTCCAAAGCTACAGAGAAACCCTGTCTCGAAAAACAAACAAAACAACAACAACAAAACGATTTTATGGCAGTTTCTCAGAAAACTGGGACTCAATCTTTCACAAAACCCAGCTATATCATACTTAGTCATATACCCAAAGAATGTTCATCATAATGCAAGAAAACTTGGTCAATTATGTTCATAACACCTTTATTTGTAATAACAAGAACCTGGAAACAACCTAGATGTCCCTCAAATGAGGAATGGATGAAGAAAATGTGATACATTTACACATTAGTGTATTAATCAGCTGTTAAAGACAATGACTTTATGAAATTTGAAGGCAAAAAATGGGATCTAAGTAAAAGCTTGTGAGAGCCTGTTTTAATGAGTCTAGTGTTAACCATTGATAATACTAGCATTTATGACATCTTAACCTCAGGTGTTGGTCTGCATGAACCCAAATTTTTTTTTGCAATGGGAATTCAAAGTAAGGTATTTTATTGGGCAAATGAAATGTTTAAAAATTTATTTAGAAATTGAGTGCTAAAGCTTGTACAAAATTATTTTCAATATGTAAATTATAAAAAATGTACATCTTACAGTTGGAAAAAGACAAAAGACATTTTATTGAGGTTTATGTTGGGGTGCTAATACCCTTAAGCCTCTTAGGATTCAGAAGGACTGTTGTAGCAGGAGAAAACTGGCTAAAGATAACTGAGGGTAAACTAACTCCATAAGTCTTTTTTATCATCTCCCATTTATTCTTTCTAAGCTCTCTCTAATGCTCTCATGATGTTCCTCTTCATTTGTTCCTCCTCGATGTTCCTCTTTTAATATTTCTTACTATTTTTTTCCATTCCACAAGGTTTCCAGTATATATACTCACACAAACATAGCTCACAGTTCTCTGGTAAATAACAATGATACCACACATGCATTTCTTAGGGCTAACAGGATGGATAAAGTAGGTGTAAGTTATCCTGAAACTCCCCTGTAGGAGAATTAGTATGGGTATTTAAATCTGTACAGAATTTGAAGAATAAGAAAAATAGAGTTTGTGTGTTGACCACATTTTTGTGGTTAGTTAGAGTTTGTATCTCTAACTAGCTGAATTAAAGGAAATGGACTCTCTTAGCCCTAGATATAACACCTAATGTGCTAGATCAAAGGGGAAACTATGGTAGTTTAAAATCCAGAGCATGGCATTTCTAGCTTCCCAAGAGGAGGCTTTGTTCCTGCTGATGCCTGAGTGTAAAGCATTTCCTTTCTCTGGGGCCTTCTGAGAATTCAAGGCCCCCAGTATATATTCTAAATATCAAGATCATATGGCCAAATGAAAGGTCATCCAGTTTAACAGCATATACAAATGTTAACATACATTAATAATTTTATAAAACTGTTGGCGTTGTAAGAAAAAAAAATAATTAATTCACTGCTGATGTATTTTGGGTATGAATTCCACTATGGAAAGAGGGACACCATGGCTTTAGAAGGTTTACAGGATGACAGACACTATTTAAAAGGTAGGTTCCCAAAGCTTTGCAAAATGGATGCAGCCTAGCGATTTTGTCAGCTGTACTCCCTCTGAATAATGCTTGTAGTCAACATTTTACATACCAGTAAATAGTAAGTCTTTCTTATCTTTTGGTAAGAGATTAATAGATGTCTGATTAGATCCACAAGCCTGTACTCTTAGCACATAAAAGCTAAACAAGATGATTTTGAGGACAGCCTGAGCTATATACATAAGGAGAATTTTCCCCAATGAAAAGAATAGATCAAATAAATCAAAAAAACATATTCAGTGTATTCTAAAAGATAAATATTTATTATGTTGCAGGGACCATATTTTATCTTTGCAAGTATTTTACAGATATTTTAACTTCAGAGAAAAATAGATGGTTCAATAAGTCTCTGACTCCCTTAAGGAGGTGAGGTCTTCATTCAGAAAGCTAAAAATCCATTTGTATGGTATTTAATTGATAATGAAGGCTAAAATAATTTTTCATATTTTTTGAGGTGATAGATTAATATGCTAAAATTGCTTTTATGTTTCTATCTCTACTAATTGTATATTTTGGGGCTAGAAAGATGGCTCAGTGGTTAAGATCACTGCCTGCTCTTCCAAAGATTCTAATTTCACTTCCCCAAAATGACATGATGGCTTACAGCCATCTGCAATAAAATTTGGTGCCTTATTGAGGAAGAGACCTTGTCAGTCATTGTTATCAACCTGGACCATAAATCTCAATATGGACAAGTTCAACAGAACTACCATATACAGACTACCCATGCATGTTTCAGCATTTCCAGGGCATAAATTTCATTTCATTTTCATTTTCAGTTGTATACTTTAACTTTGAAAATATGTCTACATTTCAAGCCTTCTTTTCATGATTTTTGGCTAGAATTATATCTTATTACTTAATACTCATGGATGACTTAAAGTATGTCAAACAGTGGTTTTATTTTGCTCTAATATTTGTACAACACACACTTTTCTGCTCATATTATTAAACTCATTGCAATTTGATTTAATATTTCTCATCATTAGCAACTTTACACATTGTATTTTCTCCTTAAACTTTATTTATTTTTATATTATATATGTGTATATTAGGTATATACATATGTACCATGTGCATGCATGATCCTTTAGAAGTCACAAAAGGACTTCAGATCTTCTGTCACTGGAGTTACAGAGATTGCGAACCATCATGTAGGTTCTGGGATTCGAGAGAACAGTAGGTATGTGCCCTTAGTTACTGAGCTATCTCTCTAATCCCCATAGATTGCATTTTATCTCTTTTTAAACCAATCCTTTGATTACTCAAAAGCAGTTTTACTTCCCACCACGAACATGATATTTCATTGTAATCTTATTTTATACATTTGCTAAAGCTATTCAATGTGATTGTTTTATATTTCCTAAAATTAAAAGATAAGAAATAAAAGGAAATAAAAACTCTTAGTCAAAAGTTAAAAAATAGTAGTCCGGGGTGGTGACAAAATAATGCATAGAACATAAGAATGAGCTGAAACCCAAGGTCATTAAAGAGTTTTGAAATAAGACATCTTTAAGGATTTGAGAAAAGCAGTTCTAGTGTGTTCTTTACCAAAATACTTTTCTGAACCATTTCAATATTTACATTAGAAGGTATGTTTCTTGCCTTCTTTTATATAGTCATATACATTTTTTTTAAGATTTATTTATTTATTATGTATACAGTATTGTGTCTGCCTGCAGGCCAGAAGAGGGCACCAGATCTCATTACAGATGTTTGTGAGCCCCCATGTGGTTGCTGGGAACTGAACTCAGGACCTTTGGAAGAACATGCAGTGCTCTTAACCTCTGAACCATCTTTCAAGCCCAGTCATAAACAATTTAATATTCACTTTTAACACTGACAATGGGTTTTTAAAAATTCTTTAAGTAAGTACAGTAGTTACAGTAAACAAATTTGATATTAGAATAGCAGTTAGATGTTCTCATATTTAAAAATACTTACATAAATTGACTATGTCAAAGCAGAATGAATAAAAATATAATGCTAAATATATACATTATATTAGGAAAATAATAAAATTTTAATCTCTAAATTTATATGAATTAAAATTGAGTAATATATTTGAGTATTTATTTCTCTGCTGAGTATCATAAGCTCTTTTCTGTTTGTAAAACATTACAACAGTACAAACAAAAACACTTGTAGTTAAAAGAATAGAAAGACGTTTAAATTTTATATAAACTGAATTTGTGTTATTTGCTACACTGTGACCAGAATGAAATTGTTTTTCATAGTTTTGTTTCAAGCATTGAAATCCAAACTTCATAAAGTATTTGAGCAGAGGGCATTCCATCCTAATCCCTCAAGATACTTCTTATAACTAAATTCACTATGTGACAGTAAGAAACTGTGAAAGCAAAGGATCTCAAGAAGAAACTACTAGACGTCATCCAATTAAATTATTTCTACTGTTGATTATTTGTAAATAATTGTGCTTTACTTTCTTACTCAAAATCAAGAATATGGAAATCAATCATTAAGTGAAATACAATAAACATGCAAGTTACTTTTAATTGGCCACTATGTTTTTTTTTTTTAATTTTCTTTTTGTGGATGTGGACAACTATGCTAAATATACTAGAATCTTCAATTTGGTGTTGACAGTTAATTTACATTTGAATTTGCTTTTGATTATTCTAGAATGAGAAAGGCTCATGGTTATTTCTCTAGGAAATCTGCACTCGTATCTGATTAGAATGCAATAGTTACATGAACCAAGAGAAACTCATTCATAAGCAGATACCATTTTGTGAACTTGATATTATTGAGTCTACTGTATAAATTATGTCAAATTATACAAGAACATTTACTCTTTGAGTCTTGATTGCACTCCTCTCTGCATTTTTGAATTCTGACCTTTTACGATGAAAATGTCACATAAATGCATATTATACCTGGGCATAATTTCAGCGTATGTTTTTTCATATTTCAACATATTTTAGTTTCAACAAGATTTTTAGAAAGCATAATGCTACATGTAAGCATTTTAGAGGTGACTTGCATGCAACATTTCATTTGAGTTACAGAAGTGCAAATTTACTAATGTAGAGTTTCAAATAACAACATTGATGTATTAGTTACTTTCTATTGCTGTAATAAAACATCATGACAAAACAGCCTTCAGAAGGAAGCGATTATTTGGGGCATGTGATACCAGAGTCCATTATGAAGGAACAGAGGTAATAAGTGGCAGGTGGCCTTTGCAACTGAGATCCTATTTTAAACACAAAGGTGAAGCAGAGAGAATTAACTTGAAATTGCAAGTCCTTTGAAACACAAAAGACTGCTCCAGTGTCATACTTTCTTCCTCATGTCTATTTCTCCTAATTCTCTACACGTAGCTACCACGGAAGACCAAATATTCAGATGTTCTACCCTTATAGGCCACATCTCATTCAAGCTACTCTAACTGAAATGTCAATTCATATTGTAAATATTAATTTCAAGGTAAATACAGTTTTCAGCCTACAGGATTGATTCTTTTATTATATAATTGTGTCACCTCTTTCTGTAAAATAAACAAATCATAAAGAACTTGAAGTAAATATTGACTTCTTTATTCTACACATTAAAGTTTATAAGTTTGATCAATTTTGTTTTCTTTTCTTTTGCTTTGCTTTTTTTGAAACAGGGTTTGTAGATCAGCCTTGCCTTGAGCTCACACATTTGCCTGCCTTTGCCTCCCAAATGCTGGGATTAAAGGCATGTGCCACCACCACCTAGGTAAGTTTAAAGTTTTCATTTTTTTCAGACCATTTCTTATATTTTCCACATTTTCCTAATGGCATTTTTCATTTCTTTATTTCTGAAAGTGTAAATTATAGGATTGAGCAATGGAGTCATGATGGCATCAAATACAGCCACCTTTTTCTCAAAAGAAGCTGCAGATGTGCATCGTGCATATATAAATATGCATGGAACAAAGAATGTAATAACAACAGCAATATGGCTTCCACAAGTGGAGAGAGCTTTCCATCGGCCTTCAGAATTGTGATTTCTTAGAGAGAACAAAATGACACCATAGGAGATGAGCAACATAGAAAATATTATGATGCAGATAGAGCCACTGTTGGCAAACACTAGCAGGGCATAAACGTAAGTGTCAGTGCAGGACAACTCGAGTAATGGGAACAAGTCACACATGAAGTGATCAATGACATTAGGCCCAGAAAAGGGTAACTGCAACATGAAGATTATTTGTATGATAGAATGCAAGAATCCCCCTGCCCATGCCACCCCCACCAGAGTTCCACAGTGCCTCCAGTTCATTATGGAAGAGTAATGTAAGGGCTTACAAATGGCTACATAGCGGTCATAAGCCATCACTATGAGGACAATCACTTCTACTGCAGCAAAGAAGTGTACAGCAAATATCTGTGTCATGCAGCTTTCAAAGGAGATGGTTTTGCTGTCATCGAGGGAGTCAGCAATCATCTTTGGTGAAACGACTGAAGTAATGCATGCATCTAAGAAGGACAGAAATGCCAAGAAGAAGTACATAGGTGATCCAAGCAGTGCAGGACTGCAGAGGATGGTTACTGCAATCATTATGTTGCCTCCCATGGTTGTAATATAGGCAAACAAAAATACAACAAATATTATATTCTGAACTTTTGGGTTCTGTGAAAGTCCCAGGAGAATGAACTCTGATACTATAGTCTGATTTGGCATGATTCTCAAGAAAGTTTAAGATAAAATTCCTCTTATTTATGCATGTAGATAGTCACTTATGTATGTGTGTGTTTATGTACTTTGTGTGTGAGTGTGTGTGTGTGCAGGCAAAAATGCTTTAGTTTTTGTGTAGACGTCAGCGAACAATTAGCAGCGATAACATCACTCTCCACTGTGTAGGTTCTGGGGTTTGAACTCAGGTATTCACTCTTGACAACACGTATCTTTACCACTGAGCCTTCTCTGTTGCATTTAAATCTGTAATTATGAGAAAAAATTGCTTCAAATAGCTTAACAATACTATTAATAAGAATGTACACTGATATGTATTCTTCTATTGCTTAATTCCTTTGATGTTTAGAACAAAAATTGAGAATTTATCAGTTGATCAGGTAGAATTGTGATGGATATAAATTATTAAATATTCAATGTAGTCTCATTTGTATTATAAAAAATAAAAATCACCTGTTTGGTGTAAAGAAAGAAACAGTGCATCTTTCAAATTTTAGTTTTTCTCATTCTCCAGCAGCTTCCTGGTGTGTAGTTTTAAAAGACACCCCCAAACCATATTCTACTTATGGACAGAAAGGCCACAATTGATTAATCATATCTGCTAGAGACTACTCAATCACTCTGCTATACCTATTGATGAAGCAGCAGGAAATGAACTTGGAAATCCTGGATATATTTCAAATTCTCTTTGATGTCTAGAATGCATTAATACAAGTTAGATTAACTCATTCTTTATAATTCAGAAATGTCTTTGACAAAATATTTGGTTCTGCAAAAGATGAATATTTATAAAGAGTTATTATATTAATTTTTAAATCAGCACTTTAACTAAATAAATAACTAATTGAAAAATTATAAAAGAAGGCAATGAATTTGAGAGGACGATGCAGTGAAGTACTCTGTGAGGGTCTGAAGGACTGTGAGGGTGGGTATGAAAAAGATACATTTTATGCATTATTGAAATTTAAGGTAAGACTTATAAAGTAATGGCCAAACACTTTTGCATGCAAATTTGCTACATTAAATTAAAAGTATGATAGAGAAAAAAAGAAGTTGTACTATAATATTTAGTTGTGACACTTCCTAATCATCTATTGCATACCATGACATCTGGTTTTAGGAATTATAATTCTATGACATAGTTTAAAATCTGTGTGAATTTAGTCTATTGGAGATATTTGTAAATAGCTTACCTGTTTAGTCTAAGCTCATGAAGGGAGCCAATTTGACAATTTTTTAAAATGCTGCTTTTGATATGTTTTTACAATTGAAGTTCATTTTATTTTTTGAAAATCCAACTTCCATATCCACAGAAATTCTTCCATTAATCATTCAGATAAATAATGCAGCCCCTGAGCTCACTTTTCTCAAGACACAGCTTGGAAATTGTCCACATCCTATCTTGTATATACAATGTACATGTCTATAATATAGAAATTTTGTATATGAATAGTATTCATTTATAGATATATTATTCTTAAAATTTGTGAATAAAATAGTAATGTATTTGTACTAAGAGGAAGAATAAGTTTATTTTAATCATTGTCAATTAGAGTATATAGAAACAGTTTCACAATTTTATTAAAGTACAAAACAAAGCCAAAACAGTGTTGTCTAATATATTAAAACAACTATTTCCATTTCTTCTGATATATGTTTCTCACCAGCTTCTATAATATAAACTTAGTATTTATTCATATAGTGTAGATTACAAAACAACAGAATTAGAACTCCTCAATGCATTGTCATCATTCTAAAACAAGCACGAATGTACTCTTCTTATCTCAATGTAGCATGGCATTGTTTGAGAGACCGAATGAATAACATACACATCCTGGAAATTCTGTTTTTCTACTTTTGTTAATCTTAAATTGGATAAATAAAATGTTAAAAGAAAGAACAAAATTGTTAAGTCTGCTATCAAAAACGCAGGAAAAATCTTCATATGTGATACCCATTTGAAATTTAACAAATGATCTTATATCAGTGATTTTGAACATGGGTTTAAAAGAATGATAGATCATTTTCATTTTTAGAGGTGACTGAATTATGTCCCTAGTAGCCCAGGATGGGCATGAATTTAAACTCACCATGCTTTCAGGATGACCAGGGACTCTTCTTGCTCTTGCTGTTCTTGCCTCTGAAGTGCTGGGATTACAAGTTTGTGACATCATGCTCAGCCAAAAAACAAAAAACCCACAGTTCTATTGACATATTACATAAACAAAAATATAAGGAAACATATAAAGATTAATTGAAGAATTAAATTACAGTATCTATACATAAAGACTGAGATAAAACTTGAAATAGTCATAATAAATATGTTTTTAAAACCACACTTTAAAAATCATATCAATTACAATGAAATTTGTTCATTCAAGTAACACTTTGGGAAAAAATATAGTAAATTTTTCTAGAGTCATAACCAGGCAAATTTGTGGCTTGCAAGTCTCACCATGTATCAGTCTGTGAAAAATCTGCATAATTATTCTGTTTGCTATGGCAGAAAGTATGATTAAAGCAGAAAGTTTGTATCTAACTCTTCCTTCTATTTCTAAGAGTAGAATATGAACATCTCTGGCAGCTGCTGTAGAGAATGTTGCCACAGCTACTGAAGTCCTGTTTTCAATGTGGCCTCAGGTTAAAATGAAAATATGGGAGTCAAAGTTTCCTGCTTAACTGGAGGTGGAATTTAAAGAGGTTTCCCTCAGTGCTCTTGTGCCTGTGAGATTGATTCTTAGCCTCCCAGGATTCAGTTAATGTCCTGTCACATGAGTTTTTAAGAGGTGATTTTGTGAGACTTTTTAAATACTGGATTTTTTAAATATTTTGATGTACTATCCAAATTGCTTCTTGTTTTTAATTTTCTTGAATTTCTATTTAATGATGCTTACCTATATTCACTCTTATATAATAAATGAAATAGCTTGTTTCATTGAAGAAGTCAAGCAAAAGTTTTGCATGCTTATAAAAAAGGAGAGCAGAATTCTATACTAGAGAATCTACCCATTGGAGTATTAGGACCATATGTTTGGTTTTGGGGAAATAGTACAAAAGATTATGTGTTAAAATATTAAGAGTTGTATATTAATTATAATAATATTAATTTGCTATAATCTTAGTTTTGTGAATTTATAGATTTGTTTGTTTGTGTGTGTGTGTGTGTGTGTGTGTGTGTGTGTGGGTGTAATTTCTGGATAAAAGGATCCAGTCTATAGCTCTGCCAGACCTGGAATTCACAAAAGTCCTGACTCAGCTTCCAAGGAATTAGAGCTAGAGGTGTGTGAATTACTATTAGTAATTAATTATTGAATCATAACTTTAAGCTTACAGAAGAGTTTGGAGGTTAAAGCATTTTTTCCTCTATTTATGTTATCTGACAACAACATGTTGGAACATGATCTCCCATGGTGAATAATGAATGCTTTAGGTAACTGTGAGAGAGCACCCAGGAAAAAAAAGGCAGAAGTCATTTTACCTCGGGTGCATTTTGTTCCCTGGATTATTCTTGGATGTGATTTTGTGTCTCCTGCAACAAACATTTACATTAAATTCATGAGACTTGTTTATTCTTGTTGGTTTTCAGATCATAGCTATGAAACCCAATCTGATCAGTGTACCCTAAATCTGGATATGGACTTCTGCCTTGCTTTTGTGTGTTCCCAGATATAATTTACAGTACATGACAGGCAATTGTGTTTAATTACTCTGTATTGAAAAGGTTTTGGGAAAATGCTGTCCTCTTATTATTTAGTATGTGATTACTGACAATTACTCACATGTTTTTTCTGAATTCAACCTTCCTTGGATTGTCACTTTCTTTGTTTCATTCCCATATAAAACTACAATGAAACTGAAGTATGATTGTCTACAACATTAGACTGTAGTCTGCCCCATTATTTCAGATCCCATCTTGTGCAAACAAAATCTACATACATTGAGGAAAATCAATGGTTGGTATATTAGAACCCAGCACTGAGAAGGAGCTTCAGGGAAACCTGGTAATTACTTCTCTGCCTACTTGCTCTCTGTATTTTGATCTCTGTTCTGATTTCCCACCTGGTTTTACTCTGCTAAGCCATTGATCCAAACAGCTTTATTTGTTATCCAATAAAAGCAACACATATACAGAAGGACAGCCTTTATCATGATAGAGAAAAGATAAGCAGACTAAGGGAGACGTCACTTATCTACCAAAGAAGAAGGACACTCTGGAACCTTAGGAAACTTCCTGAGCAATACACAGATTGGTAGACATTGGCTAATTTAAGATATAAAAGCAAGCTAAAAATATACCTGAGCTGTTGGCCAAGCATTGTTGTAATTAATATAGTTTCTATGTGATTGTTCAGGTCAGGGCAGTCAGGATGATGGAGCTGTCTCTGCTTATATAAGTACAAGGATCTTAGAGGCCAGAAGTATCAGAATCACCTGAATCTGGAGTCACAAGCAGGTGTGAGCTGCCTCACAAGGGTGCAAACCAAGCCCAAATAATCTGTAAGATCAGTACATACTCATTTACTTGAATTTATGCATCACAAGAAAATGCAGAATTTAACTGATTCATGAAAAAAGAAAACTCAATTTAAAATGTGCCCAGAATAATCATCATCTACAGTCTACAAATTTAGGATATAGGAATTATTTTCTTTTAAAATAAATATTAAGTATGAATCCTGGCACAGCAGTATAACCTAAAATGGATTTCATTCTGTGTTCCTGTTCTTATTTAAATTATTCTTAGTGTCTTCTACTTTAAAATACTAACCCTCGACCTATTGTTCTAAGGAGGCAGAAACCATTTTACCTTCTATTCTTTACATTGTCTAACCTCATCCTCCATTATCTGTGTATATTAGAAAATCAAAATGTGAACCAAAGAAATGATATTGTGAAAATGAATCAAAACAAAAACTCTTTTTGCAAAAGTATAAAAGTTGGGGAGAGCCTTTACGTTCTCATTGTTTAAAGAAGAGGGCCATATATAGTAGAATATAAGAAATTTATTATTTGTGGCATAAAATAAGTTTACCTGAATTATTTTCTACTGTTTTTTATTTTTTCTCCAAGATCACATTTTTATTATTTATTTTGGAATTTTGTACAATGCAGTCGTATTACATTTGCTTTCCATTTCTCCCAGGTCCACTCTCTCAACTTTGTTCCGCCATTCCCCACAAAAATAGATAAATAAATAAAAAATAAAACTGACCAATTCCAAATTGTGTTGCCCATATATTCACTGGAGAATAGTCAAGCTCACAGTGACCAGCCTCTTAAAGAAAACAGACCTTCCCCACCCGATCCTGCCAAAAGCCATCAACTGTAAAGAACAACCCTTCAGCATCTTTCTCAGCTTTTCAGGACTCTTTTCAAAAGCCTCTTTACTAGACTGTTGTTTGGGGGAGGAGAGGGTAAGTTGTCCCAGAAGCCTTCGATGTTTCTCATTCTCAGTTATGAGTCCACATCCATTGATAACACTGCAAAAATTCTATTCTCAACATTTATTATGGAAGGAGCTAGCATAGAGGACATTCTCAGTTCAGTAAAAACTGTATTGTACAAAGTGTGTGATTTCTCAACATTAAGGCCTTACTATGTAGTGATGATGGACAACCATCATCAGTAACAGATTATTTTTTTGTTTACCTTTCACTGGAATTTTTATTTAACAATCCATGACTTATGGAAGAACAATTGTCCACACATGCAAGATACTTCCATTCAAACTCCCTTAATTATTATTATTAATTAATTAAAACTTTCCCAGCCCAATTACATTCCCTCCCTCCTCTTCTCCCAGTTCCACTTTAACCTCTCCCCAATCAAGTTCCTGTCCTTGTTCTTCAGAAAAGTTCATGCATTGCATATATATCACCCAGCCATGACATACCAAGATGCAGCAAGACTAAGCACCCACTCTCCTATTAAGGCTAAGCGAGTCAACCCAGCAGGAGAAAAGGATCATAGGAACAGGCAACAGTCAGAGAGAGCCCTTTTCCCTCTGCTGTGATTCTTACAAGAAGACCAAGAAACACAGCTGCCCCACAAGTTCCAAAAGCCCAGGTCAGTTCCATGAAAGTCCTCTGGTTGATAGTCAAACTCTCTTTTAAAAAAAAATATTGAATTGTCTTAAAAAATAGTAGGCTTCCATATGACCCTTACAAACTTCCTAGTTCGGTATTTGTTTACCTTATTTCTCACCCTTCAACTCCTTCATTGTTTATCTACATCTATGCTGAAATCTTTCTACAATCATTCCCACTATCATGTTTTGTTTTGTTTCAGAAGACACATCTAAAGGGGAGAGTCAGGTATAAAATTCTCCTGAAGTTATATACATCAGACTCTACTTGATCTATATTTCTCCCTAGTGCTTTTAATGAAACTATGATCCACTGCATTTAATGAATAAGTATAACACTTGTTTTAACACCTTGACAAATTCTTGCCTTTATTAATGTGCTATATGTCTACATTTTTAACTAATATTGGTTTGCAGTCTACTATTAAGACCTTGAATTGCCTAAGTGATCCTAGGCATAAATGAAAATATTGGAGGTATTAAAATACCCAACCTCAGATCATTCTAGGAAGTCCTAGGGACAAACACAGCATGGCATCATGACTAAAAGAGATACAATGGCAAACAGAACTAAAAGACAGAAATAAACATGCTGAGTCAAGGTCAATTAACTCTTGAGAGTAATGAAAAAAATGTATTTTGGAAAAATGACAGTCTGTTCAATAAATGGTGCTCAGCAAACAGGATATGATATGAAATAAAATAAAATTAGATTGATTTCTCTCAATCCTCTCTAAATTACCTTGAAATTGATCAAAATATTTAACATAACATAACAGAAAATACATTATTTAAATCACTGCTTGGCACATTAGCTCCAGCTTCTTATTGGCTAACTCTTACATTTTAACTTAACACATCTCCATTAATCTGTGCATCACCATGAAGTCGTGGCATATCAGCAAAGTTTTAGCAGGTCTGTCTCCGGCAGCAGCTCCATGGCTTCTCCTTAATTCCTTCTTTCTCTCAGCATTCAGCTTAGTTTTCCCCACCTACCTTTATTCCCTGTGCAGGCCCAAGGCAGTTCTTTATTAACCAATGAGATTTACAGCATACAGAGGGGAATCCCACATCAGGAAGTGATGGAGGAAAGTCATTGGTTAAATAAAAGGAAACTGCTTGGCCCTCATTGGTTAGAAGATAGGTGGGAGGAGTAAACAGAACAGAATGCTGGGAGGAAGAGGAAGTGAGCTCAGACTCCTCCACAGCTCTCCGCTTGGGAGCAGCCGCCTCAGAGAGATGCCATGCTCCCCGCTCCCGGGAAGATGCACGCGATGAAGCAAGCCGCCAGGTCAGACATGCTGAGTCTTTCCCGGTAAGACCAGTGCACACAGATTATTAGAGATGGGTTGATTGGGATATCAGAATTAGCCAGTAAGGGCTAGAGCTAAAGGGCCAAGCAGTGTTTAAATGAATACAATTTGTATGTTGTTATTTCGGGGTATAAGCTAGCCAGGCGGTTGGGGTGCTGGGGACGCAGCCCCGCCATCCATATTACTACAAGGAAGACAAATTTAAAATGTTATGATTCCACTTCTCAGGGATAAGAAGATGGCTAAATGGTTAGGCATGGTTGTTTTTTGCAAAGGAGACCGGGGTTCAATTCTCAGTGCCCACATGGTGACTTGCAAACACCTGTCACTGTGATTCCAGTTCCAGTGGGTCCACTACTCTTTTCTGGCTTCCAAGAACACTGCATATAAGTAGGACACATATATAATTATGTGGCCAAAAGTTAAGAATAAAAAGGTAAAAGTACATTAAAAAATTCCTCTTCACTTCAGTCAAAGTGGCCATCAAGAAGACAAATGAAAACAAATGCTAATGAGGATCTCAGTAATGAGGAATCATTATTCATGTCTTGCAGACACATGACTGCTGAACCACTATGAACATCAGTGTGGAGGTTTTCTTCAGAAAATGAAACTATTAAGCTCTCCACTGATTTCTTAGTCCTAACAGTGACATTTGTTCATCTATGTTAACTTCAGTTTTCACATTAGCTAAGAAATATGTTTGAAAAACTCTACCAACTACTAAATAGATAATGAAGTGCAATTAAGAGCCAGTTAGATGGCTCAGCTGGTGAACGTGTTTTCTATCATGTCTGACACTCTGAGCTCAATCCCCAGAACTTCAGAGCCTAATGGTGAAAAAAGCCTGTGGAATCATGCAAGTTGTCATCTATTCACCACACATACACGATGGCATGCACATAAAATCTTTCCCTCAAGAAATAGATTCATCAATAGATGATAGATAGATGATTGATAGATAGATAGATATAAAAAGGAAGATATAATCTTCAAAAAATGAAATTATAGTTTTGCATGAAAATTGATGGAACTAGAAAGCATCTGAAGTTAATTATGCTACACCCAGAAATATAAATGCCACATTTTTAATATGCAGATTCTAGTTTTTTTAGAAATATGTTTGTGTAGGTGTGTGTGTGTGTGTGTGTGTGTGTGTGTGTGTGTGTAGGGCATATGAGCCATAAAACAAAAAATGGAAACAGATAGTATGAAAATGGAGGATTTGAACTCAGTTTGTTAGGTTTAGTGGAAAGCATCATTATCTAATAAACATCTTCTTGGTCCAATAGCTTTGTCTGAGAAAAGAATTTTCCTAGCTGGTTTGGAACTTGTGATTTAACTCAGGCTGCCCTTGAGCTTGCAGTGTTGCTCCCAGCATTGTCTCCTAAGAACTAGTGTGACTACCATGTTCTACAGCATAAGCCCTCACATACAGACCCAGTGCTATATTGGTTTCTTTTTATAATAAACACGTCTTCCAAATCATTTGTTAGATGAAAAGAATGAAAAAAACATACAATTTTTAACCTTTAAAAGCTATTAATCCTCAAGTTAATTCTTGTATAGAGAAATAACTTTACAATTAGTTTATAATTCTTCATATATTTTATAATATTTTCTTTAATAACAGTCTTAGCCTCCACATTCCCCAAACTATTCATATTTTATATAAAATTAATACCAAAATATTGTATTTTTATTAATGGGTAGGCTGTGTATTACAAGTCTCAGGTCCTAGGCTTGAGAGAAATATAGGATTTCATGTAAAATCATTCTGAGACACTATATCCCATCTCTATAAAAAGTGTTATGTTCTTTAACTGAATGAGAATTTAAAGAATTATCAAATAAAAACTTAATAAAATATTAAAAAATAAAAAATAAATTCTAATTTGGCTGTGGCATACAAAATAATTATAAACACTCGAACAAGTGAAAGGCAGACCAAACTGTGTTTAGAAACCAATGCTGACAGCTCTTTTTCAAACCCTGGGGAACTAAGAGTGAATTTCACAGCTTCATGACCTCTCAAGGAAAGTTCCTTAAACTCCAGTTGGAACCAAGGAGGAAAGTTTACTTCATTTTATTTTATCTAAGACCATGTTGGAGATAGTACTAGAAAAGACTGATAGCATCTTCACAGTCCCCTTCATCTCTCTCCTACAGGGAAAAAGGAAGAAAATACAAATATAGTGTTTTGTTCACCACTAAAAGTACTTCTTCACAGAGAAGAAGAGTATCTTGAGATGTTCACAGAGTTGAAATGTAGGACTTCTCTCTCTCTCTTTTTTTTTTGCATTTTTACGGTGCTTTTTTTTTAAAAAAAATATTTATTTATTAAAGATTTTTGCCTCCTCCCCGCTACCGCCTCCCATTTCCCTCCCCCTCCCTCATCAGCCCGAAGAGCAGTCAGGGTTCCCTGCCCTTTGGGAAGTCCAAGGACCTCCCACCTCATTCCAGGTCTAGTAAGGTGAGCATCCAAACTGCCTAGGCTCCCACAAAGCCAGTACGTGCAGTAGGATCAAAACCCAGTGCCATTCATCTTGACTTCTCAGCATTCCTCATTGTCCGCTATGTTCAGCGAGTCCGGTTTTATCCCATGCTTTTTTAGACCCAGTCCAGCTGGCCTTGGTGAGTTCCCGAAAGATCATCCCCGTTGTTTCAGTATGTGGGTGCACCCCTCGCGGTCCTGAGTTCCTTGCTCGTGTTCTTTCTCCTTCTGCTCCTGATTTGGACTTTAGGATTTCAGTCCGGTGCTCCAATGTGGGTCTCTGTCTCTGTCTCCTTTCATCGCCTGATGAAGGTTAATATCTAGGAGGATGACTATATGTTTTTCTTTGGGTTCACCTTCTTATTTAACTTCTCTAGGATCACGAATTATAGGCTCAATGTCCTTTATTTATGGCTAGAGACTAATTATGAGTGAGTACATCCCATGTTCCTCTTTTTGGGTCTGACTTACCTCACTCAGGATAGTTTTTTCTATTTCCACCCATTTGCATGCAAAATCAAGAAGTCACTGCTTTTTACTGCTGAGTAGTACTCTAATATGTATATATTCCATACTTTCTTCATCCATTCTTCCATTGAAGGGCATCTAGGTTGTTTCCAGGTTCTGGCTATTACAAACAATGCTGCTATAACTATAAAAAATGATAGAGTACAGATTGTGGGCAGACTGCTGTGTTTAATGCAGTCATGGGCCTTTGACTTTGTAACTGTTCTTGAGAGAGTTACAAAATTCTGGTGTTTAGAGTTCTCATCTTTAGTATAGAACATATAGCAAGCACAATGCAGATATTCAAGAATGAAGAGAACATGTGGAACAAATAGGACAACATTTTGTAAGTGTCAAATATGTAACAACTGTTAGAGTACAAACTCCCTCTTTAATTTTTTCCTCTTCCTTTTATCATTCCATCATTCCTTCCTCCCTTCCTTATTACCTTCTTCCTTCTCTTCTTTCCCTCCCTCACTCCTACATTACTTTTTTCCTTTCTTCTATATTCCTTTCTTTCATTTTTTCATTATGAACAGATGTTTCAAAAGCTCTTAAACTGTTACAAAATTAAACTTTTAGCTTGAAACCAAGCAAACTAAAAAAAATCATTAAATAGACATTTTTCTTATTCTATCTCTAAATAGGACTTTGGTTTTAGCAATCACAGTATCATTAATCTAGTATACTAATGTTCTCATCATTCTTCTGCTTTTTAATAAATATAGTATAGTTTGAGACTTTATAAAGAATACTGACAGTGTCAGAGTTTGAAGTGATATTCCACCTTATATATTTATTGTGAGAGAAGATAAAGTGTATACTTTCTACAAATACATATTAACACACAGCACAGAGAAGAACATTAAATATCAGAGTGACTCCAACTATTGAGGCAATTATGTCCATTTAATTTTCTCTCACTGTGCTGGTTCTGTAGACATCATCAGGTTTTCATCCCAAGACTGTTCAGAAAAATGTTAAGTGGTTGATGTTCTGAACTAGGTTAGTGCTTTAGGCATGACATGGTCTCCTTCCAAAAGAAATATAAGTTATTCAGAGAAGAAAATTAGAAAGTTAGTCATCTATTAAGAAGAAGATAAAAGGAGACAGATAATGGTACCTTCCCCTACATTTCATAAATAGTAAAACTCTAAAGCTGGGACATTTAGGGAAATCTAAAGTGCAACCGTGAGAAGAGAGAGTGATTGTTAGTAACTGAAGGGAACAAAGACATCATAGAAAAATGTTTGCTTGGCTGAAGTCATACAAAACATTTATTTTTAGTGATAATCTTAGATCAAAATAGGATAGGTTTAAGGAATTTGACATAAATCCATTTCAAACAAGATGTTCAGTCATTCTTTTCCTTAGTAAAATCAGTATTTGTTTGAACTATATATTATAGAAATAGTATTTATACTGACAAAGTGCTACTAATCCTTCTAATAAACTTGAGTGTTATATATAACTTTTCATTAATATAGAAATCCTATTATTTGAAAAATAACAAAAATGTTGCTAACAATAGACTTGTTAAAATTAATGCGAAGGAAGTAGTGCCAATGCAAACAGTGGGAACCAGAAAAGCATTATTCCAGAAATCCCTTCTCCAGGATTTACCTCAGTGGCCTAATCTTTTGTGAAGGATCCCTGAACATGGTCAGATACTGACGTAGAACTTTCAAGATTTTGGTTCTTTTTAATTTTTTATTATCTTTTCATTTATTTTACATAAGATTTTGTTTCTTAAGGAAACAAAAATTATGGAATATTTCTGGAGACATGGACAGAATAAGTTACTCCATAAATGAGAATGGGGATTTGAAATCTTTTTCAAAGAACATACTGTGGTTGGGGTTTGGGTCCATGGTATTGCTGTTTATAAAGTTTATAACAGTCTTACAGTGTTAATGAAAACAGTTCTGTAGTATTAGCCTGACTTCCATATCCACAAATCTTATTCCTTATTTAGAATTTAAAAAAGTAGATTATGTATTTACATTTTTATTCAAAGTTTTTCTTCCAATATATTTTGTCCTTATTATTTCCCTTCCCTTAATTCACCCCAAATCCTCCCCTCTTCCCTTCCCACTCAATTTTTTAAAAGAAGAAAAGGGAATTTTCAACTATATTTTCTACTCCAAATATTATGACGACAAATGCAGAAAAATTAAAAGTTTCCCCTATTGTGATATACTACCTTCTAGGTTATAAATTGCATGTATACTATCTATATTAGATTTTTTCCACTTCCTCACATAGACTATTATACTGTTCAATCATTCCAACTTCATACAATTGGAATTTTACTTATATTAGTGATTTGCATTAGTGAATTTTAATAAAATTCTTGTTTAATTAGATATCACTGTTACTGAATTGTTAAGTTATTTTAATTTCTCAATATGTTTGTGATGCAGTAACATATTATGATATGAAATTTTCCCCATCTCATTTTAGCTGTAGAATAAAATTTTGGAACTTGGGTTACTAATATAAAAGATCGAAGATTTTTGTGATCTTCAAATTATTTATTGATATATTTTCTAAAAAGATTATTTGGATGAATACATTATAACAAAGTATGATTTTAATAAGGACATATTAGGATTGATTAAAGTTAGATATAAATTTGTATTTGCAGATATTCACATTTTCCTTTGGACTTACACTTTTCATAATGTTATTATGAAGAATTATATTCAAAGCCTTTCGAAAACTGATGAGTTTGAGGTGGACTAATTTTCTCAATGCTACCTAGAATTCAGGCCATGTAATTATTTTGCTATCTTTAATGAATATGTTACTTCATTTTGAAGTATTATAATATAATTGCATCATTTCACTCCTATGTTTCATTGCCCCTCAGCATCCTGCATATCCCTCTCTGCTCCTTTCAAATTCATGGGCTTTTTTCTACTAATTATTACTATCTTTTTGATAATAGGAAATAAGAACATTTATATTTCTCTTTAATGTTTATTTTTACTAATTTTGTGGTAAATGAATATCATAACACCCCTACAAAGTCCCACTTAGCTTCATTTTATTTTTTATTTATTTATTTATTTTTATTAAAAATTTTCACCTCCTCCCTTCCACCCAATTCCCTCCCATTCCCCCACCCCCTCCCTCTTCAGTCCGAAGAGCAGTCAGGGTTCCCTGCCCTGTGGGAAGTCCAAGGTCCCCACTCCATCCAGGTCTAGGAAGGTGAGCATCCGAACAGACTAGGCTCCCACAAAGCCAGTACATGCTGTAGGATCAAAACCCAGTGCCACTGTCCTTGGCTTCTCAGTCAGCACTTATTGTCAACCAAGTTCAGAGAGTCTGGTTTGATCACATGCTCCATCAGTCCCAGTCCAGCTGGCCTTGGTGAGTTCCCATTAGATCAGCTCCACCGTCACAGTGGGTGGGCGCACCCCTGGTGGTCCCGACTTCCTTGCTCATGTTCTCTGTCCTTCTGTTCCTCATTTGGACCTTAGGAGCTCAGTCCAGTGCTCCAATATGGGTCTCTGACTCTATCTCCATCCATCGCCAGATGAAGGTTCTATGGTGATATGCAAGATATTCATCAGAGTGGCTATAGTATAGGGCCAGTTCAGGTTCCCTCTCCTCAGCTGCTCAAGGAACTAACTGGGGGCATTTCTTTAGACACCTGGGAACCTTTCTAGAGTCCAGTCTCTTGCCTACCCTCAAATGGCTCCCTTAAGATATATACTTCCTTGCTCCCATATCCACTCCTCCTACATCCCAACTGTCCCACTCCCCCAAGCTCTCCCCATCCTCCCCCTTTCACTTCTCTCTCCCCATCTCCCCTTACCCCCGTTCCACTCCCACCCCCAAGCTCTCAATTTTATTTGCTACAAATTTTTGTCTTTTCTCTGTCCTGAAGATAAACTAGTCACTGTTAAATTGAGGTGGAGCGTGTGTTAAAGTCACTGGTCAATATTAGAGTTGAGAACACATGGGAATTGTTGCTTTAAGGCAAAAGCATATAGCTAAGTCCTGTAGTTCTTTTTTTTTTTTTTTTTTTGGTTTTTTTCGAGACAGGGTTTCTCTGTGACTTTGGAGCCTGTCCTGGAACTAGCTCTGTAGACCAGGCTGGTCTCGAACTCACAGAGATCCGCCTGCCTCTGCCTCCCGAGTGCTGGGATTAAAGGCGTGCGCCACCACCGCCCGGCCAGTCCTGTAGTTCTATAAACATATAATAATGTGTAAACCAGATACATTCATTGAAATAAGCTCATCTTTCTTTATTTATATATAGATAAATAGACAGTGGAATATATATCTTACTCTTTTATTCAGATATTTTAACACACATATATAAACATACGTGTGTGTGTGTGTGCGTATGTGCTTATGTGTGTGTATGTACATGAAAACAAGTGGGCATAAAATTGTACTAATAAATTTACTAATATATTTCAGTGTTCTTCACAAGAGAGAACTCAGACACAGTTGAAATAGTCTCTGCCTGTGAAAATGAATTCAAGAGCTGGAATATTTATCTGGTGGTTTCATGGGAAAACTGAGAATAAGACAGCTGACTGTAGAGATGAATTATAGCTAGAGTTGGTAAGGACACTAAGTGAATCCTTTTTCACTTGTTTACATTTTATGTTTTACATAAACCTTTCAGTTGAACAGGTAAGCTATTTATTAACATCCCTGCTATAGGGCAGTCTTAAAAATTTCAAATCTTATATCTTAAAAACTTTGTTTGCATAAAAAGGCAATATTGAACAAATATTTGGAAAGTATAAATTTTAAGACTCTTCAATCTACAGTTTCTCTTCTATGTACCTGTGGCCAATTTCTATATGTGCATAATTGAAACATTGATTTTTAATACTTCATCATTTTTCCTGTTAACTTTATTAAGATATGTCAATCAAACACCAACAAAGAAAGAAGATACTTCAATTTTTATACCTAGAAATAAAGTGTATAAAGACCACCACCACTCGGTAGTTCTTGTCTGAAAATATAAATCATCTTTCTTTTGTGCTCATTTCAAAGACAGATTGTGCATTTTAGAAACATAAAGCCTCTGTTAAAATACCATATAATGTCTTTTGTGAGTTTGAAATTAACATATTTTACTAAAATTTTCTCCATGAAAATAATAATAATAAACCTACAACTTCTCATTACCTAAGTTCAAAGCAGAAGCTTAACTTGTATTATCTCAGTTATCATGACAAAAGGCATTATTATATCACAGAGTTTAAAATGATGAATTAAAAAATCTGTACATTTTTAACATTTATGTTATAAACAAAAACAGACATAATAGGTTTATATGCTTTTTTAAAAAATAAATTAATTCATTTGACATTCAAAAAAATCTTCAGAATGATCAAGACAATTTAACATGTGGTGATGATTTTCAATTTCATTCTAAACTATATTTTGTCCATTTTTCTGTTGGCAGATGCATGTTCTGATCAGACATTTCAGAATATTATCCTTTGTCTTGTTCCAAGCAAATAGCAGACATTATTAATTCACAGTCTGTTAACTATGTGTATAACATAGAAATGGCTTCAAAATGTGTTTTGATATTCTACTTTGGGAATCCACCAGGGAATCATAAATTTCAGCATTTCAAAGACAAACTGCATGTGGTTGCTTTGGGAAATAAAAATAACCAGCAATTCAATTCTATATGACATCTCAATATTGACTCCAGGAAATTATTTTTTCTTTTTTAAAAAATTCATACATGTACACCTTATCAAGATTATTCCCACTCTTACTTCCTTCTTTCCCCTTCAAATTTCTACTCTACTTCCCCCAAATTCATTGCCTTTTCTTATATTACTTATATTAATATATGTAATATATTAATATATATGCCTATCGTATCTACCTGTTATGTATCTATGTATCTATCTATCTTCCCATCATCTATCTGTCTACATATGCAAATATATATATATATATATATATATATATATATATATATATCCTCTTCAATTCAGTTAGTGATGTATATGTGTTGGGCAATGTACTTTTTTATATTCTCAATTAAGAAAAAAATTATTTACTACTACCTCAACTTGATGATAATAGCATACTTATTTGAAGCATTTTTTTCCTACTATTCACAGATTCACTTCTACATTCTCCTTGAAATTATGCAAAACCAGAGTTTTGTAACAGAGTTTATATTTCTTGGACTTTCACAGAACTCTAAAGTCCAGAAAATAGTTTTTATTGTATTTTTCTTCATCTACATTGCAACTGTTGGGGGCAACATGGTAATTGTGGTGACCATTGTCTGTAGCCCAGCACTGATTGACTCCCCTATGTACTTCTTCTTGGCATTGTTGTCACTACTGGATGCATGCTTCTCTTCTGTCATCACACCAAAAATGGTTGTGGCCTCCCTCTATGAAAAGAAAACCATTTCCTTTGGCGGATGCATGGCACAGCTCTTTGCTGAACACTTCTTTGCTGCAGCAGAAGTGATTGTCTTGACAGTCATGGCCTATGACCGTTATGTGGCCATTTGCAAGCCCTTGCACTACTCTTCAATCATGAACTGGAAGCTCTGTGTCACGTTGATGGGAATAGCGTGGACAGGAGGATTCTTGCATTCTGTCATACAAATTATCTTTACTTTGCAATTACCCTTCTGTGGACCCAATGTCATTGATCATTTCATGTGTGACTTGTTCCCATTACTGGAACTTGCCTGCACTGATACACATATATTCGGCTTTTTGGTGGTGGCCAACAGTGGGTCTATCTGCATAATAATCTTCTCTATTTTACTTGTATCCTATGGTGTCATCTTGTTCTCTCTTAGAGCCTATAGCTCTGAAGGGCAATGGAAAGCTCTCTCCACTTGTGGATCCCACATTGCAGTTGCGGTGTTGTTCTTTGTTCCGTGCATATTTATATACGCCCGACCTCCATCTGCATTTTATTTTGACAAAATGGTGGCAATATTTTACACTATCCTAACTCCCTTGCTCAATCCTCTGATTTACACTTTTAGAAATAAGGACATGAAAAGCTCCATAAAGAAACTGTGGAAGAGATTGATGGAGGTATCTGATGGAGATGAGATGTAGAACTTTATAAGAGCCATAGTCCAGCTCTGGATGAGGGCAGGGTCTGAAGTGGGTGTATACAAAAGCAGTAAAGGAGAATTCAGAAATAGGAAACCTTTTTATTTTCATTTTGTAGGAGATGGGCAGAAGGAAGTACATCACGTGACCTACTATGGAAACCTGAATCTCTGATAGACTTTATTATACACAAATCATTTCTTCATAGATTTTCTAAAGTCTTTTTGGACTAAATAGGCATATCAAAGTAGAAGAGGAAAAATGAGTAAACGGCAGAGCTCATAAGAACTATGATCTACATTATAATAAAATTAGTCTTTTAACTCAATGCCTTTTTCCTGAAAATTAGTGTCACAAAGCTTGTGGTTACAGAAATATTACACAGAATGTCTCTAAGTTTAATTAAATTAATAGATCAGAAGTTATTTCATATAACCTCTTCTATCAAGCTTATCTTGTATTATTTTATTAACCTACTATAAGGAATATCTGATTATTCTACAGAAAAATAACCACTCAGTTCCTTTTTAATTTTTCTTTTTCTTCTCTATTTGTCTTTCATATCTGATATAACACCACAACCTTTCCTTTGACTTTTGAAGTGATGTGTTCTGCTTTTTATTCTTTATGCATTATCAGAAAAATCTTGATCTGAGAATTCTGCTCAGAAAACCGGGCAGTTCACTAAACCAGAATATTTCCTGTTGTGTCTTTGTCATAAATCTTTGTTTCAAATTCTTCTCTGTCTTTATTAAAATTCTGGAAATGTTAATAGAAAATCAAAATGCCTAAAACTTCTCACTTTACTTTCAGGAGGGTACCAAGGCTTTTCATTAGATTTATAATAAAAATATCTTCCTACCCATGATAATTCAGTGTTTCTGAGGCACAAGGTGAAAACCCAATGATTCATTTTTAGTTAGTAAGCTTATAAACTTTCCCTAATCTTTTTCTTTAATGTCTTTTCCCAGATCCTGTGTCTCATGTTTACTAATACCACTTAAATAATATGTTCTAAAGAACACTCAATAGTTTGAATAGCTGATTCTCCTAGGTGGACTACCATAGATTTTGTTCTTTTAATATCAGCTTTTATAAGAATTGCTACATTAACCCATATCTAGCTGTGAGAAACACTGAATAGCAAGGGAGACAAATAATAAACAGGTCAAAAACACAGGCAAGAGTTTTGCTGTAAATGCCACCAAGGGCAATGAAGAGCCAGTCCAAGTTGTTCAAGCACTGGCGCTTTGATAATCAGTGCCTTCAAGATGCTTGGCACTGCAGCATCAGTAAAGAAGCCAAGATGATTTTTGATAAAGACGTTCTGAGTTCTCTTTTGACTATAACAAGTTATACCTATCACTAGCGAAATATCTTAAAAGGGTTAGAAATGATGTGCTAATTTTATTTTGAGTATCAGTTCTTAGCTGGTAACTCATTATTTTCAAGTGTATATTAAAAAGGTTAAAATTTTGTGCTTTCTTATATTGTAATAATTTTAGAAAAATGAAAAAATTATGGATCTAGTTATTTGTCATTCATTCTACATTAATCCCAATTCTAAAAATTTTGTGGATTTCATTAATTCCTGGAAATAGTCAGGGCTAAAGACAGGCGAACAGCAAAGAACTCACAGGACTCAGTAATACACGTTTCTGTGTCATAGGGTGCCAGCATTTAGTATTGGCATATCTGCAGGAGCTACATAGTGTGAGTACCATTTGAATTTATTGAAATGTGTAATTTGATTAAATAAAATGTGGATGTGTTCCTCTAGTGACAGGTAAGAAACTCTTTCATATTGATTTGGTATAGCAATTAATTGGGAAAGATGCTTCTTTTTTAACTTTTTTATTGAGCTCTACCTTTTATTCTTTGCTCCCCTCCCTGCCTCTCCCATACCCATTCAACCCTCCCCAAGGTCCCCATGCTCCCAATTCTCAGGAGATCTTGTCTTTTTCTACTTCCCATTTAGATTATATCTATGTAAGTCTCTCTTAGTGTCCTCATTGTTGTCCAAGTTCTTTGGGTTGTGATTTGTAGGCTGGTTTTCTTTGCTTTATGTTTAAAAACCACTTATGAGTGAGTACATGTAATAATTGTCTTTCTGTGTCTGGGTTGCCTCATTCAAAATAATGTTTTCTAGCTCTTCCATTTTCCTGCAAAATTCAAATTTTTTTCTTCTGTGTAGTACTCCATTGTGTAAATGTACCACATTTTCCTTATCCATTCTTCAGTCGAGGGGCATTTAGGTTGTTTCCAGGTTCTGGCTATGACAAACAATGCTGCTATGAACATAGTTGAGCATATGGCCTTGTGACACAATTGAGCATCCTTTGGAAATATACCCAAAAGTGGTATTACTGGGTGTTGAGGAAGGTTTTTTTCCTAGGCCGGGCGGTGGTGGCGCACGCCTTTAATCCCAGCATTCGGGAGGCAGAGGCAGGCGGATCTCTGTGAGTTCGAGACCAGCCTGGTCTACAAAGGGAGTTCCATGACAGGCTCCAAAGCTTCAGGGAAACCCTGTCTCGAAAAACCAAAAAAAAAAAAAAAAAAAAAAAAAAAAGGTTTTTTTCCTAATTTTCTGAGAAATCGACACATTGACATCCAAAGGGGCTCTACCAGCTTGCATTCCCACCAGCAATGCAGAAGTGTTCACTCTTTTTCCCACAACCTCTCCAGCATAAGTTTTTGTCAGTGTTTTTGAAATTGGCCATTCTTACAGGTGTAAGATGGAATCTCAGAGTAGTTTTCATTTGCATTTCTCTGATGACCAGGATGCTGGATATTTCCTTGTTGTCTCTCAGCCATTTTAGATTCCTCTGTTGAGAGTTCTCTGTTTAGGTCTGTACTCCATTTTTTAAATTAGATTATGTGTTCTTTTGATGACCAGTTTCTTGAGTTCTTTGTATATTTTGGAGATCAGACATCTGTCTGATGTGGGGTTAGTGAAGATCATTCCCCATTCTGTAGGCTTTCATTTTGTCTTGTTGACTGTGTCCTTTGCTTTGCAGAAGCTTTTCAGTTTTAGGAGGTCCCATTTATTAACTGTTTCTCTCAGTGTCTATACTGCTGGCATGATGCTTCTTATTCAAGTATCAAGAAAGAGAAAACTTAAGCAAACCCTGTATTAGTAACATATGGAAATGGTGTGGCCCTATTTCCATAATTTCTGTAGTAACATGGTAGCCAAAGAATTAAAAAACGTAAAGTTGGTTTTAAAAGTAGATGGTGGCTTAACTTTCTTATCTTTAGCTACAGAAATAAAAACAATTTTAATGTGATAATCATCAGTAAAATGACATTTTAATTCTGCCACACATTACATATAAACCCCTTAGATAAATTTCATTAGTCTTAGTTAGCCATGTGGTTTCTGAAACAAATATATTTTTCAGAAAAAATGAATTTATTGTTATATGAACATTGATCAATTGTCAATTAACCATGTAATGCAGAAACAATACAGAAAAATCCATTCTGTTCTTTTCTTAGTCTTTCATGACAGTACAGAGTAAAAGAGTGCATTTTCCCCCTCAATATCAATATGACATAAGATTTAATCAATATAAGGAAAGAGTTCATGAGGACCGTGATTAGAGTCTAACAATCATCAGAAACATGCTGCTACATTACATATGATCACATGTGTAACAAAACCTCAGGGGCTTAAACAGGGCTCACTTCTCCAATTCTGTGCTCCATCATCTTTCTTCCTCCTAACATGGTTTGATTTTTGATGTCTTTGTCCCCATGACACAAGAATTGTTGCTCTTGATCACGTCATTTACTTATGAGAAGTAACCAGGCAAACTAATTCTGGCTCAATTTTTTTAATGATACTTTGGATCCATATTTTGAAACACAAAACAATAAAGCTTTACTCAGGCTAGATTGTAGTGATCGATATAGATTTATTTCCAATCCACAATTAAAATCAAGCACCTGCTTATAATTTTATCCTTTCACTCCTCTGTATAAAATCTATCAAGGATATGTAAGGAGAAGAATTCGCAACACTTTTCACAGAGATAAGCAAATGCTTAGTGACGGTTACTCAATGCTTTTTATTCTTACTAGTTTTGTTAATGGTTTGACAAAGGTCCTATAACAATTGCTGATTTAGGTTTTCATTTTGTTTTCTAAGCTGAGTTACCATAAGCATGGGAAAAACTACTTTCATATTTTTAACTCTTGGACAAAAAAATATGTTGAGTTCACACTCAATTAGCTCACTGCAGTTACTATAAGTATTTAAATGAATTTAAATAATTTATTTCTGCAGAGAGCCATGCTCCAAATGTTCCAATGACATGGAATGAATGTGTAAAGTTGGTGCGGTAAAGAAACTGTGACAACCTGTTTCAAAGTGAACTAGAGAGCGTGGACTGTTTTTAACTTATACAGTTAAATGGTTTGCATGAACAGTTTTACAATCAAATTTGATTCCCTAATCTCATTCCCCTTCTGTCCCCTAACTTTCCCACCACTAACCATTACCTACTTGGTTTATAGTTCTAGTGTTAGAAGCATAGGCAGTGTTGCAAACAACAAAGGAAGTTATCTAACCAGACACACCTATATGCAGAACCAGTGTGTCCATTTTGCAGAATGTGTAGTTACAACATCATACAAAGAGAAAGTTTTTTTCTCTAGTGGTTAATATTTACAACTGGTAGGGTTTCGGTTCTCCCAATCAGCTCATCACCTGAAGCTGAATCAATTTATTCTGCATTCTGTACTACTCTGTCTCTTCAAGGAATATAAGGGTTTTTTTAATTATCCTATAAGCAATATAACTTTGAGAATTACTCTTAATAGCTGGTCTTGCTTATCCCTTGTTCTGAAGTTCCCTTCCTCTCAACTTCCTACAGTCCTGGCACAGCTGTTAAAAATGAGGGCTTTGTGGGTTTCTATGATTTTGCTTCATTTTCTGTTCTTAGACTGTTCCTATTACCTGATGCAATCTATTTTTTAAATTTCTCTTAGACTTTTTTGGTTAAAATTATTCTTTCCAGAACAGTTATGTAAATTTTAATATTGACATGAACTTCTGTGACTCATTCAGACTAGTCATGAGGTGCATTGGAAAGGCAATATCCTGTTCATAAGAATCCTAAATTTATGGTAACACTTTAACATAAAAGGCTTTAGTAGATGAATTAAGTCCACTGTAATCATAACAATATCTCCTCTGGTTCACCCAGAGGAGAGTCATCAGTGGGAAGCTTTTCTTATATAGTATCTATCCTATCCATAGCTCCTAGAAAGCAAAACTATATGCAATCAGCAATATGATTTGCATAATGAAAACAAAGAAAGCGGGTAGTATGTGTGCTTCAAGGGTCATGCTCAGAATTATTCAGTGAACTAACTATCCATTGGTCTTGCCAAAAATGGGTCAGAGTCTCCAGAGTCGTGCCGCAAGAAGAGTTTGTTCATGCTATTCTCAGGCCTTGTTTCATGAGGAAGTCACATGACTCATGGCAGATTTTCAATGTTAAAGTGTGGATTTTAAAAATATCTGGGGTCACATAAATCTCTCTCTCTCTCTCTCTCTCTCTCTCTATATATATATATATATATATATATATGTGTGTGTGTGTGTGTGTGTGTGTGTGTGTGTGTGTGTGTGTGTGTATTCTATGTATATTGAAGACTTATGTATGTGTATTTGTATACATATATGCATGTACAGAGAGAGAGCAAGAGAAATAGCATTTCTCAAAAAGCTCAGGTTCTCCTTGAATGTTTTAGTTAGCTTTGCCCTCAGTTTGATATCTTGCATCTACCTACAAAGTGTGAAAATTCAGTCAGTATTGTGCCTTGTTCTAAAGTGCTAGGAAACAGCCTAGTGCCTTGTGTTTGCCAGGCATGGACGCAAATATATGAAAAGTATTCAAGAAGTGTGTGTGTGTGTGTGTGTGTGTGTGTGTGTGTGTGTGCCTGCACAAAAGCACAAGCATCTACATTTGAGTATATTCACTTGTGTGCTTGTGTGCATGAAGATAAGAGGTCAGCATCCAATGCTGTATCTCAGAATGTATCCTTTTAGTTTTCTTGAGCCAGCCAGTGTTTCTCACTGACAAAGAACACTCCAATTAGTTAAACTGGCTGGCCAGTGAGCTCTAGGGCTTTTCCTATCTGTGCTTCCACAGCTCCGTGTTTATAAGTTTGCCATTATTCCTAGATTCTTTATATAGTTTCTGAATTTGGATTAAAGACCTTGCTCTTGTAGAGTGAATTGTATAACATACATTTTTTTTTTTGAGAAAAGGGCAAATCTGACTGGTTTGGAGAATTTTGTGTCAATTTGACACTAGAGAAATCAGCTAAGAGGAGAGAAACTCAATTAAGAAAGTGTCTGCATACTATAAAGCCAAAGGAATGCCTGTAAAACATTATCTTAATTATTAATTTATGGAGGACATGTATCATTATTATTGGTGCCATCCCTGGGCTGGTGGTTTTGGGTTCTATGGTAAAGCAGGATGAACAAGCCAAGAGGAACAAGTCAGTAAGCAACACCTGTCCATGGTCTCTACATCAACTGCTGACTACATCAACTGACTCCAGGTTCTTGCTCTGTTTGAATTCTTGTCATGATTTCCATTATGATGAACAATGCTACAAAATTGTACGCTTTATTTAAACTTTTTCCTTCAAACATGTTTTTGGTCATGGTGTTTCATCACAGCAATAGAAGCCCTAAGTAATACACTAACCATGGTGGTTTGTAAAAAATGTCCACAAAGGGTGTAGCATTACTTGAAGGTGTGGTCTTGTTGAGTTGGTGTGGTCTTGTGTTACTGTTGCTGGCAAGTCAAGATACTGGGCAACTTCTCTAGCACTGTATCTGTCTACACACCACCATGTTACACTATGATGATAGTGGACTAGTCCTTTAAGAATGTAAGGCACTCTAAATATTTTCACTTATAAAGTTTGTCATGTCATGGTGTCTCTTCACAGCAATAGAAACCATAAGTAAGAGAGAAATTGGTATCACGAATAAGCTTAATGTTGTGACAGGTCTGGCAATGCTTTTGTTAGATGGAATATGGACCTTAGGACTGTGGATTTCAAAAGAAGCTAAATATTTTAAATACAGCTTCATGAGTCATAGCAAATAGAGCAAAGATAAAGGAAGCAGTGACCTTATGGCCAGATCCCACCCAGGAAAATTTCCAAATTGTGAAAAAGAATTAAATAAAACCTTAAGGTCAGGTGTAGTTGTGCATGTCTTTAATCCTTGTACTCAGAAGCAAGAGGCTGGTAGATCTCTGAGTTTAAGGCCAGACTGGTCTACAAAGCAAGCTGCAAAAGAGCCAAGTTTAGGCAGTAAAGGAAACCATTAAACAAAGCTGGTGAAGATGTAATTAAATAAGGGAGACATGTTCCAGCCCTAACAAGCACCACAACTTGGCAACTTCATCCATGTGTTCCTGGTTTTAGAACTAAGGAGTGATGAAGGAGAGCTGCAGAGGTCAGGCATATATCAAGGGTGTCCCTGAATTATAGCCTAAATATGTCATTACAAGAAGCTAAGGTGAAGTTTGGATTGACTTGGAGACACCAGAATTTTGGGGATGACATAGTGGTAGAATACATGCCAAGGAAAGCTGCTAACAGGTATGGAATTAGCCCAAGAAAGAGAAATGTGTTTCAGTCAACAAAGCTTAAATAAGTTGGGGATCTGGAGAACACTTGATAACCGACATGAAAATGTACAGTTTGGTTTTCACTTTTGCTTTGGTTCAGTATTTTCTTGCTATTCTCCCTTTCTTACATTTTGGAATGGTAATGTATATCTTGTGTCATTACATGTTGGAAGTATTTGATCTGCTATTTGATTTTGATTTTACAGGGTATTACAATTAATATTTTTGCATGGATCTCAGAAGAGACTTTGAACTTTAGACATTTAGATAAGTTCAAGACTGTGATAGACAATGGTGACTTTTGTAGTTGGTCAGGATACATGTTTGCATGATGATATGGCTATAAGTTTTTGGGTGTCAATGATTTAAATGTGGAGGTTAAAAAATGACCTCTAACGGGACTAGCACTAATGGGATGTATGTCCTTGTTGTAGTAGGTTTGGTCTTGTTTAAGGATGTGTGTCATTGTGAAGGTGGATACTGAGGTTTCATATATGCTCAAACCGTGCTCAGCGAGACAGACAACATCTTGTTGTCTGCAAGGCAAAATGTAGGACACTCGGCTACTTCTCTGAGAGTAGGTCTGCTAGTACACCACCATGTTGCAGCTTTATGATAATTGACTAAAGATCTGTAAATATAAGCCACCATAATTAATTTTTTTCCTTTATTGTGAAGACCTGACTTTGCAAACTCCAGTTTATAGAAGGGGCTTCATCTTAAGCCTTATAATGAGCCTGGGGGAAAGCAGATCTCAGCTCCAGAAATGTGCTCTTAGAGCAGAAATTTTAACAGATACCATCAAAATAGCCAATTAAGAACAGGACCATAAAATTTAACGAGTTCCAGATGTTCTTGGGAGGCATCCTGTGGTAGAAGATACATTGTCAATAATTTATAGCTTTTTGTTAATTTATCATGCCCCAAAACTGACCAATGTGTGTGTTCAGAAACTACCCTATTTTATGTATGCTTCACCCAATCACAAGACTAGAGGACATAAACTTTCCAGACCATGGCGTTTCCCCTTCCTCTTCTTTGGAGCTACAGTTCCCTTACCCACTGCTTTGATCTAATGGAGGTGTAGTCTTGAGTTTGAATATTAATTAAAACCCTCATATAATTTGCAACATAAACCTGCTTCATGAATTCATTTGAGGATCAGAAACTTGGGCATAGCATTATAAAAGTTGTTGTGTTTATTGTGTCTCTTCCCAGCAATAGAAACCCTAAATAAGACACTGACTAATGAGTCTTTCTATGTCATGTGAATATCACATGACTCATGAATCTTTATCTTGTAATGTGAGTGTATTTCCCATATATCCATCCCAACTGTCATTCCTAAGACCATATTATAGGAGGCCATTCCCAGATGTCAAAATGGTAAGGCTACTCAATGTCAACCTCAAATAAAGTGCACAGATATTTTGCATGTAGTTGTAGAAACTGGGTTATCATTTGCTTAATGGCTATCATATACTTATAAACAAATACATAGCATATTTATCTACCTAGGTCTCAGTTATCTCATACAGAATAATTTTTCCTAGATCCATTCATTTGCCTGCAAATATCATGATGTCTCTTTTTAACAATTGAGTAATATTTCACTGTGCAAATGTACCACATTTTATTTACCAACTCTTCTGTTCAGGGATATTTAAGTTATTTTCACTTTCAGATTATTTTGAATAAAGCCACAATGAACATATGTGATCAAGGCTTCTTATGGTAGTATGGAGTATCCTTAGGGTACATGCCAAGAGTAGCATAGCAGGAACTTGAGGTAAATACATTCCCAACATTCTAAGTAAAAGTCACACTTATTTCCATAGTGGCTGCACAAGTTTGCACCCCCTCCAGCAAGTTGAGGTTTCCCTTATTCCACGTTCTTGCCAGCATTTGCTGCCTCTCATGTTTTGACAGGTATAAGACAGAATCTCAAAGTAATTTTGATTTACATTTTCCTGATGGTTAAGGATGTTGAGCATTTCTTGTGTTTCTTAGCCATTTGAGTTTCCTCTATTGAGAATTCTCTGTTTAGGTATGTAAACCATTTTAATTGGATTATTCATTATCTGATATCTACTTTATCGAATTCTTATATATTTTGGATTGTAGTCCTCCGTCAGATGTGGAGTTACTAAAATCTTCCCATTTTGTAGAGTACTGTTTATCTGAATGACAGTGTCCTTTTTCTTGCAGAATCCTTCACATTTATGAGGTCTCATATATTAATTGTTGAGAGTAATGCCTGTACTAACAGTGTTCTGTTCAGAAATTCATCTCCTCTATCAATATGCTCAAAGCTATGCCCCCTTCCTCACCTATCAATTTCACTGTGTCAAATTTTATGATGTGGTCTTTGATTCACTTGGACTTGAACTCTGTTCAGAGTGAAAGGCATGGCTCTACTTGTATTCTGCACACAGCCATTCAGTTTTATCAATACCATTGTTGAAGATGTTACTTTTTTCTAGTATGTATTTCTGGATTCTTTACCAAAATTCAGCAGTCCATAGGTATGTGAGTTTATGTCTTCATCTTCAGTTTGAGTCCCCTGATCAATATGTATGTTTTTTACGTGGTTTATAATCCTATTGCCCTGTATTACAACTTGAAGTCAGGGATGTTGATACCTCTAGTAGTTCTCTCTCTCTCTCTTTCTTTTTTTGCTTTAGCTACAACTGTGTTTTGTATTTTTCCATATGATGGTGAGAATTGTCCTTTCAAGGTTGAAGAATTATATCAACTTTGATGAGGATTGCATTGAATCTGTAGATTGATTTTGGTAGGAAGATCATTTATACTATGTTTATCATAATGATTCTTTAGCATGGAAAATCTTTCCATCTTCTGATATTTTTTCAAATATTTGAACATTTTATTATATACATGTCTTTAACTCACTTTCTTATAGTTATCCCATGATAATATACATTATTTTAAGTATGGTAAAAGTTATTGGTTCCCTTCTTCTGTCTGTGTTTTATCTCTATAAGAGATCTGATTTTTGTGAGTTAATCTTACATCCAGATACTTTGCTGAGAGAGTTTGTCAGCTGTAGGAGTTTCTACATGGAATTTCTCAGGTAAATTATATATACTACTATTTCATCTGCAAATAAATGAGATTTTGACTTCTTACTTTCTCATTTCTGCCCTTCTGATCCCCTTCAATTGACTTATTAATCTAATTAAAGCATCAAGTATTATATTGAATAGATATGGACAGAGTGGACAACTTTGTCTCATTCCTGATTTTAATCTCCATTAAAGTTGATGTTGGCTATAGACTTGGTATAGCCTGTGTTTATTATGTTCAGGTGTGTCCCTTGTATGCACAGTCTATGCAGGACTCATATCCTGAAGGGGTATTGTATTTTGTCAAAGGCCTTTTCTGCATCTAATGAGATGATAATGTGATTTTCTAATTTCCATTCATTTGCACTGTAGAAGTAGGAAATTAACTAAGACTTTTCTTTGTCCTCTTTTTCTTAACTAGCCTAACCTGGAAATAATATTATTGGAGAAACAGCAGTCCCCTTTAATACTCTCTTTCTTTGCCAAAACCAAATGTATTAATGCAGTATAAATTTTTATAACTTTTAAAGTATGTGTCTGAATATGAATACATATGGGTAAGAACATATGTTAGTTGTTATGTAAAATAAATGAAAAAAATGTTATTTAAATAAAATAATATATTTTAAAACATGAAAAAAAATTTAAAAATTGCATTACTCTCAGAAAATGTCTGAGGTAAGAATCTTAAATGGAAGAAAGGTTTACATTGATTCATAGACTTACAGGCTTTACTTCATGTTACCTTGAATCTGCTGCTTTGGGCATGTAGCAGAACAGTAAAGTATATTAAGAGCATTAATAGAGAGGGTTTATTTAATTCTTGGAATGTGAAGAGAATGGAGAAACCCAATATTTACTTCAAGGGTACAAATGTATAAACCAAATTCCTTCTAGAACATAAAACTTACCATCTGAAAGTTCTGCCATCCCCCTTTAGTCTCACAGGTTGATGACCAAACTTTAGCACAGGCATTCCAGAGGACACTCCTGATTGAAACTTTAACACTGACAAGTATCACAATACTGTCGTTTTCTCACCAGGACATTTTATTAATTAGCTTGTTACAGTAGCATATAATAGTATTCCATTGCTTTTCAACATGGTATTGCTTTAAATCTGAAGCAAGGGTAGGTTATACAATTTCCGTTTTCTTGTGACCATGTTCTAGTACCAACCTGATGTGATTTGATTTCAGGTACAGTTATGTTGTCCTTTATTATGATTAAATGTAGGAAAACAGGTTAATTGTTTTTATTATTATTTTCATAATGTCAATCTGGTTAATGTTTAATATAAGATGCCACACTGGGAAAATATATTTTAAAAAGACCTATATTCATGTTATATACAGGGTGTTCATAAATAAAAGAGAAAATATATTTGAAGATTGAACTAAAATCAAATCTCCATGCATAGTGGTAATAGTACCATTGTGAATCTTGGAAATGGTAGTAGAATGTACAGTTATATTGTTGAAATATAGAGGTATAAGAAATGACAGTCATGTAGGCATCTCAATTTCAACCTGTCAAATATTGAAATCAAGATTGATAGTTGCCTGTGGCTAAGCTTCAGGACATCCCTATTGGGAGGACTTCAATAAGACCTCAAGTTTAAGAAAAAAATATGTAAAAATAAGAAAATGTTATTAGGTGCCTTAAATATAAATATAGAGACTTCCTAGGAACACATAGGTTGTGAATGAGGATGGAGATTGGCATGTTCTGAATGACAGGAGGGAAAAAGAGTCATTTTAAGAAGCAGTTATTGTAAAAACAGGGTTGGCAAGGATTCACAGAGAGAAAGGAAAACGGATAAACAGCATTTATAATACATCTTGACCAGGCAGGGCACTGGAGACCAAAACATCACACAAGGCTGCCAACTTAATCAGCTCAGAAAACCTTTTGTTATGTTTGGGGAATTGTGCATTGTTTTCAGGAGTCATTTTCAGTAGCTCAAATCTATAGCTCCTTGCCAAAAACTATTAGCTACTAGAATCCATCACTGGGGATTTGATAAGAGGCCTGTTAGTGCAGAAGCGGTTTTGGCAACAAGCATTGTAAACAAAGTATTGCATCAGCCTTGGAGACCAAGAGACCATGTGGGAAAAAGACACTGACCACAGTGTGGCAAGCATCTCTGGGTATGCTCTGTCTCCTCCCTGCTGCATATTCCTGAAGCAGAAGCTCACATTCTAAGGTATCTGCGTGTGGGATGCATTAGAAAAATGCACTTTAATGATTATTACTCGCATATAGATTACAGATCACATAAATAATACTACGGAGAAGTAGCAGGTATATGCCTACTCATCCCTGATTACCTGCAAAGTAGTGATTTTTAAATTATGATATACACTGAAAATAATCATTTTATTAGGGAGATCCTAATTTCACATTCTAAAAATTCTGTTACATTTAAACAACTTTGCACGAAGAATCTGACTTTAGAAGGTATCAAATCTATTAAAGATATCAGAGGTTAAGAGCACTGGCTGCTCTTCCAGAGGTCTTGAGTTCAATTCCTAGCAACCACATGGTGACTTACAGCCATCTGTATTGAGATCTGGTGCCCTCTTCTGGTGTGTTCATGTTAACAGAACATTGAATGCATAATCAATCAATCAATCATTTTGGAAGGACCATCTGTTCATCTATTTTATGCTTCTAGGTGGTATTCTAGAAAGGAAAGAACTGTGATATCTCACACAGTACTTTAAAAGTTTCAAATTTATGCTTCTAGTAGACTTGGCAAATCATTTGTAATTAAGGTATGATGTTTATTTTACTTTATGTATATGAGTGTTTAGATTTCATATATGTCTGTACAGTGTGTACATGCCTGGTGTCCACAGACATAAGAATAGGTAATTGGATGCCTTGGAACTGCAGTTGCAAATTGTTGATGGACAGAGTTTTTCTTTTGGGCCAACATCCAGCTCCAAATCATGACAAGGAGATTTATTATTAGTTTTGAATGCTTGGCCTAGCTTAGATTAGTTTCAAGATAACTGTTTTAACTTAAATTATCCTGCTTCTCCTTGCCTACTTTTTGCCTTGGGGCTTTGTAATTTTCTTTACTTCTGTATATCTTACCTTCATAGCTTCTCATATGTACTTGCTGGCATCTGCCTAGTTTCCTGCCCTGGGTGTCTCCCTGTTTTCTCCTCCTTCTCTTGTTTCTCCTTTTCTATCTACCAGCCCTACCTATCCTGTCTCTCTGCCTAGCTATTGACTGTTCTACCTTTTATTAGACCAATCAGGTACCTTAGGCAGGCAAGGTGAAACAAATGCAATACCACTTTACATAATTAAACAAATATAACATAAACAAAATAACACACCTTTACACAGTTAAAGAAATATTCTGCAGTATAAAGAAATGTAGCACATATTTGCCCAATTAAAATAATATTTCACAATAGGTTGTGAACCTCAATGCTGGTGCTGCCAATTAGACCTGAGTCTTCTTCAAGAACAACTCTTAACTGCCAAGTCATCTTTTCACCACTATTGGACCTTCTTTATAGTCTATCTAACATTACTTCTTTATATGCAGTGAACATAGAGCTCACTGTTTACTGTTGCACATCTCCTGCAGATTGTGACCTACATTAAACCATTTGAAGGATTTTGCAATAAAGATACAAATTAGACAAAATATGTAACTCAAATAGGTATTTTGTTTGAAGTAAACACTTGAGTGGAGAAAAACATGAACATCTGAGTAGTGAAATGGAAACATTGGTGTGGAGAAGTGAGGGCTATTTGCCAAGAAGGCATATAATTAGGATCGTCTTGGTAAACTGGAAGTAAGTAAAAAGGGTGGGTGGGGGATGGAAGCATGAGGGATCAAGATGATAGGGGAGAGATGGAGAGGGATAGAAATGAAAGACATATCTCAGTAAAGGGAGACATTATGATGTTAGGGAGAAAACTGGTGTTCAAGAAATTCTCAGGAATCCACAAGGATGACCCATTAAGACTCCTAGCAATAGCTGAGAGGGTATCTGAAAGAGCCTTCTCCCCCCCTTTTTTTTATTTTTTATAATTTTTTTTATTGAAAAAAAAAAGATTGCGCCTCCTCCCAGCCTCCCATTTCCCTCCCCCTCCTCCCACTCCTCTCCCCCTCCCCCCACTCCTCTCCCCCTCCCTCTCCAGTCTGAAGAGCAGTCAGGGTTCCCTGCCCTGTGGAAAGTCCAAAGTCCTCCCCCCTCCATCCTGATCTAGGAAGGTGAGCATCCAAACTGGCTAGGCTCCCACAAAGCCAGAACATGAAGTAGGATCAAAACCCAGTGCCATTGTCCTTGGTTCTCAGCAGCCCTCATTGTCCGCCATATTCAGAGAGTCCGGTTTTTCCCATGCTTTTTCAGTCATAGTCCAGCTGGCCTTGGTGAACTCCCAATAGATCAGCCCCACTGTCTCTGTGGATGGGCGCACCCCTTGTGGTCCCGACTTCTTTGTTCATGTTCTCCCTCCTTCTGCTCCTCATTGGGACGTTGGGAGCTCAGTTTGGTGCTCCAGTGTGGGTCTCTGTCTCTATCTCCATCCATCGCCAGATGAAGGTTCTATGGTGATATGCAAGATATTCATCAGTATGGCTATAGGATAGGGTCATTTCAGGTTCCCTATCCTCAGCTGCCCCAGGAACTAACTGGGGACATCGCCCTGCCCCTGGACCCAGCAATGCCACTCTTGGGAATATACCCAAGAGATGCCCAATCATATGACAAGAGCATTTGTTCAACTATGTTCATAGCAGCATTATTTGTAATAGCCAGAACCTGGAAACAACCTAGATGTCCTTCAATGGAAGAATAGATGAAGAAAGTGTGGAATATATACACATTAGAGTACTACTCTGCCATAAAAACAATGACTTCTCGAATTTTGCATGCAAATGGATGGAAATAGAAAACACTATCCCGAGTGAGGTAACCCAGACCCAAAAAGATGTACATGGGATGTACCCACTCATAATTGGGTTCTAGCCATAAATAACGGTCAGTGAGTCTATAATTTGATGTCCTAAAGAAGCTAAATAAGAAGGTGAACCCATAGAAAAACATATAGCTATCCTCCTGGTTATGGGAAGTAGACAAGATTGCCGGGCAAAAAAATGGGATCTTGGGGGTGGAGTGGGAGGGGGTAAGGGGAGATGGGGAGAGAAAGTGTAAGGGGGGGATGTGGGGAACTTGGGGAAACAGGATGATTGAGATAAAGGAAGATTGGATAGGGGAGCAGGGAAGCACATATCTTAATTAAGGGAGCCATCTTAGGGTTGGCAAGAGACTTGGACCAAGAGCCTTCCCCTTTAATCAGATTAGAGACCACCCCAATTGTCGTCATAGAACATTCAGTAACTGAAGTTTGCTGGAACCCATAGCCAAACACTGGGCTAAGCTTCTGGAATTCAGTTAAGGAAAGGAAGAAAGGATGAAATGAACAAGGTGGGTCAAGAGCATAATGGGGAAAATCACAGATACAGCTTATACAAGCTAGTGGAAGCTCACAGACTGACAGTTGGGGAACCTGCTTGGGACTGAACTAGAGACTCTGAATATAGGTGACAGTTATGTGGTTTGATCTTTTTGGAAGTGGGGGCTGGCAGTGACATCAGGAACTCTCCCAGGTGTATGAATCTATTCTGTGGAGCCCATTCCCTACAGTGGGATATCTTGCTCAGCATTGATATGGGAAAGGAGAGTGAGGGGCTTGGTCCTGCCTCAGTTTGGTACGCCAGACTTTGTTGACTCTCTGGGAGGCCTTATGCTCCCAGAGGAATTGATGGGGGAAAAGAAGAGGCAGCTGGTCAATTCAGAGAAGGGGAGGGAGGGAATAAATACTGGGGTTAGTATGTAAAACGAAAACTTAATATTTTTAGTAGAAATAAAAGTGAATAAAATAAATGAAGCTTTTACAAACCAAAGAACTTCCAAGTGTACCAATAGGCTCCCACATACATTCCAGATTAAGGACCAAATTAGTGACTTAGGGCCATTACGTTACTCAGAGCAGCGTTGACATCCAGACACAGCTGCTTCCAAGAACGATGTTTGAGTCCATGGTCCTACTGTGGCTGGGTATAAGCTAAAGTCTGGGTTGTGCATTGCCACCACTGGTCACATAGACGTCCAGGGTTGGGGTTAAAATCTGAAGCCTTGGTGGCATCAGATGGCCACATGACTGCCAGAATCATTCTAACCTGAGCAGCCATTACTTCTAGCAAGAGCTAGGATGACATCTAGGCATAAGCTGTTGCGAAGAGCCATGTTTGAGTTGGTTCCCTTCTGCTCAGCTCCAAAATAATCACACAAAACTATATTATTTAAATACTGCTTGGCCCATTCGCTCTAGCTTCTTATTGGTTAACACTTATATCTTAATTTAACACATTTCTAGTTATCTGTGTATTGCCACATGGCTGTGGATTACCAGGTCAAGTTCTCGTGTCTGTCTCTAGTGGGGCTACATGGCTTCTCCCTCATTCCACCTTCTTTCTCCCAGCATTTAGCTTAGTTTTCCCAACCCAACTCAGTTCTACCTTGCTATAGGTCCAAAGCAGTTTCTTTATTCATTAATGGTAATCACAGCATACAGAGGGAAATCCCACATCAGGGAAAGTCCAAAGCCATCCCTACTATATCTAGGCAGAGCAAGGTATCCATCTTAAGAGAATGGGTTCCCCAGAATCCAGTACAAGCAGTAGGGATAAATCCTGGTGCTACAGACCATGGCATTTCATCTGCCTGCGAGCCCTACCTATCTTTTCTGTCTGCCTAGCTATTGACTGTTCAGTTTTTTATTAGTTCAATCAAGTGACACAGGTAGACAAGGTGAAACAAATGCAGCACAGGTTCATATAATTTTTAAAAAATGCAGCATAAATAAAACTAACACACCTTTACACAGTTACAGTAATATTCTGCAGCATAAATAAAAGTAACACATTATTCCCCAGTTAAAATAATACTCCACAATAGGTTGTAAACTTCATTGTGGGTGCTGGGAATTAGACCCGCGCCTTCTCCAAGAACAGCTCTTAACCACTGAGTCATCTTTCCCTCACTATAGCGACCTTCTTTATTTCCTATCTAACATAACTTCCGAACAGACAGTGAACCAAGAGGCCTTATACTTGCTGCCACATACCTGCTGCAGACTGTACGCTACACTATACCATTTGAAGAATTTTGCAATAAAGATGCAAATAAGACGTATTATGCAACTCCGATAGGCATTTTGATTGAAGAAAACACTTTCATGAGGAAAAGATGAAAATCTGTGTAGTAAATGGAAATACTGGTGAGAGGAAATGAGCGCTGTGACCTAATGAATATTTTACATCTCCTATGTTGTCATTAACAGCTCCCTCCACTTTGAAAGAGATTATTTTTTCACATCTAGACAAGGCTGTTGAATATGAGAAGAACCTGCGTTTAAGTAGTGTTTGTTTTCCTCACAAGGATCTTCCTACACCACTTTTTACCTCCAACAGCAACTCAGTGAAACATCTTAGAAAATCCTGGTTAGGAAAGTACAGACCTATTTTAAGATTTGTGACATATAATAATATGTCAGGAAATAATAAGAGTTAGCTAGTAGGTGCTAAAGTGGACTTGGTGAGAACTTCACCATTAGAGTAAGAACTGAAGGTTTTGATAATGGGTATCAGAATACAAATCCAGAGAGTAACAAATCATTTCACATGAGACACCCAGTCATGACTTAAAAATGGATATTATTGTGATTTGGTTGCTTGCTCCAAAAAAATTGTATAAGTCCTGATTCCCTGTACTTTGTCCAACTTTATTTAGAGATAGTGTCCTTACAGAGATAACAATGCTAAAACAGTCTTAAAGTGAACCTTTATATAAAGGGAAAGTAAGGAATAAAGATAAGCACATAGAAAAGAATGCAAATGATGACAGATTTAAATAATTCTTTTAAAACCAAAGAACTTCTACATGTGCCAATAAGCACAATGAGTCCTGATTCCCTGTACCTTACTCAACTTTATTTAGAGATAGATGAGAAAGTAAGGAATAAAGATAGGCACATAAAAAGGAATGTGATATGCAAATGATGACAGATTGAAATGATGCTTTTAAAGCCAAAGAATTTCTACATGTGCCAATAAGCTTCCCAGCTCTAGGAGATGCACGACATGGATTCTCCTCAGAGTTCTGTGCAGTAACCTATTTGATTGGTAGTGTGATCTCAAACTTTAGTCTTCAGAATTTTGAGGAAAAAAAAACTACTCTTGCCTAAGTTAATAATAATTAAGACCACCCAAGGAAACTCATCATAGATATTGTTTTGAGATCCTTAAGAATGGAGTACTACTCAGTGGTAAAAAAAATGACATATTGAAATTTGCAGGCAGAAGGATGGATCTAGAAAACACATATTGATTGAGTTTCAGAAAGACAAATATCATATATACTCACTTTTAAGTGGCTTTTAGACATAAAGCAAAGAAAAACCAGCCTACAATCCACAACTCCAGAGAATCTAGACAGCAAAGAGGACCCTAAGAGAGACATACGTAGATCTAAATAGGAAGGAGAAAAAGACAAGGCTTCCTGAGTAAACTGGAAGTTTGTGGGTCATGGAAGAGGATAGGAAGGGAGAGGGAATGAAGGAATGGAAGTGGAGAAAAATGTACAGTCCAATAAAAATAATAAAAGAGAGCAAAAAGGAAAAAATAATGACTCAGTTTCCCTTAAAATAAATCATGTGTTATGGTGCATTATATCTAAACAATTTAAAATATTGTTAAAGGTAAAGCTTTAAACCTAAACACACGTTGCTAAAATTACTTGAGTTTATTTTCTCCAGGTTATTTCAGAAATTTCTTTGGGAATTACCAGTGGGGTTGTGTCCAAATCCCTCCAGTGCCCTTCAATTCTCCTCTACTGAATTGCAGCTTCTCTAAAAGCTTTGAACCTTGCAGGGCTGGACTTGGAATTTCAGAAGGAAGGAAGACAGGAGGGCACAGAGTCCAAATGCATTTCAAATTTTTCACATAAATCTGATGTGCTTCTCATTCTTGTTCTGAGTCCTGACAGGGTAAGTTTTAATGACTCTCAAATACTTTGCCATGAATTTATGAATCATAGATATTATTTCAAATGCTGATGGGAACTGGTCAACCCCAAAAGTGTAATCATTGCTATTTTGCTTTCTATTTTTCATCCTTTCTTCGTTCCTTTGCTTTTTAAAAATCCCTGAGCCTAAAAGAAAGTCATAGGATAATCTATTCTTATTTTCTTGTTTTCCAGAAGAATTGTAATCTTTATTAACTTTACATTCTGATAAAAGAACTGTTTGTCAGCTGCTTTTGATAACCTTAAATGACTTTCATTTGTATGTTAGCTTCATATTTCAATCATTTGCAAGAAAATTTGAAGGATGTATTCCAACAGAAAATCTATCATTGGAGTACTTTATTGAAATCATAATTTTAAATTTGGGACTGATAAACGCTGGGATAGGACATGAAAGAAAGAGAAAAATGCTTTTAATTACTTGAAATAGAAAAGTGATGGTAAACTAAAACACATAGAAATAGTATAAAGAAATCAAAGAAAATTAAACAAATATATGTAAGAAATCCCAGGAAACTTTAAATAATGAAATAAATAATCTTAATACAAAAAAAGATTGTCAGTTTTTGCAATTATTTGGTCTGATTATTCCACTATATAACCGGGGTAATCTTTTGCAGGCATTAGATTCATGTTTCTTGTGTAAATTGTTTCCCCTGATTTTAGTTCCTTCATCCACAATACCAGTTCTTCTCAAGGACTTTGTGTTTTTATTAATATGATATTTTTACTAAATATTTATTGGTTAAATTAGTTTACAACTTCTATAGAAATCCATATTTTTGGTAGGATTAAAATTGTGGAAGAAAATATATCCTCAGAGCTTTCCTTGTCTTACAAATTCCTCAGAAATGTGGAGAATTCTTTCATTTAAAAATAAGAAAAATAAAGAAGATGCAGTTTGATGAAAAGAAAATAATGACAAGATATTTAATCTTTACCTTGCTCTTATGACATAGTAGCAATATATGTGTACATTTTATTGTTTATTGTGGATATTTCTGTTTTTCATAAGAAACCCCTGTGGAAAAATATTAGATAGTATTATTTTATATGAGAAAAATCAAAGCTCAGAGTTATATGAGATATGAAAGAGTAAGAGATGACAAAAGCCAATTTTTTACAATTTGACGAGCACAATTACAGTGGTGGACTGCTTTCAAGTGGAAGCAACAAAAGACTGAAATTGTATCTTAGATAATTGGTAAAGCATATTTCTGAATAAAATAATTTATGCAAGAGAAAAGAAATCCAACATATTGTGAAATGCTGCAGTTGATTAACTTTCCCATTTGACATGCACATTGTCAACTTTAGATCTAAGATATCATGAGTTTTATTCGAATCCTATTAGGCATTTAAAAGAATAACGGGATTTAGGTTTTGTGTAAATGCATGTGCTGACCAAATGTGTTCCTTGTTTCCTTATGTGGACTATTTCTTTGGATGTCCATACACCAGGCCGGAGAGTATTTACTTTCACATCATGTGTGACAGTTTGTGGATTCTAATGTTTAGAGTTTTTCTGCATTACCTTAGTAAAGGGGGAAATGAAGTATAAAATAATAAAGAAATTTCTGCAGAATTTTAATGAGAGATCTATGATTTCTTCTTTATTGATTGAAATTCCATCTGATACATAATGAATTTTTCCAAAATCATTTTAAAATAATGGGCTTAAGTTCTTAGTTAAAGAAATAAGAAAAATATCTTTGGTAAAAAAATGAACATTAATTATAATTATAGTATCTTTTGATAATCATCTTTTTTATTCTTTTTTTTTGATTTTTCGAGAGAGGGTTTCTCCATAGCTTTTTGGTTCCTGTCCTGGAACTAGCTCTTGTAGACCAGGCTGGCCTCAAACTTCCAGAGATCCGCCTGCCTCTGCCTCCAGAGTGCTGGGATTAAAGGCATGAGCCACCACCGCCCGGGTATCTTTTTTATTCTTGAAATATAACCTTATCACTTTACTCCTTTCTTAATTCATTTAAAAGCACTCAGGTACTCTTGGATATTAGTTGGGTGTGCTTTTTTCACAAACTCATTATCTTTGGGCCATCTTTGTAATTTTATGCCCATTGTATGTGATTCTCCTTACTGTCATTCCTAACCAGTTAAACTATTGAAATTTCTACTTTGTATTCCACAGTAAGAAAGTAGCATACTCTATTTTGTTTTGTTACTATTATGTATTAAATCTTTCCCATTTTCAAATTTTCATCAAATTGTATTGAATATTTTTTCCAGTGTTTAGTGAGGTACTTTTTCTTATCAATAATTAACTTTTGACTTAAAGTATGCTAAGTTATACATACATAATGCTGACAACTCAGAATAATATAACATTGTTGTTTAATATGTGTTTTCCTGATTTTAATTTTGTAACTGGAATTTTTCTCATGTGACACTTTCAGAGATTTTGGGGGTAATTATACCGGAATGTCTTAACTTGAGATCAGTGGGTAGAATTTGAATCAACCTTTAAAATATTATTCACAATTCTTTTTCAGTTTCAAATGTACTTTTTCTGAAGTTCTACAATGCAAAAAAACCTGATTTTTACCTATTCATTTTTTTTTTGTAGCATAGTGATACGCCATTCAGGAATAAGGCTGATAAATTCATTTACTTTTATAAAGCTCTCTTGAATTCAGCATTTATGTGACACATCATAGAGCAGGTTACAACAGTTAAAAATATAAATAAGAAAACAATGAAAATATTTTATCGTATTTTTCTCTGAGAAATTTTAGAATTTGTCATTATGCACAAGCATAGTGTCTTGTAAAGTAAATCATGTAGTTTAACGTAGAAAGTCAAGTTGTTGAAAAATGTGCCATAAGGAGAGTTCTTTGGATATACTCTGTATTCCCGCAGATGTTAACATCCAAGGTGATGCCTGAATATGAGAAATTGATGACAACAACAAGAGTCTCCTGAACAAATTTAAAATTAAACTGGAAAATGAGGTGACAACTACGAAATCATAGTCATCCTGGAACCTGGAAAGAATCTACCTTCTTCTCAAAAATTTTCCTAGCCATTCTTTATCACCTTCATTACTAAATTTTTAAGATAAGTTTTAGTAGCACTCTTGAGATTGCTGTAAAGAGGTTCAATAATGTGACAGCCCGTTGAAGTAGAGTGCTAGCAGACATTTCAGAATTCAACAATTTTAATCATTATGATGTGCTGAGAATATCAATAACTTCATTTTCAAATAAAAACAGATAATTCTATGGCTGTCAACATATACACCTATAATATAAACATTTATCAAACCAGTAGAGTGTACTTGCATCTTGATTTTGAACTTAGAGTATGTGTTTAATTTTTAAAATACTTACCTAGATCTTCATAATAATTTTAAGATTTTTGAATTCCTCTAAGAACTACAATAAATTTATTATTTAGAGTATCAGTCTATGCATCTGTTCTCATGAATGAACTGTACTATACTTCAAAGTATTCTATTTATCTTTGCCATTGTTCTATCTAAGTTAAGAGATTTACAATTGAATTATCTTAAACATTTAATGCATATACTTATTGGTTAAAATGACTTTGAAAATAAACAAAAGTTTTTGAAAGACCAAGTCTTAAGCCCAGCATTCTTGCCATATAAATAATCAAGCACGTATAAACTATGGGATATGTAAACCTCACAGAATTTATCTTACTGGGACTTTTCCATAATGAGGATGTCAAGGCCATGTGTTCTGTGTTGTTCTTGCTTTGTTATCTAGCAATTCTCTGTGGAAACCTGGTGGTTCTTCTCACCATCAGGGGCAGCCATCTTAGTGAGCATCCAATGTACTTTTTTCTCAGCTACCTTTCCCTCATGGATGTATGTTTCACTTCCACAGTGGCCCCTAAATTGATTATAGACTTATTGGTACAGTGTAATGCTATATCCTACAATAGCTGCATAGTCCAGATGTTTTCTGCCCACTTCTTTGGTGCCACTGAGATATTTATCTTGGTGGTTATGGCCTATGATCGCTATGTAGCCATTTGCAGGCCCCTTTACTATATGATCACCCTGAACAGACCAGTGTGCTACGTTCTTGTGATAGTCTCAGTTATTGGTGCTTTTATGCACTCACTTATGCATGTACTGATTGTTATCAGACTTCCCTTCTGTGGTGCCAATGAGATAGACCACTACTTCTGTGACATATTCCCCCTGCTGGAACTGGCCTGCACTGACACAAGACTTCTTGTTATTATAGTCATTACCACCACAGGGCTGCTGTCTATTTTGACCTTTGTTGCTTTGGTCATTTCTTACATCATCATTTTGTCCACATTGAGGATGCGCTCATCCAGGGGCCGACGGAAAGCTCTTTCTACTTGTGGCTCACATATTACAGTTGTGTTCATGTTCTTCTTGCCGCTCATCTTTACCTATGTCCCATTGGGTGATCCCGTTGGGGATGACAAAGTGTTTGCTCTATTTTACACTGTGATTGCCCCTTTGTTCAACCCTCTTATCTACACACTGAGGAATACAGATATGAAGAATGCCATGAGGAAGGTGTGGTGCCAAGAAAAACTGTCTGAAGGAAAGTGAAATTTCTTCTGGTGGAGCCTTTTGCTCAGTTTTGCTCTATGTATAGAATTACTGTGAGCAAAACAAAAAAAAAATACCTAGATGGATAAAAGATGCAAGCCATGAAGAGAAAAAAAATCTAGCCACAAGGACTGTAAGTATGGCTTAATTAATTACAAGTCTTTTCTATTTTGATTCAATAGAACTTACTTTGTCTTATTATGTAGAATAATTATATAATTTGGCAATTTTCACTCTACTTTGGGATACTGATATTTTGTCTGAGATAGCTGTCATAAAGAAGTTCTAATCACATACTTTTTCATGCTCCTACTACAATTAACAAAATAAATGAAGGAAAAGAACCAAAACACTGTATTTGTCTTGTCACTTGGTATTATCCTCATATACCTCATGTTTCACAACCATGTTGCTGAAAAGTTATGATGTTATTAGGAGACAGAATCTTAAAGAAAAGTTCTTGATACTCTGGCTCTCATAATCTTTCCCCTCTCTTCTTCATTTCTGCCTGAGCCTTAGTTGTGGGAATATTTTGTAGATATATCCATTGAGACCAGGCTCCAAAGCTCTGAATTTTGATTGGTAGGTGCTTTCTATAGTGGTACCTTTCTTTTTTTAAAGAGGGGTTTCCTTGATGAGAGGTGAGGATGACGCTTGATGACTGTGGACATAAGGACAAATGATTATAATGCTTTTAAGGATTGTGCTGGTTTAGTTAATCATTGGTTATAGATTTCTCTTCAACAACCATGACTTCACTAGCATTGAGAGATAGCTAGCTGTTCATAGGCATAATTTCTGTCTAGTTGAATGAGTCTTCACTTCAATTAGAGAGCTTTTAGTTACTATCTATACATATGTGCCACTATTTCACCCTTAGTGTTATCATGCCATGCTGCTTGTCAACGTGGCTTATAAGTGTCATAGCTGAGTAAAGCTTTTTTGCCTCTCTCCTTTGGAAGTGGGATAGGTGATATAATCCACCAAAGAACATAGCAATTGGTTGTCCAGAGCCAAATGGTCAACTGTGAATACATAATAAGGTAACTATATCAGCCACATGATGGTGGTGCATGCCTTTACCCTCAGCACTCAGGAGGCAGAGGCAGATGGCTTTCTGTGAGTTTGAGCCCAGCCTGGTCTACAAGAGCTAGTTCCAGTTCAGGCTTCAAATCTACAGAGAAACCATGTCTCAAAAAGCAAAAAATAGTAAGATTATATAAATAGAACAGTTTATATTTAGTAATACATATTTATTGCTATATATGTGTACACATATAACTATATTTTTTGTATAGCAATATGAATATATGTATAAGTGAGTGAATGTGTATGTGAAACAACAATCAATTTGAAGAAAACCAGGAAGGAGGATGTGAGAGTTTTGGAGGGAGAAAGTAGACGGGAGAAATGTAATTATAATATAATCTCACAAAACCCTGTAATTATGCAATTAGACTCTTTAAACAATCATTTCTAAAATCATCCATTGAAGTGTAAGTATACTATTATTTTAATTCTTATGTCCAATAATGTATTTAATACCTTGAGTCCTAGTATATTATTTTAATGAGGACTTTCATATTAAGAATGATGGCATCTCATTTATTTATTGCTCATTGGTAAGTTGATGAATAGGGATTTCCAACATTTGACCCCTATAATGAAACATGAATTTGAAGGACTATCAATGTGTATACCAGTCTGCCTTAATGAGAACAATTAAAGTAGATGGAAGATAACTGCCTAGAAGATTAGCACAAGCATACAAAAATAACTATAGCTAGAGTTAAGACAAATTCCATCTTGTCTTTATCATCCTTTTCCTAACCCTGGAACAGAGAAAGGCATCTGCTAGTGTCTGTAGGTGAGAGAGGTAAGCACACTATTTTGCCCTGGAGAAGCAATATTTAACAGTATGAAATCTGTGATGGGTAGCTTTACTCTGTGTATTAAACTAGCCCTGGAATCCAGAGCCTAGTCATTGGACTAGAACTACTAACTTAACCTCTTTTATAGTTTGGATCGATAAGGTATCTCAAAGGCTTATAAGTTACAGATTGATCCTCAGCCATTGAGACTATTGGGAGGTCAAAAATGGAGGAAATAGAATATTCAAGTATGCTTGTGAAAAATATGGTGAGATTTACAACTCATTTCCTTCATTTTGATTCTTGGCTATCATGAAGTGAGCATCTTTGATATACTATGCATTTTATACCTGAATATTCTGCCTCACCACATCCTTAAATACTATGAGTCAAATGATCACAGACTGAAGCCTCTGAAACAGCCCAAATAAGTGTTATTACTTATAATACATTAGTACATATTATATAGATATACATTTATATATTATGTAGTATATTATATTTTATATATGGAAAACTTTATAGAAATAGGTATAGATATAGATTTAGATAGATATAAATGATTTAGATAACAGAAAGTTTACTAATTCAGCTTCCAAACAAAGTAAAGCAAGAACGAGAGTTAGCTTACGCTCATAGAGTGTGCTCTTAAAATTTCTCTGGTACCAAAAATGCTTCCACTATATTTGATCTAACCTTGCCTTATTGTACTAGTCTTTAGTCTCATTCAATAGCCAGGATTGACCACCAGTACTAGTAACCAGTGCATTTACAATTGAACTTGCCCAATTTCTAGAGCTACTTATTTTAGGATAGAATGTATAGACTGAGCTTGTCAGCCCTCTGTGTGCCAGAGAAGATATCAAAAATGGAAGGCTGTGTGACCTTTTTCTCTCTAGTTAGAAATAGTCACAAATTAGTCAAGATCTTTTTTCTTTAGTGTTGGCATCATGTCCCATTGAGTGTTAGTGGATTTCTACTTGGTCATTGCTCATTTTAAATTAATTGTTGAAATATATCCTTATGTACATTAACATAACCTTCTCAATCTGTGTAATGCTTTCAGGGCTGACCACTAGGTAACTAATTCCCCTTCCATGGGGAAGTTTATCTCTCCCATTCTCAGCATTTTTTTAGTTTCCTGTAGCTCTTTCTGTGGAATTGAGGCTTCGTGAACTTTCAGGACTTCCCTGTCCAAGTTAGCATATGTATCCTGTCTATTATTGTTGTAGCTCATGTTTAGTCAGTCATGATGCTGAGGCTTCATTGGGGTAGATTTTGACATTACTAGGAGACATGATAGTATAGCAAACTCCATGATCTTGTGGCACTTACTATCTTTCTGACCAGGGTTGCAACCTGATGATTGATCCCTGAACCTTAGTTTCAGGTGATTTATTGTATAAAACTCATATTAGGGAATAAAATGTCTTTCAGAAGCCTTTATTAGAGCATCATTAAAATAAGTCTCCTAGACTCCTTTATACAGTTCAGAAGGGATAATAGTATGTTTAAGCCCAGCTTCTAGTTCTACCAAGCAATCTCTCCCTCTTTCCCTCTTCCTCTCTCTGTCTCTCTGTCTCTCTGTCTCTTTCTCTCTCTCTCTCTCTCTCTCTCTCTCTCTCTCTCTCTCTCTGTCTCTCTCTCTGTCTCTCTCTCCCTCCCCTTGTGGTGTGTGTGTATCTCTGTATGTGTGTGTCCCCATGATTTCCAAATGTATCAGTCACAGCCTCAAGGGTATACTTCTTTCTTCTGCTAATAACCAGTATCATACTGAGACTCAGTGTAGCTATTTATCATCCCAGTCCCACAAGCTGACCACAGTGAGTACAGATGCAAATTGGGTGGTGCCTTCCTGAATGACAATGATCAAGGCTACTCAGAGCAGGGCTTCTTGCATTGTTACCATTTTCAACAGTATTTTTTTTCTAAATGGTCATGCCTTTTGATGGATACATTGTGTCATGAATCATCTACTAGTGGACCAGAGAGTATAATTTCATCTTTCTAGAAGCACCCTGTGATTCATCATTTCAATTTTTTTAAAAAAAATTCATCTTGTACCTGTATCAACCCAGCTTTCTTTTTCAATGCCTTAAGTTTTGTTCTTTTCATTTTTAATGAAGTATTTTTATTAATTTTAAATTTTTTGTGTATGTATTGGTGTGTATATAGATATGTGAACATTAGTGCAAGTAACCACAAAGTTCATAAGAGGATGTCAAGTCCCCTGGAGATAGAGTAAAACACAGTGAACCACCTGTTGTGAAAGTTGAAACTGAGCTCAACTTCTTTGCAATAGCAGTATGCACTTTTAACTACTGAGCCACCTTTCTGGAACCCTAGTAATCCCATTTTAAAAGGATAATTTATATTTACCTTAAATTGATGCTCTGGATTACAACATTCTATATCTTACATTACAAATCTATAACTTAAATTATCAGTATTTTAAAATGCATTCACACTAATTGGTAAGAGGTTTAATATTTAGTCTATTAATCCATGCATACATTCTACTCTATAGTAAAGCCCTCTGAGTGACACTCAAGACTACATATTAGATGTGATTTACTATAACTCTTATAATTCAAGACAAATATTGAAGCTATCCTATCCAATGAGAAAAAACAAATTAAAACTTTGAAATATATTTTAATGAAATTATATAACCATTATTCACCAATATAATTTTTACAGGTCTTCCTAAGGCAAAATTTCTTTTTCAGGGAGAAAGATTTACTGGTCTCTAATTATTCTTGAAGTATGTTTGTGAACATCAGGGTAAAATGTAATATTAATCTGAAAGTAAAAAATGCAAGATTTTGGAGAATATAGGGAAGAGAGTTTATGCTCTCAAATAAGAATTTCTGTCTACAGCACATATATTATCATTACAGAACAAAAATTTAATTTATAGCAAGTATTGTAAACATTACTAAAAACACTCAGTCATTACATAGCAAGTAATTTATTTCCTTGATTTTTTAAAAAATAAATTTTTATTTGATTTGCTAACTCAGGTTTGTAAAAAAAGGACACTTAATAATTTGCTGTATTGTGAATATAAAATGTCTCACACAGGCTTTTGTTTTTGAAAAGTTATTCTACAGGATTCCATAGAAAGAACATTGCCCCTAAGACAGATGGAAATTATTCTATAAGATGACATCCCCTCTCCCAACAAAGTTTGTCCTCAAGGTTAGGAATAACAATTAGGGATTGAATATAATTGTTATAGAGTTGCGGGTTGCGGTCAAAATTATGTAGGCTCAGGAATTTCTTTTGAAAAAAAATCAGGAAGAGGATAATAGGTAGATTAGTGTGAGTTTACTCACACTAATAATAATAGTGAGAAATAGAGTGAATACCTGTGAGCTTTTATTTATAGACAATTTACATTGCTATAGATTCTTGTATATTTTACAAATTCAAATTATATTTGTTATATTGAATATGTACCTATTTCTGTTTACAATAGTTGTAGACTTATGCAGTTACTTTGTCATGTTTTGTGCATGCAAGTTTCTACCACTGTTTAAGACATTTTATATTGATACAATTTTAGGACATAGTTATCATATTGCACTATACATTTCTACCTCTGATCAAAATACTTATACATTGTTTATGTTTTGAGGTCATTGTCCTCATTTGTTTAACGATTGTCTAATATTATAATGTGAAACTTAGTCCTTAAGCTATATAGGTATAAAGAATACATTTCTACCTCTGATCAAAATACTTATACATTGTTTATGTTTTGAGGTCATTGTCCTCATTTGTTTAACGATTGTCTAATATTATAATGTGAAACTTAGTCCTTAAGCTATATAGGTATAAAGAACAATAGGTCAATAGTCATCCATGTTTATCATACTGATAGTTAGACTAATTGGGTTCTCTAGATACATAGAGAATGTATTCCACATAGATAGGTAATCTTCAACCTCTGCAAAGAATGTAGAATACGGCATTTAAGTAACTTGGGGTTCTTTTGACTTGAGACACAATTGCTCCTGATGAATGTCTATATTCATTGGCATTGGTAGAAAGTGTCAGGTTGATCTCCATGAGTTCAAGGCCGACCTGATCCACAAAGCAAGCTCCAGGATATCTAGGACTGTTACACGGAGAAACTTTGTCTTAGAAAAAAAAAAGAAAGAAAAAGAAAAGAGAGGTTTCCTGTGCTTTTTATAAATGGTAAGATAGAGAGGAGGCAGGAGTCTTAAATGGACTCAGCAGGCAAATTTTCTTGCCCCCAGAACCCAAAGTCCTGAGTTCAGACCCCTAATGGCAGCTTTTGCTTCTGTGCAGAATGCACTTATATCATGGAGCTTTGCACAAAGTTTTCTTAGACTGGAAGACAAAGCAAAGTTTTAGGACATATTCTGCAGACCATCTGCTAAAATGATATGTGCCACTGGGGGTATAAACTCTAAGCTTCACTGGTTATCAAAAGATTTTTGCAATTACAATAATAGTAGATTTGTTACAAGGAAATGTTGTTGGCCCAAGAGACAGAACCTCTGTGGAACAAAAGAGGCTTGGCAATGCAGACATTCAAGGCCATTGGCACACGCATCTTCACAATATATTGCTACATTTTGAAAGAAAGGTACAGAATTTTGATTTTGTTCAGTTTCATTTTTCTTTTGTTTTGTTGTAACCATTTCTTCTCGCAATCCTGTTCCAACTTTTTGTAATAAAAGGTGTATTCTGTGTATTACATTTCATTGAAGAATACTAAAGGTGGACTACATAATTTTTTTGTGTGTCAAGATGACAATAAACCTCTGTGATTAGAAATAAATTGCTTTACTCTGAGTGAGAAAGATCCTTGTACTCTCTTGTTTAAATTATTGTTTCCTATCACCTACCAGGTGGCTCACAGTCACTTCAGTTCCAGTGCCTTCTTCATAGGCACTGCGGATATGTGATGCACTGGCATATATGAAGATAAACCACCCAGACACAATTTTTAAAGATTAATGTGCATCTCAAATTATTCTGTCTAACTATAACTGCATACCATCTGAAAGAACTCTAGCCAGCCTGAGCATGGTGAACATTATACATGGCTATGAGTTGAAATGTAAAATTATGATAGAGATAAAGAAGACAAATAGGTACATACATGATGAACAGGTGAGTAGAAGATGATAGATGAATAATTTATTTTCTGAAGTTTTTAAAATATATGACATATTACTATATGACCTAGAGTCATAGTGATGTGCAATAGATCTAAAGTCATTCATTGTGTCTAACAATGTCCTCTTACCTACATATAAACACCACTCCCTGACCTTTAAAATCCATGACTTAACCATTTTTCTGTTTCCTTCAGTCTTATATTTCAAGTATAACTGAAATCACATGGTGTCTATCTTATGTCAAGCTTATTTCAGTCAACACAATGTCCTCATCTTTGTTCTCATAAGAAAAATCTCAGTTATACTAAAATCTAAGACAGATTCACAGCAGAGTGATAGTTTCTAAAACACTGGGATGTAGCAGACAAGTGTTGGTCAGGTCAAACATAGACCTGAGTAACAACTTGAGATTTATTATATAAATGTTACCTATAGATAACAATAGTAACATACTGCATTTCAAAATATTCAGAGCACATTTTAAATATATTTACTGCAAAATACATAAGGTGATAAATCAGTTAACCATTTTAGTTTAATCATATCTATCTACCCATCTTCTTGCTTTTTATGTATCTATATTTCTATATAAACATTCATCATCTTTTTCTTCCATCCATCCTAATATCACCTAACTCAAAACTATATGTAATTTTAATTTTTATAAATGAAAGACCTTTATTAGAGTATTACAAATGAAGACAGAAACTTTTATATACATTTTACTCTATTTCACATGTTGATAAAGGTAGGAGCTTAATTCACTTATCTGGAAATTGAAATAAGAATTCAGAGCATTTACAGCAGATATGCATTTCAATGACTTCCAGCAGATTCTCCCTAGAATTTTAGAAAGTTACTTACCTTGGTCCAGATTCATTTTGTGTGTTACAAAATCCGTTTTCACACAGGATTTTGATAGCATGACTTTTTCCTTTGCATTCCCAGGAGTATTTTACATTAATGATGCTAAGTACAGGAGTCTAGGGGAAGTCATTTTTTAATAAGTCCCCATCCTCTCAATTAAGAAATATAAGACCAATAAATTGAATTTTTTTATCTTCTCACAACCACTTCCCATTCGAACACAGAACTCTTCTTTTTCTCTTAAATATTACACCTGCTATGTCATTTGTTGCTGTTTTTCTGCCTGAGTCGTGTTATTCCCAAAACACCAGTAACCCTCAAAGATGACCCCAGAGATTAAATCCTCAAGCAAAAGCAAAGAGCCTTTATTCAAGCTTGAGCTTGGAGATCCTCCATGTGTCTGATGCAGCGAGTTCTGAGCTTGGGCAGGGTAGGGTTTTCATCATAGTAAAGGTTGGGGTGAAGGGATTTCCAGTGTTCAAGACACTGTTTGGCTGATATTTGTATGGGTGTCCTAACAAAAGGGGAATAGGTGTGTACTGGACTCAGGGTTGCCTAGTGATCTTATCTAATCTTATGTAATGGTTGAAATGCTCAGACTATCAGGTACTTTCTTTTATATACTATCCAGGCCCTGAGTGGTGTCAGTTTATAGCTTTTCCTGGAACCTGGTGTTTCCTGCCAGCAAACTGAAAATCAGGACTACTCTCTTGACTGGTTTTTGTCAAGTCTATCACAGCAGTAGGGGTGACCAAGCTGTTCTGGGCCTCATAAGTCACAAAGCAGCTACTTTTAACATTGCTTCCTTGCTTAATAAGTGATCTCTCTGTGAATATAGGTGTTTAGGTGTGGTTTATGCCTTATCCAGAAATTCCCACTATGTGTGGGGTCTCCTTCACTCAAAAAAGCTGAAAACTTACAGCATCTTGCACCTGCAGGCAGATCAGCAGGTTGAAGAGTGTCCTTTTCTGGTTGCTCAGTGTTTTAAACCTCTTCTTGGCAGAAGTGGTTTCTGTTTCTTTCAGACAGCAGGACTTATTACAGTACTTGCAGCTTGCCTTATCTAAAAGTGATTCTCAGTAAGTTTCCGTTGTTTACTCTTGATATAGAGGACCTAGTGACTTAGGTCAGATTAGTAACTTCCTGAAGCTATCTTTTGTTGTTTACTTTCTGTCTTAAGGTGCTTTTCTGTGGGATGGACTATCTCTGAAAAATATTGTTATACAACATAAAGTGTTCAATATCATCAGTTTCTGAAGAATGAAAATGACAATTTGCAAGGAGATGCTATTTTAACCCCATTACAAATGCTTCTATCAAGAATACTAAAGATTACAAAGGATGGTAAAGATATAGAAAAAGTTCAACTACTGAAACATAGTAAGGGAATATATTTTAATGTAGCCATTACAAAGTACTGTTTCGAGATTTAAACACACAAACACACAAATACCCATGAGCCAGCAATTACACTGAGTACATATACACATGACAGAATACAGTATGTCTAAAGAAATATTAATATCACTGATTACTGTGTCTTTACTAGCAATAGACAAGGTATGTAACCAACTGAAGTTGCCATCAAAATCTAATTTTACAAAGAATATAATAGACAGTGAAGTGCTATATATATGTGTGTGTAAATTAGAAGTAAATCTTATCATTTACAATGAGAACAAGATGGGGACATTGTGTTGACTGAAATAAGCTTGACATAAGATAGACACCATGTGATCACAGTTATACTTGAAACATAAGACTTTAGGAAACAGAGAAATGGTTAAGTCATGGATTTTAAAGATCAAGGAGTGGTGTTTATATGTAGGTAAGAGGACAATGTTAGACACAAAGAGTGACTTTAGGTCTATTGTATAGCACTGTGAATCTAGGTCATATAGTAACATGTCATAGAAGCTTTTAGGACTAATTACAGTGTCAGGTAAAATAAGAACTGCTGCCAATGGAAACATGACATTCTGAGTCCTAAATCTATGAATCTAATTGCCAAGTTGGTAAGACAAAGCTCAAAAAACTTGCCACTTAACTCTAAGTTTACAATGCTATGTTTTCTGTAAATAGATATAAATTATAAAATTAGAAATATATATAGATATTGGCTTTCTTTTACAACACAATTTCCAACAATTTTGAGGTGGTCCTAAATAAGTTGCTTTCATTTTGTCAGAAGTAGTTTTTAAAACATTGTTGATTATAATTTCATAATTTTGTCAACTCTGAAAATACATGAAGATGATATGTGCTGTACAAAATATTTAACCAAAATTTAATATTTATGTTAAAGTTGACAAGTATAACTTATACAGTAGGCTTATCAGGAGAATAGTTTAATACAGCCCTGAGTTTGACAAAGTTAGGTTTTACAAATCTTACTTTCTTAAAATAATACTAACAGGATTAAAATATCTTGTAAAAATTGATGATTTTTAAGGTTCGATACTATTTCATTAAATTATTATATCACATTTTCTGCATGCAACCATATGGCAATGGGTATATAATTCTCTATCATATATTGCTTATTTTGGGTAATGTTTTATGGCATTAAGAACATTCATTAGCTTGGGAGTCCGATTTCCAGGATTTTGCATAAAAACTCAGAAGTGTACTTTTCTGGATCAAGGTGTGATCTCTGTGACTCCCATATGCAGTGGGGGGGAGATTGGTCCTGCCTCAACTTGTTATACCAAGCTTTGTTGACAACCATGCAAGGCCTTACCCTTTCTGAGAACTAGATGGGGAATAAAAAGGAGGTGGGGAAGGGAACAAGAGGAGATGAGGGAGGAAAAACTGTGGTTGATATGTAAAATAATAAAAATATTAATAAAAAACCAGATTCCCATTTCAGGTTTAAAGAATTCTCAAATAGAAACAAGAAACTTCTTATACAGAGATTATAAAGAGTCAAGCCCCAAGTTTTGGCTTACATTCTTGAATGAGTTTAAAATAATATAATGGAAAAGACGAGTATTTGTAATGGTTAATAAACATGTCCTCATATGCAACAAAACTGTCTTTCAATTGCACCTTGTAGTCTCAGGTCAGAAGGATTAATCCCGCATTGTCTGAGAAATCGATCATGGCCTTCTGTGAGAGCATGTTACTGCAAGATAGCATAATCCTCCTTTGGAATTACTTCAACGGCCCACATTCACTTTTATGTCTAGGTTTACATGTATCTCAAAATGAGATCTGTGAGCTGATATACTACATCACAAATGCCTGCATGATTAGACTAATTTATCCAGAGACTATGAATTTGATAAAAAACTGTAAACTTTTGTGAATGCCCTGACTAGTTCTCTAATCATTCTCTTCAGTCAAACCTTACTGTGGGAAAAGTCACTGAATTGGAAAATATCTACGCTAATTTACTAATGAAATTATGGGATGGCAAAGGATCACTGGTCAGGACATAACTTCCAAAAGCGTTGTTTGCACAGTTACATAATGAACAACATTGAAAGTAGTAGCCAGAATTTTCTGACCTGAAAAACTCTATAAACTTAGCTTGTCAGATTAGAGCTTTTCTAGAAGAGTGTCAATATAGTCTGTTGGAAATTGACATAAGGCAGATGAACAGTGTGTGTGTGTTGCTTAGGTTATATGTCTGTTGTAACAAATACAGAACCTGAGGTAGCCCCTTTGCATCTGGGGCACTCATTTCTGCTTCCCCCAGTATAACACACCACGTTTGACAATTATATATGTAATTATTTATGTATTTATGTAATTACAATTTATGTAATTGTGTAAGTCTTCCAAATTGAGATCATCCAAACTATCCACGTCATTTTGTCTCCAGTTCATCTGAAGTTGCATGATTGCTGGTTTATTTGTTTTCTGGCTGAGTTTTTCTACTAAACAATCTCTTAATGGCATTTTTCATCTGATTATTTCTCAAGGTGTAGATTAATGGGTTTAGCATGGGAGTTATTACAGTATAAAAAATAGCAACTGCTTTATCAATGGGTAATGTAGCTGCAGGTCTCATGTACACAAATATGCAAGGTACAAAAAATAAAATCACCACTATAATGTGAGAAACACAGGTAGAGAGGGCTTTGTGTCTTCCTTCTGCACTGTGGGTCCTTAGGGAGCACAGGATGACCATGTAGGATATGAGCAGAAGGAGGAAGTTTAACAGACAGATGAAGCCACTGTTGGCAGCAACAAAGAGACCTAGGATGTGTGTATCAATACAGGCTAAATCAAGCAAAGGGTTCAGATCACACATAAAGTGATCTATGACATTAGGGCCACAGAAAGGAAGTCCAACAATGAAAAGAATTTGTATACCTCCATGAAGAAAGCCTCCAGCCCATGACACTCCCACAAGTATATTACAGAGTCGTCGATTCATGATGGCTGCATAATGCAGAGGTTTGCAGATGGCTACATAGCGGTCATAGGCCATGACAGTAAGCAAGATGACCTCAGCACCTCCAATGAAGTGTTCCCCAAAGACTTGGGTCATACATCCATTGAACTGAATGGACTTCCTTTCACGGAGTGAATCAACAATCAGCTTAGGAGTATTGACAGATGAGTAGCAGGCATCAATGAAGGAGAGATAGGCCAGAAAATAGTACATAGGGGAATCCAACAGTTGACTATTTGTAATGGTGACCAGAATGAGCAAATTTCCTACCACAGAGAAGATATAGATTACCAAAAATACAGAAAAAACAATTTTCTGCATGTGTGGGTTCTGTGTGAGTCCCAGGAGAACAAACTCAGTTACATTGTTCCTGTATTCCATCTAGTTCATGAGACAGGCAATCATATTTCCTGGGGGAAAATTAACACATCCTCATGTTTATTTAATTTCTATATTACAATAATAGTGATTAAATTCTGTTAATCAATAAAATGCAACCAGATTTTTTTGTAAAAAATTCAGAAAAAATTCTAGATACTAATTACTACTTAAGACTGTAAGTTTTCTCCTTAGTGAAAATAACTGGAAGTATGTATATGAGCAATGTATATAAATATACTAGAAAATCTTAAGTGTGCTGAATATTTGGGATGACTCATAATGTAAGAGGAGTTCTAAATATATTCCCAGAGGCAGCTAAATCCACAAAGCATAGTGGGGTGTATAGTTGTTGAGTGGAGTGTCGTGTCCATTAAAGTGAAAATATTTACAGCTTATTTGTAGGAAATGGACAGTAAGAGAAGTGAAATCATGATTTGAGTAGAAATGTATTAGTGAACTTGAGTAAGAAGGAAACATGAGCACTAACATCATAAACTGAGCTTTGGCCTTGACTGAAACACACTGGCACTCCCTAGTTAGTAGCTGCTAGGTAAGCTAATAGCATTAGATGTTGGAGAAGTTCTAGTAACAGAATAGTAATGGGACCATTTTAAAATTACTTGTGAAAATCCAAATATTTTGAGTCATGTCCAAATTCCATGTTATATGTATTTGCAACAACAATATAAAGCAACAAAGCAGAAAAGAAACTGATGCAAAAATTTAGGGTAGATAGTGCTGAGGGTACAGAGAAAATACGGGTTATTGTAAAAGAATCTTTAATGCTTAAGCCTACATGATAATTCTGAAATAGTCCATAACAAGACCGTATTCCTGCCATGGCTACTATGTGCCTTGCACCCAAGACTGCTTTTAGCACTTTAAATAGCTAGTATTGTTGTTATTCTTTATCAATTAAGAGAAAATGCTCTCTAGGTATAAAAACAAAAACATTAAATGAGATCACAAAACACTGGCTGTTAGCTAATGATTATTTTTTAAACACTTGTTGGTTCAGTTCTTCATATACACCAAAGAAACTGTTGAAATATATTTTCTACAAATTATCATGTTTTCTTCTTGGAAATATTATAACAAAGAAATTATGTTTCCTTCCTCATATAAACAGATAAAATGGCAATGTTAATTATACTACTTTGCTTCTTTCTTCTATTTTTATCTTCCAGTTTTAAAGTATTAAATGCTTCAAATCATTCAACTATACAACCATATTATTATGTTAAACAAATGTTGGTCTATAAACTACTTCAAATATGGCATAGTGACTTACTAGTATATCATTTCAGAAACAATTTCCTTTGATGAATATACATAGGCTAGGTCATAGGGTGAGGCATAATGGTTTGACACTTCATTCAATAAGACAATGAGTGTTTCTGTATTCTTGGAAGGATTTTTTCATCTTAGCACATCTTTTGGTCACTCTTCTTATATATCACTATATAGGATAGGTTGCAAAACTCTTGGGAACACTGGGAAAACATGCTATAAACAGTGACCTAGTACTTCAATTCAAGAATTATAGGAAAAATTTGAGAATTCTAGTTCTTCTTCTAGTCACCTTGGGTTTATTTTCTGGCAATTCACACACCTCCTTCTTCTTCAGTTTATAAAATTATAATAATAATAATGGTATAACATTATATGCTATGAAAATTTAATACAATGGGAAAGTTTGAATGAGGCATTTAGTAACAAGTACAAGGTTACAATTTATTTCTTAAAGTATAAATACAATTACTAGATAAATATAATTGATAGCATGGGCACCAATATCAAGAAACATTTAACTTTCCAACAACTTAAGAGGAATCCTTTTAATACTTCAAAGAAGCAACATAGACTTGAAATATCTATAAAACATAACCCCCAAATTAATTATCTGTTCCTGTACTTGGAATCATAAGCATATATTTACTCACTTAATATTTATATTTAGGATTTTCAGTGTGTGGTCATGCCAAACTGATTAGCCTTAGTTGTTAAAAGAGGTGTCTCAAGGTAAAACAGTGATAGATCTAATGAGATATAGTACACCTATTCATCTATGGGTCTCACATTGTATGATATTAAGTAAATGATACTTACCAAATATTGTGAAAATTAGGGTGAGGGTGAAGTACTCTGTCTTTACCTGACAAACCAAACTAACTCTTGTATACAAAAAGTCACAGTATCAACTAATCATCAGCAGTCCTTAAAGATATTCCATCACAGATCCAGCTCCAGTATGGGCTTTGAGTATTCAGAAGAGACCGGGATGGTGGACTTTCAGTGTGCAATCTTGGCATCTTTGCAGACATCCAAGCATGTATTAAATAGTGTCTCCATAGAAAAATTCTTCCTCTTTCTTAAATGTAAAGATATTTCCCTGACAACATGGGGTTTCAATCTATAATGAATTCTTTTAGTACACTATGTAGAGATGGTCTTTATTCTCTGATAGTAGTCCTTCATTATAAAAGGCAGGGGCTGGCAAGATTGCAGATAAGCTTCTATAGAAACTACTCGACCCATGGTGAATATTTCTGTGGATATGTGATGTGCAATGATACTGCATTTGTATCCTGAATTACAAGGGTATTTAAGGAAGTTTCTGTGAATGCCAACAATCTCGTTACTGTGCTTTCTCTCCCAGGAATTAATTATCTCTTTGATGGAAAAGCTATTTCTTAGAATACAGTATTTTGGAAAATACGTATGACTTACCCAGTCTTCAATAGAAAACAGAATTCCCCAAGAATGGAAAGACAGCATTTAGTAGATTCGTTTCCCTATATAACACTTGTTAACAATACTGAATGCCATATAAGCTACAGTGTCCTCATTCTAGTTTTAACAGTAGAATACAGCTTCTCCTATGATAAATGGGACATTGGGTATACTTGGCATTTTACCAATGTGATATTCTTTCTGAAAATTTGCTTAATATCTAAACCAATGAAGGCATATAATTGCCAGCCTTTAAAAATACAACTGCAAAAACTTTTTATTCTACCTTTCTGGGTACTTTTGATCTTTGCAGAATCTCTACAAATCTCCATATTATACTCATCTCCATGTTATACTTACCAGCAGGGCTAGTTTGTGGAGTCCTGTCTGAAACAAAACAAACAAACTTCCACAAACAGTGGGTTTCAAACTTATCTCTTTGTATTATTGGTGATTCAACATTTAATCATCCATTAAAATGATTAGTTTTAAATTGTTGTAATTATCATTTCTAATCCATCATCTCATGTAGTTTATGTTGACCTTGTAGTCAATATGAATCAGAGAATTAGCTGAACTGCTTGCTGATCTGCCTACCTCTGCTTCCCAAGTGTAGGATGCCTTTTTCTGCTTTTTCTCAGTAATCCAACTAGGTCTTTGACAATTTAATACATCTATATTAAACATGCTAGTTACTCTTATGTCTTGGTTGTGAGCCTAGTTGTTAATGGCGCTTAAGCAGATTTCCAATTTCATTATCACTCCTCTCATTGACACCTCTCTTTATATTTTCCCTAACCCATGTCAAACCAAATCTTTCCACTTGATGAGGGATGTCTTCCTGTATATGTGATGCACTTATTGGTTAATGACTAATGTGGCTTTGTTATATGGAAGGGCAGAATATATCTAGGCTGGAAGACAAAGAGAGAGAAAGTAGGCAACGTCAAAGAGACAACATGTAGCTGTCAAAGGAGACAGAAACCCCAAACCTTACCTCATAAGCCATATCCTTGTGGCAATATACTGATGAATAGAATTGGATTAATTTAAGATATAATAGCTAGCTCATAATATGCCATTCACTAAGCATGTTGTAATTAATATAGTTTCCATGTTATTATTTGGAATGGGTGGCTGGGAACTGAATGAGCAGTCTCTGTGTACAAATGGCACCAACATGGGCCAACAACATCCATACAAACCCTAAGAAGCTTGAGAAAGCATTCTAGATATAATAAAACAGTTAAGTATGACTTATTTGTAGCCACATTTTTTCAGATAGGATTCTATAAGAGAAGGCTTCCTGATTCAGCATTAGCACCAAAACCTGCACATCCCCTTTGAGAGACAGCATCCTAGTTCATACTGGTGCAGTTACAGAACACTTAAATGGGGTTTGTGAGCAGTATGTTACAGATTGATTAATGACAACATGATCCACTGCATCCCTGGAACTTGGTCAATGAGCATGGCTTGCAGAGGTGGTGAATATGCCTCTACCATGTTGGACTGGGTGGATCAAACAGGCAGAGCCCAGGAGTTGGTTCTAGCCATGCATGGTTAGCAAAGAAAAAAGTGCTCCTTGTCAGAAAATGATTACATATATGTAATAAAGACAGATTCAGACAAAAATAAACCTCAGAGTAGTGCACAGTCTGTTTAAAAAAATATACATAGGCTTGAGAGAAAGAGGAAAATAATATAAAGAGTTATTTTAAAAAGTAAATAGAGTTAAAAATAGAACAAAATTATTAATGAGACAATACATAGAGTAAAGAAGTAAAGATACTAAACATTGAAAGATGATAGAAAAAATCCACATAAGGATGGAAAATACACAGAGAGTCTGGATTATGTATACTAGTATATTGTCTTTGTTTTTTGACTGTGGATGAAGCAGCAACAGAGAGACATTTTATTGTATGGACTACTAAAATACTCCAACTATATATTTTAAAGTATCTGTCCTAGACCTTCTGCAGAAACTAAGAGACCATGGATGCCCACCCAGACTACTATGCTCAGCAAAAGTTTCAATTGCCATAGACAGTGAAAACAAGATATTTCTTTCTCCCACGAAAGAAATACATTTAAGCAATTTACCTATCCAAAAATTCAGCCTTACATAAAGTACTAGAAGAAAAACCCCCAAGGAGGTTAGCGGCACCCACAAAACCCAGGCAATAGATAATCATACACAGGCAAAACCCAAAGACAGAAAAAACATACACACACTACCACTGCCAACACAAAAGCCAAAATATATCAGTAATTAACAATCACTGGTCATTAATATCTCTTCATATCAATGGATGTAATTTATCTATAAAAAGTCATAGGCTAAACAAAATGGCTACCAAAACAGGATCTATTTTTATGCTGCATAGAAGAAACACATCTCAACCTCAATGGCACACATTAACTCAGAGTACAGTATTGGCAACAAGATTTTCGAATCAAATGGACATAAGAAGCAAGCTGATATAACTATCCTAATATCTAAGTTAATATACTTCAAACTAAAGTTAATGAATTCTTAATTATACATTACATTTTTTAAATGAGCTACACAATCACAATACCTTAATCAAGAGTATAAATATACATGCAACAAGATTGACCTTAAATTTGTATCAATAAACCAAGATCCATACCAATTCAAATTATTCATATCTATAGCATATCACCCTTTTAATCTAAACAAATAATTATAAACAATATTTGGTAATATGGGTGTAGTTCTGTCCATACTGCTTCCTGCTGTTTGGGGCATTGTTATTCAGGTTTTTCATGGTGTATCCTGTGTGCTAGGTTCATCTCAGTCAGCAGTTGGTTGAAGTAATTTTTGGCAAGGTAATTTTTTTGGGGGGGTGTTCTTGGTAATCATTCAGGAGGTTGTGCTCTATCAAATATTTGTCTGGAAGGATACCACAGATTCTCATCCTCTGTGGAAACAAAAGAGAAACCTTTTATTTCAAAGCAACATATCCTTAAACCCAAATTTGGAAGTCATGATACCGTTATAATATACAAGCTGGTTTAGCTTAATAGCCCATACAATAAAATGTCTCTTTGTACTTAGCTCCTTCACAGTTAAAAAATTCCAAAGAAATCACAATAATATACATAATCCAGATCCTCTGTTAATTTTTCCTCTTTATGTGGCTTATTCTTTATTCCTTTTAATCTGTGACTGTTTGTACTCTGTCTCTTTAAAGATTTTACTCTTTTTAAGCATTAACTTTATTTTATGACACTCTATACTCCTTTTCTTCTCTCTTCCAAGACTACATCCATTTATCCAAAGTATGACTCATCTGAATTTGTCTTTATTGCATATCTCTAAATATTTACTGTCCAGGAATGCTTTTTAAAATGGTAAGTGCTTCTTAATTTTTTTTTTTTGTTTTCAAGTGGGCTGCGTTTTTTTAATTTATTTATTTATTAAAGATTTCTGTCTCTTCCCCTCCACCGCCTCCCATTTCCCTCCCCCTCCCCCAATTAAGTCCCCCCCCCCTCAGCCCGAAAAGCAATCAGGGTTCCCTGCCCTGTTTTAAGCTGTGTCATTACTAGATCAAATACAGTAAATCAATGCTTGCTCTACCTAGCCCATCATGGGAGAGCCACTTGTGTCTCTGAGCCACAGGTGCACTGCCCTACTTCCTGGCACTTAGCTGGTCCGCTTTGCCACCAAGCAAGCTATAGTACTTTGTTCACAAACCTGATCCAAATGGTCTGTCGCTAGAGCCAGAGGTCACACTGGTAGCATAGCCCAGAGAGCCAACTTTTTCTGCTATGGCTGAATCAGGAAAATCTCTCTTAATGGAACTGTGGCACACCTCCATCAAACATCAAGAAGCTGTGTTAAGCTCTGTGTTTTTGTTTTTAGAATTCCTTTTCAAATTTTCTCAGGTTTTAAGTGAATTCAGTTGCCATGAGGGCACCAATCTGTAAGAGGAGGGCTCGGTTGTTTGTTCCCTGCCTCTGGCTAGGTTAGAACAAAAATAACCACATAGAAACTATATTAATTAATACACTGCTTGGCATATTAGCTCTAGCTTCTTATTGGCTAACTCTTATATTAATTTAACCCATTTCTATCAGTTCAGTCCTCCCTGCCTACCTAAGTTCTGCCCTATCAATAGGCCAAGGCAGTTTCTTTATTCATTAATGGTAATACAGCACACAGAGGGAACTCTCACATCATTGCTCCTTCCTCAAGAGTCAAAAAATTCAAAGACAACACAAAGCACACAGCACTAAGACTTTCTGTGCATTTTCCATGGCTTTTTTTCTTACAAGGTTTCTTTTGTTTCCACAGAGGATGAGAATCTGTGGTATCCTTCCAGACAAATATTTGATAAAGCACAACCTCCTGAATGGTTACCAAGAATAACCACCCCAAAAAAATTACCTTGCCCAAAATTATTTTTTTAATTTTAATTTTTGCTTTTTTGAGACATGTTTTCTCTTTGTGCTTTTAACTGTCCTGGAACTCACTCTGTAGATATGCGCGGCTGCTCCTCAAACTCACAGAGAACCACCTGTCTCTAACTCCCAAGTGCTGGGATTAAAAGCATGTGCCACCATGCCCAGCTCCTCTATTTTTAAGGACTTTTTCTATCCCTTTTCTTTTTTCCTCCCAACCCTACACACACACACACACACACACACACACACACACACACACACACACACACACACACAGTAAATCATTTAGAGTTTTTTCCATCATGTTCATCTTTCCTTCATGTTTATCCCTATTTTTTCTGACCATGTGATCATTAATTTGCTAAGCATCATAGCTAGGATTAAAGTGGCTGGTTTTTACCAGCTTGCTCCATCCCTTTCCTTATGTTTTTGAGAGTTTACCTTGTAGAGGTACAGGCAAGAAGCACATGTTTTGCCAAAACTCTGTGGAGTTTCTAGATCCATGCTATCACCAAAAAGCATGCTAGTGACTGACTGCTCATAAACATCATTTAAGTGTTTGTTGGCAGACCCTCTTTAAAAAGCTGAGAGGTTTATGCCATTAATGCTGCGTCAGAAAACCCCTCTTAAAAGAGGAGCACTTCCGCTCACCAACAGCAAAAACAGACTACCTGAGAAAACCAAGAGGCTGCATTTGACTCTGTTCTTGTCTGTCTCGTACCCTTTTTTGTAAAGCTTTCTCAGGCTTTATGTGGAAATTCTTACCAAGCATTTGAGCGCCAATGAATTATTCACAAAAATGTGCAGCTTAAGTTGCAAATATCATGCAAGTTGCTTCTAATAAGAGAAAAAGTAATTATGTATATTAAAAGTAACATGGACAATTGTTTAGGTGCTGGTGATTTTTCCACTTTTAAGCATTACACCAATGTTAGTGAGTACTTATAAATAAAAAGTATTATATATGTCATCTAAATTTCCAGTGGACTTAATTAAACATTGATGAATAATTTTCAAACCTTCATAAAATGATGACCTTAGGATAATATTGATAGGGATAATTTAACAGTTTAAAGTTTTTCCCTGAATAGGGATAAAGTTACCTGAGAAGTAATCCAACATTTATTGCATATGTCATAAACCCATCACATATCACCAGCTTCTGTTTTTTAAAAAATATATCTCAAAACAGAAAAGGAAAAAAGTCACAGGACTTTATTATCACCAGCATAAACATTGGAGAATTTATGTCAAAGATCTAATGCATATATGAAAGAATTATTTAATGTGTGAACACTCCATATATTGACTTTACATTCACAGCTGTAACTACTGCCCAGACATATTGCTTAAAATGCTCCTGAGACTGTTTCCCTTGGGTTCCCCAGTATTTTAGCTTAAAGTATTTCAGGCAATGAATCTTTAAAAGCAACAGTGGACTAAAGATTCATGGGAGAAATAGGTGCTTTTGACATCTGTTCTTTTGTTTCATCTAAAGGTCACAGGAAAAAAAAGAAAAAATTTCAAAGAACATAAGCTATCCCAGAAAAATTTGGATCTTGAGAGAAGTAAGTATTGTGAATAGTGCTACATATATATACACTTCCTGACATATCTTTGCTCACAGTTTTTTTTTAAATAAGACACTTAAAATTATGTGGCAATTCTAGGGATATTTAATTTGACAGCTAAAATTTTAAATAATTTTTAAAATTATGATATTCAGAAATAGGCAAACAATGTTGAGCTACAAGTTCCCTGTTTGTCCTATGCAGGCTTGTTCTGTTATGTGTCTATTTAGAAAACAGGCAAAAGTTAAAATGCATAGGGCTCATCAAGTCACCATGAAGAAAAAATAAGAAAGGTGATGAAAGCTATTTTATGCTGTGTTCAAAGAATTATTAATGTTAAATATAAAACACGTAAACTCTTCTTTTCCTTTAATTACACAAATTATTGATATTATGTAGTTTTACAGTTTTCCCTAATAAGGTAAGCTTATAAAATAAAGCATAAAAATTATAGAACATTCTTCCTGAAATTTAACACTAATAACATATTCTCATGGTTTTAGCCTTTTGTTTAAATATCAAGTGTTACACTTTATTGCTGTCCTACATTTCTATTTTTTCCAGTAATAAAGCAGTTAACATATCTTTGTAAACAATTTGATCGAGGGCTTTTTATTTAAATATAAATAAATAGCAGGCTTTTAGAAAATAGGGCTTACATAAAAGGTACATTACTAAATAAGGTAAAATAAGTTTTCTCTAAATGTGATTATTAAAGTTGCTGTATATGTAAGAAAGACAAAGAAAAGGAGAGAGTAGAAAGACCAAAAAGGGGGAGGCAGAGAAGGAGGCTTGGGGGAGAAAGTGAGAGAAATGCAGAAGGGCAGAGGAAGAGATGAGAAAATGGGGAGAGTAAAAGTGCGGTAGAAAGAGGGGAAAGGGGGTGAGAGAAAAAGGAGAGAAGGGGAAGATATTGATCTCAGTTGTGTAGGAATAGAAAAATAAAAAAAAAGAATAGCATGTGTTTGACATGACAATCATCAACTAACTGTTATAAATAGAGCAAGGAGGTTAGCTAGATGGGGTGGGGTCATAGAAGGATGAAGGACCATGCAGAAGAGGAGGATGGAAAGGCCTACAAATAAAAATGCTATCAATGGAACAACAACACTCCCTCCATTTCCTGGATATTGATGCAACAAGGTTATCCAGTTTATACTTCTGACTTCATAGTTAGAGACGTTCTTGTTGCTATAACTTCTCTGCCATCATTAGATGTATTTTCAGAGTTGGACCCCAAATGAGCATACATTTTCCAACCTCCCTCATTCCAGGAGATCTTCCATCATCTCCCATCCTTCCTTCTTTGGATCATCCTTTCTTTTCTCTCCATTATCCCTTCCCTATCTCTCTTCCTTCATTCCCTGCTTCTTATAAGTCAATTTAAAATAGAACAAAATGGACATTGGGACAGAGTAGAACTTCTGGATCTTTCAATATAATGGTATGTTTTCATTGGACTTCTAGTACTCTATGGAATAATCTTGGAGCATTTCTGTACATACAGATCTTCATTTGGATAGATAATTTGATCATCGCAAGTAAGATAACCCTGGATTTTTATGTTAAAAATCCATGATTCCTTCAATATCTCAGAAAACTTTGAGCTATTAAGATTTGTGCTTTGTACAGTTTTGATTCTCTAGTTTATGCATATTTCTTTGAATTTTCATTCCACAGCTTTTTTTCAGATAATATGAACTTGAACTGACTAATATAAAGTTATATTTTCTTTTGTCTATTTAATAGTTGCTTAATATGAGGACAACCAATCTCCTTGTTGGAAAAAACAAAATCCAGAGAGTCACATCTTCTCACCAGTTGAAGCATGTTGCATGGAGATTTCCTCACTCATAGAAAAATAAATTCACAGCATCTGAGCTGTTCTTGTGACAAACTTTTGGCCTTACTGCATCTACTGAAAACCCAGATTTGTTTAAATCTGTAGTCTTTAAGAAATAAATTATTGTGTTGTTGAAGAGAACCTTGAAACACTGTTAAATCATGGTACAAACACTTATTCCTTTTGTTTTCCAAAATGTCAACATCACATATCCACCATATTCTCAGTATGCAATGAAAAGAGCAGGTCATGTCATTAGGAAATGAACATGTCTCTGGAGTTTTAAAATGTGCTTTATATTTTAAAAGGACTATAAAAATGTACTTTCTATTGAAATGACAAACATATAGTTACAAGTTTTTAACCATAGATTCTCTGTGCCTTGAGCTTTATTAGAATTATCCAAAGAAAAGCCCTGAAAGTCTTGTCAGCTAACTCAGGCTATTTCACTGGTGTGGTTAAGAGCTTTGCACATTTTGGAAAAGGATTTTTGATTCCACATGATTTATGAAACGCTAATTTTGACTTTGGGTTCTTATAGATAAGTCATATATGACATACATAGAAAATAAATTTAAAATATGTTATATTTAATAAATGCCAGAAAATTATAATATAATATAACTTTTTTATTCACAGGGAAAAATAGTGGAATTCTTGTTATTGTACAATATTACAATGGAATTAATAGAATGGAAGCAGGAAATATATTCAGCACTTAGATATGCTTCATATGTAAAGATGTGTTTTATTAGCTTACCTCGACTATTTCTATAATTCTTTACATTTAGAATGCATATCAGAACAGTACTTAACTGGTTCTATATAAATTAAATATATGAAAAATATTTATAAAATTTCTATGCATAGAAAAATTATTAATAATATGTAGTTAAACATTGGGAGTATGATTATACATTTTATCTCAAGAAATTAATTGCTATTAAAAATTTAAATATGATGATTGTTATTCAATCTTCAAATTTCTATAAAACTAAATATGCTTTAAAGTTGTGCCATTAATTTTTTTTTAAATTTCGGATGAACTAGGTTTCAATTCAGCATTTTGAACTAGAGTTCATGGAAAATCATAAAAATGTCACAGAGTTTGTTTTCATAGGCCTTTGGGAAAATAGACAAATGGAGCTGTTGTTCTTTCTCTTGTTCTTGTTGTGTTACCTGGCTGTCTTAATGGGGAACTCCATCATTCTAGTCACCATCACTTGCAGTCACTTAATTGAACAACCAATGTACTACTTTCTATGCCACCTTTCCCTCATGGACCTCTGCTACACCTCCACTGTGGTTCCCAGGCTCATTAGGGACTTGACTGCTACAAGAAAGAACATTTCCTATAATGAATGCATGACCCAGCTCTTCACTGCCCACTTGCTAGCAGGTGTGGAAATCTTCATCCTGGTGTCCATGGCCTTGGACCGCTATGTTGCCATTGTCAAACCCCTGCACTACTTGATAATCATGAGCAGAAATAGATGTGATAAGCTAATTGCTATGGCCTGGGCAGTGGGTTCCTGGCACTCTATTGCTTTACTTCTCATGGTGCTCAGTCTGCCTTTCTGTGGTCCCAACCACATCAATCACTACCTGTGTGATGTCAAGCCTCTTTTGAAATTGGTCTGCAAAGATATCCATGTTGTTAGCATTTTAGTAATTGCCAATGCTGGAATCGTGGTCATTGCCATTTTTGTTCTACTACTTGCTTCTTACATACTCATTCTGTATAATCTGAGGACAAGATCATCTGCAGGGCGACACAAAGCTCTCTCAACCTGCAGTTCTCATGTGATGGTGGTAGTTTTATTTTTTGTGCCCTGTATTTATATTTATATTCTACCTGCAGGAAGTGAGAATAAGGATAAAGAAATTTCTGTGTTTTACACTGTGATTGCCCCCATGCTGAATCCCCTCATCTACACTCTGAGAAACAGTGAGATGAAAAGTTCCATGCACAAGGTGTGGTCTCGAATGTCACATTCAGAGTTAAATAAATGAAACATTCTTGTGATTGTGAGCCTGGTCAGCTATCATTTGAAAGATCACAGAAAGCACAAGTTACATGTGTATGTGTGGGGGAGAGGGGAATGGGAGTTATTGGTCAAAAAAGCAACAAGTTCATCCAGAGATGATCAGATGAATGTGAAAACTGCAAAAATGGCCTTGGTTTGGTAGAGTCTTTGCTTAGGACGAAAGTCCTAGATTCCTTTGTAGCTACCCCCCGCCTCAACACACACACTAAATTGAAGCTCATCTTTAAGTACTTCAATCCTCTGTGTCAGAAAAATATCATGAACTGTTTTTATAGGATTTAATTCATCTTTCTCACTTGTTTGTCTTTAGTCATTTTTGAGTTTATTTTTTTATTGTCATGTATTCATTGTACGTGATACTGAAATTTCTAAAGGAATTTTCTCATATGTATTAGTATACTTTGAACATATTATACTTACATATTATCATATCTCTACTCCACAGCTAATTTGGGTAAATACAAAATGTGAGAACTCACTATGCTGAAATAGGTACATTATTATGATTATAGGTTTTGGGATTTGGGAAGTTTGGGGAAGACATTCCATATGTGGAACTCTAGTCCTCTGTGCTTACTAGCCTGTAATAGTCATATGAGTATATGTTTATGGCACATGTGTCAATCTGTAATATTTCACAAATGGAAGATCTCAGTTAATAAATTGAGGTCATAAGAAGTCATGTCCTATGAGATACATTCTTTCATTCCTTTCTTCATGTGAGGTCCTGCATGTGCGTGATGTAAGATAATCAGAAAGGGCAGGCTTACATCTAAGAGAGGAGTAGGTCTGAACTCAAAAAAAAATAGATGCAATGGCCTTAAGCATGGAATTTTGCCATTCTTACTTAAGGAATCTTTATAAGAAGAATATTGTTCACATCTAGGCAAAAAAAAAAATCCTGCATCTCCTGACTGATGCCAGAGAAGAACATTCACCTAGAAGCATTTTTTAAATATGACAAAACCAGCTATGCAGCAAGAAACTGCTTTATTCTTTTTTTAATTTATTTATTTATTAAAGATTTCTGTCTCTTCCCCGCCACCGCCTCCCATTCCCTCCCCCTCCCCCAGTCAAGTCCCCCTCCCTCGTCAGCCCAAAGAGCAATCAGGGTTCCCTGTCCTGTGGGAAGTCCAAGGACCACCCACCTCCATCCAGGTCTAGTAAGGTGAGCATCCTAACTGCCTAGGCTCCCATAAAGCCAGTACATGCAGTAGGATCAAAAACCCATTGCCATTGTTCTTGAGTTCTCAGTAGTCCTCATTGTCCGCTATGTTCAGCGAGTCCAGTTTTATCCCAGCCTTTTTCAGATCCAGGCCAGCTGGCCTTGGTGAGTTCCCAATAGAACATCCCCATTGTCTCAGTGTGGGGGTGCACCCCTCCCGGTCCTGAGTTCCTTGCTCGTGCTCTCTCTCCTTCTGCTCCTGATTTGGACCTTGAGATTCCAGTCCGGTGCTCCAATGTTGGTCTCTGTCTCCTTTCATCGCGTGATGAAGGTTAATATTCAGGAGGATGCCTATATGTTTTTCTTTGGGTTCTCCTTATTTAGCTCCTCTAGGATCACTAATTATAGGCTCAATGTCCTTTGTTTATGGCTAGAAACCAAATATGAGTGAGTACATCCCATGTTCCTCTTTTTGAGTCTGGCTTACCTCACTCAGGATAGTGTTTTCTATTTCCATCCATTTGCATGCAAAATTCAAGAAGTCCTTGTTTTTTACTGCTGAGTAGTACTCTAATATGTATATATTCCATACTTTCTTCATCCATTCTTCCATTGAAGGGCATCTAGGTTGTTTCCAGGTTCTGGCTATTACAAACAATGCTGCTATGAACATAGTAGAGCATATACGTTTGTTGTATGATAAGGCCTCTCTTGGGTATATTCCCAAGAGTGGTATTGCTGCTTTATTCTTTAAACCAATGTTAAGACCTTGCCAAGACACACACGACACTGGAGGATCAATTGTTCCACTTTGCCAAGTCAAAGTAGGTCACTCTCCTCAAATTCCTACCCACAGAGAAGTCTGTCAGATCTTCTGAACTCAGCATCTAAAGACAGTTACTGCTTCTGGATCTTTGGTCCCACAGTAACCACGGAGAAATTTGGGACTTTCTAGGTAGTTGGAAATCTGTCTCACTTAGGCTCACTTCTCAGCTCTGATGGCATTGGGTGAGTAGGATACTGATAGCCTTACCAGTTTAGCAGCTTTCCTTCCAATTCCTCCCATAAGGCTACAACCAGCTTGGTAGCTCACTGGTTCATTAGTTAAGTTTCCTGTTAAGAGTACAGACAGATGTTCCTCATTCACTGGCTTTGTGGTAGAGGATAAACAGGTTTCAGATGTAACTTCAGAGGTTTACAGTTTTAGCACTGAAAATGCAGTCTTGATGAACTGATAGGGCCCTGATTGCAAACAGTATTCTGTAGTGCTTAACTTTCTGTCGATTTTACTTGTCCCAGCTTTTAGACACAAATTAGCATAGGAGAGGTTATAGAACCCTACAAGTATATTCAGTTCCCTCTTCCTCCACTCACTCAACCTCTTTGGTTCAATGAATTTAGATTTAAATGTGTGTTTCATCTAGCTATAACAATGCCCTAGGAAAAATGTTTATTTATTTATTTATTTATTTATTTATTTATTTTCGATGTCCATCTTTTAACCCCAAAGCCATAGCCTTTTGTTTTGACACCAAGGTGTAAATCTGTTCCAGTTGTTTTACATGTATCTGATTTGAAGAACACCTATTTAACTGAAATATATCTCATATATCTAGAAATTCTAACCGAATTCAGATTTATATCTGAATCTGTCCTTATTACATTATCTTTAATTCTTTTTGAAGAGCTTTTAAAACGGTAAGTAGATTGATTACAGCTTCTCTGGATGCTGGCTCTGCCTCTCTCTGCTTTTAAAATGGTGGAGGTGCCATTACTGCCAGGTCTTTTGCCACCAGGAAGGAATAACGCTGAGTACTTTAACTCTGAGAATGAGCACTCAGCACGTAAAACCTTTTTATCTGAGTAATAGCTAAATCTGCCATGCAGAGCACTGCACAGCCTGGAAATATCTCTGTGTATGGTGGCGGGAATTCATCATGCTCTCCTACCTCTGCAAGCCTTGAAGACCTGATCCAGTCTCCTCTGGTGGAGAAAAATGCTACTCAAATGCTCCATAGCCAGAGTTCGTGCTGGCAGCACAGCCCAGGATTCTGCATTTTAAAACTGTTTGGCTTTTTTCCTGCTATGGCTCAATAAGGAAAACCTCCCTTAAGGGAGCTGCAGCACACCACCAGCTGAAAAAAATCATGAGGCTAAACTTTGTTTTTCTGTGTCTTTAGTTCCTTTTCTAGCTTTTTTAGGTTTTATACGGATTTAGTCCACCACGTTGGCATGCCAAATCTGTTGGAGAAGGGGCCCAGCTGTTTGTTGGCTTGGACCTGAAATAATCTCACAGAAACTATATTAATTAAATCTCTGCTTGGCCAATTAGCTCTGGCTTCTTATTGCCTAACCCTTACATATTAATTTAACCCATTTCTATTAATCTGTGTATAGGCACGAGGCTGTGGCTTATAGGGTAAAATTCTTAGTGTCTGTCTCCGGAGGCTCCATGGTTTCTCCCTGGATTTACATCCTTCTTCCCAGCATTCAGTTTAGTTCTTCCTGCCTAACTCTGTTCTACCCTATCACTCTAAGCCAATTTCTTTATCCATTAACCAAGAACAAACAAATAGACAAAAGGATGTCCCACACCACATTCGGTTCAAAATACCTTTTGAAAGGACTCCAGGGAGCTTCAATGGAACAACTGAAGAAGTCTATGAATGATGCACATAAAACATAGTAAAATGGGAGGACTGTATTCTGGATGAGATAGGCTTTCATATGCCCCAGAAGCCCCTCTTACTAATGTAGTTGCTTACAGACCGTTGTTGCTAAGATACCTGTTCTACGCCTTCCAACCCAGAAACCTTTCCTTTTTTCTCTCTTTTCTGGTCCTATTTTAGCACAATGGACCAAATTCTAAGCTGCATGCCCTGATACCCTAGACATTCTTTCTGAAGATATTCCATTTCCCATGAGACAGAATTCTCTTACTAAACCTGAGAGTTTTCTTGTATTATAACTTAAAATGCCTAATTTTTTGTACTTACTCCTCTACAAGGAGCTGGAGCTATCTGTAGCTTATCTACTTTATTGTTTTGATTTGGTTTTTGTTTGTTTGATTTTTCTCTTTCATATTCTGATGTAGTTTAACTCAAGATTCTGAGTAATATTTAATTTATCTTATGTAACACTAAGATCTGAAAAATGGAACCAACTGTTTCTAATAACCTGAGTTTGTAAAACAAATGTAGAGGGTTTTTTCTTAAAGTGAGATTCAGAGCTCTGTATTGATACTAATCCTCAGAGAAATTGTTAACAGTTTTGATATCTTGAAAGGTATCTTCTGTAGTCCACAGAATAGACTTTGGGTTTCATCACTCAACACTTCCCTACTTGATAATATTTAGCAACTACCTTGCAAATTCACCATGCAAACTACTACAGTCTCTCCACATCCCAATCCAAGGTAGTAAGGCTAATTTAAGGCCATACATATAAGCAAGGATTCATGATTCAAATTCTCTTGTACCAATAATATTTTCTATTTTTTTGTTACTACTATTGTCTCCACTACCCATTCATAGATTTGTTTTTTTTTTCTACTCTGGCAACTTTAATGTAAATTAAAATACCTTTGTACCGTAACTCCTGTCTTACTAGTGAATTCAAAAATGATTCATTTAATATTGCTATCATCTAAACAGACAGTGTAATTAGATGCATTAGAGTCTCTGGAGTGGTTTGACTATCTGGAGAGGAGAAATTTCAGGTGATAATGCTACCAACAACATCAATGTTCTGTACCAGTACATGCTAATATAGTCCCTCTGGAGGGCAGAAGAAACATTTTCTTTTAAGCATCCTGTGGGATAGCTGCTATCAAATGTGTTGGACAGGTGAGACTCATGTAGCCAGTCCTCTAACAGGTGAGAGAGATTATTTACGCATCGTGAGTTCAGAGATATATTATTACAGTTTTAGTAAATATGCATTTTAATGTGTTTCAATATGCTGTGTGAATAAAAGATTACTTAGCTATCCTTTGGAAAAGAAACAGTAAATTTAATAGCTCAGTATACTTTTAAAGGATTATTTTATGATAAATATTAATTCCTATCTTTGAAATAAAGCTATGCTCTAAAATCCATGAATTCCATATAAGAAACAGGTATGTGAAAGTCCATCAATATTGTGTACATAGAAAAGGATGCATTTGCTATATTAAAACTTAAGATTGTTTCTTGACATGATTACAGAAAAATTCTGTTCATGTAAAGTTTCTGGATGAGATTAGATTGACTAAGAACTATTCATATACACAATAAACCTAAAAGATTGTATCTATAGCAAAATTTGAGAAACTTTTGATATGAAATAATGGACAGCACTTCTGGGAAGTGGCAGCTTTGTGATGTGCAAGTACAATACTTGAGCAGAGTACTGTATATAATAGCATAGTATGAATATTCTTTACATGTTTCTAAAATGAAGTTACAAATCTTTGACTTACATTAGACATACACCTGAGATTTACTTTAAAAGTTATTCAGATAAACCAAAACAGTGATGAAATCCTTTAAATATGTAAATAATAATAATAGTATAGTATAGTAATGTATGGGGTGTTCCTAAAATCTCAATAAGAAGCTACTTCTTCAAAAATGTCAGGTATCATTTTTTAGTCCTAAATCCTTCAAAAAGCACCTACTATCTGTATAGACTCAAAAAGAGTGACTGCATAGTAATTACTGACAATTAAGAGAGTTTGATGCAGAAAGTGTACTTTAAATGTATTGAATTTGTGTGTTTCTATATCTCTGCCCAGGTGTTTCCCAGTTCTCCTTTTAGCTTGAATCATGGGATTATGTAACCTAGCTTGAGAGTTTTGAGAAGTGTTTATTATGTGACTCTTCATTTAAGCACTTAAATGCTAAAGAAATTAGGGCAGTTAGTTAATATTCTCAGACTATGATAACCTATGCATAGAAGTGTATTTAGGAGTGAGAGTCTCTGAAATACACAAAGACAGTGCCACTGAATTCAGGATAGCTGATTCCTTAAGATAGCATCTTGGAGAAGCAGATTCTTCCCAGTGCAGTGTCTGCAAAGCAGTGTAGATTCGTGGAAGGAGCCAACAGTCACTAATTTCCACCCTTCTGTATTTGTTGCCTTTTCTGGTATTTCAGATCTTATCCATCACATCCAACACCTACAAACTGGGTTTACTATATTTTAACCAGTGTAGCCAGTCTAAAATGTTTTTATCTTATTTGAATAGTTGAGGTAAGTGCAGTTGTTTCTAGAAGTTATGCTGTATTCTGCTGTTGTTTGTCTTGAGGATAGTGTGGTACATTTTAATGACTGAAAAAAATGTAAGAATTGAATTCATTGCTATATATGGAGAGGTATGGGAACAGATATGGTTTATAGGCATAAAAACCAAAATATAAATAAAAATAAAAACAATAAATAAAAACCCAAACTAAAACAAAACACCCACAAAAACAAAGCAAAAAGCAAACAAACAAAACACATCCTACAGTCAAAGGAGAATACTTTTTTTTTTAAAAGATTATCCTTGCATAACTCAAAGATTAAGGATTAATGTCTCTGTTTGTTATGTTAAGACAACCATTCTTCTGGAAGCCTACATCTTATGCTATGCTAAGCTGTACAACACATGGGACCTTCCACTTCAAGTCTATTAGAAAGCTCATTAAGATATTTTGATGAATCTCAGTTTTGTAGTTCTTCAGTTTGGAGTTTTTTCTTGGCTTCATAAATTTTGAATGCCTTTGTTATCTTCTGTACATAATAGATAAAATCATCAATACATTAGCTGCATGAATGTCTTTATAATGTGAGTGACATTAATAATATTAGATAAGTATCATCACATTCAAAATGTAATAGAGACTATTTCACTTGAGACATCATGAACATTCTACATTGTAAAAGACACTGAATTTAGCTCTAAGAGCAGTGCTGAATATGCATAGATTTCCACAAAAGGAGCTATGTGAAAGATACACATAATTATATTCTCCAATAATGCATAAATTTATAAAGAAGTAAAAAAAATGCCAGTGATCTCTTTTAAAACTCTCAGGAATCATGAACACGTATGATGTGGATATACACATGCAGGCAGAGCATTCATGCTTCTCAGGAACCAGGCACACACATGGAGTTCACACAACATGCATGGCAAATGTTCATACACATAAAACTGTAATTCATTTAAAATAGTGGGAGAATGATCTTTTTAAAATTTGGTTAAGTGATTTAATTTCCAAGGGTGAGGTGAAACATGCATATAAAGGTAATTTTGTGTCTGTCTCAGTTATCAGATTTTGCATTAGAGCAGTTCACAGTTCTCATTACAATGAACTGCAGGTGTTAGCAGAAATCAGAAAGAGCACTCTGGATAAGTGAACCTTCCAGAATATATTAACTGTATTGCATCTCAGTTTGCATGATGATAATGACATTTTCATAAGCAAAAGCTAGAAATGTTTATTTTGAAAGTTTTATGATTTTTTTCCTGCTAAAAAATAGACTTTGCTTAAAGAAATGATATTTCATACTTGATATCATCATAATTTCCAGATATAAAATTAGGTTGAACAAAAAGTCAAATATAGACTACCCTTCTTCCCTTTCTATAAAACCATACTTATCATCATCTTTGAAACATTGCTCTTACCCGAGAATGTGGAATTTTTAAATGCCTGAATATAAAATACTTTACTAGAGATGGTTACTGTGCCCTGATATTACAACAAATTTAGCAATAACCATTAGGGTATTCTAAGTATTAGTATTTTTATTTTGCAAATATATACAATTAGACAATATAAAATACCCCTTCATTTTAGTAAATTCTCAAAACCTTTGAATAGTCTAAGGTATGCTTTTCAGAAGTAGAAGAAAATTAGACACTGAGATATTTAATAGCCTTATCAAGGAACACTGTTTTCTATCTACACACACAATTTGCAAGATAATATTTAGAATTCCTTAAGATATTACCAGATTATTTGCTTTTTTACAGGCATTTCTTGTTCTTATTTCAGTGAACACTATCTACACATGAGTTTAGTATTGCTTATAAATGTAGATCATTAATGTGCAATATAAATTGAAAATAAGATTTTTATATAATGTAAGGTCTAGACAACTTTACATGACTAAGGGACACTCAAAATATTCTAAATAAAGGAAAATAAATTATATAAATGATGCCCCATCAGAGTTTTTTGCCAATGAAACAATTAGTTAAATAATAAAGAAAAGTGAGCATTTTATTTTATATTAATTGAACTGCAAAATTAATCAGAACCATGCTAAAGTCAGTGAGTTTATATATGGATAGTATTATGGAGAAAGTGTTAATTTCATCAGCTTCTGTGATACTACTAAAGATCTCGACACTGAAGACAGAGATTGGAAAGCATAGTTATGAGAAAGAAATACTTCTATTTTATATAATCTATTTTACCACTTGTTCAAATTAGTTCCTTTGTCTTTTGCAGATGACACATTTTATACTCTTTCCTTCTCATTCATGAGTCATGCAGCTGAATATTAATGTTACCAATTTCCTTCTCCTTGGCTTGACACAGGACCCCAGGAGGAAAAACATAGTGCTTGCCATTTTTCTGCTCTTTTATATGGGGACATTAGTGGGTAACTTGCTGATCATTGCCACCATCAAGACAAGCCAGGCACTTGGGAGTCCCATGTACTACTTCCTGTTCTACTTATCCTTGTCTGACACCTGCTTCTCTACAACTGTAGCCCCTAGAACCATTGTGGATTTGCTTACGAAGGCAGCCTCTATCTCTTTCAGTGAGTGCATAATCCAAGTCTCTGCATTACATTTATTTGGCGCCCAGGAGATCTTCATCCTCATCCTAATGGCTGTTGACCGCTATGTGGCCATCTGTAAGCCTCTTCACTACACGACCATCATGAGTCGCCAGGTCTGTGGGATGCTGGTGGCCATAGCATGGATGGGATCCTGTGTGCATGCTTTAGTTCAGACACTTCTGGCCTTGAGTTTACCCTTCTGTGGTCCCAACGAGATTGACCACTATTTCTGTGACTTGCAGCCACTGTTGAAACTTGCCTGTTCAGACACCTATGTGATCAACCTTCTCTTTGTGGCTAACAGTGGAACCCTTTGCACAGTGAGTTTTCTCATGCTCATGGTCTCATATGTCATCATCCTTTATTCCTTGAGAAATCACAGTGCTGAAGGGAGGAAAAAAGCCCTGTTCACATGTGTCTCCCACATCACTGTAGTCATCTTGTTTTTTGTGCCTTGCATATTTATATACACACGTCCTGCAACCACCTTCCCCATGGACAAGATGATATCGGTGTTTTATACAATTTGTACACCCTTTCTCAACCCTCTGATATACACACTCAGGAATGCAGAAGTGAAAAATGCCATGAGAAAGCTCTGGAGCAGAAAAGTTTCAGGAGATATATAAAGAATCAAATGTATTTGTATTAATAATGAAAATCTATCTTTCAGTTATATGATTAGAATAGCAATGGCCTGAGAATGGTTTCTTCTAGAGAATGGGAAAATTGATATATCCTGAAGTAAATATAAAGATATTATTTTGTTAAAGAAGACATAGGAGGAAGAAGTGAATATTTATCTCAGTCACATTTTTATAAATTTTGATGGCTAGTAGGTCCATGTTTAGAGAGGAAAAAAAACTTAGATTCAGAGCTTGTAATGTTTATCTTCTCTCAAATGACTTCCTTTAGTATAGATTTTTTTCTTTCTAGCTGTGGTAATGTTTCCTCATGAATTTTCTGTTAATATCCTTTTCAATCAAAGACATGCACTGTATTCACAAATATGGATGTTTTCCTTCAAGGTCCAGTCATTGTTTATTATTTTTGAGTTTGTGTGTGTGTGCGAGAGCATGTGTTAGCATGTTCTTCCTTTTTACACACTCCTTATTCTTTTTATGAAACTTTTTATTGGTTCTTGATGAATTTCATATCATCCCAATATCTCTCATTCCCTTCCTTACTATTACTCTCTGCCTTTTCAATCTTTTCTCAAAAACAAAGTTTAAAAGGTAAAAAAAAAATTATCCCTTCCAGCAAAGCACTATATATATAGAATGGAAGGTATGATGTTGTCTCCTGAGTCACACAGTATACCCTTTAGTTAACACATCTTTACTTGTAAGTATTCACTGCATTGAGTCATTGATCTGGACTGAGGCCCCTGGCTTCAGCTACGCTGTTGAAAGTCAACTCTCACTGAGCCTCCTCTTGGATATCTTGTAGTTGCTTTGTGTTCTAGTGTTCCTGTAGTTTTGGTTCTGCCCATCTGCCCCTACGTTCTAGAAGTTCCTAGGTGAGATAGTTGTTGGGGTTGGGCTAGCTATTAGTCCTTGTTCTAGGCCTGGATAGTAGCTGGGTTGGTCATCTTGCCAGCTTTTCCTCATTGTTACCAGCCAGATGAGCTCTCAAGCACTGCCCTGCCTAGCTCAGATCAAGGAGAAGAGAACAAAGAGCAGTACCATTTCTCCTGCTCTCACAGCTTGAGTCTGGCTCACCTGTACTCAGATCACCAGAGACAACTCTACTGTTTTTCCCAGATGAGTTACAGGGCATACTCTCTGATTACTGTACTTCCTGAGGAGCAGACACAGTTCTTCTGGTCTCATGTCTCTGAGATTGACTCTCCTGCCTGTCATAGGCACCAAGTGATGAGGGGTGTTGTGGAATTTTCCTTTATACTCTGTAAAGATGTATCATTGTGGTTGGTGTGGTAAAGAGCTGGATGGCCAAGGCAGGGAGAGGTTAGGCATGACTTCTGGGAACAGAGAGGTCTTGAGGAAGAAGAATAGTGAAGTACCTAGCCAGATGCACAGGAAGCATGATGTGCAGGAGAAGATAGGTAAAGACTATGAGCTTTGTGACTGGATTTAGATTACTAGAAATGGGTTAACTTAATTCCTAAAAACTAGTTAGAAACAAGCTGAAGCTATGGTCGAGGTTAAATTATTAATAAGTCTCTGTGCCATGATTTGGGGGCTGGTGGTACAATAAAGCCTGCAGCAAAGGGAGGGGCCTATTTCCATTACCCTCGCCACCCTGTGGCATACCAGGGAGAGTGGGGGCAGCTCTGCTCCATTCATACCTACATGCACAGCTCACCTGGGCCCCTGCCAGCAGGGCCAGTTCTAGTATTCTGCCCAGTTGAGGTGCCATGCTCACTCTTGCATGTGTTCCAGCTGGTGAGAGGCTGGGCTAGTTTTCCTCTTCCTCTAGCCCAGGGGCCCCAGCTATCTCATCTGCCACAGGTGTCATAGAGTGAGCAGAGAAAGGACATTTTTCACTCATCCATGCTGCCACATGCAGGATGACAGGGGAAGGGATTGTTTCAATTTTCCCTCTCTTATTACCACCAACAAGGTCAGCTCTATATTGCCTAGAAAAGCTTAAGAGCATGCTCTCCCTAAAGCTCCTGGTGGTGAGGGAACAATGCTAATTCTCCCATTCTCATGACCTCAGTGTCAAATTTGCATCCACTACAAGCAATGAGAGGTGAGAGAGGGGGTGAGGTGGGGCAACAGAGCAAGCACAAGCAAGCAAACTCACAATGAATAAAGAAAATTCGCCAAAATTAACTGTCAGTGGACCAAAAGCACAGTAACTATTGGAGCGCACTCCTAAGCAATCACAACAAGCCAGCAGTGACTGCTAGTTTCAAAAGGACCAACCAGAAATGTTCCTGCCACAGCTTAATTTCCCTAACCCCATAAAAGTCCCAGACCCTTTTATAATAAAGAGCTTTTGGATTGAAATCTCTCAAAATCTACGTAGTTGCCTCCATTTCTTCTTACCCCTGCCCCCTGGGAATGGGAATTGTACAACAGGCAGCAGCAACAAATCCACAAAAAACTACAAGGGGGAGGTCTTCTCTCCATTGCTCCCTCCACCATATGGCAGACAAAAGATAAGGTCAGATCTTCCATGTGCATTTGTGGTGCTGGATTACCTGTGCCTCTGTTAATAGGGTCAGTTCTACTATGCTGCCCAGGCGAGGTGCAACAGTCTGCCTTTCTGAGTGCTACAGCTGGTGAGAGGTAGGATCAGCTCTCCCACCCTCATGATTCTGGAACCAGCTTTTCCACCCTGCTGTAGGTGTCAAGTAATGAGGTACTAGGAACAAGGAGGATATCTCTCAAAGTACTTTGAGAATGACAGACCAAGGAACTAGCTCTTCAACTCTTGCATACTTAGGGCCAGCTTACATGCATCTCCACCATCAGGAACAGTTTTGCTCTGATTTCCCGGGGAGGTACAGGGTTGTGCTGCCCTCCAAAGTGGTGTACCTGGTGAAGGGTACTGCCAGTTCTACACAGCCCTATCCTCACTGTATTCAGTGGTTTCAGGAGCCATGAACATCAGAGTAGGTCCAGGCAGAGCCAAGGAACAAGACATAGCCCCAGTGACAGCTCAGAATAGTATGAGGCTCACAGGTTGGAATTGGGCAATAGTAGCATAGCTGATAAACCTTGAAAAAACAAACTCCTGTATACAAACATACTCTATCTTTATTTAACACTATCTATGGAGGAGTATTCTGGTTGTTTTATTATTCAGCATAAAATCTCGGAATATGACTAATAATTTTGGGATATAGTCATGCATATGATGATAAGTGAAAGAATAATTGAAAGAGAGATTATTTAATTCTCAAAGTACTTTGTTAAAGAGGGATCTATACATTTAGAAAGAGCTTTTAGCAGTAATTTATGACTATGAAAAAAAAACCCCAAGATATAAAGTTTGTCTCTTTTCTCTCTGTGTATATATGTGTATATAATGTATACATAATGCATATAATATTATGTATATATACACACAAATGAAACCTTGGTGAGACAGTATCAAGCAAAATATTTGTTTTATATTTACAAATTCATCTGCAAAGACTTTCCCATTCTTTAGTAAAAGTGACAGTGAAAATCAAAATACTTCTCCTTATAGCTTAAGCTAAGATACTTCTTGTACTCTGAATCAAATAAGGGGGAAATTAATTTTTATATTCCATGATAAATATAACTATTTATCATGTTTATTTTATTTATGTGGAATTAAGTTTGATTCATTCATTTAACACCTTAGAAAATATTTGCTGATATCTATTAGATATTTTATGAAACAAAGCTTTTATTCTTTTTCTTTTCTGTTTTTTTTAACACTACCACCTTAACCTTATGACCACTCTGGCATCTGAAAAAAGGTTTTATTGAATGTCATGGTCCCTGTCTGACACTTAAATGTGCTTTAATTTAAGCCACCAATTTTCATGATGAGTTTTCAGCACAGATGATATGAGCAACACAAATGAGCTCTAAAATTTATAAGAAATTTAAAAATGCTTCAGTCCTTGATAGTTATGTTAGTAGTTCAGTGTCTCATTATTCTTAGAGCCTTCAAGTATTTTGATGCTGTGTTTTACAGGCAATATAATAGCATGAAGTAGAAACAGGAAACTTTTATTAAATGTAAGAGTCCAAACTCAAAATTTCACTGCTTTAAAAATTTTCACATTTCTTAGTGTTGGAATTAGTTAAAATTCACATGGGTTTCATTTTACCATTTTCTCTATGCCTGATAGTCTGCTAAATATGGAGAGAGGAACCCTCCAACAATGGGATTGGAATTTGAAACACAGAGTCAGATTCCAGGCAACTACTTTCATGGATATATACAGCTATAATTCTAACACTTGGCTTTGAGTTTGAGGCCATCCTCTTCTTCACAGTTACACCTTACCTCAAACAAAATGGAACAGGACACAAAAAGTAATACATTTTTTAAGAAAAAAATTATAATTCTAATTACTTTATAATTTGACTCTGTACCCCTTTTCTTATTTCCAATTTAGATTTTTTTTTTGGTTTTTTTTTTTATTTTTTTTTATTGAGAAAAAAAATTTCCACCTCCTCCCAGCCTCCAATTTAGATTTTTAAGAAGATAAATAGTGATAATTGGTTGCGACTTTAATTGAAAATTGTCAGATGGTTATCAATGTGCATTTTAATGTTCTTTGCTGTCCAAGAGTTTATCACATTTTGTGAATTTCTACTTTTCTATTTACATAGTTTAAAAGTAGTGATTGAGAGTTTTTTCTCTTGTAGTTTTAATTATTTTTAGCATTATTAATGTTATAGTTTTTGTCTTTATTTAATTCATATGTACATATATGTATTTATGCACTATGGGTGGATGGATGAATATATGTATGAATGTATGTGGAATTAATTTTTATGTTTTTAAAAAGTACAAAACTACTTATTCTATATTCAATTACCTTACTAGAAACTATTCATATATTCTTTGAACAACCTGTTGAGTTTGGAACTAATAGACAAAAGAAACTCTCCATAAAAAAGCCAAAAGACTATGTGAGCTAAAATGAGTATTCTCATTATCTTTTTTTATTTGTGATAGGAATGACATATTCACATCCCTGCAAAGTTTTGAATGTCTAATATGGTATCAATTGGCTAGAATTTGTAGAAGGTATACGTATATAGGCCTCATATGTGTTCATATTGTTCAACCAAGAATTTGTAGTCTCTGGCTAACATTTCCCCTTATCGTTTGTTTCATTTCTGCCATTACTGTTTCACTTTCTGACTATATCATTTCGATGCCAGCTGCTTAAACTGTGATAGAGGAACCCATATGAAATCGGAAGTAATTGTAAAGTTTGCTAGAAATCTTAGAACCATTCAAACATCTCTGAATGTACAGCTACCAAAATTTAGCTAAAAATTATAATAATAAATTTGAGATATTGCGGACAGTGCTTGTTTAAGTTATACTGTGATTTTTTTTCACTGCTGTCTTGGTTAAAACCATCAAACATTACCTGAAAAACCTTAGCCTAGCGTCGAGTTCATAGTATATTATTTGAATAGAAATATAATAGTTTGTTTACAGAAACCAGATGTATTTTCTTATCATTAAAAAAGACAATCAAAATAGTATTGGATCATAGATCATTTGTATGTTTACCTTAAAATTTTCTTGCTGAGGTACCAAGTTGAGATTCATAAAAGATTATTAAATGTTGCCATAGGGGACACCCAATTTTCAACACAGGACAACAAGTAAAACCACTAGCTCAATCAGAAAAATACCATGAGCAATCACAGGAAGAAACTAATCACTGTTGCCTTCACACAGTTTAATTTGGAAGACAAGAGCACTCTCACTAAGGTAGTGGAAGATACTAGGACCACTTACAATGAAAAATACAATAACAACTGCCACCACTGTGAAGGTAACATCCTGCCTCCTAAATCTGTGACTCTTATTGCCAGGCTAGAAAAGGAAAGTCCAAAGAACTTTCCACTAAAGTAGGTTATGTGTACAATGCTCAAACTTCTTTACATAAATATAAATTACAAAATTAAAAATAAATGGATATTGGATTGGTTTTACAACAGAATTATCAACAATTTCTGAAATTGTTCTAAATATATATCTTTCATTTTGTCAGAAGTATTCTTTTTAGCATTGATGGTTATAAATTCACAGTTTTGAAAACAGATGAAGATGTTATATTTTGTACAAAACATTTTTTTCCCAAAATTTAATATATTTGGAAGATAGAAAAGTATATTTTACCCCATGTAAAATTTCTTCTCTTGATAAATTGTAAAATTATAAGTTTACTAAAGGATTGTTTTAAGAACTAAGACTTTTATGAATAAATTCATAAATAACTATTGAGCATTTGATTTATATGCCTATTTTATATATTTAATACCAGAAATAATGGACAAAAATTTCTTATACAATGGGTTTCATGAGAAGGAAAGTTTAATAAACCCTGAGTTTGATAATGTTAGGTTTTTCATATCTTCTTTTCTTTAGATAATTATAACAGGATTCATTTATGTTGTTAAAATCAATGTATTTTAAGGTTTTATAATATTTCATTATACAAATATATCACATTTTCTTTGCCCAGACATCTGGCAATGAACATAACATTTTCTCCTTTATTTTGTTATTGTGGGTAATATTTTACAGCACTAAGACACTCATGAGCTTGTGAGTTTGACTTCTAGAACTTTGCATAAAAATCTGGGGTATACTTATTGGATCAAGTGGTGATCATTGTAACACTCATATGGGCTTTTAAATTCTTCATGGTATACATCCACAAGCAGGAAGGAAGAGCCTTACTTTTTACAAATCTTTGCCAGTATTTGTTATCTATTGCTGAAACACCATCCTTTCAGCTGACATTAAGCATCTCATTATGGCTTTGAACTGTAGTCTTCATGATTGTAGTTGTCATGGAGCACATTCTTCTTTAGATTTTACACAATGATTTATCTTCTTTGGAACAACATACATTCAAATTTTTAGTTTATTTAATTTTTATTTTTGTAAATTGACATCTAAGTAAGAAGTTTGAATATATTTACCATATAAAATTTATATTTTGAACATTGTAGTGTCTAATTCAGGATTAATTAGACATGTTCTTCTTCTCAAACAATTATCTTCCCTTAAGCTGGTGATATTCCAAATCTTTTCATATAACATTTAAAAATGTTTAGTATATATTATACGGAGACAAAATAGTACAGTTCTCTATATTTGAAATTCTATCAATCAGACCTAGTCTCACCAACTAGATCCATGCCTATGTACCCAGAGACTTTTCTTCTAACAGAAAAAAACAAACAGAAAAACAGAACTATAGAACTCAAAATAGGTGAATGAAAAGAACACTCTTATTTGATCACCAAAAGCACTGTCTGGATGAAAAGGTTATCAAATAGATCAAACAAAACTAACCTATAGAATTTGTCCAATTTTATATTTTAAACATATTAGTTTCTATTTCTAATTTCCAGTTACTGGTGAGGGGATGATCACACGCATGAATATGTATAAATTAATATATACAAACACATTCTAAAAGATCTTTTTATAAAGAAAGATAGTTAATGATATTAGGATATATGAAAGAGACAAGATTGACAGAGGAGTATTGGGTTACCACATGATTTGAGTGTACAAGACTGGAGCTTGGAAGCTGATCTTAGAGATGAAGATGGAGAGCAGATAAACTCTATATACTTAGCCTATTAGATTAGATATTTTCTAGAAGACAGGAAATATAGTCAGTTGGAACTTGGCATAAAAGAGAGGCAGTGTGTGTGTGTTGTGTAAATTAAGCAACCTGAGTTAGGCTCTTCCCATTTGGGGCACTCATTTATGCTTATCTCGGTGCAACTCAAATTTAGGATCTATTTGTTTCTTCATTGTGTAAATAATATTTCCATACTGAGATCATCTAAAGTATACATTCTATTCTTTTTCCAGTCTATTTGAAGTTGCATGATTGTTGGTTTACTTGTTCTCTGCCTGAATTTTTCTACTAAAAAATATCTTAATGGCATTTTTCATCTGACTATTTCTCAAAGTATAGATTAATGGATTTAGCATGGGAGTTATTACAGTATAAAAAATAGCAACCTCTTTATCAATGGGTAATGTAGCTGCAGGTCTCATGTACACAAATATGCAAGGTACAAAATATAAGATCACCACTATAATGTGAGAAACACAGGTAGAGAGGGCTTTGTGTCTTCCTTCTGCACTGTGGGTCCTTAGGGAGCACAGGATGACCATGTAGGATATGAGCAGAAGGAGGAAGTTTAACAGACAGATGAAGCCACTGTTAGCAGCAACAAAGAGACCTAGAATGTGTGTATCAATACAGGCTAAATCAAGCAAAGGGTTCAGATCACACATAAAGTGATCTATGACATTGGGGCCGCAGAAAGGAAGTCCAACAATGAAAAGAATTTGTATACCTCCATGAAGAAATCCACCAGCCCATGACACTCCCACAAGTAAATTACAGAGTTGTTGGTTCATGATGGCTGCATAATGCAGAGGTTTGCAGATGGCTACATAGCGGTCATAAGCCATGACAGTAAGCAAGATGACCTCAGCCCCTCCAAAGAAATGTTCCCCAAAGATTTGAGTCAGGCATCCATTGAATTGAATGGACTTCCTTTCATGGAGTGAATCAACAATCAGCTTAGGAGTACTGACAGAGGAGTAGCAGGCATCAATGAAGGAGAGATAGGCCAGAAAATAGTACATAGGGGAACGCAGCAGTTGGCTGTTTGCAATGGTGATCAGAATAAGCAAATTTCCTGTCATAGAGAAGATATAGATGACCAGAAAAACAGCAAATATAATTTTCTGTATGTGTGGGTTCTGTGAGAGTCCCAGGATAAGAAACTCAGTCACGTTGTTCCTGTAGTCCATCTAGTTCGTGAGACAGTTAATCATATCTCCTGGGGGAAATATTGATACACCCTCATGTTTATTTAATTTTTTAATTTAATTTAATTTCATTCTGTTAATCAATAAAATATAACCAACTATTCTTTACTATTCCAGAAAGAGTTCTAGATATTTATGACTACTTGAAACTATTGAGTTGCCTTCTGCATGGAGATAGCTGGAAAGTTTAATAATATGAGTAAGATATGAAAATATTCTAGGCAGTCTCAAGTGTGCTGAATGTTTGGGATGAATCATAGTTTTAAAAGGGTTCAAATTATTCTCCTAGAGGCAGTTAAACTCACAAAGGATAGTAGGATGTATACTTGTTCATTGTAGTAGCATTCAAGTAAAGGCAAATTTTCTATAGTTTATTTACAGGAAATGGAGAGCCAGAAAAGTTAAACCATTATTTGACTGGGAAAGTATTAGTGAATTGTAGTAAACAAGGATCTTGGAAACTAGCACCATAAACTGAAACACACTGGTAGTCACTAGTGAGCAGTAACAGCGGAAGCAGGAGAAGGGGTGCCACTGATAGAATTTAATAGTAGCGTTTTCTAATTAGTTGTGAAGCCACAAACATTTTGATCTAAGTCCAATTTACCTATGTTTTATGTAATTACATAAAAAAGCAATAAAGCAGAACATAATCTTGTGCAAAAAGTTCAGGGGAGATGGTCCTGAGGGTACATTGAAAGTAGGCATATGTTGTTTTGTAATAATTAAGAATCTGTAATAATTAAGTCCATGTGTAAATTCTGAAGTAGTTCATAACAAGACTATGTTCACGCACTGGTTACTAAGTGCCTTGCAAAAGGACTGCTTTTAGAGCTTTAGATAGACTGTGTTGTTGTTATTCTTTATCAACTTAGAGAAAAGCACTATTATATAGGTATAAGAACAAAACCATTATTTAGTGAGATTACTAAATACTGGCTGTCAACTAAGGATCTTTAAAAGACTTCCTGGTTTGGTTCTTCATATACACCAAACAGATGTTTGTCATCATTTTATACAAATTTTCATATTTTCTTCTATGTACTATGATAACAGAAACATTATGTTTTCTGCCTATCATAAGCAGAAAAATTGACAATGTTAATTATAAAATTTTGATTCTTCTAGTTACTTTTATCTCCTGAATTTTAAAGTATTATTCACTTCAAATCACTGAACTATATAATCATATTTTCATGTTAAAAAAGCATTGGTCTACAAACTGTCCTGTATATTACTTAATGATTTACTTATACACCATTTCAGAAATATTTTCATTTGATGCAGATTTATAAATAGGTCATATCATAGGGTGATGCATAATGATAGATTTAAAATTTCACTCAATAAGAGAATGATAGTTTCTGTGCTCTTGGAAGAACTCTTTCATCTTAGCCCACCTTTAGATCACCCTTCCTATATAGCATTATATAGTAGAGGTAGCAAAACAATTGGCAGAACTGTGGGAATGTGTGGAAACAGTAATCTAGTACATCATTTAAAGAACTGTAGGAACTGAATGAGAGTTCTTGTTCTTCCTCTTCTCACTCACCTTGAATTTATTCCCTGGTACGTCACACACCTGCTTCATCATCAGTCTATAAAATGAGAATAAGAATTGTAATTTACCATGAGAATTGGCTAAAATAGGAAAGCATGCTTACAGGACTACAATATGTGTATTTAGAATGAATACATTTACCAGATAAACATAATTGTTAACTTGAGCAGCAATATGGAGAAATATTTAACCTTCCAAAAACTTAGAAAGAATCCTTTTTTATAGTTTCAAAGAAGCTACAGAAATTTGTAATAGGCATAAACACAACCCCAAAATTAATTGTCTGTGTTTTTACTTAGAATAATAAGCTTAACATTATTAAGTATAATAATATTACTCACTTAATATTTATATTTAGGATTTTTGATGTGTGGTCAAGCTAAACTCTGTTCAACCTCATGATTAACCTTAGTTGCTAAAAGAGGTATCTCCTGGTAAATCAGTGATAGGTGGGTCTAATCCATCTGTTTATCTTTGGGTCACACTATCTGACATTAAGTAAATGCAGAATACTTACCAAATATCATGAAAAGTTAGGGTGAGGATGAAACATACTCTATCTTTATTTGACAAACCTTGACAAAAACACTCCTGTATACGATACATCACAGTTTCAACTAATTGTCACAGTGTTGAAAGATATGCCTCAAAGGCTCTAGATATCAGTGTGAGTTCTGCGTGTTCAGAAAAGACTTGGGAAGGTGGAGTTTCACAATTAAATCTTGACATTTTTGCGGATATCCAAACAACATGTATTAAATAGTATCCATAGAAAAATCCTTCCCTCTTTCCTAAAAGATAAAGATGTTTCACTGACCACATGGAGTTTAGATCTAGAATGTATTCTTTTAAGACACTTGTAGAGATGATCTTTGATTTCTAATTCTGATTCTTCATTCTGAAAAACAATAGCTTGCAAGATTGCAGTAAAGTCTCCATAGAATCCACTCTACTTGTGGTGAATCTTGCTATGGGATGTGGAAAAAGCCACCATTTGTATCCTGCATTATAAGCGTATTTATAGAAGTTTCCATGAATTTCAATGATCTTGTTATTGTGCTTTCTCTCCCTGGAATTGATTATCTCCATTGATAATCTGTCTGTCTTAGTATTTGTGTTTTGGAAAATATGTGTGACTATTCAATTGAGAATAGAATTCCTCATGCAAGGAAAAAAAGCATGTAGTTCCTTCCTCTATCTAATACTGTCTTGTTAAGAATACTGAATGCCATGCAAGTAAGCTACAAGGTCCTCATTCTACTATGAACAATAAAAATTCAGTTTCTCTTGTTATAAACAGGACATGGGGATTATTTTTATTCTTACCATTATGACACTATCTTTAAAAATCTGCTTAATATCTAAACTGATAAGGGCAAGAACTTGACAATCATTTTAAAGTAATAACTTTAGAAATTTTAGGCTGATTTTTCTAAGACTTTTGACCTTTCTAGAATCTATACAATTCTCTGTATTACATTCGTCTGCAAGCTATTGTTATCATAAGGGCTAGATTGAGAGCTCTATCCCAAAACAAAACAAGCAACTCTAAAGAGTAGGTTTCAAACTTATTCGTTGTATTAATGGATATTAAACATACAATCATCCATTAAGTTTAACAATTGTAAATACTTGTAGCTATTGCTTTTTATACACAATCACATGTAGTTTAGTCTGGCTTTGTACTCAATATAGAGCAGAACACTAGCTGAACTCCTGATCTGCCTACCTCTACTTCCCAAGTGAATGACCTCCCCCCCACCTTATTGCCATTAATCCAATTATATCTTTGACAATTTAATACACATATATAAATCATGCTGGATATTCTGATATTTGGGTTATGAGTTTAATCATTAATGGCTCAGCCATCTCTCCATCTATCCACCTCCATTATGAGATTCTCAAAGACTACCCTCTCTTTTCTGTTCCCTAATCCATGTTAACCCAACCTTCCTACTAATCTCATTCCCACATTTATCTCCATCACCTCTTCCTGTTCCTGCTCCCCACTCATCTTCCTTTCATCCTCCTTTTCTTTTTCCTCTTCTTTCCCCTTCTTCTTCCCCTTCTTCTTCTTCCCCTTCTTCTTCCTCCTCCTCCTCCTCCTCTTCTTCCTCTTCCTCTTCCTCTTCCTCTTCCTCTTCCTCTTCCTCTTCCTCTTCCTCTTCCTCTTCCTCTTCTTCTTCTTCTTCTTCTTCTTCTTCTTCTTCTTCTTCTTCTTCTTCTTCTTCTTCTTCTTCTTCCCTCTCCCCATGGAATTTAATCAGGGCCATTCAAGTGACCATGAGGGTGTGAGGGTAGAAATATCTATTGGGGTCTGGTAGGGTCACTGGTGGGTATGCAACTGAATGTAATAACTTTAAACCCTTGACATCCATAAATAGCTTACAGATAAATTGGTATTTAGAACCACTTTGATTCTTCTTAAGTTAACAACAATGGTGATTTTTCTTCCATGGCTAATGACTCCATTGATCAATGGTATTTTATAATGTTTACAATACTAGGCATAAATTCTTTCTTTGAAGCAGACATAAAATCTAACCAGAATTTAGTTGGTTATCCCCAGAATAGTCATGCCAGCAATGTAAAAGCAGGCATATATTGCACCATGTGCAGCTTGGTGAATGTATGCATTTCTCTGTCCCATAATTTTGGATAACAGCTTTCAGAATTATGTACATCAGCTAGAAAAGAGGGAGCTTCCAGTTAAGCCCCAGCTTGATTTCTCAATGTCCTACAACCCAGATGTTTTATATCTACAGAAATTAGGTCTAACTAGCTGTTTCTGTTAGGCCTCCAAGAACAATGGAAAGAGACTAGATTGTGTGGGGCTTCTGGGGACTTCCTTACAAATAATTTATAGAAATATATCCCATACCTGGCACTGGAAGTGTCATTTGATTATTCATAATTTCTGTAATTGGTTCTATCCATCCAAACAGCCTACTTCCATTCAAACATACTTTTAAAGTATTTTAATTAGTTTCCAGAGTAGTGTGTTTTCATATGTCTTCTTCTTATACCCAGGCATAAGTTAAAACTCCATCTCTAGCTACCTCCTGTTTCTCCTACATCTTTCATGTCTTATTCAGCAGAATTTCTCTCATTCTACTTTCATTCTCCATCATTTCTAATATCTTCACTTGTTCAGGCCTCTTTCCATGACCTGTGGTTCTTTTTTTTTCTAGATTCTTGGTGGTTGCTACAATATCCCAACATTCCAACAAACACAAAATTAATTTATAGTCCTCACGTGATTGAGAATTTTTGACTTTTTATTTCATATTCTTGATTACCTTCATTTATGTTTTCCAATTTCAGACTTTCAAAAATTCATTTCCTTTCATCACGGATAAAATTCCCTTGTGCATATCCAACTCTTATTACCTTCCAGCCAGCTGATAACATCTATGATAATTCTAACTCCTATATCTTGTGAATAGAGCCCAAATTAACATGAATATATATGTATTTCCATCAAAGACTATGAAGTCCTTTGAGTATATGCCCATGAGTGCTCAATCTTGCACATATATAAGAACTGTCTATATCTTTCTAAGGAGCCAATTTTCATTCTGGCTGCATTAATTTATACCTCCTTATGGACAAAAATAGCATAAAGCTTCCCTGTTTCTGTTTTCTATTTTTCTTCCTTAGTTAGTTACTTTTGATTATCTCTGGATGTTGATTATTTCTTACTCAGACGCAGACAATTCACATGTAGTCTCAGATGATAATCTGGACTTCATTTTTGTTTTTATTGCATCTTTCTATTCTCCCAAAATTACTTAGTTCTAGTAATAAATCAAGGTTATAGGTCAAGGTACATTGATCATGTTCTAAGAAATTTGAGGATGTTCTTAATTTCCATGAAATAATGTTTTTTTCTGGGAATCACCCAAAATGAACCACAAACATCTGGGCTATAAAGATGTGACAAAGGCTAACACTGGGCCATTGAATGTAGAATGAAAAGAGACCAACAAGGCATCCCATTATCATCAGGAAAATTTTTGAGGGTTCGCTCAGTGTCCCCCAGGTCAAATGTAATTAGTCATTCCCAGACACTGTGGATGGCATGACTCCTCAAGAAAATTAGAAAATTTATTAAAACTGTACTGCAATGAATGGTAGAAAAACTGTTGAGATAAATCTAAAGTTTCAACAGAAAATAGAAAATGTATATTTTTAGAAACTTCTATATATGATACAAGACCAAAGCTGAATGTACAAATAAGAAAAAAATATAATGGAAGGATTATAAGACACTGAGACAGATGTGACTTTTATTACTCCAGAATCTTGGCATCCAAATTGACCTCTTCAGGAGGCAGATATTCAGTTCTTAGGAATTGGAGCCCTGTCTCAGGTAAAACAAAGCACAAGATGGGTTGAATACATAGGTCCAAAAGGATATAGAGGAAGGCTGAGGCATATGTTCTAAAATATCAGTGAATCTATGGGTCATGATCTGTTTCAACAATTGAATAGCCAGATAAACATTGCTGCAGTCCCAGGCACAGTCCATAAGCCAACTCATGATTCTTGGAAAGATATTAAAATGTGCTGTGAAAAATAGACATTAACCATTTGGGCTGTGTGGGGCAATATTATACAGGCCACATATTTCTGCATTGTATCAGCAGCCAGCCTCTCTAGCCACAATAGCAACAGAGGTGCTAAAAGCATCTTCAGACTGGCTGTCTCCAGAGCTCAGGATATGCTACTCCTTTCAGGAGATCGCCTGAGAAGAGGTGTCAATTCCAATTTAGTGACAGAGATGCAGACATGATGTTAGTCCTGCTACCCTGGAAAAAAAAATGCTAAAAAGATGTTTGGAAAATAAACGCTGGTGATCTTCAGGATTTGAATGAACCCTGAGATTCCCTTCTGATATTGCTGAGTGAACTGTCTCAATTATCCCCATGCCTCCATGCTGGTCCAGAAAGATGGCTTATGTTGGGATTCAGGCCCTGACAGGGCTGTACAAAATCCAGAAAAACAACTGGCAAATTCTCAGAAGTATGCGTGCCCTACCATTAAGATGGTTCATTAAGAAACCTATATGGGTTAAAAAATGAACTTTAACAATAGAGCAACTGCATGCTTTATAATAGGTGGTTCAGAAGCAACTAGATGTTCAGTATATTGAAGAATCAACCATCCATTGGAATTCTCCTGTGTTTGTTGTCAAAAGGAAATCTGGTAAATGGAGAAAAGCAATAGATCTAAAAACTGTTAATAATGTGATTCAACAAATGAATCCTCTACAATCTGGAATTTCTTTCCCTTCCCTATTGTCTAAAGCATGGGCCTCTTATAGTTATTGATTTAAAAGATTGTTATTTCACTATACCTTTACAAGAAAAGGGCAGAGAAAAATTTGCCTTCACAATGCCTGCTCATAATAATTCTCAACCTGCTAAAAGGTATTAATGGTGAGTTTCTCCCACAGGGAATGTTAAATAGCCTCGCCTGTGATAATATTTTGTAAATCAGCCATTGCTAATGATATATAATCAATTTTCTGAATCTATAGTATGTCATTACATAGATGACATTTTGCTATCTGTTACAAATACATTTAGAAAGAATGTTTAAAGAAGTAAAGAACATTTTGCCTTGTTGGTGATTACAAGCTGTTGCTGAATAACTACAAATAGAGGATTCTATTAATTGCACAGTTTATAAAGTAGGGTTAAGAAAATTTGACCCCTAAATGTACAAATTAGTAGAGAATGATTGTAGATTCTTAATGACTTCTAAAGACTGCTAGGTGATATTTCCAATATATGGCTCTCTGTTGAGATAAAACCGATGAACTTATTCATTTTAACAAAACTTGTCAGGTGGTGGTAGTGCATGCCTTTAATCCCAGCATCAATTTTTGTCTCTGAGTTTTCATTAATTTTTCAACATTTCAGTCTTTTTGTGTAATACATACATAGTTATTTTATTTAATAAATTATATTATATTGTATGTACATGTATACATACACACACATTATATAGTTTACAGGCTATGGCAGGGGAGTACAAGATTGACTTTCTATCAGTGGAAGTTCCAAAAATCCAATTTTTTTTAGTATAAATTCTGCATTTTTCAGACGGTCTCACTAGAAGTATGAGCCCCAACAATGTAGGCTTTAATTTCAGTGAATGTGTAAACTTGCTTGTGAGAGCAAGCAGGCAGAATGAAAGAGAGAGAGCTAGCAAGGTTTCTTCTACTCATTCCTTTATCTAGGCTGACACAGAAGGTGTATGCCAGATTTAAGGCACATTTTAACACCTCAAAGTCTCCAACTTTATATGATTTAACTAAGAAAACAGTCCCTCATAGATATACATTTTATTTAATTCTAGATGTGATCAGTTGGTAACCAAAAATATCAATTACATTTGATTTTTTCAGTCATGAGTTAAATTTTGCCACCTCTGTAAAGGGCAACAAGTTTTCATTTTTTTCTCTTATATATGTTCATATTTCTCAGTTATGAGTTTATCTCCAGTTTAAAGGATGTAATATAAAAGTTTGTTTTCCTCTTTGTTTATACTGAAAATGAAAAACATCAAAAAATCTAAAACACATTAAAGTACAATATGTTTAAATAAGGTTAGTAATTTTAGCTGTCTTTCCTAAGTGAAAAAGTACTATCCAGAGTATAGCAGGAAATGTGCTTTATATGTATTTAGTAATCAAATTGTATGTGGATTTCCAGAACAAGTCTTATTAGTACATGCTTTTTTTATGGAATAGAAAGCTTTTATTATCTTGTATGTGGAAATTAACTGAAAAGTAAATTTAAGGTGCAAAAATTGAGGATATGAGGAATAATATCTACATACTGATATCTCAATAAAAGGAATATTGAACAAATACAGCAAGTAAAAAGAAGGAAAACAGAAAATAAATGAATTTCAAAATCAGTAAGAAGAAATATCCATGAGTGTGTGGGTAATGTGCTGTATGGAAATATGTGAGAGGAGCATATTAGTGCAACTTATTTCCAAGATTGCTAGTAAAAAGCATCCTGTGTACCACTGTTATTTTATTTATGTGTGTTTATGTGTGTGTGCACGAATGCATGCGTGTTTAAGGAGGTACTTTTTTTCTATTTTGAAATAGAGTCTTACTATACAATCATGCCTGGAGTGAAACTCAGGAGGTTGACCAACTTGGTGGAAAATTCACGCAATCTCCTTGTCTCAGTCTCCTAAATGATATATGATTTCACAATATGCCTTTATGACAGACTTTAATTTCTAGTTTTATATCCAGGCTTTATTATAGTTAGAAAATATTTGTTAAAGCAACTGAATAACATGAATAAATTATTCATTAAAATGTACAGATTCATTTGCACATATCATACAAGCTACTTCTGACAAGGAGAAAAGTAGTTCCACATATTTACAGACAAGAAAACAGTTCAGATGCTGTGGATTTTCCACTTTAAACATACACTAATGCAAGTGAGAACATATAAGCACATTGTATTATGTATATCTTCTAAATTTCCAATGGGCATAATTAAACATTGAGGAAGTATTTTCAACTCTCCATAATAACAATGATTTTTAGGGTAACACTGGCAAGTATAATATTAATAGTCTTAAATGACTCTCAGCACAGAGATGCAGTGAGATGAGAAGTAATCCAGGATTTATTAGATATGTCATACACACATCACACATCGGCAGCTTTAGACTTTAAGGAAAATCTTTTTGGAAAAAAAGGACAACAAGTCATAGGACTTTATCAACACCAATAGAAACAATGGAGAACTTATATCATAGATCTAATCAATGAATAAATGAAATCTTTAATATGTGACCACTCAAAACTGTTGGCTGTACATTCACAGCTGTAACTAAAGCCTAGACTTGAAGCAAAAATTCCCTTAAGACTGTTCCTCTTGGGTTTCCTTGTCTTTTACCTTAAAGTATTTCAGGCAATGAATCTTTCAAAGGTACTTTAAATTAAAGATTCATGGGAAGAGATAGGTGCTTCCCACATCTTTTGTTTTTGTTTTATCTAAAGGTCATAGAAAAGAAAGAGGTGCTACTTCAAAAACAAAAAATACATGATATTCCAAAAATTTGAATCATGCTAGAAGTAAGTATTCTGAATATTTATATATGTTTACAGATGTGATTATAATAAAATGTTTCAGGTCTTCATATTTTTCTGCATAAAATTTGATATTAATAGGTCCCACCTATAAAGTCAATTCTTGACAAATCTGTGCTCATGGTTAATTTTTTTAAAAATAGGATGTTTTAAAAGCTGTATGACAATTCTAGGCAAAATTAATTTGACAGCCAAAATTTTAAGTCATTTTTTGAAGTAACAATTTCAGAAATATGTAAACACTGTTGAAATAACAATCAGCTGTTTGTCCATGTGCAGCCCTGTCCTGTTGTATATCTATTCAGAAAACAGACAGAAATAAAATGATATATGAGCCACCAGATATGATGAAGAAAAAACTGAGAAAATGATAAAATTTACTTAATATCATGTTCAAAACTTCATTAATGCTAAATATAAAACATGTAAACCCCTTTTTTCCCTCTAATGTCACAAGGCATTGAGATTACATATTGTGGTTTTACAATTTTTCCTAATAAGAGATTATTCAAAGTTGCAGGAAACTTACAGAATATTCTTCCTGACTGCTCACACAAGTAATATATTCTCATGGTCTTAGCATTTTATTTCAGTCTCAAGAGTTTTATTTCAAACCTGTTTTTCCTTTCTATTTTTTCTGGTAATTATATAATTAACATAAGTTTGTAAACAATGTATATTAGAAAACTTTTGATTATGAAAATCTAAATTGCAGACTTTTAGAAAATATGCTTTAGTAAAAGATATGCTACTAAATAAAGTAAAAATAGATTACTTTATACCTGATTATATTTTTCTCTGTATGTGAGAATGATAATGTAAATGGAGAGAGAGGGAAGACAGAAAAAGGGGGAGGCAGAGATGGGGAGAGGTGTAGAGTACGAGAGGATGAGAGAGGCAGAAGTGAAAGAGAGGAGAAAAGGAGGAGATGGAATGTGGGGCAAAGACCTGAGCCAGAAGATAGACAGAAAAAGGAGAGATGAGAGAGAGGAGGGAGAGATGAATTTCAGTATTATAAGAATAAGAAGATAAAAGAATAGCATGTATATGACATGACAGTCATCTTGGGACAGTTGTATTTATGGGAAGGATACCAGCTAGATGGAGTGTGATGGTAGCAGGATGGGGAAAGAAAATAAGAGGAGGATTGGTTAATCCTAGATTTAAAAAGGCTATTATTGGAACACCAGAATTTTTTTCCTTTTTCCTGGATTTGGATGAAACATGACCATGCACTTCATTCTTCTGACTTCACAGTTACATCCTGCCTTACTGCTATAACTACTATGCAATGATAAGTTATATCCTCATAACTGGTCCCCAATTAAGCGTACCCCTTCTATCTTTTCTTTCTGGAGTCCTTCCATCATGCCTTCCTTCCTTCCTTCTTTGGCTCATTCTTCTCTTCTTCCCTCCATCATACTTCCTATCTATTTTTTCTCTTCCATCTTTGCATTCTAAAAGTCAAATTAAAAAGACAACAAAGGGGGTTAGGGAAAGAGTTGAACCTGTGGATGATTTGACATAATAATATGATTTAACTGGACTTCTAGTAGTCTATGAAATAACCTTGGACCATTTCTATGCATACAGATCTGCATTTGGTTAGACAATTTGATCATTGCAAATAAGAATCATGGATCTTCATGTAAAGATAGCTTTATAATTACATCGCTGTCAACAAAACATTTGAACTTTTAAGATTTTTGCTTTCTATAGTTTTAATTCTCTATGCAAATTTCTTTGATTTTTGTATCCACAGATTATTTCACAGAATATAATAATATATATAAGCTAATATGATGATTATTATTCAATTTACAAATCCCAATTAACTAAAAAATTGATCAACATTGATTCGTTTATTTTCTTTTATTTCAGATGAACTAAGTTTCAGGTGTGCTTTGTTTACTCACTAATGGAAAATCATAAAAATGTCACTGAGTTCGTTTTTATGGGCCTTTGGGAAAACAGACAAGTAGAGCTCCTGTTCTTCCTCTTGTTCCTGCTGTGTTACCTGGCTGTCTTAATGGGAAACTCCATCATTCTAGTCACCATCACTTGCAGTCACTTAATTGAACAACCAATGTACTACTTTCTATGCCACCTTTCCCTCATGGACCTCTGCTACACCTCCACTGTGGTTCCCAGGCTCATTAGGGACTTGGCTGCTACAAGAAAGAACATTTCCTATAATGAATGCATGACCCAGCTCTTCACTGCCCACTTGCTAGCAGGTGTGGAAATCTTCATCCTGGTGTCCATGGCCTTGGACCGCTATGTTGCCATTGTCAAACCTCTGCACTACTTGATAATCATGAGCAGAAATAGATGTGATAAGCTAATTGCTATGGCCTGGGCAGTGGGTTTCTGGCACTCTATTGCTTTACTTCTCATGGTGCTCAGTCTGCCTTTCTGTGGTCCCAATCACATCAATCACTACCTGTATGATGTCAAGCCTCTTTTGAAACTGGTCTGCAAAGATATTCATGTTGTTAGTATTTTAGTAATTGCCAACTCTGGGATGGTGGTCGTTGCCATTTTTCTTGTTCTAGTTGCTTCTTACATACTCATTCTGTATAATCTGAGGACAAGATCATCTGCAGGGCGACGCAAAGCTCTCTCAACCTGTAGTTCTCACGTAATGGTGGTAGTTTTATTTTTTGTTCCCTGTATTTATACCTATGTTCTACCTGCAGGAAGTGAGAATAAGGATAAGGAAATTTCTGTGTTTTACACTGTGATTGCCCCCATGCTGAATCCCCTCATCTACACTCTGAGAAACAGTGAGATGAAAAGTGCCATGCACAAGGTGTGGTCTCGAATGTCACATTCAGAGTTAAATAAATGAAACATCCCTGTGATACTGTTCCTATGTTCCCAGGTCAGAAAACCTTTGAAATATCATAGATAGCACAAGTGATAAGTTGCCGGGGGTTGGGAGAGGTGTGCAGGTGGGAGTAATTAGTCAAAGAAGCAGCTTAAAGTCATATGGAATGCAGATAGCAAAAGTAAGTCCAGAGATGACCAGGTAGACATGATGCCTGCAAGAATGGCCTTGGTTTGGTAGAATACATGCTTAGGATGAGAAAGTACTAGTTTTCTTTCCCAGTCACCCCACGCACTCCACACACAAACACTAAAATTGAAGCACATCTTATAAACACTTTAACCCTCTGTTTGAGAAAAGATATATAATACTCTGTTTTTATTTAGAATTTAATCCAACATTTTCTCTTATTTGTTTTAACTTTTATTATTTTTAGTTTTTTCCTATTGCATGTATACATTTTACATACTGAATTATATAGAAACATTTTCATATTTGTATATTGTGTACTTTGAGCACATTAAGCTGATTTAGGTCTAATGTCATAATCTCAGAAATCACTATGGTGGAATAGGTATGGTGCTATGATTATAGCCTTTGAGGTTTAGGAAGGTCTGGGAAACATTCTGTCTTCGTAACTCTTCCTGTGTGTGCTTACTAGTTTCTAATAGTCCTATGTGTATATTTTATGGTACCTGTAAAATGATGCAATAGTTCACAGCTGGAAGATCTTGTTAATGCCCATAAGTCTTAAGAGGACATATCTTATGAGACACTTTTAGGATGTGTGAATTTTTTTCTCATTCCCCTCTTTTTCCCTGTGATGTCCTTTATGTGGATGTACTTCAATGTTTCTCTCAGATCCAGTGCACTTTTCCTTCATTCCCTCAGCCAAGCTGGCTTTGTTTACTCTGCTTGATATTCCATGCCTTACATATAATTACATGACAGCACTTAGCTTCTTCAGGAAGATTCTAAAGATCCATTAACAAGTCACCCAAAAATTCCCAAGTTCCAATATTTTTGTGCCTCAAGACATTAACTGTTATTTCAAATAGTCCTGTATTTGAGAGAAATGCTTCTTAAAAACTATATCTTCACAATCAGATTTAGCCAGGTTATCAGCATAATATGCATATATTCGAATAAAATAGATATATAATTTTTCTACCTTTTTACTGTAGAAATGACTCTCAAAAATTAAAGGTTAATTAGACACAGGAATCACATTAAAATGAGATGTTTACTTTCATTGCAGTATATCAGTAAGTTATACCCTCAACTTTTGTTTGTCTTTTATGACATATTTACTGTGCTTCAAATTCTGTATAATACTCTGATACCACAAAAGGTCATATATTACGAGAAATATTAAAAAAAAACAGTAAATGACTTCATTTACATATCAAAGAGAGAATGATATCTAATATTTTTAGAGTTCTTTGTAAAATAACACTTGGTTTATTTTCTACAGTAGGGAGATACTGATGATCTACTTACAGTTTCTCCCATGTGTTATATAGTATTACCATTATACATTCTCTCTCTCAGCTCAGTGTTATATTTCCCTTTGTTTAGCTATTTTCCTCTCTCAACAAATTTGTCTTTCTTTGGTCCAAATTTCTGAATTTATTCTGTACATAATGCTTTGCTTTTCATCATAATGTCTCCTTTTCAGCATCATGTAGAAATTGGGAAGCAGAGAATTTTAAAGTTATGGCGGTTTTTCTGCAGTGTCAGAAACTCTCCATGTTTTATCTCAAATTTTTTATATCTAGATCCTTGTTTCACTCATGCAACTGTTCAAAAGTCTAGAATATACAGAAAATATTTACCCTTTCCAAAAGAAAATTAGCTCTTTTGTTATTTTTTCATATGCTTTTAAAAATTTACTTGATATTATGTGACATCATTTCTTAAAACAGTGGAATTTTCAGTGATGAAGCAGGGTGTAGAAGTGTGCTGTAAGTATATGTGTAAGCATGATGAGTTTATGCACACTTTTCCCACTTGGGATATATGATGCTTTAGAGGATGATTCACAAGAAGTGTCTGTACATGGTAAGACTGCTATTCAGCAAAACAAACCAAAGGAAGAAACAAGTTATGGCCCATTTTCTTTTTTCAGTTGTCCAATTTGGGGAGAGAAATCATATTATAGTGTGCATTTAAAAATTATATTGAGCTGAGATTAATTTACTACTTTTTGTGTTCTTTTTAAAATTTACTTTGTGATAAATTCATTTTTCATTTTTTACTCATTTTTATGATAATGATGATACTGACAATTCATGAAACTGTTAATTATTCTCTTTTCCTGCCGATAATATGGATCAACGTTCTTTATGTTATCATACATCTATTTATGACTTCCAATGTTTATATCCTGATATAAACACTATAATCAGACTCTTCTGGTTCCTACAATTTTCCTTAACCTCTTCCAAAATGTTCCTTGAGCTTTGGAAAAGTTGATATGAGTATGATCTTTTCCTGCACACTTGGATTCCATGCCATAGCATAGGTCACCTATTATCAGTTTTTTGATCAGCTTTGATTCTCTGTTGTAACTACTACCCGTTACATAAAGACCTATTCATCCATGAACGTGATAGCTGACAACAGTCGCTAATTGATGTAAACTTGTTTAGAAGTCATTTGACATACATACGACATTGAATTAGCAAAGCAATAGGAATAGTTAACTCCTTGCTGGGATCTATGATAGCCTCACATATTAATTATTCATGTATTTTGTGCTGGCTCACAGTACCAAGCTTAGGTTCCCTCACTGCATTTCATGTACTTATGTGTAAAAAAACATGTGCTCTACAGCCATAAATATCTAGCACACAACCAATGGCCTCTTCTGTCGTATTGGTTACCCTCCTAGAACAACTACTATGCATGCTCATTTAAGGAGTATATTCTTGAACAGGCACAGTTTAAGGTCATACTTTAAAGAAAAATCATGGTAGTCACATGGGTAGGGGATGATTGCTGAGCTCAGAGTCATGAACACATCTATAAAATATTTCATTGATATACATAATGTCCCCGAGCATGCTAATCTTATACTGTAAAGTTTAAGCTGAAATAAAAGAAAACTAACTTTGGAGATACATTAGTAACAGAGAAATATGCACTTGAAGGTGCCTGATTTGCTTAGTCACTAATAATAGCTCCAAGTAAGCTAAAAGAATGCCTGGGAATATTCTGTAACTTTTACTAAGCTCTTAATCATGGATTGAGTAGCTCAAAATGGACAGGCTTATAGATAAGAGAGGAGTGGGTTTAAACTCCCAAACAATAGATACCCATTCTTAAACATGCTATTTTACCTTCTTATTTAAAGAATTTTTATAAGTAGAATATTGTCCACATATGGACAAACTTGACCATAAATTTTGTTAGCTGTTTCACAATCTTCAATTCTTAGATTTAAGATACTTCAAAAAGACACCAAGGTAGAAAGCTCCTTTCCTTCCCATGTTTCCTTAATTTCTTCTACCTTTTTATTATATCTCAGTAATTGCCAACATATCTCTGTCACTCACCTCTTTTCTGAACTGATGTTTTTTTTATGCTTTGATTCTCCTAGCAGTTTCTAAATATAACATCTTAATTTTCATCACTAATACCCACACCCATAATTCCTGCCAGAGAAAACTTTGAGTGACTCAGATAAAACTATTTTATTATTTTCCCTCTATCATCACTCCTGTGAATGCTTTAGCACATTACAGTCCTGAGATACATTCATTCTAAGTATCTTAGATGGACATCCTTTCTTTGTAAAGATAATGCCTTATTATGAAATCAGCATAGCAGATCAGGATCCCCTGACTCCCCATCCCACATGCTAAAAGCAATATTTCTGAGAATAGAAAGCAGGTGGTTTTATCCAGTATATCTCTACTTAATGATCAGCATACATATAGATGTGAGTCCATCATTATCCTAAACATAGTCTGATAAACCAAGCCACCCCCACCTTATGATTGAAGCGATCTCATAGTAAGGACAAAATAGATTCATTCTTCTTTATGCTTAATTTTTTTCTCATGGATTAGGCTATGTCCCTCTAGTAACCTGAGCTACAAAGGGTTTTGTTCTGCCTTTTTCAATAAATGGCAACCATATTTTTGTTCAAAAAGTTACACTGACCACCTATTGTTTTGACCACCTTGCTATGAACACCTCTCAACCACGTCTCTGTTTCACAGTTGTTATGACCAACTTGTTAGGTTCTGCTTCTGTAACCCGATCTAGTTGCCTGACAAATGCTCCCTTTGGAAACTCTTTATCCCTGAGCTATAAAATCCTTATCGTTCTGATATCCACTGCTGATTTCTTGAACCCTACCTCTACAAAGACAACCTATGTGCAGGAATAAGAAAGATAGCTTTAATTAATTACTAACTTTAATTAATCTGGTCATGATACTTCAGTTGGTATTCTTTCTCCTTGCATCTTTGGGATTAACTTCATGACTATAATGACCACATTTATATCTATCCCAGTCATCTCTTTAGTGATGACTTCTCTCATTATAATTTCTACCTATTTCTCTTCAGAAAGTAGTCTACAAGAATGCAGCAACATAGCAAGCTTCTACCTCCAATCCATGAAAGAAAGTTAAACAACACTATTACTATCACCAAGAACTAGATATTACTATATTGTTATGTTCAATTCTTTGCTATGGCTATCAGTCAAGCATACACTAGATTTTCACAGCAACTTCTGCCCTAATGACTGTTGAGCTGGTGGTAATGTCACAAATTGTGATAGATTAGTTCCACCTCAACAGAAAGCTGCATAACCGTTGTAGGTTCAGTCTCTCATGCACACAATGTCAACTTTCACATCATGGAACTAGAGATATGGATGTAAAGATGAATGTGATAAGTGGGAGATTATTACATAAAGGTTTAAAAAAATTGGATGTTGCTTTGTTTGCGAGCTGCCCAACCAGCACGGAGGCCTGATCTCTCGGCCCCAGGAGAACCAGCGTTGGGGTGAGTTCCTGGCCCGCGGTGCCAGCCGGGGACGGGGAGCTCGGTGGTTCCTTGGCCTTCTGTCCTTCTTGGGCTCTCTGCAGGGCCTCTATTCCCTGGGTACTGCCTCTTTCTTCCCGGCCCACCCAGCTTCCGTCCAGAGCCCTCCCCACTTAGGCCCCACCGCCCTCTCTTGGCGCGTGGCATTGGGCGCTGGGTCCCAGTCCTCGGGGAGCCTGGGTGGGCTGCAGTTCCTTTGTTTCTGTGGCCTGCCTGCACCAAGCAGGGTAGGCGCTTTGTTTGCTAGCTGCCCAACCAGCATGGAGGCCTGATCTCTCGGCCCCAGGAGAACCAGCATTGGGGTGAGTTTCTGGCCCACGGTGCCAGCCGGGGACGGGGAGCTTGGCGGTTCCTTGACCTCCTGTACTTCTTGGGCTCTCTGCAGGGCCTCTATGCCCTGGGTACTGCCTCTTTCTTCCAGGCCCACCCAGCTTCCGTCCAGAGCCCTCCCCACTTAGGCCCCACCGCCCTCTCTCGGCGCGTGGCATTGGGCGCTAGGTCCCAGTCCTCAGGGAGCCCGGGAGGGCTGCAGTTCCTTTGTTTCTGTGGCCTGCCTGCACCAAGCAGGGTAGGCGCTTTGTTTGCTAGCTGCCCAACCAGCACGGAGGCCTGATCTCTCGGCCCCAGGAGAACCAGCGTTGGGGTGAGTTTCTGGCGCCAGCCGGGGACGGGGAGCTCGGCGGTTCCTTGGCCTCCTGCCCTTCTTGGGCTCTCTGCAGGGCCTCTATTCCCTGGGTACTGCCTCTTTCTTCCCGGCCCACCCAGCTTCCGTCCAGAGCCCCCCCCCACTTTGGCCCCACTGCCCTCGTTTGGCGCGTGGCATCGCCCAGCCCAGCCTGTCTGGGCCCTAGGTCCCAGTCCTCGGGGCACCCGGGTGGCCTTCAGTTCCTTTGTTTCTGTGGCCTGCCTGCACCAAGCAGGGTAGGCACTTTGTTTGCGAGCTGCCCAACCAGCACGGAGGCCTGATCTCTCCCCGCTAGACGAGCCAGTGTTGGGCACGGAGACCTGATCCCTTGGTGCCAGGAGAGCCAACATTGGGGAGGCTGCGTTGGGTAGGCAAGGAGACCTGATCCAGTAAAAGAAGATCCATAAGGGAGCATTTGGAAGAAGAGATGGGCAGACGCCAAGGCAAGAATTCGCCCAACAAACTGAAAAGCAACATGAAGCCACCAGAAACCAGCGACCTCACAACGGAAGGACATGAACACCTTAATCAAGAAGGAGAAAAGATTGACTTCATGAAAGTGATTGACGCCCTTAAACAGCATGTAAAAAACGCCCTTATAGAAATGGATGAGAAATATAACAGAAAGTTTGAAGAATTGAATAAATCAGTGAATGATACCCTAGAAAACCAAGGAAAAACAGTCAAACAGATAATGGAAACAGTTCAAGACTTGAAAACTGAAATGGAGGCAAAGAAGAAAACACAAACAGAGGGCCGGCTGGACATGGAAAATCTAGGTAAACGAATAGAGACTACAGAAACAAGCATAACCAGCAGAATACAAGAGATAGAAGAAAGACTCTCAGTTTCTGAAGATACCATAGAGAAAATAAACACTATGATCAAAGAAAACAGCAAGTCCAACAAACTCTCATCACAAAACATTCAGGAAATATGGGACACAATAAAAAGACCAAACCTAAGAATAATAGGAGTAGAAGAAGGAGAAGAAGTGCAGCTCAATGGTCCAGAAAATATATTTAATAAAATTATAGAAGAAAACTTTCCCAACCTAAAGAAAGATATACCTATGAAGGTGCAAGAAGCATACAGAACACCGAATAGGCTGGATCAAAAAAAAAATCCCCTCGCCATATAATTATCAAAACAAAAAGCATACAGAATAAGGAAAAATTATTAAGAGCGGCAAAGGAAAAAGGCCAAATTACTTACAAAGGTAAACCTATCAGACTTACACCTGACTTTTCCATGGAAACCATGAAAGCCAGAAGGTCCTGGATAGATGTAATGCAGAAACTGAGAGACCATGGATGCAAGCCCAGATTACTATACCCAGCCAAACTTTCGTTCACTATAAATGGAGAAAATAAAATTTTCCAGGATAAAAACAAATTCAAACAATATGCAGCCACAAATCCAGCCTTACAGAAAGTAATAGAAGGAAAATCAATAACCAAGGAGTCCAACAATGACCACAATAACTCAGACATCTAGAGACCCTTCATCAACACAAACCAAAGAAGGGAAACACACAAATTCTACGACTAAAAAAAAATGACCGGAGTTAACAACCACTGGTCATTAATATCACTTAATGTCAATGGACTCAACTCACCTATAAAAAGGCACAGGCTAAGAGATTGGATAAGAAAACAGGATCCAACATTCTGCTGTTTACAAGAAACACACCTCAACCACAAAGACAGGCACCTACTCAGAGTAAAGGGTTGGGAAAAGGCCTATCAAGCAAATGGACCTAAGAAACAAGCAGGTGTGGCCATACTAATCTCTAACAAAGTTGACTTCAAACTTAAATCAATCAGAAGAGATGGAGAGGGGCATTTTATATTCATAACAGGAACAGCTCATCAGGAGGAAGTCTCAATCCTGAACATCTATGCCCCTAATATAAAAGCACCCACGTACATAAAAGAAACATTGCTAAAATTCAAGGCAGCCATCAAACCGCACACACTAATAGTAGGAGACTTCAACACTCCTCTCTCACCAATGGACAGGTCAATCAGACAGAACACTAACAGAGAAATAAGAGAATTAATGGAAGTAATGAAGCAAATGGACTTAACAGACATCTATAGAACATTCCACCCAAATAGGAAAGAATACATCTTCTTCTCTGCAGCTCATGGAACCTTCTCGAAAATCGACCACATAGTCGGTAACAAAGCAAACATCCACAGTTACAAAAAAATATTACTAACCACCTGTGTCTTATCAGATCACCATGGATTAAAGTTAGAATTCAACAACAATGCTACCCCCGGAAAGCCTACAAAGTCATGGAAACTGAACAGCCAACTACTGAACCATACCTGGATTAAGGAAGAAATAAAGAAAGAAATTAAAGTCTTCCTGGAATTCAATGAAAATAAAGAAACAACATACTCAAACTTATGGGACACTATGAAAGCAGTCCTAAGAGGAACGTTCATAGCATTAAGTGCCCACTTAAAGAAAACAGAGAAAGCTCACATTGGAGACTTAACAGCCCACCTGAAAGCTCTAGAAAAAAAAGAAGCAGACTCACCTAGGAGGAGTAGGAGACTGGAAATAATCAAACTGAGGGCTGAAATCAATAAAATAGAAACACAGAGAACAATCCAAAGAATCAATGAAACAAAAAGCTGGTTCCTGGAGAAAATCAACAAGATTGACAAACCCCTATCCAAACTAATCAAATGGCAGAGAGAGAATTTGCAAATTAATAAGATCAGAAATGAAAAGGGGGACATAACCACAGACACAGAGGAAATTCAGAGAATCATTAGATCTTACTACAAAAGCCTATTTGCCACAAAACTGGAAAATGTAAAGGAAATGGATACTTTCTTAGATAAATATCATTTACCAAAGTTAAATCAGGACCAGGTGTACAATCTAAATAGACCTGTTAGTCGCGAAGAATTAGAAGAGGTTATCAAAAACCTCCCTACCAAAAAAAGCCCAGGACCAGATGGTTTCAATGCGGAATTCTACCAGAACTTCCAAGAAGACCTAATACCTATACTCCTTATTGTATTTCACAATATAGAAACAGAAGAGGCACTGCCAAATTCCTTTTATGAAGCTACAGTTACTCTGATACCAAAACCGCACAAAGACTCAACCAAGAAAGAGAATTATAGACCAATCTCACTCATGAACATCGATGCAAAAATCCTCAACAAAATACTGGCAAACCGAATCCAAGAACACATTAGAAAAATTATCCATTATGATCAAGTAGGCTTCATCCCAGGGATGCAGGGTTGGTTCAACATACGAAAATCTATCAATGTAATCCATCATATAAATAAACTGAAAGAAAAAGACCATATGATCATCTCATTAGATGCTGAAAAAGCATTTGACAAAATTCAACATCCCTTTATGATAAAAGTATTGGAGAGATTAGGGATACAAGGGTCATACCTAAATATAATAAAAGCTATATACAGCAAGCCGACAGCTAACATCAAATTAAATGGAGAGAAACTCAAAGCCATCCCATTAAACTCAGGAACACGACAAGGCTGTCCACTCTCGCCATACCTCTTCAATATAGTGCTGGAAGTTCTAGCAATAGCAATAAGACAACATAAGGGGATCAAGGGGATTCGAATTGGAAAGGAAGAAGTTAAACTTTCGTTATTTGCAGATGATATGATAGTGTACATAAGCGACCCCCAAAACTCCACCAAAGAACTTTTACAGCTGATAAACAGCTTTAGTAATGTGGCAGGATACAAGATCAACTCCAAAAAATCAGTCGCCCTCTTATACACAAAGGATATGGAAGCAGAGAGGGAAATCAGAGAAGCTTCACCTTTCACGATAACCACAAACAGCATAAAATATCTTGGGGTAACTCTAACCAAGGAAGTGAAAGATCTATTTGACAAGAACTTTAAGGCATTGAAGAAAGAAACTGAGGAGTATACCAGAAAATGGAAGAACCTCCCTTGCTCTTGGATTGGGAGGATCAACATGGTAAAAATGGCAATTCTACCAAAGGCAATTTATAGATTCAATGCAATCCCCATTAAGGTCCCATCAAAATTCTTCACAGATCTTGAGAGGACAATAATCAACTTTATATGGAAAAACAAAAAAACCCAGGATAGCCAAAACAATCCTATACAATAAAGGATTGTCTGGAGGCATTACCATCCCTGACTTCAAACTCTATTACAGAGCTACAGTGATGAAAACAGTGTGGTACTGGTATAAAAACAGAGAAGTCGACCAATGGAATCGTATAGAAGACCCGAATTTTAACCCACAAACCTATGAACACCTCATTTTTGATAAAGGAGGCAAAAGTATACAATGGAAGAAAGAAAACATCTTCAACAAATGGTGCTGGCATAACTGGACGTCAACCTGTAGAAGAATGAAAATAGACCCATATCTATCACCATGCACAAAACTCAAGTCCAAATGGATTAAAGACCTCACTATCAGTCAGAACACATTGAACCTGATAGAAGAGAAAGTGGGAAGTACCCTACATCAGATGGGCACAGGAGATCGCTTCCTATGTGTAACCCCAACAGCTCAGACATTAAGGGCAACATTGAACAAATGGGACCTACTAAAACTGAGAAGCTTCTGTAAAGCAAAGGACACTGTCACCAAGACAAAAAGGCAACCTACTGACTGGGAGAAGATCTTCACCAACCCCACAACAGACAAAGGTCTGATCTCCAAAATATATAGAGAACTCAGGAAACTAGACTTTAAAATGCTAATTAACCCAAATAAAAAATGGGGCACTGATCTGAACAGAGAATTCTCAGCAGAGGAAGTTCAAATGGCCAAAAGACACTTAAGGTCATGCTCAACCTCCTTAGCGATCAGGGAAATGCAAATCAAAACAACTTTGAGATACCATCTTACACCTGTCAGAATGGCTAAAATAAAAAAACTCCAATGATAGCCTTTGCTGGAGAGGCTGTGGAGGACGGGGTACCCTCAACCATTGCTGGTGGGAATGCAATCTTGTGCAACCACTTTGGAAATCAGTGTTTCGGTTTCTCAGGAAATTTGAGATCAACCTACCCCTGGACCCAGCAATACCACTCTTGGGAATATACCCAAGAGATGCCCTATCATATGACAAGAGCATTTGTTCAACTATGTTCATACCCGCATTATTTGTAATAGCCAGAACCTGGAAACAACCTAGATGCCCTTCAATGGAAGAATGGATGAAGAAAGTGTGGAATATCTACACATTAGAGTACTATGCTGCGGTAAAAAACAATGACTTCTCGAATTTTGCATGCAAATGGATGGAAATAGAAAGCACTATCCTGAGTGAGGTAACCCAGACCCAAAAAGATGAAAATGGGATGTACTCACTCATAATTGGTCTCTAGCCATAAATAAGGGACACGGAGCCTACTATTGGTGATCCTAAAGAAGCTAAGTAAGAAGGTGAACCAAAGGAAAAACATATAGCTATCCTCTTGGCTATGGGAAGTAGACAAAGCTGCCGGAGAGAAAATTGAGATCTTGGGGGTGGGGTGGGGTGGGGGTAAGGGGAGATGGGGAGAGAAAAGGGAGAAGGGGAGGAAGGGGGGAACTCGGAAAAAAAGGAGGATTGGGATAAAGAAAGGTTGGATAGGGGAGCACGGAAGCACAATTCTTAGTTAAGGGAGCCACCTTAGGGTTGGCAAGAGATTTGAACCTAGAATGGCTCCCAGGTGCCCAAGCCGAGGTCCCCAGTAAATTCCTTGGGCAGCTGGGGATAGGCAACCTGAAATGACCCTATCCTATAGCAACACTGACGAATATCTTGCATATCATCATAGAACCTTCATCTGGTGATGGATGGAGATAGAGACAGAGACCCACACTGGAGCACTGGACTGAGCTCCCAAGGTCCCAATGAGGAGAAGAAGGAGGGAGAACAAGAGCAAAGAAGTCGGGACCACGAGGGGTGCACCCACCCACTGAGACAGCGGAGCTGATGTATTGGGAGCTCACCAAGGCCAGCTGGACTGTGACTGATAAAGCACGGGATAAAACTGGACTCTCTGAACATGGCGAACAATGAGGGCTGATGAGACGCCAAGGACAATGGCACGGGGTTTTGATCCTACGTAATGTGCTGGCTTTGTGGGAGCCTAGCCAGTTTGGATGTTCACCTTCCTAGATATGGACGGAGGGGGGAGGACCTAGGACTTACCACAGGGCAGGGAACCCTGACAGCTCTTTGGACTGGAAAGGGAGGGGGAAAGGAGTGGGGGGAGGGGGAGAAGGGTGGGAGGAGGGGGAGAAGGGTGGGAGGAGAGGGAAGGAAATGGGAGGCTGGGAGGAGGTGGAAACTTGTTTTTTTTTTCTCATTTTCTCAATAAAAAAAGATAAAAAAATTTGGATGTTATTTTAGAAAAATATTCTTTAGTATGTCTTTTTTATAAAAAAAAGATTTATTATGTATACAGTGTTCTGTATGCTAGCTGGCCAGAAGAGGGCACCAGATGTCATTACAGATGGCTGTGAGCCACCATGTAGTTGCTGGAAATTGAACTCAGGACCTCTGGAAGAGCAGTCAGTGCTCTTAACCTCTGAGCCATTTCTCTAGCTCCCCTTCTGTATATCTTTTTACTAAAATTGCTAGGAAGCTGGTTTTCCTTTTTTTTTCTCTAAAATTACCAGGTATCTATTTAAAAATTAGCAGGTTTGAAAGTTATAGGAAAATGGGTCTGCGACTAAACAATGGATTTGTGATAATTTCCCGTGTCTTTGTTAACACATTAATATAATGAAGGAAAAATTATTGAATTATTCATCCATGTATTTTAAAATATCATGGTCAATCACCAGTTATCTTCTTTACAAGTGGGTCATTCAGTTGATAATATCCTTGACAAGGACCTCAGGGAACTTCAGTAAACCAGTTGAGTTTGAAGACCCTTATCATTAGGAGAAAATCTTGTTTTACATCGGCATCAGAACAGCATGACTCTAAAAGGAGAAAAAAAGCATGATGCATGTGAAATATAGTAAGATGGGAGGATGGGATAGATAGGCTCTTATAGTCCCCAGAACCTCCAATGACTGACTCTCTCTTGGATGAGATAGGTTCTTATAGTCCCCAGAACCTCCAATGACTGATACAGCTGCTTACACACCCGTTGCTAAGTTTACAGCTTTATACTGTCCAACTCAGAAAACGTTTTCTTTTTTCCCCCTTTCCTATTCCTATTTGTGCCCAATGGACCCAAACCTAAACTTTGTACCATGACACTCTAGACCTCTCTGAAGACATACAATTGCCTGTGAGAGTATTTACAGAATTCCTTTACTGAGTTTGACTGCTTTCTTGAATTATAACTTAGGAACCCTCGCTGTCTCTGCTTATTCCTTCTACAAGAAGCTGGGCATAGCTCTAGTTTGCCTACTCTATTGTTTTTGTTTGCTTGTTTTCCCTCCTATATTCAAATAAAATTTACCTCAAGTTTCTAAGTAATATTGAAATTATTTTATAAATAAGACTATGACATTGAAAATGGAACTGTTTCTAATGAAGTAGGTTTGTAAAATACACGAAAAGGCTTTTTTTTCTTAACATGAGATCGAGAGCTCTATATTCATACTAGTCCTCACAGAAGTTGTTAACACTGTAGGAATCTTGAAACTTATCTTCTGTAGTTCACAGAAAGACTTCAGGTTTCATCATTCAACACTTCTCTCCATGATAATATTTACCAATACCTTTCAAATACATTTTGGGAGCTAAGGTCTCTATACCCCTGCCCCCAATGTAGCAAGGTTAATTTAGTTCATGAAAATATGGATTCATGATCGAAATTCTCTTGTCCAAATAATATTTTCTCTTTTTTCCTGATCCTGTCATTGTCAACATCATTACCCATCATACTTTTCCTTTTTCTCTCCTCTGGCAATTTTAATGCAAATGAAAGCACCTCTGTACCCCAACTTCTTTCTAATTAGTTAATATATATGCTAGTTATATATTAATTATTGGTATATATATTTTTATATAACTATTTCTATAGTCTAAAGAGACAATGCAAATTAGATGTGTTATAGTCTCTGGAATGGTTTAGATTAGCAGAAGACAGAGAATTTTAGGTGATAATGATACTCTCCACATGAATGCCTTGCACAATTTTGTGTTAATATTCCCTCTGGAGAACAATAGAAACATTTTTTTAAACATCCTATGGGATATGAGATAACTGATATCAAAAGGTTTTGTACAGGTGAGACTCATGTAGCCAGTCCTCAATCAGGTGAGAGAGATTATTTCCACACTGTGAGCTCAGAGACACATTATTGCAGATTTGGTAAATATGCATATTTTAATCTATTTCAGTACATTTACAATGAGAGTACGCTACTGGTCTTTGGAAAGGAAACATTAAACTTAATAGCCTAGCATACTTTTAAATGTTTATTATTATGATAAATAGGAAATACTGTCTTTGGAATGATGCAATTCTCTAAAATCAATGTTTTCCTTATAAGAAACAGGTACGTGAAAATCATTCATTACTATGTGGGAATAAAAGGATGCATTTGATATATTAATGTTTAAGGTTCTTTTTTAAGATGCTAAAGTATAGAAGCATTCTCAAATATTTTCATCTAAAGTAGCTAGATGAGATTAGACTGACCAAAAACCATCCATTTTCACAAAAATCCTGGAAGATAACATCTCTAACAAAATTTGGAGAGATTCTTAATATAGAATAACAACTTTGACAATTCTTCTGGGATTCTTCAGCTTTGTGATGAGCGAATTCAATTCATGATTAGAGTAATGTATATATTACAGTACATTATGAAAATTTTTACATCCTTCTAAAATGATATTACTTTTTACTTACAGTGGGCATACACCTCAGAATTATTTTAAGAAGTTGACTAACTACTTCTCAGCTAAACTTCAGACCAAACAAAACAGTGAGGATACTTAAATATATAATAAAGAATAATAGTACCACGTATAGGAGTGTTTCTGAAATCTCACTAAGCACCTGCTTCTTCACAAATATAACATATCACCTTATCAACCTTAAGATCTTCACAATGCACCTGATATCTGCCTAGTAAGACTAAAAAACAAAATGATTGCACTGTAATTTTTTGACAATTGAGGGAACTGGATACAGAACGTGTTCCTTGGATATATTGAATTGTGTGAGTCTGTATTCTTCCCAGGCTATTTTCCAGGGCTCCTTTTCATAATATAGCACAAATCATGGATTAAGAAACACATTTTGAGAGGCTAGAGGAGGGTTTTGCATGTAACTTTTTAATTTAAGCTCTTAGCTAAAGAAATTAGGACAGCTAATTAGTATTCTCAGACTATAGTAGCCTATGCGTAGAAGTAAATTCAAGAGTGAGAGTCTCTGAAAGACACAAGACCAGTTTCACTGAATTTAGGATTGGTGATTCTTTAAGACAGCACCCCGAAGAAGCAGATTCTTCCCAGTGCAAGTTCTGTCACACAGAAGGAGCCTCGGTTTGTGATGTTAGGACAATCATTGTTCTGGAAGTCAGAATCTTATGCTATGTTAGGGTGTACAGCACATGGGACCTTCCATTTTGAGTCATTTAGGTAACTCATCAAGATGCTTTGATGAATTTCAGTTTTATTGCCTCTTCAGTATGCGTATTTTTCTTGGCTTTATAATTTATGAACGTAGTTGTCCTTTAGTGAACACAATAGATAACAACAATCAATACCTTAGTTATGTTAATGTTTTTATAATCTGAAGGGCAGTATCAATAGTATATGAGTATCATTGTATGCAAAATATGGTAGAGAGTATTTCACTTGAAACAGTCAAGTACTTTCTACATTGCAAAAGACACTTGATTTAATCTGAAAGCATTAAATACTGAAGATGCATAGATTTCAAAGGCTCTAATTTCACAAAGGATGCTACGTGAAAGGCACACATAATTTTATTTTTCCAATAATGAAAAGAATTGTGAAAAATATGAATCTGCTTAACAGTAACTTTAAAAGTAAACTTTAAGTAGAGTGTTTACTATTAGAAATATATTTTGATTTAAGTGCTTCCTAACATCGCTAAGAAAACTAATTCCTTTCTTTGCTACACATGAAACATTCTATACTCTTAACTTCTCACCCACAGACCTATACAGTCATTCTGTTTAGAGAGATCTAAACCAATTTTCATTTGTCAAAAGGTAATCATATCTGTCTTTGTACAGAAAGATTTTTGACTGAAGCTTTATGATAAATGTAGCATCAATGAAAAAATGTCCGAGGAAGGAAGAGAGCATTGATTATACCTGTCATTAAATGCTTGAGGAAGACTCACAATTATTTTCATATTAAAGAATATAAATTTATTCTTTGTAATTTATTTTTAAATATGTGCCTGAATGTGTAAGAAAAATAACTTCATTGCAGTCATTGACAATATATAGATTAATGATAAATAAAGCAAAGGTAAACAGTCAATGAAATGGTTAAAATCACGTAGTATTTGATGAGAGTGAGATATTTCTCATTAATTGGCCTTAAAAGACCAGCAGGTCTTCAGCTTAATTGTTCATTTTATACAGTATTTTTAAATAAAGAAGACAAATTATAATTTTTAAAGTCAGTTATATAAGCTGTTTCTTTTTGGCTTATTTCTTATCAGAGATCATACATTGTAAATAAATTTTGTTATGCTTTTATTATTGACACTTAAATGCAAGTACATTAATTAGACATTTTCATAATTCTTATTTAAATAGTGAAAGAGAGTTGTGGAGAAATAGTACAGCAGTTAAGAAGACTTATTACTCTTTTTATTTTCTTTTTTTTAATTTATTTATTTATTAAGGATTTCTGCCTCCTCTCCGCAACCGCCCCCCCATTTCCCTCCCCCTCCCCCGATCAAGTCCCCCTCCCTCATCTGCTCGAAGAGCAATCAGGGTTCCCTGACCTGTGGGAAGCTCAAGGACCGCCCACCTCCATCCAGGTCTAGTAAGGTGAGCATACAAACTGCCTAGGCTCCCCCAAAGGCAGTAAGTGCAGTAGGATCAAAAACCCACTGCGATTGTTCTTGAGTTCTCAGTATTCCTCATTGTCCACTATGTTCAACTAGTCCGGATTTATCCCATGCTTTTTCAGACCCAGGCCAGCTGGCCTTGGTGAGTTCCCGATAGAACATCCCCATTGTCTCAGTGTGTGGGTGCACCCCTCTCGGTCCTGAGTTCCTTGATCGTGCTCCGTCTCCTTCTGCTCCTGATTTGGATCTTGAGATTTCTGTCCGGTGCTCCCATGTGGGTCTCTCTCTCTGTATCCTTTCATCGACTGATGAAGGTTAATATTCATGAGGATGCCTATGTGTTTGTCTTTGGATTCACCTTCTTATTTAGCTTCTCTAGGAACATGAATTATAAGCTCAATGTCCTTTATTTATGGCTAGAAACCAAATATGAGTGAGTACATCCCATGTTCCTCTTTTTGGGTCTGGCTTACCTCACTCAGGATAGTGTTTTCTATTTCCATCCATTTGTATGCAAAATTCAAGAAGTCCTTGTTTTTTACTGCTGAGTAATACTCTAATATGTATATATTCCATACTTTCTTCATCCATTCTTCTGTTGAAGGACATCTAGGTTGTTTCCAGGTTCTGGCTATTACAAACAATGCTGCCATGAACATAGTTGAGCATATACTTTTGTTGTATGATAGGGCATCTCTTGGGTATATTCCCAAGAGTGGTATTGCTGGATCCAGGGGTAGGTTGATCCCAAATTTCCTGAGAAACCGAAACACTGCTTTCCAGAGTGGTTGCACAAGTTTGCATTCCCACCAGCAATGGGTGAGTGTACCCCTTTCTCCACAACCTCTCCAGCAAAGGCTATCATTGGTGTTTTTTATTTTAGCCATTCTGACAGGTGTAAGATGGTATCTTAAAGTTGTCTTGATTTGCATTTCCCTGATCGCTAAGGAAGTTGAGCATGACCTTAAGTGTCTTTTGGCCGTTTGAAGTTCTTCTGTTGAGAATTCTCTGTTCAGCTCAGTGCCCCATTTTATAATTGGGTTGATTAGCCTTTTACGGTCTAGTTTTTTGATTTCTTTATATATTTTGGAGATCAGACCTTTGTCAGTTGCGGGGGTGGTGAAAATCTTCTCCCAGTAAGTGGGTTGCCTTTTTGTCTTAGTGACAGTGTCCTTTGCTTTACAGAAGCTTCTCAGTCTCAGGAGGTCCCATTTATTCAATGATGCCCTTAGTGTCTGTGCTGCTGGGGTTATATGTAGGAAGTGGTCTCCTGTGCCCATGTGCTGTAGAGTACTTCCCACTTTCTCTTCTATCAGGTTCAGTGTGTTCAGACTGATATTGAGGTCTTTAATCCATTTGGACTTGAGTTTCGTGCATGGTGATAGATATGGATCTATTTTCATTCTTCTACAGATTGACATCCAATTTTGCCAGCACAATTTGTTGAAGATGCTCTCTTTTTTCCATTGTATACTTTTAGATCCTTTATCGAAAATCAGGTGTTCATAGGTTTGTGGGTTAAAGTCAGGGTCTTCTATTCGATTCCATTGGTCGACTTCTCTGTTTTTATGCCAATACCAAGCTATTTTTAATACTGCAGCTCTGTAATAGAGTTTGAAGTCAGGGATGGTAATGCCTCCAGAAGATCCTTTATTGTATAAAATTTGTTGGGTATCCTGGGTTTTTTGTTTTTCCATATAAAGTTGATTATTGTCTTCTCCAGATCTGAGAAGAATTTTGATGGGATTTTGACGGGGATTGCATTGAATCTATAGATTGCCTTTGGTAGAATTGCCATTTTTATTATGTTGATCCTCCCAGCCCAAGAGCAAGGGAGGTCCTTCCATTTTCTGGTGTCTTCTTCAATTTCTTTCTTCAAAGACTTATAGTTCTTGTCAAATAGATCTTTCACTTCCTTGGTCAGAGTTACCCCAAGATATTTTATGCTATTTGTGGCTATCGTGAAACCCCAGTCTCCAAATCTGTTTCCAGGAATCAATTCTCAGTTATAAAGCTCTCAAGGATCAGACACACACATAGGGTATAATCACACATGCAAGCAAAGCATTCATGCTTCTCAGGGAACCTGGAACACATATGTTGTTCATACAAACAATCAGGTTAAATGCTCATATACATAAAATTACATAAATTTTAATTTATTTAAAATAGTGGGATAAAGATATCTTTCAAATTTGGTGAAGTGAATCAATTTCCAAAGATGAGGTGAAACATACAAAGGTAATTTTGTGTCTGTCTCAGATATCAAATTCTGCCTTAGAATAGTTCACAGTTCTCTTTACAATGAACTGCAGGTGTAGCAAGAATCAGAAAGAGCACTATGGATAAGTGAGCTTTCTAGAATATATTAACTGCACTACATCTTGGTTTGCATGATGATGATGACTTTTCATAAGCAAAAGCTAGAAAATTTTTGGCTTTGAATGTCTGTTATAAAATATTCCAACTATAAAAATAGACTTTAATGAAAAAAGTGATGTTTAATGCTTAAATATGATGATAAAAATTCCATTTCTGAAAAATAGATTGAACAAAAGAGATCAAATATAGACTATCTTTCACCCCTTCTCTAAAGCCATAAATTCATTTTTTAAATTTTCTTGTTTTCTAAGAATATGAAATTTTTAGATAGCTGAGTATTAAAATATTTTACTTGAGATGATTACCATGATCTGATCCTACAACAAATTCTAACACTTAATTATCCTAAGTATGAAGATAATTTGTTTTCAAACATGTACAGTAAGATATTATAAAATACTACTTCATTTTAATATAGTCACAGAATATGTGAGTAGTTTAAGGTATGCTTTTCAGAAGTAGAAGAAAAGTAGACATTTAGATATTTAATAATATATCAAGGCCTATTGGCACCATTTACAAAATATCATGTTAAAATATTGCCAGATTATTTGTATGTTTTTGGCTCTTCTTCTTCTTTGTTCAATAATAATACATAGAAATAAGTGTATTATTACTTATAAATGTAAGTAATTAATGTGTAACGTAAGTTGAAGATAGAAATTTTATAGAATGTATGCCGAGGCAACTTTCCCTGATCACTTTCAAGGATAGTCAAAGTTTTCTGAATAAAGAAAAAGCTTACATATGTGATATTTCACCAGAATTTTTGTCCATGGAACAATAGATTAAATAATCAAGGAAATTTTACATTGTTTTATATTAAATAAACAGGAAAATTAGTCAGAGCCATGTTAAAGTCAGAAAGTTTGTGTGTGAAGAGTTATGTGGAGAATGTGTCACTTTCAGCATCTTTTGTGACGACAGTAAAAATCTTGAAATTGAGTGCAGAGAGGAGAAATAGCAGTTTAATAATGCAGATGTACAACAATTTTATGGGAAATAAATATATTTTGTTTAAAATTATCTATCATATCACATGCTAAAACTAACCCCTTTATCTTTTGCAGATGACACATACTTTTTCCTTCCCATTCATGAACCATGCAGCTGAGTATCAATGTGACCAATTTCCTTCTCCTTGGCTTGACACAGGACCCCAGGAGGAAGAACATAGTGCTTGCCATTTTCCTGTTCTTTTATATGGGGACATTAGTGGGTAACTTGCTGATCATTGCCACCATCAAGACAAGCCAGGCACTTGGGAGTCCCATGTACTACTTCCTGTTCTACTTATCCTTGTCTGACACCTGCTTCTCCACAACTGTAGCCCCTAGAACCATTGTGGATTCGCTTAGGAAGGCAGCCTCTATCTCTTTCAGTGAGTGCATAATCCAAGTGTTTACTTTCCATTTATTTGGCTCCCTGGAGATCTTCATCCTCATCCTCATGGCTGTTGACCGCTATGTGGCCATCTGTAAGCCTCTTCACTACACGACCATCATGAGTCGCCAGGTCTGTGGGATGCTGGTGGCCATAGCATGGATGGGATCCTGTGTGCATGCTTTAGTTCAGACACTTCTGGCCTTGAGTTTACCCTTCTGTGGTCCCAACGAGATTGACCACTATTTCTGTGACTTGCAGCCACTGTTGAAACTTGCCTGTTCAGACACCTATGTGATCAACCTTCTCTTTGTGGCTAACAGTGGAACCCTTTGCACAGTGAGTTTTCTCATGCTCATGGTCTCATATGTCATCATCCTTTATTCCTTGAGAAATCACAGTGCTGAAGGGAGGAAAAAAGCCCTGTTCACTTGTGTCTCTCACATCATTGTAGTTGTCTTGTTTTTTGTGCCTTGCATATTTATATACACACGTCCTGCAACCACCTTCCCCATGGACAAAATGATATCGGTGTTTTATACAATTTGTACACCCTTTCTCAACCCTCTCATTTACACACTGAGGAATGCAGAAGTGAAAAATGCCATGAGGAAGCTCTGGAGCAGAAAAGTTTCAGGCGATATATAAGGAATCAAAATACGCTTCAATAAAGAAAATTTTAGCTTTTAGTTATATGTTTAGAATAACACCTTCCTGGGGAAGGAATTATTTTCTTTTGGAAAAGAAGATGTAGCAGGGAGTTGTGAGTCTTTATCTCATTCACTGTTTTAAATGTCGAAACCTATTAGGTCTATGTTCTGAGCAAACATTTTATATTCAGAACACTGGAATGTTTGCCTTTTCTCAAATTATTTTATTTTTCTTATAGATTTTTTTTATTTCTGATTGTGATTATGTTTTCTCAACATTCTTCCATTTGTGTCTTCAATTAAAGGAATGTAATGTATTCAGAAATATATACTTTTTTTCATGCTACAACGTGAGTGTGCTGTATGTGAATTGTGTTTGTGTGTGAAAGTCTTTCTCTGTGTTTGGCTGTGCATGTGTGATCATGTTCTTCTTCTACATATTCCTTATTCTTATCACCTAACTATAGAAAAATCTTTAAAGTTTATCAGCTTCTAAATGTACTTAGATCTCATTTTGTATAAGATATCTCTTAAAGGAGCTATGCCCCTGCTTGCATCTAGCAAACAGACCCCACTCAAGAAAATGACACGACAAAACCATGCTTAACTTTGTTATTTTGTGTTTAAGATTCCATTTTCAGCTTTCTCAGGTTTTATATGGATACAGTTAACTACATTGGGCACCAATTTGTGAGAGGAGGCCGCTTGGTCATTACTTCTCAGCTGCTCATCCCCAAAATAATCACACAGAAACTGTATTAATTAAACAAGTGCTTGGCCCATAATCTTAAGCTTCTTATTTTCTTACTATGATATCTAATTTTAACCCATCTCCATTAATCTGTGTGTCACCATGTGGTTGTGGCATACCAAGTAAAGTTCCCAGTGTCTGTCTCTGAAGGGACTACATGGCTTCTCTCTTGACTCCACCTCCTTTCTTCCAGCATTCACTTTACTTTTCCCCACCTAAGTAAGTTCTGCCCTATCAATAGGCCAAGGCAGTTTCTTTATTCACCAATGGTATTCACAGTGTATAGTGGGGAATCCCACATCAATATCTATATGAAGCAAAGAGAAAATTAAAACTAAAAACAGAAGAAGTACTCTGAAATTTATCATCAGCTTTTCTTCCTATATCTTCCTATTTTCTGTTTCATGATACTTAACACCATATCAGTCCATGTGGACAATTTTGAATCAATATTTTTAGATGAGGTTATCATTCAATTGAACTTGAAAGTATCTAAGGAGAAGACAAAGTTTAGTTTCAATAGAAGTATCTTCAGCATTAGAATCACAAGCATTCTAATGGGTGTCATTTATAAGGGAATGCACATGTGGATGAGTTTTCTTTAATAGAGGTTTCAAGATCCTTTTCTCAGATCAGCACATAGATGTAAATGCTTTCTGTGGTGATTAAGCTGTCCTTTTGGAAAAGCATCCTTTAAGGCCATTGTGCTTAATTCTTTCAGTCATAGAACCATGCAACTTCAGTTGCAGAAGTAGCAAGCCAACCATGAACCTAGGGAAACTGTATGTGCTATGTATCTTCAGGTCTTTGTCCTAGAGTTGTAGGTAAGTTAGAATATATCTATCTCCTCTTATGTATTACAGATTAATGAGGAAAGTTGACAAGAAAACAATGGTAGTCCCAGCACATTTGGAATCAAACTCAATCAATGGTTTTATGAACGGCTATTCTTTTTGACATCTTACTCACTTAAAAATATAAATTACTCAACACCAATGAGCTTCTATCCTAGAAGTTTGGAGCAAATGATTCTGTGCTTCCTGATTTGTTTATCTAGAAGAGGTAAATACTTACAGACTAACTTGATCCTGTTCCTGTCTTTTCTAAAGCACACAGGACTAGGGGAAGCACTCTTTCTCTAAAATAATGTTCATCTTAAAGCCCCTTTCTACTTTTTTTAGTACTTGAGACTTCAGAGTTTTTCCAGTGACTAGCATCTTTTTATTTCCTTTATGACTCCCTATCTCAAAGGCAGCACAATACAGATATGTCATTATCTTATCATTGTCTTTATAAACTTATGCTTCCTTTTTATAAAAAATAGGGCTTTTAAATTTTATCATAAATGCAAAAAAATTGATAACTCATTCCATTCTATAAACATTGTTTTCTGAGTTTGAAAAGAAGACTCTTTACAATTAAAGTTTAATCAATTCTCAAATAATAAACATAATACAGAAAAAATTAGCAAAGAGGTAACATATTATTATACCTTATTACTTGAATTAATAAATACTGATACATACATTAAAATATTAAAATATGTTTATTATATTTCCAATTTATATAATTATTTTGGTTTGAATTGCCTGACTTCCGACAAACTAATAAAAAAAGATATAAAGAAAATCATGCAGAGAAATAGTCACTCTTAAAGTACATGGGCAAACATGGTAGAAACACTTTTACTCTTAGCACTCGGGAGGCATAGCTATAAAGGTCTCTGAGTTCAAGGCAAATTTGGTCTACATAGGGAGTTCCAGGACAACTATAATTACATAGTGAGACACTGACTCTGATTACAAAAGCAAACAAATGAAAGAAAGAAGGAAGACTGGAGGTGGAATATAGATTTGTAGCTGAGCTGAACTGTAGCAATCTAATTCACTGGAAAACTTAAGGTATATATAACCATAGACAGTTGAGTATCCAACAGTAGAACCAAAATTCAATTAAAAAGCCATTAACAAAAAAATAAAAAGAAAGAAAATAAAAAAGAAATATGAAATAAAATACTCAATCTTTTATCAGAGTTTTGGGATCCCACAATGTCACCTTATTTTTTTCCTTGGTTCATATGCAGAATGTCCCATAACTTATGTACTAAGCAGAAAACGGACTTTGTTTCTGGAATAAAAGTGACAGTTTTATACATCTATTTTAACCTTGTAGCATAATGTTTTGGAAGTTTGGCATGCAATTACATATTGGTAACTTGTTCTTATTTAGTATTAAGAGGTCTGCTACTCTATAGTCATTCCCTTGAGGGTATTTTTTATATTTTTATTACCAGCTTACGGCTGTTATGAGTAATAGTCCTTTCAAAATTTCTGTGCAATTCATGTACACACAAACTTCTAGTTTTCTTGCATAGGAACCTATAACTGTAACCATAAATAAAAATGCAATTATGCTATTTGCAAGAACATGGTTGGAGCTTATTATAATTATAGTAAACAAAATGAACCAGACATAGAAAGTAAAAGAATGTTACATTTTCAATTTTTTTCTCTAATCTAAACTATTTATCCATCGGTCCATGTATCAACCTGCCTATATGTAACCTATTTATTCATCTATCAATTAATTACATGGACTAGAAGATGAATTATTAAAGGGAAGACTCTAAAAGTAGCTAATAAAAAGGAACAACATAGAATTATAGAAGGAGGGGAAAATATCACACATTGTCATCATATACTGGCTATATATTTATCTGTGCATAGACAAACATGCATTTGTATATCTGTGTATATGTGAAATATACATACAGACAGCAGAGGGGCTGGAGAAGTGAGAGTGGAGAAATTGATATTGCAGAGGCAAAATAAAACCTATAATTGAATACATACATAGATGTGTACATGTGTGAATGTCATGATGAAAATTATTATTTAATTATATATATATTTATTTATTTAAGTGTTGGTGTAGGGTAAAGTCAGGACATAACAGGAGGCTATAATTGGAAGGTCAGTGTCCAACTTGCAGGAGCAGATTCTCTCTGATTACTTGGGTTCTGGAAATCACAGTTCTGGCTTGAGAGCACATGCCATCACACTAGCTCTGAAGCCCAATATTTTATATGCTATCTAAAAAGTCTTTTTATATTAATTAATTAATTAACTTTACATCCTGCTGTGTTTCTCCTCTCTCCACTCCTCCCATTTACTTCCTTCTTCCCCTCTGTTCCCACCCCTGAAACTTCTCCTCCTTCTTCCCTTTTCAGGAAAGGTGCAGGCTTCCTATGGACATTTATTACTGCTAGGAGCCTTAGCTGGAGTCAGCCTTGTACAGTCCTGAAAGATTCCCTTGTACTCTACGTTTACATGGCCTCAAAATCTCCCTCACTTTTCAGTAGTATCATTCTTTACTCTCCCTTTCTGTCCCCAGAACCTGATCCCTCATGTTCTCATCCCCACCCACAAAATATTTTCTACTTCCTTTTCCCAGGGAGATCCAAACATCCCTCCTTGAATTCTCCTAGTTACCTAGTATCTCAGGGACTCTGGGTTGTAGCATGATTATTCTGTATTTCACAGATAATATCCACTTATGAGTGAGTACATACTATGTTTGTCTTTCTGGGTCAGAGTTACCTCACTCAGGATTATTCTTTTTTCTAGTTCAATCCACTTGTCTTCAAATTTCATGATATCATTGTTTTTAATGGCTGATTAATATACCATTGTGCAGATGTATCACATTTTCTTCATCCATCCCTCACTTGAGGGACATATATGTTGTTTCCAGGTTCTTCCTTTTACAAATAAAGATGCTATGAACATAGTTGAGCAGGTGTTCTTGTTTTACGATGGAAAATTCTTTGGGTATATGACTAAGTGTGATATAGTTTGGTCCTGTGATAGATTGAGTTCCAGTGTTCTGAGAAACTGCCATAAAATCATACTGGAAAAGACTTGTTTGGCATTATTATAAATGTATGCTGACTTTTTAAGGAATTTTCATAAGATGTCAGAAAACTATTGTGTCATTGTTAACACCGACTTCACACTTGTCATCATCAGTCTTTCAATATTGCCTTGAGTTCTTTACAATCCTCTCTTACAATAAATTTAAGTCAACATGATCTAAGGAAGTAATATTTAAGTCTTCATGTGTATAATGTTTTTTGTTCTGTAATAAAAATATCTCTTGATTGTATTTCTTTATTATTTATGTGTCTATGTGAGCACATGCACTTGCCAGGGTGCGCAAATAGAGGTGATTGGACAACATTGGGAGTTACATGTCGCCTTCTACTATATGGGTCCAGAAAAAGAGCTGAGGTCATTAGACATGGTGGTTGGTTCCTTTACCCACTGAGACATTCCTCCCGTCCTTAGATCTCATCTTTACGTTCTGTGCATTTTGTGTGTGAGTCCACTCTTACTGTGACCTTTAGCTTTCCTCATCAATGACTCATCTCTTTTTTTACTGGAAGCCTGTACACAAAAGCTTGCTTCTGAGCTATTTCAGAACTGAATTATTTTTTAAATATCAAAGGCTTTAAATGTCACAACCAATTATTTCTGATGCATAAAGACATTTGATATGGTGTTAATTTTGTTAATAGAATCGTAAAAGGTATTCCATTGAGGAAGTTTTGTTTGATTTGTCATTATATTCAATACAAATCTTGTAACAGGAAGGCTACTTATTTTTCCTGGCAGCTCAGCCCAAAATAAACACACAGATACTATATTAATTAAATCACTGCTTGGCCCATTAGTTCTTGCTTCTTATTGTTTTTTTTTTTTTAAATTTCTTTTTGACGTTCCTATTTGGAGTTCTGTCCAGAACATTGTAAAAAAGTACATCATTTCAGGTGATGTGGGATTTCCCTCTGTATGCTGTGATTACCATTAATGAATAAAGAAACTGCTTTGGACCTATAGCAGAAGAATGATAGGTAGGGAGGGCTGAACTGAATTCTGGGAGAAAGAAGGGCAGAGCCAGATAGAAGCCATGGAGGTACCAGAGACAGATACACTGAAACTTTAGTAGGTAAGCCAAAGACATGTGGCGATACACAGATTAATAGAAAAGAAATGGGTTAAGTTAACATGTAAGAATTAGCCAATAGAAATGTATGGGGAACAGTGGATACAATCTCCAAAATGAACCCTGTTTTACTGGGTAGACAGACGTTACCTGTGTTTATTTAATGCACAATTGGTCTTAAAATTAAAATTTATTTTGTAAAACTACTTATTTAAGTGACATTTCAAAAATGCAGTTAAACTGGGGATATGGCCCTGGGCACCTGGGAGCCCCTCTAGGTTCAAGTCTCTTGCCAACCCTAAGATGGCTCCCTTAATTAAGATATATACTTCCCTGCTCTCATATCCACTCTTCCTTTATCCCAAACATTCCATTACCCCAAGTGCCCCCATCCTCCCATCCTCACTTTTCTCTCCCCATCTCCCCTTACTCCTATCCCACCCCACCCCCAAGATCTCAATTTTTTGCCCGGCAATTTTGTCTACTTCCCATATCCAGGAGGATAACTATATGTTTTTCTTTGGGTTCACCTTCTTATTTAGCTTCTTTAGGATCACAAATTATAGACTCAATGTCCTTTACTTATGGCTAGAAACCAATTATGAGTGAGAACATCCCATGTTCATCTTTTTGGGTCTGGGTTACCTCACTCAGGATAGTGTTTTCTATTTCCATCCATTTGCATGCAAAGTTCAAGATGTCATTGTTTTTGACCACTGAGTAGTACCTTGGGCAGCTGAGGATAGGGAACCTGAAATGGCCCTATCCTATAGCCATCCTGATGAATATCTTGCATATTACCATAGAATCTTCATCTGGTAATGGATGGAGATAGAGACAGAGACCCACATTGGAGCACCGGATGAGCTCCCAAGGTCTAAATGAGGAGCAGAAGGAGGGAGAACATAAGCAAGGAAGTCAGGACCACGAGGGGTGCACCCATCCACTGAGACAGTGGGGCTGATCTATTGGGAGCTCACCAAGGCCAGCTGGACTGGGACTGTGTAACGGCGTAAATGAATGAAGACAGATTGTAAAAATATATACAGCTTTAGTGGAGAAATAGACTTACAGAACCACCGTTCAGCGGAGAACAGGAAAGCAGAAGCAGCAGCTGGGAGCACGCTAGCCAAATTAATAGGCAAACATTAGCCCGAAGTGAACATGCCCCCTAAGGGGCGGGACTTATCCCTACATCTCCCTTTTTTGTCTAAATAAGACAGAACCAAACCAAATACAACTATATACAATAATAACTAATAATAAATATAACAAGCAATATTGAGAATCAAAAGTTTTGCTAAACATTCTATCTCAAGGAGTCTAAATAATGTAGAGAATAACTACAATTATATAATCTTCAACTCCGTCAAAGATCTGAGTAGGGAATAAATATTACTTAACAAACGAGATATATCCAAAATGTGCAACAATTGGCAGAGACAACTGACTACCTGGGCAATCACCCAAAGTCTTGTTTGCAATGTTGAGTCAACCAACTTTGGCTAAGGCCTAACATAACTGACATACCATTATTAAAGGCAAGGAACTTGCTTAGAATTATCCTACCCTGTCTTGGCAGGATAAGACAATCCTGTTTCATTGTCAGAAGTTGAGGTATGAACTGGGATAAAACCAGACTCTCTGAACATGGCGGACAATGAGGGCTGATGAGAAGCCAAGGACAATGGCACTGGGTTTTGATCCTACTTCATGTTCTGGCTTTGTGGGAGCCTAGTCAGTTTGAATGCTCACCTTCCTAGACCTGGATGGAGGGAGGGGGACCTTGGACTTTCCACAGGGCAGGGAACCCTGACTGCTCTTCGGACTAGAGGGACTAGAGAGGGGGGGAGGAGAGAGGGGAGGGGAAGAGGAGTGGGAGGAGAAGGAGGGAAATGGGACGCAGGGAGGAGGCAGAAATTTTTTTTTCAATAAAAAATGCAGTTAAAATAGAGAGTTTTACAGTAGTGGTTATAAAACCACTTTCATTTTTCAGTGTCTTTCTGTATGTGTGTTTGAAGCCACAGGTATTTGCAACATTGTTTCTCATCTTGCATTTCCTATTCAGTGTTGCACATCAACATGACTTATGCCATTAAAATTCTTATTAATATCATTTTGCCCAAAGAAAGGTCAAGTAGTTGCAATGTATAAGATGCATACATAGGAAAGGTATATTAACTAAGCATAATAAAACACAACTTTATAGTAATATATGTCTCTGTTCAAAATTTTAAAATAGACAAGAATTAGTATCAATTCATTTTATTAGAAAAAGTCTCTTAGAAGGAGAGGGGGATTAAAAACACGTAGTACAAGGATGAGTTCAGTCATTCACATCAACCTGAAAAGCTGGAAAGGCTACACATATGTGAGACTCCAGCACTATGATTCAATTAAAGACAGAAGCAGATACAAGAAAGTCTTGATAAAATATGACAAGATCCAGACTATGTACTGCTGCTATGTGGATTCTTACCAAGAAAAGCTCCAATTAAAAAATGGAATAAAAATTTAAACTTTCCATATACAGGAAATTCAATTACTAGCTGAAAAACTGGCAAGTGTCAAATAGAAGTTTCCAGAACACCACCTTCTAAGAGAAGTTCTTTCTATCACAGGAGATAATGAATCCCTGTGAGACAAGTCTCAGATATAAAACTGCAGAAATCTGAAAGCATACAGCTGTAAACACTCTTTTAAGGTAGCGCACAGCTGTTCCCTCACTGAAAGATTGACCAGGAGTGGATCCATTTGAATGGTTTTTGCAATTTTGCTACCTCCTAATTGCAGAACCAGAATCAGGAAGCAAAAATACTTTCTCTATATAATGCATTATATGCATCACAATTCATACTTTCTCTGAAATAATTTTAATTTGGGGGGAATGGAGCAAGATTTTTTTTTCTGAAGACACTTCCTTAACACAGACCTATTTGAAATTAAGTTATCTAAGGAGTTTCTTAGCAAATATATTCATATATTTTATAGTAAAGGTTTCATTTCTCTAGGGGAAGTCTCACCGAATGTGTTATTGATGTGAACACTGAACACTCACAACTATGGTCAAGATCATTTCCAACCATTAAGGTATGTTTTTCAGATGTGCTTATTAGATATTTTGATTTTTCACATATGGGAATAATCATCCCTCAGTGTTCATCAAATGCATTCACAAAGACTTTTCTCATCATTCTAATTTTTAAAAGTTAACAGAAAAATGTTTTATCATTATTCTTAGATAATGTGAAACTAATAGAAATATAATTATTAATAAGGCCCACCCTTATATTATATTATACTATATTATTTATATTATTTTGTCTTTGGATTCTTCTATTAATAATAAGAATAAAATAAGAGAATGAAAATTATTAGTTGTACATCTCACTCATAAGTCCTAAAGAATAATTGAACTATTATTGAGTTCTTGATTATAAGCACAAACACAGATAACTCACTGTGAGACCCATCTTTGTGACTGCATAGAAAGCAGGTTGAGGAGGATTCTTTTTCAGTTCATGACAGGGTCAAATGTTTCTTTATGTTTTTCCCCACCCACATAAGCTTATCTTTTATGTATACACTATACAAAAATAACTTGAATCCTTATACTTTTAACTATTGTGTATGTTTCTCTATTTTAACCAAATCTCATAATAAATTATAAGGCAGATTTCACTAGTTCTTAATGGGTCACAACAGAATTCTGGGATCCCATTTTATAAGGATGTTAGGGAAAAGTGATCTCAAGTTAGACCAAGATAAAAGAACAGTTTCAAGAATCCAGCAGCATGCATTTCTTAGTACATGGAATGTAAGTAAGTATGTTAAGAATTATCTACAGGTTCACTGACAAAATTAGTCATATGAAGTTGTCACCCAAATTATATGAAATGTTATGAAGTGTTATAAGCACATACAGAGCAAATTATAAACTAATATTTTATAAAATGACAATTATTGAACTTAATAACATTTTTATTAATATTTGTTAAAAATTACAGATGAAATTATGTAAGAATAATCATAATCAAAGTCACCTTTTCTTCTGATTTCTAGCATAGAAATATTAACTTCTCTGGTTTATATTAAATAACTATAAAATTGTTTTGTAACTAGAATCATATGTCATATAATTACATATAATATTATATAATTGTAAAAATAGCTATAAAATTGTAAAAAAAAAAGAGATTTACCAGCAAATTCCTTTACAAAAGGGATCGAATAAACAAATACCTATAAGAAACTACTACTAATAGACAGAAGATTTTGTCAATTTATTCAATATTAGTATTGAACTTGTACATGGTCCTATCCATCATTTTCTTACTTTTAAAATAGATAAATAGCAGCAGTACATAGAATGAGTATTAAAAGAAATGAGAAGCAATGTGTGGTACATAGAAGAAATACTTTATTACAGCTATTATAATTCTTTCATATATATTGTGAATTATTATGCATTATTTTATAGCAATTCATTTATTTCTTTATGAAATAGTTTTGATTATTACCCTGACCTTCTTTATATCCATCAATGAGCCATTTTAATTGCTTATTAATATTTATTTTGGAAAAGTAAAAAAAGCTATACTTTTTCAGATCCTGGTAGTTTGTTTGAAAAAGACTGATTCATAACTTATTTGTATTTGTTTTTTTTCAAAGAAAAATACCTTTTTCAAGTGGTAAAAAGAAAACTTGACAAATACTCTAGTACCTGAGCTTCCTTTTTTAAATTTGATGGAGAAGTGAACTCAATTCTGTTTCTTTTAAGGCACGACAGTCAGTTTACTATATTGGTGTCCTGAGTTTCCTCTTAGCCTAATGACTTGTCAGTTTTCAAGTTATATTTTCAATTACCTTTTATGGTTCCTTATTTCATAAGTTTAAGAACAGAAATATTTAGCTTCACATTAGTGGCCATTATTTGATCCTCCAACTACTTGAATCTCTTCAACTCCAGCTTCATTTACAGAAGTTCTTTATGTTTATACTCTTTGCAGTCATCTTCATCTAGTCATCCAGGAGTCAATTTGAATAAGACAAAGAATAAAAAATATTTTTTGGTATGTGAAAAACAACATGAACAATATTCAAAAAATTTTACAATTGAGCAGCATTTAAATATTAATTATGAAAATTCCAAAATTAAATGAAGTTGAGGATGCATTATTTTTTTCTGGCAATGTGATTAAATATCCAAAAAAGTCAATGGGAAAGAGGAATGTGACTGAGTTTATTCTTCTGGGGCTCACACAGAACCAAAAGATGCAGAAAATTGTATTTGCTGTGTTTTTGGTCATCTACATTGTCTCTGTGATCGGAAATTTGCTCATTCTTGTCACCATTACACGCAGTCAATTGGTAAGGTCCCCTATGTACTTCTTCCTTGCCTATCTCTCCTTTATTGATGCCTGCTATTCTTCTGTCAATAACCCTAAACTGATTTTTGATTCACTTCATGAGAAAAAGATTATTCAATTCAATGGATGCATGACCCAAGTCTTTGGAGAACATTTCTTTGCAGCTGCTGAAGTCATCCTGCTTACTGCAATGGCTTATGATCGCTACGTGGCCATCTGCAAGCCCCTGCACTATGCAACCATCATGAACAGAGTAGTTTGTAACATGCTAGTTGGGGTGTCATGGATGGGAGGATTTCTTCATGGAATTATACAGATCCTGTTCATTATTGATTTACCTTTCTGTGGCCCTAATGTCATAGATCATTTTATGTGTGATCTGAACCCTTTACTTGAACTGGTCTGCACTGACATCCACATTCTGGGGCTCTTTGTTGCTGCCAACAGTGGGTTTATCTGTCTATTAACATTTCTACTTCTTCTGGGCTCCTACACAGTTATCCTGTACTCATTAAGAAACCACAGTGCAGAAGGGAGACGCAAAGCCTTCTCCACTTGTATTTCCCACATCACTGTGGTTGTATTATTCTTCTTGCCCTCCATATTTGTGTACATGAGACCTGCAACTACTTTACCTATTGATAAGGCAGTTGCTGTGTTCTATACAATGATAACTCCCATGTTAAACCCTTTAATCTATACCTTGAGAAATGCTCAAATGAAAGATGCTATTAGGGGATTGTTAAATAGAAAAATTCATACAGAAGACAAATAAATATATTTCTTTTTAAATCTGAATAGGATTCAATGTACATTTTAGATGACTTCATTTAGAACATTTATATCATGAAGAATAAAATAGCTGTCATTTATGAGGTGGCCTTGAAAGAAGTAGAAATAAGAACCACAGAATGGAGAAACCTAACACAATCTAGGTTAGAATTGTGCTACTGTTATAGCACTCATTTCCTATCTCTAATGCCTATTCAGCACTAATTTATTACTCTGTATCAGCTTAGAAACAAACGTGACCCACATGGCTATTCAGGTGAGAATATTCTGCTTTCTGTTTGAAAACTATCATATTCATTATCTAATCATACAGAGTAAATCTTTGGAAGTTGAGTATTTGCTACTGGTCCCTACCATATAGACCACATTAGAAATATTTCACTGATATTTCCTGGTTCTGTGATTTTTTTTGTAAGTTCCCACTAACAGTAAAAAGTGATAATAGAAACATTCATGGTAAATTCTCACAGTTATAATTACCTTTCTCATGATTTTTTATCAAAATTATGTCCTCCAAACTCTGCTAGGTTGAGTAGTAGAATTTATATGACAAATGGCACTAACATTTCTATTGCATTGTTCCTTGTATCTCTTCTTCACCATCTGTAGATGATGGAATTGTAAACATTGCTAATTTACTCACTGTTGACTTTCCTGTCCAGTCATGTCACAAACAATGACTTCATCATTACATGAGCAACAACATTTAATGAATTGTCTTGATCTAAAGATTCTACATAGTTAAAGCTGATTTGATATAGCTTGAGGTTTGTTCCACCATGTTCACACATTTTCCTAGTTAAAGTAAACAAATTATGAAGTTCTTTGAAATGTAGTATACTTGAATCACACTGTACTTACTCATAGAGTCTTGCCTGGAGTAGATTATAGTTATTGTTTCAGAAAAAATATTTTGGGAATGATTTACATAAGCTATTTTCTTTAAGATTCCAAATTATCTCTTTTTATTTTTAGATTATAATTACATCATTTACTGTTTGACTAAACTCTTTCTATAACCAAACACCGATACATGCAGGTACTAACCCAAAGGGTACTCAAAGGAATGAAATCTGGAAGATAAATGTGTTCCAATTTGGCAAATTTGGAAAATTAAATATGTACACCACACCATTGACACTTTTTTGGGTTTTCAATGGGTAACAGTTTTGACCTCAGAATAAGACTGATTCAGTAATAACACATTTATTAGAAGCTATGGTAATCATGGGTATACCTTTACAAAAAAGACAGATAATTGTCTAGCATGTCTTTAAGAAAATGAAACATTTTTCCTTACTATAATATTTAACATATTATAGGTATACCGCACAGTCCTACAGGTCAGGCAGTTATAGAAGAATCAAATTGAACTATAAAGATTATGATAAACAAACAGAAAGGGATAAAAGTACTTTCAGAAATAGATTACATAATGCTTATTGACCTTGAATTTTCTTAATGCAATGAGAAAGGAACAACAGCAAGGGAGAGAAATTGAATAATAAAATAGTCTTCTGAATTAAATCAACTGGTTTATTTCAAAGATGTGTTGACCTCACAACGAAAGCCAGGAGATATATTGGGGAACAGGTTTTGCTCTTGTTTCAGTAGGAAAAAAAGGTATGGATATCATCAGAATGAATAAATATTCAGTTTGAAAAAGGGAAATCTTTTGAGAAAGACAATTGATGGCTCACCCACAGAGGTGACAATCATACAGGTGTTAAAGAAGTTAAATAGAGTTGGGACAGGTTCTGCTCTTGTCTTTACAGGAAAATACACATCTTCAAATATTCAAGAGACCCTGGATATTTGGATGCTAACAGAATGAAAAATAACTATCCAAAAAGGATCATCAAGAAAAAGGAATAAGATTTATAAGGACAGTTGATGAAAAGATATATATATATATATATATATATATATATATATATATATATATGGACAATGACTCTGTCCTTCTCTAAGTCCAATCATGTTGTTAAAAGAAAATTTCAGAATATTTGTCTCATGCCAGGAGCCATCTGGTATGGGCCAGAAAGAAAAAGAATTTGCTTTTCTTAATGCATAATATTGTCTCTATCGAACCTTTCATTAAGTATATATGTCTCTATAAATAATGTTTAAGTTTTCCACAATGGAAAATGAATTTTCCTACAGTAATCTTTGAAGTTTCCAGGAAGAAAATGGGAACCCACACAACAAGTCCACCTAGTTGATATGATGTAATGATGCTGATAGTGCTACTATAAGGCTTGCTTTTGGGTACCAGTAGCTCAAGATGGTTCCAACTTGGTTAGGTGAAATGGTGCACTTTTTTTACAACTTTGTCCATAACTCCAAATAAGAACCTCAGAAAAGCCTTATCAACTTCTCAGACACTATTTGCAATTATATCAGACAGTAATCTTGGAACTTATCCATCATATCACTTTCACAGGTTCCCATAGAAAGAACATCACCCCCATGGCAACTGGAAGTAATTCTAGAAGATGATGTCCCCACTCCTAACAAAGTTTGATGTTAGGGACATCATTTATGGTTTGATTATAATTGTTATAGGGTTGGGGGTTGGGAGAAAAATTATGTAGGCTTAGGGATTTCTTTGGATAAAAAGGGAAAATGGGTGGGATAATAGGTTAGTGTGTGCTTACTCACACTAATAATAACAGTGAGTAATAGAGTAAAAATAGAGTAAATACTTGTGAGCTATCATTTATAGGCAATTTACATTAATATATATTCTTGTATATTGATACAAACTTAAGTTATATTGAATATGTTCCTATTTTTGTCTATAATATTTATATACGTAGGCAAAGTTATTTTGTCATATTGTATTCATGCATGCCTCTACCTCTGCTTAAGACATTTTGTATATTGATACAATTATCAGATATATTTATTATATTGCAATACATTTTTTTTACATTTTGAGGTCATTATTCTTATTTGTTGAACATTTGTTTGAATATTATTTAATATTCTAGTAAGAAGTTTTAGTTTTTGAGTTAATAGGTATCAAGACTTATAGGTCAATAATTATCCATGTTTGTCCTACTTATAGTTAGACTAATCAGGTTCTTTAGATACAAAGAAATTCTGCATAGATAGATAACCTTCAACCACTTCAAAGAGCTGTAAAATATGACATTTAAATAACTTAGGGTTCTGTCTATATGAGACACAATTGCCCTTGGCAGCAACACAGTGATGTATTTCCAAGAGAACATTGAGCACCAAAGACACTCCACTTGGAGCATGTTTTCTTTTTGGCAAAACTGGTCTTTGGGCAAGAAATTGTCCATTCATCAACCACTGACAAAATGCACAAAGTCCAGATAGGAAAAGTAGGATATAAGAAAATGACTGACCATTCTTACCAAGACAGGGTAAGATGGTTTTAAGAATTTCCTGCCTCTGAAAATGGTCTGTCAGTTACTCTAGGCCTTATCCAAAGTTGGTTGCTCCAGCAATGCAAATGAGACTTTGGGTGTTTGCCCAGGTAGCCAGTCATTTGTTGCACATTTTGGAAGTTGCATGGACTCTTGTACTATAAATGCCAATGTAAAGTGCTCATCTGGACCTGTTCTGGCTGCTGGATTTGGTTGCTGCTCCCCATTCAAACAGAAGTAACAAGCATGAGAGTTCTATCCCTGCCCCCTCACCTACAAGCTGCAACACTCAGTAGAGCAGACCTTGCACTTCTCCAGGGTAGCACAATAGACCCAACCCTGTTGACAAAGGTGTCAGTGAGCCAAACTGGAAGGTGTGAGCATGGAAGAGCTAACCCCATTTCTCATCTCTCTGGTGACCACATGAATAATGAAAGATGTTCTTCCCCAATCCACCAACACCTGAGACAGGTGAGAGAGCTGGTCTTGAAGTCAAAAGAGCTGAAGAGCAGGCCCTATACCTTACCAAGGCAGTACAATAATTCTACTTCTGTTAGAGCAGATGTGGGTGAGGCAAACCTGAATTTATAATCATGATAGAGCTGTCCCCATTACCCATTTGTCTTGTGACAGCATGAGCACAGGAGAGTTGCCCTCCTCCCTTCTGCCTATCAATGCCTGTGGAAGGAAGTAGAGCAGGCCTTGTGGTCGAAAGAGATGGAGAACCAACTGCATCAGGCAGGTGTGGGTGAGTCAGCCAAGAAGTTGTAAATATGGGAGAGCTTCTCCAATTGCTCATTTGGCAGACCAACCCTGTAGCTGCCTAGGCCCAGACCCATATTTATGATTTGGGCTTCCCCACCATCTACTCCATCTATAACAACCTTCTGGAGCACAAGAAGGAACCTTACCAGTGATCCAAAGATTCAGGACCTCTATAATATAGGGCAAAAAAAAAGAATACCCAGGAATATTCCTAGTGAGCCCCAGGTTGATAGTGTAATATCAACCAGAGGTCTGAAAGCAGACCAGTGATTCTTTGCAGTGCACATTGTAGTATACATTGAAAAGGGGGTCTACAGTGTAACTCATTGTATCACACTTCAGTTTCCATGATGACATTTTCTATTTTTCACTTTTTAATTCTTTCCTTTTTTCTTTTACCTCAGAAAGTAATACTTTATCTTAAATGAGATACAGTATAGTAATCACCATTTTGAAATCAATATTGTTTATTTTATTGGAATGGAAGCATTATTGACTTTCTCAAAAAAGTTTCTTAATGAGTATGGCTATTTACATTCTTCTGACTTTAGCCTTTGCACAGTTGGTAATTGTCAAGATATTTCTGTATTTAAAAATTTAGTTTTTATAGGATTCACATTATCTTGATCATGTAGAATACCACTTACTAGATCAAATAATAATTGAAAAACACTAACATTTTCTCCAGTCAGTTGCTAAGTAACATGATTTAAAGCCAGCTGTGAAAACACCACGTGCTATTGATACCTTGGGTTCAATTTTTTCCTAGAATGCCTACAACTGTGAAATAGATCAAGGTTGCCAGAAAGCATGCTGATTGCAGACATACTAGTACTGCTTGTAACATACAGGAGTGATGTTCTCTTTTTACTCAGATTCAAAATAAAAATTGAAATTTTAAATTTATGAAATCATATTTTACAATTTACCTTAAACCAATAAATGTTTAACTTTAGGAAAATTTGTGGTTTTTGTAACTATAGTAGGGTTTTCAAAAAAATGGCAAAAGTAGAAAGCTAGGGATCATTCAATGAAGACTCTATTAAATGTGGCTTTTATAGGTGCAAGGTTCACTAAACTATTCAATGAAGTATTTAACTGAAGTATGAACCTATGATACTGAATGTTAAGTTACAGTTATTGTCAAATTAATGAAAATGAAAGTAAATATTGAAATATGTTGCAGAGTTTATTTATTCTGTGTGTCTTTTACATCTTGTATCTTGATCCCCTTAGCAACAGCCTGTGGTTTCTAATCACTTTCAATCCACAGTTAGAAAGAAGAAAGTAAAAAGCACAATATCTTCCTCTTTTTATTGAATCCAAGAGATCCCAGGCTATGGAATTGGGTCACTCACAGTTAAGGTGTATCTTCCCAACTAAAGTAATGTAAGATAGATCATCCCTCATTGGCATGCCCAGACACCTATCTTCTAGGTGACTCCAGTACTTTGCATGATGACAATAAACATCACAGCTGGCATTTCTGCACATAAAACGAGCATGTAAATTTCTGGTGGAGGCATTGTTTACTATCTGGGGGATTTGGAACTCCCTGTTAACTTACAGTGAGAAGATTCTTCATAAAACCTTGTGAGTTTGCATTTACAGACAGGTAAACCGATTTTTCTTGCTATATGAAGTTTGAAGAAACAGGCAAAGATAAGAAATAAATGTCTATTTGTTTTCCGACCTACTCACTTAAGAAGCAATTACATTTAAACATCTTCATGGGTATTGAAAAGAAAACTCAGAGATATAAAATAATGAAAATTATAAATATTCATCTTGAAAAGATATAGGCAAATTTGACATTAGTGGATGGGAAACTAGAAATTTTTAGAAATATCCTTTAGAGATATCAATGCCTACTGTGCTATCAGTTGTTCATAATAAAATTATTGGAAAAACTGGTGGTGCTATAACCCCATGTTAAAATGAGAAATGCTTTTATGGAGATAGTACAGTGACTTTATCATCATCCTTTATCATTTTTGTTTATTTGCTGGTTTCTTTTTGTTCACAGTATGGAACCCATGGCCTTCTGCATGCAATCTAACCCACCTAGCTATGAATTTTATTACAGCAGACTATTATCACTTGAAGTGGTACTTCTATATACCAATGTAATCTATAACCTTTGATACGGAAAAAGCATGGATATGTTTTATGAAGATTCCAGAGTATGAAGTATAATATTATTGATTAGATATCATTAAATTTGAAAATATACCATTTAAAAGTATATTCATATAGCTAAAAGTCCAAAGGGGATAAACTATAGCTTTGACTTTCATTCTTGGAAATATGAATTCTAAACTTAAATGTACTATTTAAAAACAGAGTATCCTCCTCCCTCCATCATTTCTTGTACTCATGAGGTGCTAAGAAGTTAACCTATCTTGAAATATATTCACATAGCTAAAACAAGCAATAAGGAGTATGATGCTTGTTCTCTCCAGCCATAATCAGTGTTGCTATGCTCCTATCTTTTCACCTTATTATACAATGGTCTTCATTGATCTGCATATTAGGGCTGCCTAACTTTCTCTTTCTCTGTCCCTACCTCTCCAAAAATATGAAAATCATTCCAATTCATATCCAAGTGAAAGGTTTCCCCTTCCGTCACCATTGACAAAAGTTTGGCTAGCTTTTCAAAAAGGGTCTAGGTTTCACATGTATTTTCAAATTTTTATGATAGTTCAATATGTATCACTGCATATCCACCAGCTAAGTAATAAGGTACACAGATTATCATTTTTAAAATTATGATTGATTCTTTGTTTGGCAAAATGAGAAATTTGCTCTGCAAGGTTTCTTATAGATTATTTTTATAAATATTTAAAATAGACTAGAATAAACTCTTTAAAAATATTTATATACATGTTTTCAAAAGCACAAAATGTTTATCAATTAATTTTTTACCTATTTATATGTACATGACTAATTATTTATTAATTTTTCTAACTGTATGTGAGGATTGAATTATATTATGATTTTAAGAACTTTTATTGCATATATTTATTGATTTATGGATTTATTTACTTGTATCTGTATTTGTACACAACGTGACACACGTGAAGAGGTCAGAAGACAATTTATGGGAATTTATTCTTTCCCTAATCATGTTGGTTCTAGGGATTGTACTCAAGTCAGCAGGCTTGGCAGAAAAAAAACATTTACCTATTAAACCATCTCACTGGCCTGAGAGTATTATTCATACGAGACAGGTATCTTGTTTAAATAATCTCTGAAATACTTGGTCTTTCTAGTCCATGTATCTAAACAAAACTCTTAAGGAGCTATACTCTAGAATCATCATATATTGTTTATCAACTGAAGTCATACTTTATAACACCATAATTTTTTCATTGCATTTTTTACTTCTACATTCCTCAGAGTATAGATAAGAGGGTTGAGCAAAGGTGTCCCAATTGTATAAAACACAGCCACCATCTTGTCAACTGGAAAAGTGGTTGGGGGACGAGTGTATATAAATATACAGGGACCAAAAAAAATGACCACCACAATGAAATGCGAAGTGCAAGTAGAAAGGGCCTTTCGTCTTCCTTCTGCACTGTGATTTCTCAGAGAGTATAAAATGACAATATAGGATATAAGCAATAGTATGAAACTTACCATGCATATGGCACCACTATTAGACACAACTAGCAAATTTATCACATAGGTATCCATGCAGGCAAGTTTCAACAAGGGCTGCAAATCACAGAAATAGTGATCAATAACATTTGGGCCACAGAATGGTAATCTTAAGGCCAAGAAAAGCTGTGCTGAAGAGTGGATACAAGAACCTACCCAGGCAAGAATCACTAATACACCACAAATACGTTGGCTCATTATAGTTGTATATCTTAGAGGCTTACAGATTGCTACATAGCGATCAAAGGCCATGAGGATAAGCACAAAGATCTCCATGCACCCAAAGAAGTGAGCTGCAAAGACCTGAGTCATACATTCATTGTAGGTAATGGTTTTTTTCTTAGAGAGGGAATCCACGATCAATCTAGGGGCTGTAGTTGTAGAAAAGCAAGCATCAGCAAAGGACAAATAGAAAAGAAAAAAGTACATGGGACTCCCAAGAGTCTGACTTATCTTAATGGTCACCACAATGAGAAAGTTCCCCATTAGTGTCATAAGGTATAGAATCAAGAAGACTCCAAATACTGCCTTCTGTTTTTCTGGATCCTGTGTCAACCCAAACAAAATGAAGTCAGTCACACTATTGTTATGTATCATGTTTGTGGCTGTAGTAGGAAGAAAGTGGTTGACAAATGTTTAACCTGCCAAGAAAAAAATGGCATATTGAAATCAGTGCTTGGACCTTGATATTTTTGTTTCTACTGCAGGCTATTAGTCCCAGGCTTCTTTGTCATTAATTCCCTGAAGATTTCAGTTACCCCAATATCCACCCTTTAAAATTCCAGCATAGATCACTAGGTCACAATGAGATTTACCATTGACTCAAAAGCTTATTCTACTGGATCAAAGCTTTTGGTCTTTAGGGCTGAGAAATACATATGTTGTTCAAGTGCTTTGGTCTTCATTGATGTTCCAAAGTGTAGAATTTGCTCATTTTGTAAAAAAATGGCTTACTGATGGGACACTTAGGAAAAATTTGTTTTGTTGGGTGGGTATGAGAACAAATACTTCCTCTACCTTATCCTGAATGTTTTGAAGAAATGAGAGTCTGCATGCATACAGAGATGCCTGTGTATGAAGAAATGTGTACATGCATGCATACATACATAGACCCCATGGCTAATTATCTATTAGTGATTCCATCATATATTTATTTTTGTAATTGTAGACTGGACTTTCATTTCCCTGTTACACAGAACTGAATAATCAAATACAAACTATATTAACTATAACACTGTTTGGCTAATGGCTAAGAAATATCCTAGTTAGTGTTTATATCTTAAATTAACCCATTTCTATTAATCTATGTATTCCACAAGGCTGTGGCTTACCAGTAATGTTCTGGCATCTTTCTCCTTTGACTTTTACATGGCATATCTTTTACTCCATTTCTCTCTCTCTCTCTCTCTCTCTCTCTCTCTCTCTCTCTCTCTCTCTCTCTGGCTTTACTCTGCTAATCCATTGGCCAAAACAACTTTATTCATCAACCAATAAAAATGACACATATAAAGAAGGACATCCCACATTGAATATTTATGTCTATTTTCCTTTAGTCATTTAGCCCCTGGATAAATTATACTCTGCAAAAATTTATTTAGTCATATTTTAATATTACATCTTATTTAAAAGAACATATTACTGTGACCATGATCAAATAAGGTTTTTTTTTTAATACTTTTAGGCTGTGATAATCAAAGAAAACTATGTGATAATACTTTTAATAAATTTTTTATTGAGTTAAAAATTAAAGTTTTGTACCTGGAAGCCTGAGATTTAATTAAAATTATTTGATATCTTTAAACTAGAAAAAATGTCCTTTAAAATGATAAATGTGCATATATACTTGTGTGTATACATATAATATATATATATATATATATATATATATATATATATATGATTTCAATAGTTTATGAAAAAGCCCATTGTTGCAATGTTAAGTTTTGTGTTTTATTTCAGCTGCTTATTTAAACATTTGTAACTTATTGAAAAAAAAATCTTCAATGTAATTTAATATTATTATTTTGACCTAGAATTTCTATAAAATTATTACCATACTTAATTGTGTTTATTCATGTGTTTCTCTCTAGGTGTGTATGCATATGTGTCTGTGTCTCTGTATGTTCTCATGCTATGGCACTCATGTGAAGGTCAGTCGACTTAAGTCTCTCCTTCAACCATGTGGGTTTAAAAATGGATCTCAGGTTGTCAGGATCTCTTCAACTGTTTCATCTCACTGAACTATGTTTTTGTACCTTAGAATCTTATGTATTAATTGAAATTTAATGATGTCATAATATAGACATATTTTCTTTTGAGAAACATGCTGCTTGTAACTTTTGTTTTCATAAATAATAATTTTATAAGACAACAATTTCTGAAGTATTAAGAATGTTACCTAATGCTAAAGGAATCATTGTTATTTGTAAATATTAACTGTTTTTCAATACTTTATATTACTTGGTTAGCTATTAACTTACCTGGAATAATTCATGGGCTTGATAAAATCACCAAAGCAAAGTAAACATTTAAATAGAACTAAAATGTAACTAACTTTGGATTCACACTTGTGTTGTGCAGACAGAAGTACCTTAAATTTATTATAAATACTTCAACAGAGATTTACAGGTATATTTGTATCTGTGGTTTTGTGTATCTTACATACAAGTATGGCCATAATTACAAGACTAATGTATTTTCAGAAATGATAAATTTTATAACAAATTTTTCTTGTGACATCATTTTATGTTAGTTGACTAATAAAAATTAATACTTATTTCATTATTGTTATGCAAAATTTCATGTAAATAACTTACATTTTAATATTTTATATATGTCATACTTCTGCTCATCTTTTTAAAGTTAATTTTCAATCTTGATATTTGCTTGAATAGACATCAATCTAGCAAAATAATGAAATTTGTTAGTTAAAAATAATGTTTGCAGTTATTTCTTTTGTTGTGACATCTTCACATTTCATGTAGTACAATTTGCTAATGCCTCTATTTTCATTTAGTCCTATAAAATATTTTTTTAAAATACAATACTCATTCTTTATTCTTCCAGAATTATCTTCTGTTTCAAAGGATGAACCAAAATTTCTTGGAAGAAGACTATCCTGTTGTAACAATTGAGACTTGGCAAATTTCTATTTCTGTTTGTTTATTTGTTTTGTCTTACTGACATTTATATGTTTTTATTTTATCTTACTTTATTTTATAATTCTTTCTTCTAGAAACCATTTTTCTTTCTAAGGAGAGTAAGCAAGAAAGGGTATAGGTTTGGGTGGATAAAGAGGTGCGTAGAATCTGGGAGGAGCTGTGGGAGGTGAAGATAATGAGAATATACTGTATAAAAAACTCTTCAAGAAAAATAGATAAATGTAAATCAATTAATTATTTATTTAAGGTACTATTGGTTAGCATTAGAAGAACTTACATCAACTTCCTAAAAAAAAATAATGCCCCAAGTGCTATAATGTTCAGACATGAACTTGACATTACTTAAAGAAATTAATTGAGATCTCAAATGACAAAGGTCAGTTCCCAGCCAGATTCTCAGTGTTCTCAGTGAGGCCATGTGATAGGTCTGTGCCACTTTGATGAGCTCAATTGAATACCACTTCTCTGCCCACTAGAGATGTAAAACTTGAGCACCAGAGTATCTACACATAATGATGTGAAATATAACAATCTCCCTTCGCAGGGTTTCTGTAAAGATTAGTAGACACTATATAAGCAAAGCTTGTATAGATGTGGTTACTTTCTCTGTCATTGCTGCGGTGACTTTCATCACTGCTTCTCCAGTCACAGTCTCTCCTTTAATAAAACTTGGATTTCAAATTGTTTATTTGCTCAATTTTTACATTGTTTCAATTTCAAGTTTTTTTTCCAAGTAGCTGAGATAAATACCAACCTTAATGATCTTGATAGCTTTTTGGTAGTGACAACATGATAAAAATAATTTTTATGGTTTTTAGTAACTATAAAACACAAAAGAATAAATTACATAACATCTGGAATGAAGGTAAAATTGAACAGAGCACCTCTAATAGTGGAGATTTCAGTGATATGAAAAATAACAAAAATTGATCATTTGGGATGAATGAGATAAAAGCACAATTTAGCAGCAATGAAAGGAACATACATTTCTAGGCCTTAAGCTCTCTGAGGAGTAGTTTTGGAAGGTGGGTGGAAGGGAAGATGGACAGAGAAGGGTCTAGCATAGAAACAAACTAGGCCCCATGAATGCGGGTGACAGATGTTTGCCTGGGTCAGACTGTGGGGACACTGGCAATGGGACTACGATTAAATCCTGCGGTATGAACTGGCTTTTTGGAGCCCATTCGTTTGAATGGTTACCTTGCTCAGCCTAGATATAGTAGGGAGGAGTGGATGAATAGTGGATGTGGAGGGGTGAGAGGAAGGAGGGGAGGAAGTGGGAACTGGGAATGACATATAAAATGAAAAAAGTTTGTTTTTCATTTTTGTTTTTTTTATAAAACTGAAAAAAAACAAAAATATAAACAAAAACAAAAGTTTAGAGATCTAAATGTTTTCTTATAAGAGGTTCATGAAAGTAACATAATGAATTTTAGGTGTGTTTTCATTAGTTTATTATAAAATTGAGGCATGTAAAACATAAGAATATCCATTATTAAGATATTTTCACTAGGATATGGTGAGATGCTCAGCAGGATAAGGTGCCACCATTAAACCTGATGACCTGAGCTTGATCGCTAGAGGATACATGGCAGAAGAAAAAAAACTGCCTCAGGAAAGATGCCCTTTGACATTCGGCATACTACACACGCGTGTGCACACACTCACACACACACACACACATGATAGATGAGACATAGTCACAGAGAGATAGACACAGAGAAAAAGCAAAAAGTGACAGGGAGACAGACCCACAGAAAAATAAAAGTAATAAAAATTAAAGTGAAGATTTGTTTATCTCCTAAAATAACAAAACGAATACTGAGTTATTCAGTGGAACTTTATAATTTTTGTGTGGGAGGTACTGAAGAGCTTAGTTGTAATGAAAAGCCAGGGTTCTCCTGTGACAGACATATGTTGCTCTCTTTTTGCACTTAGAAAAAAATAAATTCAGTTTTGCCCTGAAAAATTAAAGGGGCTAGAAAACTTGGATCTCGAGGACTTTGCTTCTCGTCCTAGGTCATCTCTGACTGCTATGTGATAAACAACCAAGTTTTGTAATGAGTGTGAACTGGAACAACAGAAAATTTCCTTATTAGGTGTGGTATTTGAATGAATAAACAATGTTCACACAAAAAGGAGGGAATGGTATACTATGGATCACTTCATAAAACAAATAAACACATACAAAATTCATAATGGACGCCTGTTAGTAATAATGATGCCATATACCAAATAAAGTAGAGTGGCCATGCAGGGCATCTCAAATTAACTTCCCCACAGAAGTCCCTGTCTTAGAGAAGGACATGAAATTCTCATACTCAGCTATGTTCTAGAGGAACAGAAAAAAAATGATTGTCTTCCCTCTGTTTTATAAAAGTTTTATTTGTATAGTTTTGGCTATGGTTCCTCTTGCACAACATTTTATAGTTTTTATGTCCTATTGTGTCATAAAATGTAGTGGCAAAAATACAATAAATCACATTGAAATATATGCATACAAATATACATGTCCATACATATCTCTATCTAAATATATTTCTTTGTATCTATGTCTCTATGTCGCTAGACATATCTCTTTCTATATATATCCTTCTCTCTATCTATTAATACAGAAAAGAAATTTGAATATCCCCGGAATTAATTAATAAAATCACTGACAGCCTTTAGTGATTTGTCTTTGCTATATCTCTAATCAGAAAACAAGGACCAGCATTTAGATTTTTACCTTCAGTTTTCCTATATTCTCTCCCTCTTTGCCTTTTCCCTGTCATCACTGTAAATGGACAAAGTAGCTTGTGAAATGAAATGATTCATGTGCTATAAAATTATTACTGTTTCAAATCACAGTGCCTGGGATACTCACTCTCGCTTTCAGCATCACCATTCCAGATGTGTCTCACCACTTGTCTCCATATAATCACACCTAGACATTTTCTTTTTTCATAAGTTTTGCATGTTACAGTCTGATCAACTTTCCTTTTCTAAAACCACTTGTCTCTCTTTTTGTCTGGACAGAGAGCACAATGCAAATATCATTTCCTCAGAACACCTACGTAGATTCACATATGGAGAATGGTATTTTAATATACTTCTGCTTTACAGTTTGTATGTGTGAATTTGTTGAGTTTTGTCATTCCTCGTCATGCTTGTCTCCTTTTTGTTTTAGCATTGTTTATTCAGTAAGTTTACTCAGTCAGTTTAAAATACCCAAATAGGACAAGTTTATGCTGCTCCAGTCTGCACACAATACAAAAAGTTGTGTTTATCAGGCATCAGCTAGAAAAGACCCAAAAACAGAAGCCAAGCTTTTGCTCTTCAAGTTTTATTACTTCTGTATCTGTACTGCAGTCATGTCTATCATAATTATGTAAAGAGTCATAGTGAAAAGGAAAAGTATATCATTGCCAGTTATTGTCATAGGAGGAAGATCAGAATGTGAATCAGGGCAAATCTCATGAACGGGTAAACAAAGTACTATACACTGTTTTAAGATTTAAGTAGAGCCGCTTTCTATCCTTTATTCCTTGTGTTAGGCCTTACATCAAATCCACAGGGTGAATTGTAAACAGAAAGTTTACCTGAAACCCCAACACTGATTTCATTGGCATTATCATACGATCTCAGCAGCTTCAGTGCTGAGACCCACACCTCTTCCTGTCCTGACCCATCACTTTGCAAATAGGAAGTATGCGGATAACATGAGACACTGCCTAGTCTCAGAGGCCAGTCAGTGTAAAATAAAGAAACACAAACTATTACCAACTTCTGATCAATAAGAAAAAACATGTTTCTGCTATTAATCCGATCCTAAATGAAGAAAAGATAAATAAAATACTTAAAGTCACATAATAAAACTTACCCTCTTTTTTTGAGAGATAAAGATATTGTTTCCAATACTTTGCTCATAGTTTACTCTTCTTCAATTCTGATTTACTCTGATGACAAATCATATACAAGATTATCAGCGTCATGCAAATGGAGTACTGAGAATTTCAAGACAAAACTGTATTGTAGATTCATTCACTGTTGCTTTCTGCTGTAGAAACTCTAGAGAAAAGAAAAAGTCCACAGATTCTCCTTCAGAATACCCGAGTTTGACAATCTGAAAGAGACTGAAATAATCTCTCTAGAAAAGAAATTCACTATTATCGATTTTACTATATAGAAATATTTGAAAAGTCAAAATAAGCCTTACAGTGAAAAATTCACTGAGAGTAAAAGGGAAATGAACATCATTTTTCTTTCCACAAAATATTTATAGGAATAAGGTATTTGGTAACATGTACAAATGCCCACCCTTGAGGGACCAAGACCATCTTCCTTTCTCTTCACTCCTGAAGGATTTGCTAAATGAGCCATTAAACAGACTTGGTGTACTATCATAGCAACTTCACAGCCAATTATTTCTGGGAAATATTGTCACAGACATATTCTGCTCCCTACCCCTACCTCCTTATTCTGAGGGACACTTTTCACATAATTTACTGATTATTCTTTCAAATGATAGTTTCAAAGTCACATTGAAGCTTAGTACATAAAAAAAATGCAGTAAGCTTTTTGAATGGCTAGGAAACTTTAAGCCCAATTTAAGATTTTAATATGTATAGATATAGATATAATGAAATTGAGATCAGTATATTAAAATATTTCAAACTCAGAAAGAAAAATAGACATATTCTTTATATGTAACATTTAGTTTCATTAATATTAATATATTAAGCTTATATTTACAAATGTATCTGTGACATGAAGCTAGAAGTGGACCATAAAGGAGAAGAAGACACGTAAAGGGCGTGTATCTGGAACAGAGTATGATGGAATGTATCTGACCTGACTAAAGAAGTAAAGACATTTGAATACAGGAAAGGAACATTGAGAAGGGTGGGAGAGAGAATAAAGCAACTGAAAGAAATAAGAACAAACTATACAAGCATTCATGTTTTAAAAAAAATCACCAAGAAACATTCAATAAAATAAATAAGACCAAAATACTACTAATCTTAAAAATTCTAAGAATTTCTTAGCACCATGCCATCAGGTAGTGAGTCGATTCATTTTTTAACTCTACCAAGGCTAATATGACATGATTTACTCAAATATGTGGTCTTAGGGCCTTGAAAATAGTGAATGTTTACTGGAAAGGTATCAAATCTACTATTTCCCATTCTGTTTTTCCATAGATTGAATACTTTGGTTAGATATACATGATATAATTTAACTAAGATTGTCACAATGCAATATTTATTTACACATATTATTAAAATTTATAACATATTGAAAAAAGTATTTTTCTGAAAACGTCAAATTTGTTTATAAATCACAGTGACCTTGTAAATATCAAAATGAAATAACATTTAAGATTATGCAATAAAGTGGGAATTTATTGCCTATTCTGGTAACCATTCGATTAACCTACAAAATTTTAATATGTATGTTATTGATTAAGTTAACACATGCTGCATAAACAAAAGTCACACCTTTTAATATTCCCAACAGTTTTAAAAGTTTTCACTCCTACTAATAATGGAGGAGCATTTCCCTTGTTCCATATCTTCAGCAGCATGAGCTGTCTCTCTTGTTACTCTTCTGAGACAGTCTGACAGATGTAAGATGGAATCTCTAAGTCATTTTGATTTGCAATTCTCTGATGGTTGAGGATGTTGAACATTTCTTTAAGGCTTTCTCAGCCATTTGTGTTTCCTTTATAGAGAGTTCTCTGTTTACATCTGTAGAGCATTTTTATTTGATTTATTTTGTGTTTTCTATATCCAGCTTCCTGAGTTCGTATATTTTAGATATTAGTCATCAATCATCTGAGAAGTTGGATTTTTTTTGTATTCTGTAGCCTGTCACTTTGTCCAAATGATGCTGTTCTTTACCTTACAGAAGCTTCTTCAGTTTGTAGTAATTAGAGCATTGGGCTGCGTCCCCAACACCCCAGCCGCCTGCTCAGCTAGCTTATGCCCAAAATAACAACACACAAACTGTATTCATTTAATCACTGCTTGGCCCTTTAGCTCTAGCCCTTACTGGCTAATTCTGATATCCCAATCAACCCATCTCTAATAATTTGTGTGCACTGGTCTTACCGGGAAAGACTCAGCATGTCTGACCTGGCGGCTTGTTTCATCGCGTGCATCTGCCCAGGAGCGGGGCATGGCGTCTCTGCTGAGGCGTCTGCTCCCGAGAGGAGAGCTGTCGAGTCTGAGCTCACTTCCTCTTCCTCCCAGCGTTTTGTTCTGTTTACTCCACCTACCTATGTTCTAACCAATGAGGACCAAGCAGTTTCTTTTTATTTAACTAATAACCTTCCTCCATCAGTTTAGAAGTGTGCTATATAATATCTAGGTATGTGAATATTTCCTAGGTTTCACAGTAACATTTCTCTCTCTCTCTCTCTCTCTCTCTCTCTCTCTCTCTCTCTCTATATATATATATATATATATATATATATATATATATACACACACACACACACACACACACACACACACACACACACACACACAATCCATTACCATTAGTAGTTTTTACAATATTACCGTACTATAACTAGAAATCAGAAATGGTTAAACTTCTGACAGTTGTTTTTTGTTGTTGTTGTTGTTGATGTTCAGACTTGTTTTAGTTATCCTTTTTATTTTCTACATGAAGTTGAGAATTGTCCTTTCAAAGTTTGTTAAGAGGTGTGGTAGAATTTTGATAGAGATTGCACTGAATCTGTGGACTGATTTATTTTTATTTATTTTACTATTTGGATTGTTTAGAAGTGTGCTATATAATATCTAGGTATGTGAATTTTTCCTAGGTTTCACAGTAACATTTCTATTTAATTTCATTTTGGTCAAAGAGTCATTTACACCATACAAATCTTGTCTCATGACTCAGTCTTTGCTGCTTCATGGCAAGTATTCTGAGAGCTTTTGGAGCAGGTATTGCTTGCAGCTGAAAGTTATTGAGACAGCTAGGTTAAGTAGTGGGTATTTACAAATCTTTTACTTTGTTATCTTTCTGTGTGTTTTTACTGTTGACTGTGTAGAAATCTGGACCTATACCTACTAATTTCTTTACCATTAAGATTCAATGTTATTGGTTCATAAATTTAAAAACTCTGCTATAATTATTTTAAACATTTATATATAGAGAGAATCTAGATTATTTGAGTCTTTTACTACTGCTGTGCTTATAAAATTCTTTTTTTAAAATTCAATAGAGTTGATTTATTTTTAACACATATCAAAACAATAATACTTTAGATATATTATGTTAAGATAATAAATTTAATTTCTATCTTTCTGTGTTTCTTCTACTCTCTCTCCCTTCTTCCCTTTTCTTTTTTTATTTTACCATTCAAAAATTTACATTTCCTTCCCTCCTCCCATTCCCCTCCCGCTCCTCCACTCACCCTCCTTCCTCCCCCTCTCTCCTTAAGAGAGGGCAGGGAACCCTGCTCTGTGGGAAGTCCACCCCCCTCCTCACATTCAGGCCTAGGAAGCTGTGCATCCAAATAGACTAGGGTCCCCAAAAGCCAGTACATGCAGTAGAAACAAGTCCCAGTGCCTTTATCAATGGCTTTTCAGTCAGCCCCCATTGTCAGCCACAATCAGAGAGTCAAGTTTGATCGCATGCTCATTCCCAGTCCAGCTGGATTTGGTGAGTTCCCATTAGAATAGGCACATTGTTGCAGTGGGTAGACCAACCCCTCATGTTCCAGACTTCCTTGCTCATCTTCTCCCTCCTCTGCTCTTCAACTGGACCTTGGGGGCTCAGTCCGTTGCTCTGATGAGGGTCTCTGTCTCTATCTCCATCCGTCGCTGGACGAAGTCTCTATGGTGATATTCGAGATAATCATCAGTGTGATAGTGGGGCAAGGCCAGTTCAGGCACCCTCTTCTCTGCTATCCAAGGACCTAGCTGGGGAAATCCCTGTGGACACCTGGGATCCCCTCTAGAGCCAAGTTTCTTGCCAACCCTTATTTTTTTCTTTCTGATGTGTATATGGACACAGTGTGTAAGGTAAGGATATATGCATGTTTTAAATTGTGTGGATGAAAGAAGTAGGTAAGAAGAAAATATACTACTATTCCAAAAGTATTGTAGTTTCCAGCTGCCTTAATAAGTTATTTTATATACATATATATATATATATATATATATATATATATATATATATGTATCTGTGTACTGTATTTCATATATTCTCTCTATATATGTATATATACACTATACGTATACGAGTATAATATATACACATATATGATGTATTTATACATATATGTTCATATATACATATAATAAATGTTTACCTTAATTTCCCATAGAATATAATTTAATTTATATTTAAATTTATATTTTATATTTGTTTTATATTTAATTTTTTCCTTTCTCAATTCCTTCCAGAATTCCTTACCTGCCTACCCAATCAATTTTTTGTTCTCTCCACCCTTGAAAAAAATGAGAGTATACAAGTAAAAAAAATTAAGGTATCCATAAAAAAGAGTGCCATTGGGTTAGCACACACCATCAACAGTGAGCCAACAGTGAACACAATATTAAAACTGTAACAACTACACACACACACACACACAGACACACAGACACACACACACACAAGTTATTGACTTCTTTCATCATCTACTACTTCCCCAAAAAAAATTTTATCATCTCAGTAATCATTGGAATGGTGGTGCATAATAATTTTAACATGCATTTCTCCTTTTTATTATTTTTCCATCTTTCTTGATTTTCTTTATATACTGATTTTATTGAGCTATACTGTTTTTCCCCTCCCCTCCCTTCCTTTCCCCATGCTCCCAGTTTCCTCAGGAGATGTTTTCTTTTTCTAATCTCCATGTAGATTAGATTCAATATGTCTCTCTTAGAGTCCTCATTGTTGTCTAGGTTTCTGGGATGGTGAATTGTAGGCTGCTTTTCTTCGTTTATGCCTAAAAACCACTTATGAGTGAGTACATATGATAATTGTCTTTCTGGGTCCAGGTTACCTCACTCAATATGATGTTTCCTAGCTCCATCCATTTGCCATGGATTTCAAGATGCCATTATTTTTTTTCTGCCGTGTAGTACTCCATTGTGTAAATGTACTACATTTTCCTTATCCATTCTTCAGTTGAGGGACATTTAGATTGTTTCCATGTTCTGGCTATGACAAGCAATGCTGCTATGAACATGGTCGAGCACATGCTCTTGTGGCACGATTGAGCATCCTTTGGGTATTGCTGGGTCTTGAGGAAGGTTGTTTGCTAATTTTCTGAGAAATCGCCACACTGACATCCAAAGGGGCTGTACCAGTTTGCACTCCCACCAGCAATGGAGAAGTGTTCCTTTTGCCTCACATCCTCTCCAGCATAAGTTGTCATCAGTGTTTTTGGTCCTGGTCATTCTTACAGGTGTAAGATGGAATCTCAGAATTGTTTTTATTTACATTTCTCTGATGGCTAAGGATGTTGAACACTTCCTTAAGTGTTTTTCAATCATTTTCCATTCCTCTGTTGAGCATTCTCTGTTTAGATCTGTACTCCATCTTTATATTGGATCATGCATTTCTTTTTATCTCTTAAGTCAAAAAGAAAAATCAGTGAAGTCCATTGCTGTTCTGTGACAACTGGTCAGAAATATCCAGATCCAAATTACAGAACTCATAAAAGACTGTTGTGTGTCTGTATTTCCCTTTCTGATACTTCTTTTTTTTGGATTTTTCTTTTTTAATTTATTTATTTATTAAAGATTTCTGCCTCCTCCCCGCCACCGCCTCCCATTTCCCTCCACTTCCCCCGATCAAGTCACCCTCCCTCATCTGCTCGAAGAGCAATCAGTGTTCCCTGACCTGTGGGAATCCCAAGGACTGCCCACCTCTATCCAGGTCTAGTAAGGTGAGCATCCAAACTGCCTAGGCTCCCCCAAAGCCAGTATGTGCAGTAGGATAAAAAACCCACTGCGATTTTTCTTGAGTTCCCATTCTTCCTCATTGTCCGCTATGTTCAGCTAGTCCAAATTTATCCCATGCTTTTTCAGACCCAGGCCAGCTGGCCTTGGTGAGTTCCCGATAGAACATCCCCATTGTCTCAGTGTGTGGGTGCACCCCTCGCGGTCCTGAGTTCCTTGCTCATGCTCCATCTCCTTCTGCTCCTGATTTGGACCTTGAGATTTCTGTCCGGTGCTCCAGCAATACCACTCTTGGGAATATACCCAAGAGAGGTCCTATCATACAACAAAAGTATATGCTCAACTATGTTCATAGCAGCATTGTATGTAATAGCCAGAACCTGGAAACAACCTAGATGCCCTTAAACGGAAGAATGGATGAAGAAAGTATGGAATATATACATATTAGAGTATTACTCAGCAGTAAAAAACAAGGACTTCTTGAATTTTGCATACAAATGGATGGAAATAGAAAACACTATCCTGAGTGAGGTAAACCAGACCCAAAAAGAGGAACACGGGATGTACTCACTCATATTTGGTTTCTAGCCATAAATAAAGGACATTGAGGTTATAATTCATGTTCCTATAGAAGCTAAATAAGAAGGTGAACCCAAAGAAAAACATATAGGCATCCTCCTGAATATTAACCTTCATCAGGCGATGAAAGGAGACAGAGACAGAGACCCACATTGATACTTCTTGATAGCATTCTGAAGTCTCTTTCTCTATCTTTCTTTTGGATACACAGGAACACCCCCCCCCCCCCCCCCCGCTCTCTCTCTCATCTTGATCTCTCCTTGTCAAAATCAAGAACTCCTCCAAAGGAAAACCAATGTTCCTTCTGTGATTCTCAAGTGTTCTTCATGTTCTTTAGAGAATATTATTCAAACAAGTGAAAAGTCCTTGAGGCTCTGGGAATCTCAACAATAATACTGGCCTCTAGGGACACAGTGCTCAGAGAGTAGTTACTACAGAGGAGGAAAGTAAATAGTAGCCTCAAAATTCACAAGAGGCTGGAGGGAAGAGTGCCAAGTTGGACAACTGAGTGGTGCTGCACTGTAAACATCACTTAAGGAAAGCTCGTGAAGGAAGTGGTAGCCCTGCATTCAAATATAAAGGTGGTATGATTTATTTTATTTATACTTGGTTCTTGTATACTTACAGAGCTAGCTATATATTGGTGAATATATGTGAATGGTATTTTCAAAATATTCTCATTATTCTTCTGTAGATGTAAGTATAAAGGATTAACAGTTTTCAAAATACAGGATTATTTTCTTCTAGACTGTATTATATAGCAGTATGAACTAATAACTATTTAAATCTTATTCTTCCTATATATCAGTGAAATTTTACATATGAAAAAGATAAATGAATCTTGATAATTTTTAAGAATTTGCATTTGTTAGGCTGTTTAATCATCTTTTTATTTCAGGTATTTATGTCAAGCAAAGTCAGCAAAATGAACTATTGAGAATGGCAGATGTGTTATAAGGAGTAATAAAAATCTAATCTGAAAAGCATCTGTAATTCATGTGCAGATAATTTTCATACTACTGCCACTATAGGTATTTAATGTTTATTTTGTTATGGTTAAGTTATTAACTATGATGCTAACATAAATAATTGAACCAATGGACTTAGGGTAGTGTTCTTATTTGTAAGTTATTTTAATTTCTAGACATTTTATTTGCTTTTCCTCTAGAACACATTAACTACAAATGAAACAAAAAATATCAACTATAAATTTGATCCAACAAACTTAAAGATATAAGACATTGATATAATTTTCAGAGGTTCTATATCTTGCACACATTTTATTTTGAGTTAATTCTGTGGTTAAATGGTAGACAAAGAATTGTTAGGGAGATATTCCCAGAATGTGACAAATTTCAGACTTTCCATTGTTAATGTTAATATAAAAGAGCTAAAATTAAAATTTTAGTTCAATGTTCTACATAATGATATACTAATCTTCCTTTTTTAAGGCTTAGATAGTTGCAAAATAATTATTAGTCAATTTGTAACATATGGAAACTGTGTATCAATACTCCTTGCATGATTTGCAATGAATAGTTCTTCATGATTAATAAATTAGCAATTTAGGTTTCACATACAAGTTCCTTCTAGATGCTATTTAACTTTTGCTTGTAGAGCCAGATGGAGGAGTGTGTGGTTCCTTCCATTCTAATATTTTCACATGAATTGTAGCTGGGTAATAGAAAATAATAACACTTATTATAATATATTAATATATTCACACAGATATATAAAATATTCAATAGTATATTATGAATGCACAAATGAATCCTGAAATAAATACCAGCTAAGAGATATTTTTATCACACAGTTTGCACTTAGACTATGTATTATCAACTTTTCAAGTTGTTGTTTATGCATACATTCTATAGATTTTAAATTATCTGTGAGTTTCCACCATTTTTCCTAATGTGTTTATAGCCTCTAGAGTTTACTTAATGATAATATATTATACTAAAGTGTACGTGAGAAATACAAGGAAATTTTTTTCTTTTCAAAGTATCAACAATGAAAATTTAACTATATTTTACATTAACTATCTTTAAATACAATAGTTAATTCTCATCTCTTGATTTTTCTGATACCATGTTTTATTGGAATACTTCCTATCAGTGAGATAATTCATATTTAAAAATTTTAAACTTACAAACATAAATATATTCCTACAAAAAAGTTCAGGTAGCTATTCTATTTCATGTTGGAGAGAGAATATAGTCCTAGAATTCATCATTGTTTCAAATAAAACATACAACTTAAAACAAAAATTAAATACATTCCCTATAATAAATTATTTTCTTGTTTCAAAATTTTGTATACAGCAATAGCACATTTTATTTTTTATGGGAAAAATAGTAATTATAATTTATATTTTAACAGATAAGAATATTTTGATACTACTAATAAGACAAAATGTTAGGGAAAATTGATAAAGAACTGTTTAAAACATCAAATTTAATTTCCAAATACTAAGGCAATTTTAAATGATTTATAGATTTTCTTCTATGTTTTTTACAGTAGTATCTAATACTTGTTTATGATGCTGACATAGCTGTGATCACACTGGAAATCTTTTACTTAGATACTTTTCCCATAGGCACTCAATTATTCTAGCACAGACTAAATGCAAATGGAATGCCAGAGAAATATATCAGAATTCATTCTCATGGGTCTGTCTTCTAAGCAGAACATACAAGAGTTTTTCTTCTTGTTCTTCTCATTCTGTTACCTCGCTATCTTGTTTGGGAATCTGCTGATCCTTATATCAATTAGATGCAGTTCTTTGTTCAACCAACCAATGTACTATTTCCTGAGTCACCTATCTTCCATGGACATCTGCTATACCTCCTGTGTGACACCCAAATTGATTGGGGATATGTTAGTGAGAAGAAAAACCATCACCTATGAAAAATGCATGTTACAGGTCTTTGCTATGCACTTCTTCGGAATGATTGAAATCTTAATCCTGACAACCATGGCCTTTGATCGTTGTGTGGCCATCTGTAGACCTCTACACTACATGGTCATCATGAACAGACCCAGGTGCCATGTCCTGATCTGGGTTTCCTGGGTTGGTGGAGCTGTCCACTCCTTTTCCCAGGTTTTTATGTTAATATGTTTGCCCTTCTGTGGCCCCAATGAAATTGACAACTATTACTGTGACATTTTCCCTTTACTGAAAGTTGCCTGTACTGATACCTATATCACTGGTGTCCTTGTGGTTGCCAATTCAGGACTAATTGCTTTGGTAACCTTTGTTCTCCTGTTTGGTTCATATGTGGTTATACTGTTCACGTTAAGGAACCACTCAGTAGAAGGAAGACGCAAAGCTCTTTCTACCTGTGGATCTCACATCACTGTGGTTGTTTTGTTCTTTGGACCCTCCATCTTTGCCTACCTTAGACCCCCTACCACTTTCCCTGAAGACAAAATCTTTGCCCTATTTTACACCATTATTGCTCCTATGTTCAACCCCCTCATCTATACCCTAAGGAATACAGAGATGAAGAATGCCATGAAGAAGGTTTGGTGTCAAAAGACATTTTCAGGAGAGAAACAAAATTAATTTGTATTATTCTAGGATGTAAAATGAAAATACTGCACAACTATTAGAGTGGCTTATTATCCAGGAGAGCAATTAATCTTTGAACTGTTCAAAGCTTTGCTCATTCATAAGTAGCAAATATAAGAATGTGAATACTAATTAGTAACAAATATTTCACTGTGCAATTGTAAGAAATTATAAGAAATAGTAAGAAATTGTGTATTCAAATTATTCAAGGTTAAATAATGATAGTGGTATTGTATAACCAGTTTCAGTGCTAATTTAAAATGTTACTAGTTATTTAATTTTATTAATTACATGATGATAAGGGTTTTTTAGCATATTTTAGAAATAAATGGAAATTGCCTTCAAAAAAAGTAGGTTTAGTGATGAATTTTATATTCTGACAGGATTTGTAAATAATTTTTATATGGTGACCCTCTGAAAGAAATCATTCTTTTGTTCTATTAAAAGTGAAAAAAGAGAATTTGAGGGATTATAACACAAAAGGTTCATCATAAACCACCTGAGAGCTGCTAGCCTGTCTTCCTCCTTATAAATATCATAGGCACATAAAACAGCCTTATGAATGGCCACAGTCATATGCACGTATAATGGGTTTATAGATATTTCTTAGGTTTAGGGTGAATTTTTGAATTAGTCTTTTCAACTCTCCTCAGCTTCTTGGAAACAGTAAATGAGAAAATAAAACTTTTCTTCTTCACAGTGAAATTAAATTAGTTTAACTGCTCTGAGGTTACACTACACATTTGGGAAGTACAGCATATGTCAGATTGTGTAGATACCCTTACATATGAAATGATTCAGGTCACCTTCATCAAATGATACCATGTTAAGATTTTTTTTCTGTTTTTCTTTTTATATTGTTTCATGTATTTGGTAACATATGAAGTAATGTTTTATAGTGTTGAATTTTGGTTCATTCCCTCCCTTTCAGTCCTCTTCTGGCCTCCTATCTACTTTCTATTTTTCTTTTTTTTATATACAATTTATTTTGAACATATTTTTTCCTGTTTCCACCTCCTCACAGAACTTCTGGCCTCTTTTTCCACTCAACTCTTCATGTTCTTTGTCTATCTCTATCTCCAAACTTGAAAATCCAAATCAAGACAAAACAAACAACCAACCAAAAAATAAGACAAAGATACCAAAAATAAACAAAAAGCTTACAAAGAAACATGAAGTCCATTTAGAGTTGGACAACTACTCCTGGTAATGGGGCCTACACTGGAATTTGTTTGATATACTCAGTGACAACTCAATTGGGGAAAAACAAAGCAAAAAAGAACTTTTTCCATTTTCCAGTGTGTATCAATTAGAAATAGTCTCTTTGTTAGGGGAAATTTCATATCTACTTGTCATTTACCATTCTGGGATTTTGTCTGGAGTAATCTTATGCAGATCTTTAGTTGTTGTCATAGTCTCTGTGATTTGTGTATTAGTCCTTTTGTATCTGAATGATGCTCTTCTTAGCATCATTTGGCACCTCTGGTTCTTATAACCTTTCTTCTTGTCTTCAGCACATTCCCTAAGCCTTGAGGGGAAGAGTTTGATAAAGACATCTCTTTATGAGTTTGAATATATCAAAGTCTCTCATTATTGGCACATTTTATAGTTCTCTCTCTCTCTCTCTCTCTCTCTCTCTCTCTCTCTCTCTCTCTCTCCTAGTATAATAGGGGCTTTTCTGAAGATGCACTCACTGGTTGAGTGATTCATTGATTTATCGATATAGCAATTTGTAATGGGGAGTAATTGCTATGTTCCCTTACCATAATAATTGTAACTGGTTCTCATCTTTCAAATGTTTGTTGTTGCATTGCCCTTGTTTGTTCCAAATTCCTTCTTCCTTTGCAGCTTATCTCTTCTTTTATATTTGCCTTTTCATGTTCCTATATTTATGTCATTGTCTGGGTTCACTCTTGATCCTTTTCTCTAAAACCTCTTTTCCTCAGTTTTAGTGTAGATCACTTACTTGCCAGATAACATGAAGCAACACACACATTTCATGGTTGAAAGTACCTTTTCACCAATTTGCAGAATATTCCATAATTGCTATTCCTAGGATCTAAATGAGCCCACTCCATCAAATATCCAGACAGATATAATTAATTATAATAATGTAACAAAAGGATGCATTGTATTTACTTATATGGAAACTCTTACATTATCCAATACTGCATAAGTTCCCATCCCCTAGGATCCGCTAACCCCAGCCTATAGACATTTACTTTATTATCAATTTCAATTCCTATTCTCATAAATGTAGCAGCTTATCCTATTCATGTTTCTCAGGAAACATTCCACAGAACATTTAGTTCAATAGTCAGGCTCTTGAACATGTTGAACAAATACCTCATGTTGCTTAGAGCTAATTAAAAAATGATGTGTTGACAGACCATGGGGAGATAATATTGAGAACTTTCTCTTCCTATATTTCAGTAATTCTCTCATCCATTCCTTCCTTTCATTTCCTTTAGTCAGAAGGATAATGTAGGTTTCAGTATAGAAGATAAGATAGATATGCCACTTCAGATTTTATGTATAAGTAGCAATTAAAACTAGAACAGGTGCTTATGAAAGGAAATATCGCTATAATATTTGATAGTTGAATAAAGTATTCATTAAGCATAAAGATATTCACAGCCTACCAAGAAATTTAAAAGGAAAAATTGAAATATGAAATAGATTCTGAGCCACTTTCTTTATCTCTACTCCTCAGAGGCAAACCTAGAGAAAAAAATCTCAAACTCAAATAAAAAGGGAATTAACTGTAGATAACCTAAGGAAGCATTAATTAGTCAAATGGAAACACTATAAACTTATCTGTTTTTATTTGTCTCGTTTATTGTTAACTGTGTTGATTACTATTCAATTATTGAATAATATTTACACACTAATTAAATATCTGAAGTGATTTATTTTCATCATTTAACAAACATTTAAAGATTCATACCTAGCATTACTGAAATGATATCCACAAAAACAAGAAGACGGGGCAGAAATGTTTTAAAAATCCTTACTAGACTGAGTTCCTCTCTCATTGATTTATCTAATAATTGAGTTAATTGTTTCAAACTAGCTAGTGCTAAAAGTGATGATTATAAATGTTCTTACCAGTACTCCTATTATCGAATGAAAACTATTACATGAAAAAAAATAACACAGAGACATGAGAGGTGGCTGGGATTCAAAAAGAAATATGTATAATTTTCTTAGTGTTTGTTGGATGCATGTAAGACATACCTCTCTTGTATGATTAAAATCATGAAAATAAAACACAGATCATGCTTCCAGCTACAAGGACATACAAGTAAATTCTTGGGGCATTCCACCTCTGTTCTATGTGATAGTAGTAATATATTTATTATACCATAGGTATCTAGAAATTTATTTTGTATTTCTTTATATTTAATTCTACTATTTAAATATATATAAACACAAGAAATCATTATATTATTCATGATTTAGTATGCACTTTGGTAAAATAGGTTTGCAAGCGCTTTTTAGTGCTGCTGCTTTTAAAGTATTAATTCTTTTTATGATCTTTGAAACATGGATTATGGGAAGGATTAAGTACCAAGGTGTAGTTGTACCAACTGGTGCTTTAATGTTTTCAATAGCCTTTAAAGTTTGAAGGCTTTTTTTTATTATTAAACATTTTTTTTATTAAAAATTTCCACCTCCTCCCCGCCTCCCTTTTCCCTCCTCCTCCCTCCACTCCCCACACCCCACTCCCCTCCCCCTCCTTCTCCAGTCCAAAGAGTAGTCAGGGTTCCCTGCCCTGTGGGTAGTCCAAGGTCCTCCCCCATCCATCCAGGTCTAGGAAGGTGAGCATCCAAACCGGCTAGGCTCCCACAAAGCCAGTACATGCAGTAGGATCAAAACTCTGTGCCATTGTCCTTGGCTTCTCAGCAGCCCTCATTGTCCACCATATTCAGAGAGTCCAGTTTTATCCCATGCATTTTCAACCCCAGTCCAGCTGGCCTTGGTGAGATCCCAATAGATCAGCCCCACCGTCTCAGTGGGTGGGTGCCCCCTCGTGGTCTTGAGGTAACCCAGACCCCAAAAGAAGAACGTGGGATGTACTCACTCATAATTGGTTTTTAGCCATAAATATAGGACATTGAGCCTATAATTTGCGATCCTAGAGAAGCTAAATAAGAAAAACATATAGTTATCCTCCTGGATATTGGAAGTAGACAAGATTTCTGGGCAAAAATTGGGAACTGGGGGATGGGGTGGGATGGGGGAAAGGGAAGATGGGGAGAGAAATGTGAGAAGGGGAGGATGGGGAGAGCTTCAGGAAATGGGATGGTTGGGATAATGGAAGGATTGATATGGGAGCAGGGAAGTATATATCTTAATTAAGGGAGCCATTTTAAGGTTGGCAAGAGCCTTGACTCTAGAGGGGTTCCCAGGGGTCCAGAGAGATGTCCCCAACTAGGTCCTTGGGCAGCTGAGGAGAGAGAGCCTGAAATGGCCTGATCCTATAGCCATACTAATGAATATCTTAACATATCACCATAGAACCTTCATCTGGCGATGGATGGAGATAGAGACAGAGACCCACATTGTTCCAGTAAATTTTTTGAACTAAAGTTTTAAAAGCTTTTATTCATCTATTCATTTATTTCTTCATTAGTATAAACTATATCTTTATTTTTAGATTTTAATGAATTCTATAATTAGTTTTGATTGTTCTATCTGGTCATTTAGAGCACTGAATGCTGGGAGAAAGAAGGGCAGAGTGAAAGAGACACACAACATAGAGCTGCCAGAGTCAGACATGGTGAAACTTTGGTGGTAAGCCATTGTCATGTGGCGATATATAGATTAATGGGGATAGCTTAAATTAATATGTATGAGTTAACCAATAAGAAGCTAGAGCTAATGGGCCAAACAGTGATTTATTTATATTTATTTATTTATTTATTTATTTTAGTTATTGCAAAAAAAAAATTTCCACCTCCTCCCCATTTCCTATTTCCCTCCCCCTCCTGGCACGCATCGCTCCCTCCCCCCACTCCCCTCCCCTCTCCCCCTCCCCCTCACTCCATTCCCCCTCCCTCTCGAGAATGAGGAGCAGTCCAGATTCCCTGCCCTGCGGGAAGTCCAAGGTCCTGCCACTTCTATCCAGGACCAGGAAGGTGAGCATCCAAACAGGCTAGGCTCCCACAAAGCCAGTTCATGTATTAGGATCGAAACCTAGTGCCATTGTCCTTGGCTTCTCATCAGCCTTCATTGTCCGCCACGTTCAGAAAGTCCGGTTTCATCCCATGCTTATTCAGTCCTAGTACCGCTGGCCTTGATGAGCTCCCAATAGATCAGTTCCACTGTCACAGTGGGTGGGTGCATCCCTCGTGGTCCTGACTTCCTTGCTCATGTTCTCCCTCCTTCTGCTCCTCTTTGGATCTTAAGAGCTCAGTCCGGTGCTCCAGTTTGGGTCTGTGTCTCTATCTCGATCCATCACCAGATAAAGGTTCTAAGGTGATATGCAAGATATTCATCAGTATGGCTATAGGATAGGGTCATTTCAGGTTCCCTCTCCTCAGTTGCTCAAGGTACTAGCTGGGGACATCTCCCTGGACACCTGCGAGCCCCTCTAGAGTCAAGTCTCTTGTCAACCCTAAGATGGCTCCCTTAATTAGGATATATATTTCTTTGCTCCCGTTTCCACCCTTCCTTTATCCCAACCATCCCATTCCCCCAAGCTTCTCCCATTCTCCCCTTCTCACATTTCTCACCCCATTTCCCCTTATCCCCCTCCCACCCCATCCTTAAGATCCCGATTTTTTGCCTGGCAATCTTGTCTACTTCCCCTACCCAGGAGGATAGCTATATGTTTTTCTTTGGGTTCACCTTCTTATTTAGCTTCTCTAGGATCACAAATTATAGTCTCAATGTCCTTTATTTATGGCTAAAACCCAATTATGAGTGAGTACATCCCATGTTCATCTTTTTGGGTCTGGGATACCTAACTCAGGATAGTGTTTTCTATTTCCATCCATTTGCATGCAAAATTCAAGAAGTCATTGTTTTTTACTGCTGAGTAGTACTCTAATATGTATATATTCCACACTTTCTTCATCCATTCTTCCATTGAAGGGCATCTAGGTTGTTTCCAGGTTCTGGCTATTACAAATAATGCTGCTATGAACATAGTTGAACAAATACTTTTGTAGTATGATAGGGTGTCTCTTGGGTATATTCCCAATCCTTTTTAAATTTATATTATTTTATTTTTTTAAAGAAAACAAACTGTCTTATTTCATTTTACATATCAATCTCCGTTCCCATTCCCTCCCCTCTTCCCATTTTATCCACCTAATCCCTCCGCACCCCACCACCATCCAGTGCTCAGAGAGTGTAAGGCACATTGCTTTGGGGAAGTTGTAAGGACCACCCTACTATATCTAAGCTGAACAAGGAATCTATTCAAAGAGAATAGGTTCCCCAAAAGCCAGTACAAGCAGTAGGGATAAACACTGGCGCTGCTACCAGTTGCCCCTCAGTCTGCCCCAGCCATCCACCTGTCTCCCACATTCAGAGTGGCTAGTTTGGACCTATGTTGATTCCTTTCTTATCCAGATGGAATTGGTGAGCTCCCATTTGCTCAGGTTAACTGTTTCAGTGGGTGAACCCATCACCGTCTTGAACTCATTGTTCATATTCTCACTCCTTCCACCGTTCAACTGGACTTTGGGGGCTCAGCCCAGTGCTCTATTGTGGATCTATGTCTCTGTTTCTATCAGTAGCTGAATTAAGGTTCTATGGTGACATTTAAGTTAATTTTCAATCTGATTACAGGGTAAGGCCAATTCAGGCACCCTCTCCTCTATTGCTTAGGATTTTAGCTAAGGGGTCATCCTTGTGGATTCCTCAAAATTTCTCTAGTGTGAGGTTTCTTGCTAGCCACATAATGGCTTCCTCAATCAAAATATCTCTTTCCTTGCTTTCATCTCTGTCCTTCTCCATGTCGACCCTCTGTTCCCTCAAGTTCTCCCCCCTCCTTCTTTTTCCCTTTCTCTTCCCTTCTGACCTCTCTTCTCACACCACCCCCATGCTCCCAATTTTATCAGGCAATCTTTTCTATTTCACTATTCCAGGTGGATCTATGTATGTTGTTGTTTTTTTTTGTTTGTTTGCTTGCTTTATTAGGGTTCACCTTGTTACTTAGCTTCTCTAGGATCATGAACTATAGGTTCATTATCTTTTTTTTTTACAGCTGGAATCCACTTATGAGTGAGTACATGCCATGGCATATGGGCTTCTAATGTCCCCCCTCCCTTTGGCTCTTTTTAAAAAAAATTTTATTATTTTTTTTATTAAAAATTCCTGCCTCCTCCCCGCCTCCCATTTCCCTCCTTCTCCCCCACTTCTTTCCCCCTCCCTCTCCAGTCCAAAGAACCCTGCTTTACTGGGTAGACAGACTTTACTGGTGTTTATCCAATGCACAATTGGTCTCAAATTAAAATAGATTTTGTAAAACTACTTTTTCATGTAACATCAAAATGTTCAAATATGTAATTAAAACTGAGAGCTTTACAGTTTTTCATAACTTTGATTTTCTATGTGTTTTTGAAGTCACAGCTATTTGCAACATTGTTTCTCATCTTGGATTTTCTATTCACTGTTGCACATCAACATTACCTATGGCATTAAATTCTTTTTGCATATTATTTTTCCCAAAGAATTGTTTATATCTAGTTGTAAGACATAGGATATATTCAAAGGCAAGGTAATGAAAATACAATTTAAAACAGCATTCTGTTAATGTATGACTTGTTTGAATAATCAGTTTAAAATAGACAAAATCTTTATCAGTTTGTTTTGTTAGAAAAAGTTTTGTAGAAGGACAGAAGGATTAGAAGTTTGTAGTATAAGAATGAGCACCACGTCACTCGGAAAAGCTGGAAGTATTTGCATGTTTGTGGCCCCAGTACTAAGGTGTGGTTTGTGGCTGTGGCAGAGACAGAACAGTCTTGGTAAAATATGGCAACATCAAGGTTCTGTGCTAATTGCTGCTGGTATGTAGATTCTTAACAAGAAAAACCTCAAATAAAAAATATGGAATAAAAACATAAACTTTTCAAGTACGGCAAATGCAGTTCTCAGCTGAAAACCTTCTGTTAGTCAAATAGACTTCCAGAACACTAACCTTTAAGAGAAATTCTTCATATCACAGGAAATAATGAATCCCTGTGAGACAAGTCTCAGATATAAAGCTGCAGAAATCTGAAAGCATACAGCTGTAAACACTCTTTTAAGGTCGGGCACAGCTGCTGCCTCTCTGAAAGATCGACCAGGAGTGGATCCATTCGGATGTTTCGCAACTTTGCTACCTCTTATCTTGCAGAACCAGATTCAGGAAACAAAAGTTATTTCTCTAGATTGCCCTACAAGCATCAAAGCCCATGTATTCTCTGAAATAATTTTAGTTTGTGGGAATGGATGAAGAGTTTCCTTGTGAAGACACTTCTTCAACACAGGGCTATTTGACCGTAAGTTATCTAGGAGTTTCTTAGCAAATGTATTCATGTATCTCATAGAATATAAAAAGTTTCTTTTCTCTAAGCAAAGTTTCGCTGAAGATGGTATTGACGTGAACACTGAACACTGACAACTGTGGTCAAGATGATTCCCAACTATTAAGGTATGTTTTTCAAGTGTGCTTATTAGGTACTGTGATTTTTTTTTGCATATAGGAATAATCGTCTCTCAGTGTTCATCAAATGCAGTCACAGAGGTTTTCATTTTCATTCTAATTTTTAAAATTTAAAAGATAAATATTTTATCATTATCATTAGGTATAGAGAAACTAACAAAAATAAAACAATGAATAAGACCCATCTATCTAATTTATGAAATGTTATTTTGCCCTTTGACACTTCATTTAATAATCAGAATAAATCATGAGAATACAAATATAGTTGGACCTCTCCCCCAAGATTAATATTAATTGCATTATTATTAAGTTCTTGATTATAAGAACAAACAGATAAATCACAGTGAGACCCATCTCTCTGGCTTCATAGAAAGTAATGATGGGGATGACTCTTCTTCAGTTCATGACAGGGTCTTCATTGCTTTGCCCATCCACTTAAGTTTCTCTGTTATTTATACACAACTATACAAAAATAACTTGAAACTGTATACTTGTTACCTTTCTGCATGTTTTTCTATTTTAACCAATTCTCAAAATAACTTATAATTCAGGTTTTACCATACAGATAAATAATGAAGCAGCTTCATGAGGTGAGAGGTAATGAATGTAAAATGAGAGGAGTGAAAGGAGGGAAAGCTGGCTTCTTGCTTCTTATAATTCTTAAATGGTTATGTCTGGTCACTACTGTGATAGTTCTTACTGGGTTAGTAAAAAAAGGTAGAAAGGGAGAGGGGAGAAATGGAGGGGAGGGGAGAAAATATATAGATCAATAAAACAATATAAAAAAGAGAATTCTGGGACCCCTCTTTATAATCATGTTAGAGAAAAGTGATCTTTAGTTAGGCCAAGATAAAATAACAAATTCCAGGCTCCAGCAACATGTATTTCTTAGTACCTGGAATGTAAATATATCATGAAACATCTAAATGTTCACTGTCAATATTGGTTAAATATAGTTTATCCAGAGCTACTACGTACTAGCCTCAGCACTCACACAGGCTTCAGACTTCTACAGCAAGTGAAAGCTGGCTTGGGAATAGGATCTGAGGTTTAGAACAAACTAACTGACTCAGCCACATTGGACCAGCATGATTCTTTACTCTTTGGGATAAGAAGAAAGAAAGGGGAACAAAAAGAAGAAACACAAGGGCGTAGGCCTAAGGGGAAGGGGAGGGGATAAGGCATAAGGATTGAAAATAAAGGGGTGATCTCCACAAAGCTTTTAGATTATATAGGTGTACAGACAAGTTAACAATTCCCTAGTTGATGACAACAATACCATCAAGTATGCATTTTCACAGACTTACAAGAGACTAGTGAATCTAGCAAGGAGATTATGTCTCAGAGAGGACATGACTGTGAAGTTACCCTGTAACTGGAAATACAGCATAAGTAGCTATTCTAACCTGCAGGCAGGCTTGATTTGCATTAACATCTTGATTTGCATTAACAGAGTCTCTTCTGAGGACACAGTTTTTGTTTCCAGCAAGGTGGCCAGGTGAGAATTTTTCTCTCTGAGGCTAATTTTTCAACTCAGGCCTTTACCTTGTATAAACAGTTAATTTCCTGTGCAATAATCCTGTTAATTGAAACCAATTTAAAAGTTAATGCAGAATATTTGTAATTTGTTAAATCAGAGCAGAAGACCAGCAGATTACACCTTTCAGAGTCTGCTAGAGCAGACATAATACCTCTATGAACCTCTGTGAGGCTCCTAACTTATTAGTGGCTGCTGTCAATAAAGAAAGTTTGTGGGAACTGATTTTATGTAGATTTTTGTTATGAGAATAGACTTGACTGAATCCTTTTCAAGCCATTTCAGGACATCATGGTATGTGCAGAGATATTTGGTTGCCCTACAGGAAAAGTCAGGTTTATACACTCCTGGGATACTACAAAAGGGAGAAATGCCATGATTCACAAGATTTTTACAGACTTGACAGTGACTTATTCAAAAGACAAGTGTTGCTGTAGCTCTGCAAAAAATGTATTATTCCAGGTGTAGTACACATATATACTTCCTGTGGATAGTCATGTAGAAGTGTCAACTGTACATTTACTGTATAATATTTGTGGGCTCACAACAGATGTTGTCACTCAAGTCATATGAAATAAAGAAAACTGTTAGAATTCCACAAATTATAAACTAGTATTTGTATAAAATAACATTGTGGAGTTTAATGGTAAGACTTTTAATAGTAATATCTGTTAAAAATTTGCCAGACAAAATTAAGTAAGAAAAAAATCAAAGTCATCATTTTTCTTATGATTTCCAGTATAGAAGCACTAACTTTCTGGTTTTATATTATGTAACAATAAAACTCTTATACAATTATATGTTATATAATTATAAAAATAAATATATAAATTGCAGAAAAATAATGATATTAATCCAATTTCATTTACAACTGGGATTGAATAAGAAAATACACATAAGAAACTACTGCTATGAGACAGTATGTTTTGTCATTTTATTTAATATTGACCTTGAATTTATACATGGTCCCATCCATCATTTCATTATCTCAAAAATAGACAAATTACAGCAGCTACACAGAGTTTTAAAAGTATTCAAGGAAATGAGGAATGATGTGTAGTACATAGAATACTTTCTTATACCTTTTACAAGGGATTCATATATACTATCAAAGATTATGCATTATTTTATAGTAACTCATTTATTCCTTTATTAAGTAGTTTTGGTTATTACCCTGACTTTCTTCATGCCCACTATTGAGTTGTTTTACTTTCTTATTAATATTTATTTTGAAAAAGTAAATAAAGTGAAACATTTTCCAGATCCTGGTAATTTGTTTGAAAAATATAGAATCATAATTTATCTCTATTTGTTTTTTGTACAGGAAAATATTATTATTAAATGATGAAAAGAAAACATGACAAATATTAATACCTGAGCTTCCTTCACTTGATTTTATTTAGAACTGAACTCAATTCTGTTTCTTCCAAGGCACTAAAGTCAATTAATTATATTGGTACACAGGGTTTCCTATTATCCCAGCGACCTGATAGTTTTCAAGTTATATTTTCAAGTACCTTTTGTGGTTCCTTATCTCATAAGATTAAAAACAAAACACTTTAGCTTTATATTGGTGACCATTACTTAGATCCCCCACATATTTGAAACTCTCCATCTCCAGCCTTATTTATAAAAGTTGTTTTTGTTTTGCTTTGTTTTTTATAATCTTTAATGCAGTTAACTGGGAGTCAATTTGAGTAACACAAAGAATGAAGACCTGTGAAAGCAGAACAACAATATTCACAAAACTTTAAACCTGAGTAGAATTTAAACATTAATTATGGGAAAGCAGAAGTTAAATGAAATTGATGATGCATTATTTTTCCTGACCAAAAAAAGTTATTAAATTTCCAATAAAACAGATGGAAAAAAGGAATGTGACTGAGTTTGTTCTCCTTGGACTCACACAGAACCAAAACATGCAGAAAATTGTATTTGTTGGGTTTTTGATTATCTACATAGTCTCTGTGTTCGGAAATTTGCTCATTCTGTTCACCATCATACACCATCAAATGGTAAGGTCCCCGATGTACTTCTACCTTGCCTATCTCTCCTTTATTGATGCATGCTATTCTTCTGTCAATAACCCTAAACTGATTTTTGATTCACTTCATGATAAAAAGACCATTCAATTCAATGGATGCATGACCCAAGTCTTTGGAGAACATTTCTTTGCAGGTGCTGAAATCATCCTGCTTATTATGATGGCTTATGATCGCTATGTGGCCATCTGCAAGCCCCTGCACTATGCAACCATCATGAACCAAGCAGTATGTAACCTGCTAGTGGGGGTGTCATGGATGGGAGGGTTTCTTCATGGAATCATACAGATCCTGTTCATTATTGATTTACCTTTCTGTGGCCCTAATGTCATCGATCACTTTATGTGTGATCTGAACCCTTTGCTTGAACTGGTCTGCACTGACACACACATTCTGGGGCTCTTTGTTGCTGCCAACAGTGGGTTTATCTGTCTATTATTATTTCTCCTTCTTCTGGGCTCCTATGCAATTATTCTGTACTCATTAAGAAACCACAGTGCAGAAGGGAGACGCAAAGCTTTCTCCACTTGTATTTCCCACATCACAGTGGCTGGCTTTTTCTTTGTACCTTGCATTTTTGAGTATTTGAGGCCCGCAACTACTTTTCCTATTGATAAGGTAGTTGCTGTGTTCTACACAATGATAACTCCCATGTTAAACCCTTTAATCTATACCTTGAGAAATGCTCAAATGAAAGATGCTATTAGGGGATTGTTCAATAGAAAAATACACCCAGAAGCCAAATAAATATGTTTTGATTCAAATTTGAAAATGATTGAGCGTACATTTTAGATTGACGTAATGTAGAACATTTAAATCATGAAGAATAAAAGAGCTGTAATTTATGGGGTAGCCTTGAAGGAAGCAGAAAAAAATACCATAGAATGGAGAAACCAACCCATTCTAGGTTAAAGTTGCACTACTATTAAAACACACTTTTGCTGTTTCTAATGCCTATTCAGCACTACTGAATTACTCTGTACAATCTATGCCTTTTGAAGTTGAGATTTGCGATTGACACCTTCCACCTAAACTCCATTAAAAAAATCTTTCATTAATATTTCCTGTTTTTGTGATATCTTTCTTCTGTAAATTCCCACTAACAGTAAAGTTTTATAACAGAAAAATTCATGGTTTAGCTTCTTGGTCAAAGCTGTCTTTCTCAAAGTTTTGTCAAAATTAGGTCATCCAATCTCTGCTAGGTTGAATAGTAGGATTTACATGACAAATGGCACTAGCATTCCTATTTCATTGATCCTTGAACTTCTCCTTCCTCATCTTTACATGAAGGAGTTATCAACATTTGTAATTTACTCACTGTAGCCTCCTCTTTTATAGCCAAGTCACAAACATATACACAAACACAGACCTTATCACTACCTAAGAAATGATATTAAATGAATGGTTTTGTTCTAGTGAGTCTTCATTGTTTTTTTTCTTTTTTTTTATTGATAAAAGGAGAAAAAAAAAACAAATTTCCACCTCCTCCCAGCCTCCCATTTCCCTCCCCCTCCTCCCACTCTTCTCCCCCTCCTCCCACTCTTCTCCCCCTCCTCCCACCCCTCTCCCCTTCCCCCCACTCCTCTCCCCGTCCCTCTCCAGTCCAAAGAGCAGTCAGGGTTCCCTGCCCTGTGGTAAGTCCTAGGACCTCCCCCCTCCGTCCATATCTAGGAAGGTGAACATCCAAACTGGCTAGGCTCCCACCAAGCCAGCACATTAAGTAGGATCAAAACCCTGTGCCATTGTCCTTGGCGTCTCATTAGCCCTCATTGTTCGCCATGTTCTGAGAGTCCAGTTTTATACCATGCTTTTTCGGTAACAGTCCAGCTGGCCTTGGTGAGCTCCCAGTAGATCAGCTCCACTGTCTCAGTGGGTGGGTGCACCCCTCATGGTCCCGACTTCTTTGCTCATGTTCTCCCAGTTTTTGATCCTCATTGGGACCTTGGGAGCTCAGTCTAGTGCTCCAGTGTGGGTCTCTGTCTCTATCTCCATCCATCACCAGATGAAGGTTCTATGATGATATGCAAGATATTCGTCAGTATTGCTCTAGGATAGGGTCATTTCAGGTTCCCTATCCTCAGCTGCCCAAAGAACTAACTGGGGACCTCAGCTTGGGCACCTGGGAGCCCCTCTAGGGTCAAGTCTCTTGCCCACCCTAAAGTGGCTCCCTTAACTAAGAATTGTGGTTCCGTTCTCCCCTATCCAACCTTCCTTTATCCTGATCCTCCTGTTTCCCCAAGTCCCCCCTCCTTCCCTTCTACCTTTTCTCTCCCCATCTCCCCTTACCCCCATCCCACCCCACCCCCAAGATCCCAATTTTCTCCCCGGCAATTTTGTCTACTTCCCTTAGCCAAGAGGATAACTATATGTTTTTCCTTGGGTTCACCTTCTTACTTAGCTTCTTTAGGTTCACCTATTGTAGACTCCATGACCCCTATTTATGGCTAGAAACCAATTATGAGTGAGTACATCCCATGTTCATCTTTTTGGGTCTGGGATACCTCATTCAGGATAGTGTTTTCTATTTCCATCCATTTGCATGCAAAATTCGAGAAGTCATTGTTTTTTACCGCAGCGTAGTACTCTAGTGTGTATATATTCCATACTTTCTTCATCCATTCTTCCACTGAAGGGCATCTAGGTTGTTTCCAGGTTCTGGCTATTACAAATAATACTGCTATGAACATAGTTGAACAAATGCTTTTGTCATATGATAGAGCATCTCTTGGGTAAATTCCCAAGAGTGGTATTGCTGGGTCGAGGGGTAGGTTGATCCCGAATTTCCTGAGAAACCGAAACACTGACTTCCACAGTGGTTGCACAAGATTGCATTCCCACCAGCAATGGATGAGGGTACCCCTTCCACCACAGCCTCTCCAGCAAAGGCTATCCTTGGTGTTTTTGACTTTAGCCATTCTGACAGGTGTAAGATGATATCTCAAAGTTGTTTTGATTTGCATTTCCCTGATTGCTAAGGAAGTTGAGCACGACCTTAAGTGTCTTTTGGCCATTTGAACTTCTTCTGTTGAGAATTCTCTGTTCAGTTCAGTGCCCCATTTTTTAATTGGGTTAATTAGCATTTTAAAGTCTAGTTTCTTGAGTTCTCTATATATTTTGGAGATCAGACCTTTGTCTGTTGCGGGGTTGGTGAAGATCCTCTCCCAGTCAGTAGGTTGCCTTTATGTCTTAGTGACAGTGTCCTTTGCTTTACAGAAACTTCTCAGTTTAAGTAGGTCCCATTTATTCATATTGCCCTTAATGTCTGTGCTTCTGGGGTTATACCTAAGAAGCGATCACCTGTGCCCATCTGTTGTAGGGTATTTCCCACTTTCTCTTCTATCAGGTTCAGTGTTTTCGGGCTGATATTGAGGTCTTTAATCCATTTTGACTTGAGTTTTGTGCACGGTGATAGATATGGGTCTATTTTCATTCTTCTACAGGTTGACATCCAGTTGTGCCAGCACCATTTGTTGAAGATGCTTTCTTTCTTCCATTGTATACTTTTAGCTCCTTTATCCAAAATCAGGTGTTCATAGGTTTGTGGGATAAAATCCGGGTCTTCTATATGAATCCATTGGTCGACTTCTCTGTTTTTATGCCAGTACCACCCTGTTTTCATTACTGTAGCTCTGTAATAGAGTTTGAAGTCAGGGATGGTAATGCCTCCAGAAGATCCTTATTGTATAGGATTGTTTTGGCTCTCCTGGGTTTTTTGTTTTTCCATATAAAGTTGATTATTGTCCTCTCAAGATCTGTGAAGAATTTTGATGGGATCTTGATGGGGATTGCATTGAATCTATAAATTGCCCTTGGTTGAATTGCCATTTTTACTATGTTGATCCTCCCAATCCAAGAGCAAGGGATGTCCATCCATTTTTTGGTATCCTCTTCAATTTCTTTCTTCAATGCCTTAAAGTGCTTGTCAAATAGATCTTTCCCTTCCTTGGTTTGATTTACCCCAAGATATTTTATGCTGTTTGTGGCTATCGTGAATGGAGAAGCTTCTCTGATTCCCCTCTCTGCTTCCATATCCTTTGTGTATAAGAGGGCGACTGATTTTTTGGAGTTGATCTTGTATCCTGCCACATTACTAAAGCTGTTTATCAGCTGTAAAAGTTCTTTGGTGGAGTTTTGGGGGTTGCTTATGTACATTATCATATCATCTGCAAATAACGAAAGTTTAACTTCTTCCTTTCCAATTCGAATCCCCTTGATCCCCTTATGTTGTCTTATTGCTATTGCTAGAACTTCAGGCACCATATTGAAGAGGTATGGAGAGAGTGGACAGCCTTGTCGTGTTCCTGATTTAAGCGGGATAGCTTTGAGTTTTCCTCCGTTTAATTTGATGTTAGCTGTCGGCTTGCTGTATATAGCTTTTATTATATTTAGGTATGACCCTTGTATCCCTAATCTCTCCAAGACTTTTAACATAAATGGATGTTGAATTTTGTCAAATGCTTTTTCAGCATCTAATGAAATGATCATATGGTTTTTTCTTTCAGTTTATTTATATGCTGGATTACATGGATAGATTTTCGTATGTTGAACCAGCCCTGCATCTCAGGAATGAAGCCTACTTGATCATAATGGATAATATTTTGGATGTGTTCTTTGTAGGGATAAGTCCCGCCCCTTAGGGGGCGTGTTCGCCTCGGGCTAATGTCTGCCTATAAATTTGGCGAGTGTGCTCCTAGCTGTGGCTTCTACTTTCCTGGTCTCCGCAGGAACGGTGGTTCTGTAAGTCTATTTCTACATTAAAACTATATATATATTTTTACAAACTGTCTGCATTTGTTTACGCCGCTACATTTTGGCATCCAACGTCGAGCTATTTTGCCCCGGAATCAAGCAGGTAGCCCGCTAGCTAACACAGCACCCTCCTGGGTGCTGTTTTTCAGTTCGTGACTCTGGCCCCAGTGCCGAGTCCAATACATACTCGGCCACACAGGCCCATTCTGCCTGCCTTGTCTAAGTTTTGCAGTGGAACCCCACTGCCTGAATTAGCAGAAGCTCAAGTACCTGCGGTTTTGCAACAAAAGCTGCCACATTGGCAGATTTGGTCTGACACAAAGTGACTTGGCCGGGCAGTGGTGGCGCAGGCTTTTGATACAGGCACTTGGGAGGCAGAGGCAGGCGGATCTCTGTGAGTTTGAGGCCGGCCAGGCAGTGGTAGTGCACGCCTTTAATCCCAGCACTTGGGAGGCAGAGACAGGCGGATCTCTGTGAGTTCGAGGCCAGCCTGGTCTACAAGAGCTAGTTCTAGGACAGGCTCCAAAAACACAGAGACCAACAACTGGCAGGAACCGATCATTGCAGGTAAAAAATTTTTCTTTTATAAATAAAATGTCTGAACACATTACTGTTCAAGAATTTAACAGTTTTTTTTAATTGTACCATGTGGGAGATTTTACAAGAGGTGTCTATCATGCCACCTCTATGCATCCTTCTGGGATTCATAGTTTTCATTGGCACCAAATGGTTTGATAATAGAAATATGATAAAGTCTTTACGAGATGAATCCAGGATTCTTAAGACAGAGATTGAACGCTTAAAAACAATTGAGAATGATAACAATCTTCTCAAGAATCAGTTTGGAGTTCTCCAGACTGATATTAAGGAGAAATTCATTACTATGGAAGAGGGAGCAGCTGATTTGGACAATAAGATTCAGTCCCTTTCTGTAGGAAATGAAACATTAACTGAGAGAATCAAAACTGCTGAATGTGACAATCGGAATTTGTCTAAAGCTTATGACAGATTGACAGAAAGATTGTCAATACAAGAAGGTACGGTTTATGCCATAAAAATTATGTCCAAAGATGATATGTTATCTCTAATGGACAAACTTCATACTTTAGAATCCTCAATGAAGGCTTTGGAACATAATTCTGGACAGGAGATTCAGACATTGCAGAAGGCAATAGTGAATAGAATTGAAAAGATTGAGGAATTTCTAAATTCTGATGAAGAAGAGCAAAGGGTAGAAGGGCATATTTTAACTACATCTGTGGGTAAATCTCTCCGGGACAATTTCCACAAAGCTCTACCTACAGCTCTACCTGCCTTTCCAGTAATAACAACAGAGAAGGTGGTTGGTTCCAGAAACCCTAGGGTCATCAAGGAGGATACATGGGAGCCTGTCCGTATGAATGACCTCAAGGAAATTAAACAGGCTGTCATGACTTTTGGGATGCAAGCCTCTTTTGTTAAAGAGATGCTAAGATCTTGGACCACAACAAACAGAGCAACCCCCTTGGATTGGCTCCAGCTGAGCTCTGCAGTACTTGAGAGTGGACCGCAATTGAAATGGCAGTGCTTATTCAGGCAAGAGGCTAGACTCTTAGAACAGCAGGAAAAAGCAAAGGGAATTGACATTTCCCTAGATAAAATTCTAGGTGAAGGGCTCTTTTCCGACCCTCAGCAACAAGCTAATTTGGATGAAAACACACTCTCCATGTGTACTACAGCAGCATTAAGGGCTTGGGACAGGGTACAAGACCCAGGACAGAGAATGGAATCATTTGTCAGAGTTAAACAGAGTCAGAGAGAACCCTTTAGTGACTTTTTACAAAGATTAACTAAGGCTGTACAAATAGGGATATCTGACCAAGAAGCAAGACGTATAATGATTGAGTCTTTGCCTTATGAAAATGCAAATGTGGAATGCAAAAGGATTTTGGGGCCTTTAAAGCTCAGATCAGCGCCTTTGGAAGAATGGGTCTTGCATACACTCAATGTTGATACATTTGATTATGGCACTGAAGCATGGGTAGAAGAAGCAATTTCCAATGGTAAAAGGAGACACCAGAATACCAAATGTTTTAATTGTGGCAAAATGGGTCATATGAAAAGGAAGTGTAGACAACGGACTTTCAGAAATAATAATAATAATAATAATAATTATAATAATAATGCATCTTTCAGAAATAATAATAATAATGCATCTTCTAGAAATAACAGAAATAGGAGGACTCAGCCTTCAGGTTTATGTAGAAGATGTGGAAAAGGCAGACATTGGACGAATGAATGCAGGTCTACAAGAGATAGACAAGGCAACCTGATACAGTCAGGAAACATGAGAGGGGGGGCCTCACAGGCCCCCATGGCAAACATGGTTCAGTCATATCCAGTTTCTGCAGAGAACGTGCCTCATCAGGACAATTAGAAAGCCCCATGCCTACTGTTACAAGCAATAATGATCAGAAAGATAAGTTACGTGTGTTTTGGCAAACTTCTATAAATGATCAAAGACCTAAACTGAGAGTGTGTGTAAATGGCATTTTTATTACTGGCCTGCTGGACACAGGTGCTGATGTAAGTATCATTACCCCAGAATCTTGGCATCCATATTGGCCTCTTCAGAATGTAAATGTTCAGCTCTTGGGAATTGGAACCCTCTCTCGAGTAAGGCAGAGCACGAGATGGGTTGAATGTATAGGGGCAGAGGGACAAATAGGAATATTAAAGCCATATGTAGCCAATATCGCAATGAATTTATGGGGTCGTGACCTATTACAACAATGGAATACCGAAATTAACATTCCTGCTACTCCTAGAGCCTATAGTTCTGAGAATAATATTAAAAGATATTACAAACAGAGAAAACTGGCCATTCGGGCTGTACAAGAACAAGCAATTGATGTCCCTTCAGAGATACCAACAGCCTTGCCTCTAAAATGGTTGACTGAGAAACCAATATGGACAAAGCAATGGCCTTTAGCTGAGGAAAAGTTACAGGCTTTAGAACAGCTGGTACAAGAACAATTAGATGCTGGACATATAGAAGAATCTACCAGCCCTTTGAATTCTCCTGTATTTGTGGTTAAGAAAAAATCAGGTAAACGGAGAATGGTGACAGATCTCAGGGCCATCAACAAGGTTATTCAACCTATGGGCCCTCTGCAATCTGGAATTCCTTTGCCCTCTTTATTACCAAAAGGATGGCCTCTCATAGTTATTGATTTAAAGGATTGTTTTTTCACTATACCTTTGCAAAAAGAAGATAGAGAAAAATTTGCCTTCACAGTGCCTACTGATAACAATTCTCAACCTTCGAGGAGGTACCACTGGACCGTTTTCCCCCAGGGTATGTTAAATAGCCCCCCCGTGCCAATATTTTGTGAACCAATCATTGCAAATAATACGCAAGAAATTTCCCAAATCTATAGTATACCATGACATGGACGACATCTTGTTATCCGAATTCAAACATGGATACCTTGAACAGACTGTTTGAAGAAATAAAGATACTTTTACCTAAATGGGGATTGCAAATCGCTCCTGAAAAGATTCAGAAGGGAGATTCTGTTAATTATTTAGGTTATAAAATAGGTTTGCAAAAAATTAAGACACAAAAAGCACAAATTAGGAGAGATCGCCTACGGACTCTTAATGACTTTCAAAGACTGTTAGGAGACATTTCCAGTCTACGACCAGCTATTGAAATAATACCTGATCTAATAATTCATTTGAACAAAACCTTGGATGGTGATAAAGATTTAAACAGTCCCAGAGAATTAACAGCTGAAGCAGAAAAGGAACTGACAATGATTGAGGAAAAATTACAACAGGCACATGTGGACAGGGTGAATCCAGAGCTCGATTGTATTCTCGTCATACTACCATCAAAAATTTCTCCTACAGGAATTTTAATGCAGAGAGATGATATTATTTTGGAATGGATCTTTTTACCACATAAACCAAGTAAGAAACTGAAAACTTATGTGGAAAAAGTCTCTGAGTTAATTATAAAAGGCAAGCTGAGACTTCGTCAACTAGCAGGCATAGACCCAGCAGAAATTATAGTGCCTTTCACTGCTGATGAACTAAAGAAATTATGGGAAGATAATGAACCATGGCAAAGAGCTTGTGCTAATTTTTGGGAGACATTAATAACAACTATCCAAAAAGCAAGCGGCTTAACTTCATAAAGAGAACTTCTTGGATTCTTCCTCGAATCGTCCGTGATGCTCCAATAACTGGAGCCCGTACATTTTATACTGATGCCAATAAATCAGGGAAGGCAGGTTACAAATCAGAAGACTTGGATAAGGTGGAACAAAGTCCATATAATTCTGTCCAGAAGGCAGAATTATATGCCATTCTTATGGTGCTAAGGGATTTTAAAGAACCTATTCATATAGTTACAGATTCACAATATGCAGAAAGAGTTATTTTACATATTGAAACTGCTGAATTTATACCTGATGATACTGAACTAACCTCATTGTTTCTCCAGGTTCAAGATTTGATCAGGAACAGGCTTTGCCCTATGTACATAACACACATCCGATCCCATACGGGTCTGCCAGGTCCTCTAGCACAAGGTAATGCAGAAATTGATCAATTACTGATTGGTAGTGTGCTACAAGCCTCTGAATTTCATAAAAAACATCATGTTAATAGCAAAGGTTTGAAGAAAGAGTTTTCAATTACATGGCAACAAGCTAAGGAGATTGTAAAGAAATGCCCTATTTGCTCTTTCTATAACCAAACGCCACTGCCTGCAGGGGCTAATCCAAAGGGCACCCAAAAGAATGAAATCTGGCAGATGGATGTGTTCCACTTTGCAGAATTTGGCAAATTAAAATATGTTCATCACACCATTGACACTTATTCAGGCTTTCAGTGGGCAACTGCTTTAAGTTCAGAAAAAGCTGATTCAGTAATCACTCATTTATTAGAAGTCATGGCTATCATGGGTATACCTACACAAATAAAAACGGACAATGGTCCTGCTTATGTTTCTAGGAAAATGAAACGGTTTTTTGATTATTACAATATCAAGCATGTTACAGGTATACCATACAATCCTACAGGTCAAGCAGTCATAGAAAGATCAAATCGAACTATAAAAGATATGTTGAACAAACAGAAAGGGGTGGAAAACACCCCCAGAAATAGGCTACATAATGCTTTGTTAACCTTGAATTTTCTCAATGCTAATGAGAAGGGAACAACGGCTGCAGAAAGACATTGGATAATGGAAAAGTCTACTGAACTAAATCAACCAGTTTATTTCAAGGATGTGCTGACCTCACAATGGAAGCCAGGATATGTGCTACGTTGGGGAAGGGGTTTTGCTCTTATCTCCACAGGTGAGGAAAAATTGTGGATACCATCAAAATTAATAAAGGTTCGGTTTGAAGAAGAGAAGCCACTTGGAAAAGATAAATAACAATTCTTTCATAAGGATGGCGAACATACTGATGGTAAGAAATACAGATAGGTTGGAGGCAGGGTTCTTTTCTTATCTCCACAGGAAAATACTCATCTTAAAACAAATTGAGGGACCCTGAATATTTAATTACTGATGGATGGACACATTTTGTAAGTATTAATTTTTATTTATATGTCTTATTAAACATTTCTTTATAAATATATAGAGCTGGTTTTGAAGTTGGACTCTGGCTCAGTCCCTCTCCAATTCCAAGCCTGTTAGTAAGAGAAAAACCCAGAGTTTCTGGAGTTTCTGTCTCATGTCAAGAGCCATGATATGGGACAGAAAGAAATATGAGTTTAGAAAACATCTTTGCTTTTCTTCATATCTATCATACTTTTCATTGAATATATCTATCATGCCTTTTATTGAATATATATATATATATATATATATATATATATGTCTATATGATTAATGTTTAAGTTTTTCACAATGAACAATGAGTTTTTCCTGAAGTGACATTTGAAGTTTCCAGGAAGAAGATGGGGCCCCACAACAACAACTCTACCTGGTTGATATGACATCATGATACTAATAGCGCTACTACAAGACCTGTTTTGGATACCAGCTGCACAAGATGATCCCAACTTGGTTAGCTGAAATGGTGCACATCTTGTACAACATTCTGGCCATACCTCCACAAAATACTCAGAGACTATTTGCAATTTTAAAAGACATTGATCTTGAAATTTAACCATCATTTTACTTTCACAGGATCCCCCAGAAAGAACGTCGCCCCCATGACAGCTGGAAGTAATTCTAGAGGATGACGTCCCCTCTCCCAGTAAAGTTTACCCCTGGGTTTAGGGGCATCATTTAGGGGTTGGGAGATTGGGGGAGGAATTTTATAAGCTCAGGGATCATTTTGAAAAAAAATAGGGAATGATGGGATAATAGATTTATAATTGTGAGTTACTGCTTTTAGACAAATATATTGGTATCAATTCTTGTATATTGAAACAAAGTTAAATTATATTGACTATTGTATGCATGCATGTTTCTATGTCTGTTTAAAACATTTTTATGTATTGACATATATTGTATTGATATATATATTGTATATATTTACCATATTTCAATGTACATTTCTACCTCTGATTAAGATACTTATATAATGTTTGTGAATTGATATATATTTACCATATTGCAATGTATATTTGTACAGTGTTTATATTTGGAGGTCATTATCCTCATTTGTTACACAGTTGTTTATTGTCTTAGTCTTTAAGTTAGATAGATATTGAGAATTATATAGATAAATAGTCATCTAAGTTTGTCATTTATAATCAGACTAATCAGGTTCTTTAGATATATAGAGATTATACTCAGTATAGATAGATAATCTTCAACCTCTTCAAAGAGCTGTAGAAAATGGCCTTTAATCTAACTCAGAGTTTTGTGATAGTGAGACACAATTGCTCCTGGCAACACCGCTCTATTCCCGAGAGAATGTTGAGCACCAAAGACACTCCACCTGGGGCCTTTCTATTCGGCAGAACTGGCCTTTGGGCAAAGAAATGCCCATACCTCAACCACTGACACAGATGCAGAGCATGCATCAATGGATAAAACAGGACTGTCATATCCTGCCAAGACAGGGTAAGATAGTTTTGAAAAGTTCCTTGCCTTTAATAATGGTATGTCAGTTATGTTAGGCCTTAGCCAAAATTGGTTGACTCAACATTGCAAACGAGACTTTGGGTGATTGCTCAGGTAGTCAGTTGTCTCTGTCAATTGTTGCACATTTTGGATATATCTCGTTTGTTGAGTAGTGTTTATTCCCTTCTCAGATCTTTGACGGAGTTGAAGATTATATAATTGTAGTTACTCTTTACATTATTTGGACTCCTTGAGATAGAATGTTTAGCAAAGCTTTTGTTCTCAATATTGTTTGTTATATTTATTATTTGTTGTTATTGTATGTAGTTGTATTTGGTTTGGTTCTGTCTTATTTAGACAAAAAGGGGAGATGTAGGGATAAGTCCCGCCCCTTAGGGGGCGTGATCGCCTCGGGCTAATGTCTGCCTATAAATTTGGTGAGTGTGCTCCGAGCTGTCGCTTCTACTTTCCTGGTCTCCGCGGGAACGGTGGTTCTGTAAGTCTATTTCTACATTAAAACTTTATATAAATTTTTTTATTGATAAAAGGAGAATAAAGAAAAGAAAAAAAAACAAATTCCCACCTCCTCCCAGCCTCCCATTTCCCTCCCCCTCTTCCCACTCTTCTCCCCCTCCTCCCACTCTTCTCCCCCTCCTCCCACCCCCTCCCCTTCCCCCCACTCCTCTCCCCCTCCCTTTCCAGTCCAAAGAGCTGTCAGGGTTCCCTGCCCTGTGGTAAGTCCTAGGTCCTCCCCCCTCCATCCATATCTAGGAAGGTGAACATCCAGACTGGCTAGGCTCCCACCAAGCCAGCACATTGCGTAGGATCAAAACTGCGTGCCATTGTCCTTGGCGTCTCATCAGCCCTCATTGTTCGCCATGTTCTGAGAGTCCAGTTTTATCCCATGCTTTTTTTGGTAACAGTCCATCTGGCCTTGGTGAGCTCCCAGTAGATCAGCTCCACTGTCTCAGTGGGTGGGTACACTCCTCGTGGTCCCGACATTTTTGCTCATGTTCTCCCAGCTTCTGCTCCTCATTGGGACCTTGGGAGGTCAGTCCAGTGCTCCAGTGTGGGTCTCTGTCTCTATCTCCATCCATCGCCAGATGCAAGTTCTAGGATGATATGCAAGATATTCGTCAGTATTGCTCTAGGGTAGGGAATTTCAGGTTCCCTATCCTCAGCTGCCCAGGGAACTAACTGGGGACCTCAGCTTGGGCACCTAGGAGCCCCTCTAGGGTCAAGTCTCCTGCCCACCCTAAAGTGGGTCCCTTAACTAAGAATTGTGGTTCCGTGCTCCCCTATCCAACCTTCCTTTATCCCGATCCTCCTGTTTCCCCAAGTCCCCCCTCCTTCCCTTCTACCTTTTCTCTCCCCATCTCCTTTGCTGGAGAGGCTGTGGAGGAAGGGGTACCCTCATCCATTGCTGGTGGGAATGCAATCTTGTGCAACCACTGTGGAAGTCAGTGTTTCGGTTTCTCAGGAAAGTCGGGATCAACCTACCCCTGGACCCAGCAATACCACTCTTGGGAATTTACCCAAGAGATGCTCTATCACATGTCAAAAGCATTTGTTCAACTATGTTCATAGCAGTATTATTTGTAATAGCCAGAACCTGGAAACAACCTAGATGCCCTTCAGTGGAAGAATGGATGAAGAAAGTATGGAATATATACACACTAGAGTACTACGCTGCGGTAAAAAACAATGACTTCTCGAATTTTGCATGCAAATGGATGGAAATAGAAAACACTATCCTGAGTGATGTATCCCAGGCCCAAAAAGAAGAACATGGGATGTACTCACTCATAATTGGTTTCTAGCCATAAATAGGGTTCGCGGAGTCTACAATAGGCGAATGTAAAGAAGCTAAGTAAGAAGGTGAACCCAAGGAAAAACATATAGTTATCCTCTTGGCTAAGGGAAGTAGACAAAATTGCCGGGGAGAAAATTGGGATCTTGGGGGTGGGGTGGGATGGGGGTTAGGGGAGATGGGGAGAGAAAACTATATATATATTTTTACAAACTGTCTGCATTCGTTTACGCCACTACAGTTCTTGGATTCGGTTTGCCAGTATTTTGTTGAGGATTTTTGCGTCGATATTCATGAGTGAGATTGGCCTGTAATTCTCTTTCCTGATTGAGTCTTTGTGTGGTTTTGGTATCAGAGTAACTGTAGCTTCATAAAAGGAATTTGGTAATGACCCTTCTGTCTCTATATTGTGGAATACATTGAGGAGTATAGGTATTAGGTCTTCTTGGAAGTTCTGGTAGAATTCAGCATTGAAACCATCTGGCCCTGGGCTTTTTTTGGTAGGGAGGTTTTTGATAACAGCTTCTAATTCTTTGCGACTGACAGGTCTGTTTAGATTGTTTAGATTGTTCACCTGGTCCTGGTTTAATTTTGGTAAATGGTATTTATCTAAAAAAGTGTCCATTTCTTTTACATTTTCCAGTTTTGTGGCATACAGGCTTTTGTAGTAAGATCTAATGACTCTCTGAATTTCCTCTGGTTATGTCCCCCTTTTCATTCTGATCTTATTAATTTGCAAATTTTCTCTCTGCCGTTTGACTAGTTTGGATAGGGGTTTGTCAATCTTGTTGATTTTCTCCAGGAACCAGCTTTTTGTTTCATTGATTCTTTGGATTGTTTTCTGTGTTTCTATTTTGTTGATTTAAGCCCTCAGTTTGATTATTTCCAGTCTTCTACTCCTCCTAGGTGAGTCTGCTTCTTTTTTTTCTAGAGCTTTCAGGTGGGCTGTTAAGTCTCCAATATGTGCTTTCTCTGTTTTCTTTAAGTGGGCACTTAGTGCTATGAACTTTCCTCTTAGGACTGCTTTCAGAGTGTCCCATAAGTTCGAGTATGTTGTTTCTTTATTTTCATTGAATTCAAGGAAGACTTTAATTTCTTTCTTTAATTCTTCCTTAATCCAGTTATGGTTCAGTAGTTGACTGTTCAGTTTCCATGAGTTTGTAGGCTTTCTGGGGGTAGCATTGTTGTTGAATTCTAACTTTAATCCATGGTGATCTGATAAGACACAGGTGGTTAGTAATATTTTTTTGTAACTTTGTAAGTTAGCTTTGTTACCGAGTATGTGGTCAATTTTCGAGAAGGTTCCATGAGCTGCAGAGAAGAAGGTATATTCTTTCCTCTTTGGGTGGAATAATCTATAGATGTCTGTTAAGTCCATTTGCTTCATTACCTTCATTAATTCTCTAATTTCTCTGTTAGTGTTCTGTCTGATTGACCTGTCCATTGGTGAGAGAGGAGTGTTGAAGTCTCCTACTATTAGTGTGTGCGTTTTGAAGGCTGCCTTGAATTTTAGCAATGTTTCTTTTACGTATGTGGGTGCTTTTATATTAGGGGCATAGATATTCAGGATTGAGACTTCTTCCTGATGAATTGTTCCTGTTATGAGTATAAAATGTCCCTCTACATCTCTTCTGATTGATTTAAGTTTGAAGTCAACTTTGTTAGAAATTAGTATGGCCACACCTGCTTGTTTCTTAGGTCCATTTGCTTGATAAGCCTTTTCCCAGCCCTTTACTCTGAGTAGGTGCCTGTCTTTGTGGTTGAGGTGTGTTTCTTGTAGACAGCAGAATGTTGGATCCTATTTTCATATCCAATCGCTTAGCCTGTGCCTTTTTATAGGTGAGTTGAGCCCATTGACATTAAGTGATATTAATGACCAGTGGTTGTTAACTCCGTTCACTTTTTTAGTAGTAGGGTTTGTGTGTTTCCCTTCTTTGAGTTTCGCTGGTGAAGGGTCTCTAGATGTCTGAGTTATTGTGGTCATTGTTGGACTCCTTGGTTAGTGATTTTTCTTCTATTATTTTCTGTAAGGCTGGATTTGTGGCTACGTATTGCTTAAATTTGTTTCATCCTGGAAAATTTTGTTTTCTCCATTTATAGTGAACGAAAGCTTGGCTGGATATAGTAGTCTGGGCTTGCATCCATGGTCTCTTAGTTTTTGCAGTACATCTATCCAGGACCTTCTGGCTTTCATGGTTTCCATAGAGAAGTCAGGTGTAAGTCTGATAGGTTTACTTTTATAAGTAACTTGGCCTTTTTCCTTTGCGGCTCTTAATATTCTTTCTTTATTCTGTATATTTTGTGTTTTGATTATTATATGGTGAGGGGATGTTTTTTTTTTTTTTTGATCCAGCCTATTTGGTGTTCTGTATGCTTCTTGAACCTTCATAGGTACATCCTTCTTCAGGTTGGGAAAGTTTTCTTCTATAATTTTATTAAGTATATTTTCTGGACTGTTGAGCTGCACTTCTTCTCCTTCTTCTACTCCGATTTTTCTTAGGTTTGGTCTTTTTATTGTGTCCCATATTTCCTGAATGTTTTGTGATGAGAGTTTGTTGGACTTGCTGTTTTCTTTGATCAGTGCGTTTATTTTCTCTATGTTATCCTCAGAATCTGAGATTCTTTCTTCTATCTCTTGTATTCTGCTGGTTATGCTTGTTTCTGTAGTCTCTATTCGTTTACCTAGATTTTCCATGCCCAGCTGGCCCTCTGTATGTGTTTTCTTCTTTGCCTCCATTTCAGTTTTCAAGTCATGAACTGTTTCCATTATCTGCTTGATTGTTTTTCCTTGGTTTCCTAGGGTATCATTCACTGATTTACTCAATTCCTCTAACTTTCTGTTATACTTCTCATCCATTTCTATAAGGGTGTTTTTTATATGCTGTTTAAGGGTTTCAATCACTTTCATGAAGTCGTTTTTTTCTACTTCTTCTTGATTAAGGTGTTCATGTCCTCCTGTTGTGAGGTCGCTGGCTTCTGGTGGTTTCGTGTTGTTTTTCAGATTGTTGGATGAATTCTTGCATTGGCGTCTCCCCATCTCTTCCTCCCAATATTCTCCTATGGATCTTCTTTTACAGGATCAAGTCTTCTTGCCCACTGATGTACCTTCCCAGTGATGTCACTCCCCAGTGATGTTTCTCCTGGTGTCCAGTCCAGATCGGATCTCCTTGCTCCTTGGCTAGCTCGCAAACAAAGGGCCCACCCTGCTTGCTGCAGGCAGGCTATGGAGACAAAGGAGCTACCGCACTCCCCTTTGCCCTCCGCTTCGGGTTAGGTCCCAGGGCCCAAGCAGGCTGGCTGGGAGGCGCTCTGCCACCAAAGAAGGGAGGGAGGGAGGGAGACAGGGGGTGGGAGGATCTGGATGTAAGCTGGATGGGATAGGAAGAGAGAGGAGGTACCGGGCAGTATAGCCCCTGTAGGATGACCAGGAAGTGTAGGCGGGCTGTTCCCGGGTGCCGCAGCACTCACTCACCACAATGATGTTTCACTAGGTGCCCAGATCGAAACTCCGTGCTGCTTGGTTAGCTCGCAAACAAAGGGCCCACCCTGCTTGCTGCAGGCAGGCTATGGGGACAAAGGAGCTACCGCGCTCCCCTTTGCCCTCCGCTTCGGGTTAGGTCCCAGCGCCCAAGCAGGCTGGGCTGGGAGGCGCTCTGCCGCCAAAGAAGGGAGGGAGGGAGGGAGACAGGGGGTGGGGGGATCTGGATGTAAGCTGGATGGGATAGGAAGAGAGAGGAGGTACCGGGCAGTATAGCCCCTGTAGGATGACCAGGAAGTGTCTGAGTCTTCATTGTTAAAGCTGATTCCATATATTGGTTCCATTTTGTTCACACATATTTCTAGATAAATTGAATAAATCATGAAGTTCTTTGAAATGTAGTACACCTGGGTAACACTGTACTCATAGACTATTGCTTGAAGCAGAGTATAGTTATTGTTTCAGAAAAAAATTAGGGTTGTGGGAGTGATTTACATAAACTATTTAAAATTATTGAATTAACTCTTTTTATTTTGAGATTGTAATTACATCATTTACTCTTTGACAAAATGTTCGAGGAGTGCCGCTTGTTTGTCCTAGTTGCTGTAATTGGTTGCACATATGTGTGACCCCAGTATTAGAGTGTGATTTGATGTTGTGGCAAACACAGGAAAGACTTGATAAAATATGACAACATCCAATTTTTGTGCTAAGTGCTGCTGGTATGTGGATTCTTAACAAGACAAACTCAAATAAAAATATGGAATAAAAACATAAACTTTTCAACTACAGGAAATTCAGTTCTCAGCTGAAAAACTGGCAAGTGTCAAATAAAGGTTTCCAGAACACCAGACTTTAAGAGAAGTTCTTTCTATCACAGGAGACAATGAATTCCTTTGAGACAAGTCTCAGATATAAAACTGCAGAAATTTGAAAGCATACAGCTTTAAGCACTCCTTTAAGGTAGAGCACATCTGTTTCCTCACTGAAAGATTGACCAGGAGTGGATTGATTTAGATGGTTTGCAACTTTGCTACCTCTTATCTAGCAGAACCAGATTCAGGAAACAAAAGTCATTTCCTAGAGTTCCCCAACAACCATCAAAGATCATGATTTCTCTGAAATAATTTTGATTTGGGGGGAATGGAGAAAGAATTTTCTTGTGAAGGCACTTCCTTAATACAGTCCTATTTGATAGTAAGTTATCTAGGAATTTCTTAGCAAATGCATCCATATATTTCATAGAAAAAGTTTCTTTTCTCTATTGAAAGTTTCACTGAAGGTGGTATTGATATGAACACTGAACACCCACAACTATGGTCAAAACCATTTCCAGCTGTTAAGGTATGTTTTTCAAATATGCTTATTAAGTACTGTGATTTTTTCACATATGGAATAATCGTCTCTCAATGTTCATCAAATATAGTCACAGAGGTTTTCCTCTTTATCATAATTTTAAAAATTTAATAGATAAATATTTTATCATTATCATTAGGTATTGTGAAACTAACAGAAATAAAGCAATAAATAAGACCCACCTATCTTATGAAATATTATTTTGCCCTTTGACACTTCCTTTAATAATCAGAATAAATCATGAGAATGCAAATGTTTAGCTTGACCTCTCACTCATAAGTACCAGAGATTAGTATTAATTGCTTTATTATTAAGTTCTTGATTATGAGCACAAACACAGACAAATCACTGTGAGATCCATCTTTGTGGCGTCTTAGAAAGTACGGTTAGGGATGACTCTTCTTTGGTTCATGACAGGGTCAAATGTTTCTCCATGTTGTTGCCCACCCACTAAGCTTGTCTGTTATGTGTACACAACTTTACAAAAACAACTTGAAACTATATACTTGTTACCTTTGTGCATGTTTTTCTATTTTAATTCTCAAAATAAATTACTAGGCAGGTTTTACTTTATAGACAAATGATGAAGCAGCTTCATGAGATGCGAGGTAATGAATGTAAAATGAGAGGAGTGAAAGCTGACTTTACTTGTTCCTTTCAATTCTTAAATGGTTATGTCTGGTCACTGCTGTGATAGTCTTAGTGGGTTAGAAAAGGAAGGTAGAAAGAGAAAGGGGAGAAAGGGAGGGGAGGGAAGAAAACATATAGATCAATAAAAACAATATATAAAAGATAATTCTAGAACCCCTTTTTATATTATGTTAGAGAAAAGTGATCTTAAGTTAGGCCAAGATAAAATAACACATTCTAGAATCCAGCAGCATGTATTACTTAGTATTTGAATGTAAATATATCATGAAGCATCTACGTGTTCACTGACATAATAGGTCAAATGTTTATCTGGAGTTACTACGTACTAGCCTCAGCACTCCCACAGGCTTCAGACTTCTACAACAAATGAAAGCTGACTTGGGAATGGGATCTGAGGTGTAGAACAAACTAACTCAGGCAATTTGTACCTGCATGCTTCTTTATTTCTTGGTTTAAGAAGAAAGAAGGAAACAAAGAAGAAACACAAGGGCTTAAGGCTTAAGGGTAAGGGCAAATCATAAGGGTAAGCAGAGGGGATAAGTCATAAGGGTGAAAATGAGGGGGTGGTCTCCACTAAGGTTTTAGTTTATATAGACGTACAGACAAGATAACGATAGTATCAAGTACGCATTTTCACAGACTTGCAAAAACCTGGTGGATATGTCAAAGAGACAATTTATGTCTCAGAGAGGACATGGCTGTGCAATTCTGCTGTGGCTGAGAATACAGCATTGGAAGCTATACTAACCTGCAGGAAGGCTTGATTTGCATTAACATCTAGCTGGATGAGTTAAAAGGAGTCTCTTGTGAGGACCCTGCTTTTGTCTCCAGCATTGTGCTCAACGTGAGAATTTTTCCTCTCTGAATCTAATTTTACAACTTAGACCTTTTCGCTTTATAAACAGTTAATTTTCTGAGCTATGATCCTGTTAGTTGAAACCAAGGTGAAGGGTAAATGCAGAACATAAGTAAACTGTTAACTCAGAGCAGACAACCAACAGATTACACCTTCTGAGGCTGCTGTTAAAGCAGACAAACTACCTCTACGTGGCTCCTTTCTTACCAGTGACTACTGTCAATAAAGTATAGGGATTGTTTTATGTAGATTTTGGCTATGGGAACAAGACTTGGCTGAATCCTTTTCAAACCCTTTCAGGACTTCATGGTATGTGGGGGAAGGTATCTGGTTGCCCTACAGGAAAAGTTAGGTTTATACACTCCTGGGCTACTACAGAAAGGAGAAATGCCATGATTTTACAAGATTTTTACAGACTTGACAATGACTTATTCAAAAGGCAAATGTACCTATAGCTCTGCAAGAAATGCATTATTCCAGGTGAAGTACACATATAGACTTCCTGGGGATAGTCAAGTAGAAGTGTCAGCTGTACATTTACTGTATAATACTTGTGGGCTCACAACTGATGTTGTCACCCAAATCATATGAAATGAAGCAAAATGTCAGAAGCCCATTTAAGGTAAAGTATAAACCAATATTTTTATAAAATGACAATTATGGAGTTTAAATGTGAGACTTTTAATAATAATATCTGTTAAAAATTTCCAGACAAAATTAAGAAAAAAAAATCTAAGTCATCATTTTTCCTTCCAATTACCAGCATGGAAACACTAACTTTCTGGTTTTATATTACATAACAATAAAATTGTTATATAATTATATGTTATATGATTATATGTAATGTTATATAATTATAAATATAACTATATAATTTGTAGAAAAAATGATTTTAATCAGCAATTTCATTTTAAATGTGATTGAATAAGGAAATAGCTATAGGAAAATGCTACTAAGAAACAATATGTTTTATCAATTTATTTAATATTGACTTTGAAATTATACATGTTACTATCCTTTATTTGCTTATCTCAAAAATAGATAAATTACATCAGCTACAATGGATATTAAAAGTATTCAAGTAAATGAGGAATAATGTGAGTACATAGAAGAATTACTTTATTACAGCTTTTACAAGGGTTTCACATATACTTTCCGTTATTATACATTATTTTATAGTAACTCTTTTATCCCTTTACTAAGTAGTTTTGATTATTACCCTGATTTTCTTTATATTCATTATTGAGTTGTTTTATTTCTTATTAAATTTTATTTTGGAAAAGTAAATAAAGATGAATATTTTTCACTACCTTGGTATTTATTTGAAAAAAATAGAATCATAATTTATTTGTATTTGTTTTTGTAAAGCAAATTACCTTTATTAAGTGATGAAAGAAAACATGACAAGTAGTGTAATATCTGAGCTTCCTTCTCTGAATTTGATTTAGAACTGAACTCAATTCTATTTCTTTCAAGGCATGAAAGTCAGTTTATTAAATTGGTGTCCAGAGTTTTCTCTTATCCCAATGACTTGTTAGTTTTCATGTCATATTTTCAATTTCCTTTTTAGGTTCCTTATCTCATAAGATTAAAAACAAAAAGCTATAGCTTTATATTTGTGCCTACTACTTTGATCCTCCACATATTTGAAACTTTCCACCTCCAGCATTATTTACAAAAGTTCTTTTTGTTTTGTTGTGTTTTTTTATATTCTTTGCAGTCATCTTAATTCAGTCATCCAGGTATCAATTGGAGTAACACCAAGTATGAAGAGCTGTATCTGTATATGAAAACAGCAAACAACAATATTCACAAAATTTTATACCTGAGTAACATTTAATTGCTTTTTTAAAAATTTTCAAGACAGGGTTTCTTGGTACCTTTTGGAGCTTGCCCTGGAACTAGCTCTTGTATACCAGGCTGGCCTCGAACTCACAGAGATCTGCCTGCCTCTGCCTCCTAAGTGCTGGGACTAAAGGCATGCACCACCACAGCCTGGCCCTGAGTAACATTTAAATGTTAGTTATGAGAACGCAGAAGTTAAAGGAAGTTGATGATGAATTATCCTTCCTGGCCAAAAAAAAAGGGGGATTAACTTTTCAATGAAACAGATGGAAAAGAAGAATGTGACCGAGTTTGTTCTCCTGGGCCTCACACAGAACAAAAACATGCAAAAAATAGTATTTGTTGTGTTTTTGATTATTTATATAATCTCTGTGATTGGAAATTTGCTCATTTTGTTCACCATCATATACCACCAAATGGTAAGGTCCCCAATGTACTTCTTCCTTGCCTATCTCTCCTTTATTGATGCATGCTATTCTTCTGTCAATAACCCTAAACTGGTTTTTGATTCACTTCACGAAAAAAAGACTATTCAGTTCAATGGATGCATGACCCAAGTCTTTGGAGAACATTTCTTTGGAGGAGCTGAAATCATCCTGCTTGCTGTGATGGCTTATGATCGCTATGTGGCCATCTGCAAGCCCCTGCATTATGTAACCATCATGAACCGAGCAGTATGTAACCTGCTAGTGGGGGTGTCATGGATGGGAGGGTTTCTTCATGGAATCATACAGATCCTGTTCATTATTGATTTACCTTTCTGTGGCCCTAATGTCATCGATCACTTTATGTGTGATCTGAACCCTTTGCTTGAACTGGTCTGCACTGACACACACATTCTGGGGCTCTTTGTTGCTGCCAACAGTGGGTTTATCTGTGTATTCACTTTTCTCCTTCTTCTGGGTTCCTACACAATTATCCTGTACTCATTAAGAAACCACAGTGCAGAAGGGAGACGCAAAGCCTTCTCCACTTGTATTTCCCACATCACTGTGGTTGTTTTATTCTTTGTGCCCTGCATATTTGTTTATTTGAGACCTGCAACTACTTTGCGTATTGATAAGGCAGTTACTGTGTTTTACACAATGATAACTCCCATGTTAAACCCTTTAATCTATACCTTGAGAAATGCTCAAATGAAAGATGCTATTAGTGGATTGTTCAATAGGAAAATGCATGCAGGAGACAAATAAGTATATTGTGAGCCAAATCAGAAAACGATTGTACATTTTAGATTGATGTAATATAGAACATTTAACTCTTGAAGAATAAATAAGCTGTAATTCATGGGCTGGCCTTGAAGGAATCAGAAAAACATCCCATATTTTAAAGCAGATTCGAATCACATGTCAGTATGTTGTAACTTGTCTACATATATTATTCAACCCTTATAAATACATATCAATTTAAAATATTTGAGACTTATTGCTTTCTTAGTCTGAGAGGAGAGACAATGTTCAGATTCCATTAAGACTGAGAAGCTCTTGTGGCTGTTTAAAGATGTTTTTAAAAACAATAGGTACTTGTACACATACATGCAGTTGAATATTAATTTCATGCACATGTACACAAACATACAAAGTTAAAACTAGCTTATATTTAAATATAAAGCTAAATCAAATGTCACATGCATGCATACACACATGTATGAAAAAGGAATTGTGTAAAAGGGATGCTCTGGTGTTCATGCCAAAAACATGGCATCGAGCAAAACACAACTCATAAGTGAACCAGTATGAGAAATTTAGAGACAGAAGTGAAAATAAAAAGAGAACAATGTCCTTAGAAAAGATGGCAACTAGTTTGCCCGACCTGTTCTTTACCTTGCACACTTTACATTGGGATTCATAGTATAAGCGGCTTTTCCCAAGTGGGAAGTTAGCTTAAAGTTGACTGACTGAAGGATTTCCTATAGCACATCCCCCTTTGGTTTATATAAGAGAGTTCTAAGCCTAACACAAAATTATATGCAATAAGAACAAACATCAAGTATAAAAATTAAACTTACAGCCAGCATAAACAATATCAAGCAAGAAACAAATGATAAATGTTTCAAAAATTATCCTATCTTAAGGACTCTAATTTTTGTTTTATAAATAAATTGGTCAAGTCATGAGAGGAAAGTAACTATGACTATCTAGTCTTCAACACCATTAAAGAACCAAAAAGGAAAATAATATGACTCGAGTAAGCAGGAAGTTCATTCAAGCAACTTTCAAAATGAGCAACAAATGACAGAAACAACTGGCTACTTGGGCAATCATCCAAAGTCTCATTTGCAATATTGGAGCAACCAACTATGGCTAAGGCCTAGAGTAACCGACAGACCATTTTCAGAGGTAGGAAATTTTTCAAAACTTTCTAACCCTGTCTTGGCAAGATTTGACAGTCTTTTTTTCCATTTCATGCTGGTCCTGTCTGTACATCGTACATTTTTCAGTGGTCAATGCATGGGCAGTTCCTTGCCCAAAAGCTAGTTTTACCAAAAAAAAAAAAAAAAAAAAAAAAAAAAAAGAAGCTCCAAATGGAGTGTCTTCAGTGCTCAGCATTCTCTTTGGAATAGATCGGTGCTGCAAAGAGCAATCGAGTCTCACATCAACAGAACCCTAAGTTGTGTAAATGCCATCCACAGCTCTGTGAAGTGTTTGAAGATTACCTATTATTCAGAGTATAATTTGTATGTATTAAAGATACTAATTAGTCTGATTAAAAGTATACAAAATATAAATGATTATTGACCTATAATTCTTAATATCTATATAACTGAAACATTAAGACTTCATATTAGAATATTAAACAATCTTTAAACAACTGTGAAACAAATAAGAACAATGATCTCAAAATGTAAACAATGTATAAGTATCTTATCAGAGGTAAAAATGTATATTGTAATATAATAAATGTATCCTAAAATTGTATCAATATACCTTAAGGATAAACACAGCAAACAACATAAGGAAATTATTTTCAGGAGTTAAATTTTTCCCTTGATTCATCTGAATTTGAAAAGTATCAGATGTCAGTCATTTAATCTGACCCCATAACGTAATTGAGATGCCTCATATGGAGGCAGCGAGCCACTGTGTGCATGGCTCACAAATTTGAAGCCATTTACCAGTCATCTGTTTCCAGAGGAAATGAGATGTTGTGGATATATTCTTGGTTAAGAAAAATAAGGTTTTATCAGGAAGACTCCCTGAAAAACCTTCAATGAGAGCAGATGGTCCAGATGATTCAAAATTTTGAAACACCTCTGTTTCACTTTCCTCTGAATTCTGCATCTAGAACAGCTTCAAGGCTGCTTACGGAGATGGTCCAGCCTCACAGAATGTTCCAATCAGGACTTGACCATAAACCCAAATTTTCATTGGATTTCTATAAGATTATCAGTGCACCTAAGCAACAGGAATGAGCCTAGAAATCTATACCTATATTCCCCTCCCAAAATGGTTTATGGAAATTTGTAATTGTTTAGCATATTAGTTACATGTTACTATGAATAATGTTCAGAAAGAAAAGAAACAAAAGAGATTAAATTCAGAGTTCTTGTTATGAAAAGAAAAAAGGAGGAGTACTCTGGGATAATGCTCTTGTACATTGTAAAGATTTGTCACTCACACTGGTTTAATAAAACACTGGTTAGTTAGTAACCAGGTAGAACGTATAGGGAGGGCATCCAGACTAGAATTCTGAAAAGGGGAAAGAAAGGCAGAGAGACAGTTACAAGCCAGATGCAGAGGAAGCAAGATAAGAATTTCTTACTGAGAAATGAAAACAAACCACATGGCTAAACATAGAGAAGAATTATGGGTGAATTTAAATCATAAGAGCTAATTAGTAATAAGCCTGAACAATAATACAGTTTGTAATTAATATAAGCCTCTGGGTGTTTATTTTCAATTTAACAGCTACAGAACTGAGCAGAACAAAGTGCCTATCTACAGCTAGCTGGTTTTGGTCATCCTTTGTTCCTTTATTAGAACATATTATAGCCATAGACACATGTGTATCACAAAGCATCATCTACTTGCCCATGATTACCTAGTTATTATCTAGAACTCTCTTGATGGAAAGTTGGCTAAGAGATGCATGACATCTAGGTACACGCTCTCCCTTAATCCTTTATAAACACAGGCTTGTAATCAATTACAGATAAGATCTTTTTCCCTCCAAGAAACCTAAGACATGATGGAATGTATGTATTGATGGGTAAGTCTGGAAGGTGAAAGAAGACAACCTAGGGTAGCACAGCAATCTGTCCTATAGCAGAATCACAGGCTTTAATAGGTAAATTGAAATGGAGGGAATAGGTTAGAGACCACAGAAGTGAATTCAGTTTGTCTTGACTGAAGATTAGCATGTTCAAGACTATTTTTGCATCTTCAAGTTTATGACAGGAGGTTTAGCACAGGTTGTGGCTGTCTACATGCTGCTTGGGCTAAGGAGTGGTCACTGTATGTCCTGCCTAAACAACAGCATACTCAACCCAGGATATAGTTGTTTGATGTTTCAAGTATCGAAGAGGTAATTACTTTGTTTGCTCTTTGTTTGTACTATGGTAAGGAAGTCTTGCCATATTCCACCCCTTTGAATTGAAGCATATAAACATATGAAAAATAAATGCAGGCAAACTTAGCATTCATTGGGTTATACTCCCAACTCTATTCTTGTCTCTGTCATTTTTTTTTTGTATCTCTTGGTTGTCAGTCTAACTTTTCTAATACACTTGCCCCTATCTTAGAACACACAAACCCATTGAAGCTCAACCCCAACAGATAGGGCTTGCAGCAAATCAATGCTATTAACTCTCCATGCAGAGGTTTCCTGAGTGGGAAAGATTTTTTTTATGACCATCAATAATCAATGCAACTTGACCTGAGGCAGAGCCATCAAGAAAGATGAGTGCTGATGGAGGGGATAATGTATCTGATTTAGTTTTATAGGGAAATACAATAGGATGGAAATCTAGAAATTTTAATAAAAATTATTTGAAAAAATACCTATATACCTTAAATTGAGCAATTTGCCATTCTGTGAACTCATAAGACAAAATATTATGTTGTTCAGCTGTGTAGAGAATAATTATCTCATGAGCATCTTGCCCCCCAAAATTCTTACTTCCTATTTTTCCATTACCCAATAAGGAGGCAGTCGAAAGAATAAGCAGTCACAGTTTTTCTATGAGTTGCAGATAAGTGTAGTCATTCTAGTCGTCTCTTTAGCTAAAAGCAGGCCATGGGGGTGTACTCAGTATGTAGTATCTAACACTCCAAGGATTATTATTAGCTACATGAAGGAGCTTCTGAGTATTAAGTTTTCCTTTTATAAGAACCAAAGTGATTTGACCTTCATGTGTTAAGTGGTGACCCTAGAATTAGGGTCACCTTGGAGAATTTTGAATAAAGGCTTGAATCTAGTCATGGGTATTTCTATATAGGAGCAAACCCAAATAACATCTCCAAGCAGTTTTTGACAATCATTTAAGGTTTTTAAATGTTTCATCTGTAATTGGAAAGATTGGGGAGAAATGAAACCTGTATGAATAACATGCCTCAATTTGAAAAAGGAAGCTGAATTTGGATTTTTTTCCAGAGGCCACCTGAAACCCATATAAAGTTAACTGTTGAATCAGAAATTGTAATACATCTTGTAGGTAGGCTCTGTCAGCTCATGAAATCAATATATCATACATGTAGTGAATTAGATACAGGTCAGAGTATATTTTACAAACTTGTAAGAAGGCTGCATCCATAAACAACTGGCACAAGGTTGGGCTGGTTTTACTTCTTTGTGGTAAAGTTTTCTATTGGAACATTTGCACCCACCTACTGAGACAGTGGGGCTGATCTACTGGGAGCTCACCAAGGCCAGCTGGACTGTGACTGAAAAAGCATGGGATAAAACTGGACTCTCTGAACATGACGAACAATGAGGGCTGAGGAGAAGCCAAGGACAATGGCACAGGGTTTTGATCCTACTTCATGTTCTGGCTTTGTGGGAGCCTAGCCAATTTGGATGTTCACCTTCCTAGACATGGACGGGTGTGTGTGTGTGTGTGTGTGTGTGTGTGTGTGTGTGTGTGTGAAGGGACGACGACCTTGGACTTTCCACAAGGCAGGGAACCCTGACTGCTCTTTGGACTGGAGAGGGAGGGGGAGAGGAGTGGGGGGGAGGGGGAGAAGGGTGGGATTAGGGGGAGGGAAATGGGAGGCTGGGAGGAGGCAGAAACTTTTTTTTTCCTTTTCTCAATAAAAAAAAAGAGTCTTTGAAAATTAGGTGAAGGCAAAATCTTGATACTCTTGTGAATGTAAGGCCATGGTAAAGAAGCAGTTTTGTAAGTCTATAACAATTAAATTATACTTTTTAGGAATAGCCAATGGAGATGGCAAGTCAGGTTGTAAAGTCCCATAGGCTTCATAATTTCACTTATCCTTTTTAAGATCTTGTAACAATCTTCATTTGCCTGATTTTTTTCTAAATAACAAATGCTGGAGTATTCCCTGAGCTAGAGGAGGGCTTAATATGAACCATTTGTAATTGTTCTTCTACCAGAGACGTAGCTGCTTGAATCTTTTGGAGAAAGTTCCCTTTAGAGAAAGAGAATGCTTATGACATCATAAGATATTCACTGCAAGAATGGTCATTATACAAAAGGTGTTAGGACCAACATCTTGTAACTAGGTTATCTCTATCAGAATGTGTTCATTTTGGTGGGTCAATCTTCTGCTTTCTCAGCTGAAATCTCAGTACTTAATTCTTGTGGACCACAGCATTTAGGTATGTTCCTTGTGTTAGGTATGTGTTCTCTCCAAAACCTTTATCATGACTGGTGTTGGATTTTTTCAAAGACCTTTTCAAACTTCCAATGAGAAGATCATGTGTGTTTTTTTCTTTCAGTTGGTTTATAGAATGGATTACATTGACAGATTTTCATATGTTGAACTATCTCTGCATATCTGGGATGAGGCCAACTCAATAATGATTTTTTAAATGTGTTTTTTGGATTTGGTTTGACAGTATTTTGTTGAGTATGTTTACATCAATGTTCATGAGGGAGATTATTCTATAATTCTCTTTGCTGCATCTTTGTTTTTTTTGGGGGGGTGTTGGGTAACTATGCATTTGGCAGTATTCTTTCTGTTTCTATTATGTGGAAGAATTTCAGCAGTATTATTTATTCTGGTAGCTTTCTACATTGAAACCATCAGACCCTGGGCTTTTTCTTTTTTTCTTTTTGGTTGGGTGATGTTAATTGATTGTTTTCATTTTCTTAGGGGGTTATAGGTCTATTTAAATTGTTTATCTGGTCTTGATTTTATTTTGGTATGTGGTACCTCTCAAGGAGTTGGTCCATGCTGGTTCCTTCCCTGTCCATCTGAAGTAGCTGAGCTCCCATTAGCTCAGGTAAACTGTTTCAGTGGGTGTTACCATCATGATTTTAAACTCTTTGCTCATATTCTCATTCACTCTTCAACTGGACTTTGGAAGCTCAGCCCAGTGCTCCACTGTGGGTCTCTGCCTCTGTTTCCATCAGTTGCTGGATGGAGGCTCTATGGTGACACTTAAGATATGCATCAATCTGACTTCTGGCAAGACCAGTTTGGGCACTCTCTTCACTCTTGCTTATGTTCTTAGCTGGACTCATCCTTGAATGTGGGTGACAGTTGTATGGCTGGGGCAGACTGCAGAGCCACCTGCAGTGCCACCAGAGTTTAACCCTACTGCTTGAACTGGATTTTGGAACCCATTGTCTTTGGATGGATATCCTACTAAGCCTAGATATAGTATGGAGGGGTTTGGATCTTCCTCAAATCTATGTGATTTACCCTGTCTGAGGAGTGGATTAGGCTTAGGCGTTTGGTGGGAGGAATAGGAGAGGGAACGGGAGGAGGGGAGAGATGTAAAATCAAAAAAAGATAGTTTGTTTTTCTTTTTTTCACAAATGCAGAAAGTATTTTTATCAGGTTAAAATATTTCTTGAGCAATAATTATCTACGTGGAGAGTTCAAATAACTAACTTATGATTATTTGCCCTGTCCTTGATTAGAGACACGATTACACACACTCCTTCTAGTACTTTCTAAAGTCTAAGAGGCTTGCAGATCTGTCAGTCTGTTCTCATCCGATCACAGGAAAAAGTACAGGATGGCAGTGTTCTCTTCTGAACTTACATCTTTAGAACGGTTCGAATGCTTTTCCCTGAGTGCATCAGATCGAAGCCTTTATTGTTTTGGTCGAAGGACAGAGTGTCAGTTACAAATTCATCAACTTTTATCTTTTCTGACATATATTCAGACAACAGCTTTGGGACACTCTCTACACTCTTCCATCCTTCAAAAACAGTGCCTTTCCAGGTGCGTTCTATCACCAGCTGGAATGGGCAAGTGGCGATTTCTTCACCTGAAGCAGCTGCGCCAACCACCACAGTGACTCCCCAGCCTTTGTGCGCCCCCTAGAGGGCTGCTTTCATGACCTTCACATTGCCAATACCCTAGAAAGAGTAATCTACTCCTCCATCTGTCATCTCAATGAATACTTCTTGGATGGGTTTACTAAAATCCTGGGGGTTAATACATTCAAAGGCTTCAAATTCTTTGCAATTTATCTTTATTGATGTCGATACTAGTCATCCGGGATGCACCAGCCACTTTACAGGCCATGATCACTGCCAATCCAACTCCTCCCTTGCCAAACATGGCAAAGGTAGAACCGTGCTCCACTTTGGCAGTGTTCACAGCAGCACCGTATCAAGGTGAAATGCCACACCCAAGAAGGCAGACTTTATCCAATGGTGCTGAAGGATCAATTTTAGCAATGGAGATGTCAGCCACAACTGTGTATTCAGAAAATGTGCTGGTTTCCATGAAATGAAAAATAGAGTTTCCTTTGAGGGTAAATCTGCTAGTGCCATCTGGTGTTAATTCTTTCCCCTGAGTAACTCTTAACTTCTGGCAAAGGTTTGTCTTAGGATTCAGACAAAATTTGCTTTCTCCACACTGTGGGATGTAAAGCGCGAGTGACTGCATCACCTGCCTTCACTCTAGTAACCCCTTCACCAAGCTTTCCACATTCTCAACACCTTCATGTCCCAAGGTCACTGGGAAACACCCCTCCCCCAGGATCAGCTCCACTCAGAATACAGGCAGCAGTGTGGCAAAAATCCTCAATAAAATACTGGCAACCCAAATCCAAGAACACATTAGAAAAATTAGCCATTATGATCAAGTAGGCTTCATCCCAGAGATGCAGGGCTGGTTCAACATGCGAAAATCTATCAATGTAATCCATCATATAAATAAACTGGAAGAAAAAAAACCATACGATCATGTCATTAGATGCTGAAAAAGCATTTGACAAAATTCAACATCCCTTTATGATAAAGGTCTTGGAGAGATTAGGAATACAAGGGTCATACCTAAATATAATAAAAGCTATTTGTTATTATGTGAGTTTCATGTACCTTTAAAGGCTTACCTTTCTTTCATTTTTTCTTTCTTTTTTTTTTAAGATAGGGTTTCACTGTAGCTTTGAAAACTTGTCCTGGAATTAGCTCGTGTAGACCAGACTGGTCTTGAATTCACAGAGATCTGTCTGCCTCTGCCTCCTGAGTGTTGGGATTAAAGGCATGCACCACCATCACCCTGCAGTCTTGCCTTAGTTTATGTGGGAAAAGTTTTTTCTATGATTCTGTTGAATATGTTTTTTGTAACTTTGAGCTGGTATTCTCTTCTTTTTTTTATCCCTATCATTCTTAAGTTTGTCTTTTCATAGCGTCCATTGACATTTTGTGTTAGAAAAATTTTGAATTTAACATTTTCTTTGACTGATATATCTATTTACTCTCATATCTTCAAACCCTGAGAGTCTGTCTTCCATTGCTTATATTCTGTTGGTGATGCTTATGTCTGTAATTTCTGTTCACTTCCCCAGATGTTCCGCTTCCAAAATTTTCTTGGTTTTTGTTTTCTTTACTGTTTATAATTCAGTTTTTACATCTTGAACCGTTTCCTTTATCTGTTTTTTTTTTTCTGGCTTTCTTTAAGGGATTTATTCATTCATGTCTTCCAACTTTTTGTTTGATTTTTCCTTGACTTCTTTTTTTTTTAAATTTTTCTTTTTTTTAAATATTTATTTACTTATTATGTATACAATATTCTGTCTGTGTGTATGCCTGCAGGCCAGAAGAGGGCACCAGACCTCATTCCAGATGGTTGTGAGCCACCATGTGGTTGCCGGGAATTGAACTCAGGACCTTTGGAAGAGCAGGCAATTCTCTTAACCACTGAGCCATCTCTCCAGCCCCTTTCCTTGACTTCTTTAAGGGATTATTTTTTTCATTTACCCTTTAAGAGCCTCTATCATCTTCATAAAGTAATTTTTAGGTCCATTTAATTGTGTTTTAGCTGTATTTGAATATTCGGGTTTTGCTGTTGTAGGACCACTGCTTTCTGGTGGTGCCATATTGCTCTTTTGGTTGTTGAAGACCTTCTTACACCAGCATTCAGGTAACATCAAAACTTTCCAAAATGTAATTAAAATAGACAGCTTCACGGTGATGGGTATAAAATTATTTCCATTTTTTCTTTTCTTTGTTTTTCTGTGTGTGTGTGTGTGTGTGTGTGTGTTTGAAGCCACACCTATTTGCAACAGGGTTTCTCATCTTGGATTCCCTATTTAGTGTTGCACATCAACATTACCTATGCCATTACAATTTTTGCTACTTATTATTTTGTCCAAGAAATCTTTATATCAAGTTGTAAGATATAGTATATATACACAGGCAAGGAAATTTAAAAAAAAATTGAAACATATCATTATATTAATATATGTCTTCATCAAATAATCAGCTTAAAAGAGATAAAAATCAGTATCAGTTTGTTTTGTTAGAAAAAGTTTTCTAAGCCAGGTCATGGTGGCTCATGCCTTTAATCCCAGCACTTGGGAGTCAGAGGTAGGCAGATTTCTGTGAGTTTGAGGCCAACCTGGTCTACAAGAGCTAGTTCCATGGCAGTCTCCAAAGCTACAGAGAAACATTGCCTTGAAAAACAAAAACAAACAAACAAACAAAAAAAAACAAATAAAAAAGTTTTATAGAGGGACAGGAGGATTAGAAGAATGTCGTATAAGAATGAGTTCCACATCAACCAGAAAAGTTAGAAGTGATTGCACATGTGTGTGACCCCAGCAATAGTGTGTGATTTGAGACTGTAGCAGAGACAGGACAGTTTTGATAAAATATGGCAATATCCAGGTTTTGAGCTAATTGCTGCTGGTATACGGATTCTTAACAAGAAAAACTCAAATAAAGAAAATGAAATAAAAACATAAACAAGTACTGGAAATTAGTTCTCAGCTGAAAACCTGGCAAGTGTCAAATAAAGGTTTCCAGAACACCAGACTTTAAGAGACATTCTTTCTATCACAGGAGATAATGAATTCCTATGAGACAAGTCTCAGATATAAAACTGCAGAAATCTGAAAGCATACAGCTTTAAACACTCTTTTTAGGTAGGACACAGTTGTTTCTCACTGTAAGATTGACCAAGAGTAGATCTATTTGGATGTGTTTTGCAATTTTGCTACCTCCTATCTTGCAGAGCCAGAATCAGGAAACAGAAAATCATTTCTCTAGAGTCCCCAACAAGCATCAAAGATTATGATTTCTCTGAAATAATTTTAATTTGGGGGGAATGGGGGAAGAATTTTCTTATGAAGACACTTCCTTAACACAGGCCTGTTTGATTGTAAGTTACCTAAGGTGTTTCTTAGCAAATGTATTCATATATTTCATAGAAAAAGTTTTTTTTTCTCTAAGGAAAGTTTCACTGAAGGTGGTATTGATGTGAACACTGAACACTCACAACTATGGTCAAGATGATTCCCAACTGTCCAACTGTTAAGGTATGTTTTTCAAATGTGCTAATTAGATATTGTGATTTTTTTTCAAAAAAATTTTTGAAAATTTTTTTCAAAATATTGTGATGGGAATAATCATCTCTCAATATTTTCAAATACAGTCACAGAGGTTTTGCTCTTCAGACTAATTTTTAAACTTTAACAGATATATCTTTTATTATTTTCATTAGCTATCGTGAAGCTAATAGAAATAAATCAATAAGATCAACCTATCTATTTTATGAAATATTATTTTGCTTTTTGAAATTTCTATTAATAATCACAATAAGTCATGATGATAAAAATGATTAGTTGGACCTCTCACTCATAAGTTCCAGAGATTAGTATCAATTGTATCATTATTAAGTTCTTGATTTTAATACAAACACAGACAACTCACTGTGAGACCCATCTCTGTGGTTTCTTAGAAAATATGGTTGGGGATGACTCTTTTTCGGTTCACGACAGAGTCAAATGTTTCTCCATGTTGTTGCCCACCCACTAAGCTTGTCTGTTATGTATATGCCACCTTACAAAAATAACTTGAAGCGTTATACTTGTTACTTTTCTGCATTTTTTTCATTTTAACCAATTCTCACAGGAAATTATAAGTCAGGATTCACTTTATAGACAGATGATGAAGCAGTTTCACAGGTGCGAGGTAATGAATGTAAAATGAGAGGAGTGACAGGAGGGAGAGCTGGCTTCTTACTTGCTGCTTTCAGTTCTTGAATGGATATGTTTGACCACTGCTGCAATATTTCTTAAAGGGTTACAAAAGAATTCTGGGATCCCCTTTTACAATGATGTCAGGGAAAAGTGATCTTAAGTTAGGCCAAAATACAATAACAAATTTAAGAATCCAGCAGCATGTATTTTTTAGTACTTAGAAGGTAAGTATGTCATGTAACATCTAAATGTTCACTGACAAAATTGCTCGATGTAGTTTATGGAGTGCTCCTGCATAGCAGCCTCAGCACTCCCTCCGGCTTCAGACTTTTGCAGCAAGTGAAAATGGGCTTGGGAATGGGATCTGTGGTGTAGAAAAAACTAACTTACTTAGGCATGTTTCTTTATTCCTTGGGATAAGAAGAAAGAAGGAGAAGAAGAAGAAGAAGAAGAAGAAGAAGAAGAAGAAGAAGAAGAAGAAGAAGAAGAAGAAGAAGAAGAAGAAGAAGAAGAAGAAGAAGAAGAAGAAGCACAAGAACATAAGGCCTAAGGGGAAGGGCAAATCATAAGGGTAAGGGTAGAGGATAAGGAATAAGGTTGAAAACGAGGGGGTGATCTCCACAAAGCTCTTAGTTTATATAGGGGTATAGACAAGTTAACAATCCCATAGGTGGTATCAATAGTACCAAGCGTGCCTTTTCACAGAGTTACAAGAAACCGGTGGCTCTGAAAAGGAGGCACCTTATGTCTCAGAGAGGACATGGCTGTGCAGTTCTGCTGTGGCTGGGAATACAGCATTGTTAGCTATTCTAACCTGCCAACAGGCTTGAGATCAAAGGAGTCCCTTCTGAGGATCCTGCATCCGCAGGGTGACCAAGAGAGATTTTTTTCTCTCCGAAGCTAATTTTTAGCAAGTTAAGCATTTTCACTGTATAAGAATTAATTTTTCTGAGCTATGAGCCCATGTTAGTTGTTCCCAAAGTGAAGGGTAAATACAGAAATTTAGTAGTTTGTTTAGTCAGTGTAGAATTACAACTCTCTGAGTCAGCTTTTAGAACAGACATAATACCTCTATGAGGCTCGTTTCTTATCAGTGACTACTCTCAATAAAGTTTGTGGAGACTATTTTATGTAGATTTCGGCTATGAGAACAAGGACTTGTCTGAATCCTTTTCTCTTTTTTTTTTCCTTTTTTCTTTCTTTTTTTGTTCCTTCTACAAAAGACTGAATCCTTTTTAAACCTTTTCAGGAATTCTTGGTGTGTGGGGAGGATTCTAGTTACCCAACAGGAAAAGTCAGGTTTACACACTCCTGGGATACTACAGAGGGTGAAATGCCATGATTTCACAAGATTTGTACAGACTTACTGACAGTGACTTATCCAAAGAACCTGTGTGCCTGCAGGTGAATACACATATACACTTCCTGTATATGTGACAGTAGAAGTGTCAGGTGTTTCTTTACTGTATAATTCTTGTGGACTCACAACAGTTGTTGTCATCCAAATCTTATGAAATAAATAAATAAAGTGTTAGAAGTCCATTCAGAGTAAATTATAAACCAATATTGTATAAAATGATAATTTTGAAGTTTAATAATAATATCTGTTAAAAATTGCCAGACAGAATTAAGTAAGTATAAAAATAATGAAAGTTATCATTTTTCTTCTGATATTTTATATAACATAATAAAACTGTTACATAATTATATGTTTTATATATAATGTTATATAATTATAAAATAACTATATGAATTGTAGAAAAAATAATGTTATTAATCAGCAATTACATTTACAACTGGGATTAAATAAAGAAATACCTATAAGAAAGTACCACTAAAACACAATATGTTTTGTCAGTTTATTTAATATTGACCTTGAACTTATACATGATCCTATGCATCATTTTCTTATCTTTAAAATAGATAAATAAAAGCAGCTACACAGGATATTAAAAGTTTTAAAGAGAAATGAGGAATAATGTGCAGTACACAGAAGAATTACTTTATTATAAATTTTACAAGGCTTTCACATATATTATCAATTATTATGCATTATTTTATAGCAACTCTTTTATTTCTTTATTATATAGTTTTCATTATTACTCTGACTTCCTTTATACCCATTATTGATTTGTCTTAATTTATTATTAATATTTATTTTGGAAAAGTAAATAAAGATAAATATTTTTCCAGATCCTGGTAATTTCTTTGAATAAGAATTATTATTTATTTTTATGTTCTTTATGGAAAACAAAATACCTTAATTAATTGATGAAAAAATAGGACAAATAGTCTAATACCTGAACTTCCTTCTTTGGATTTGACTTAAAACTGAACTCAGTTCTGTTTCTTCCAAGGCACTAAAGTCAGATATTGGTGCCCAGAGTTTCTTATTATCACAATAAATTGTTAGTTTTAGTGTTATATTTTCAATTAGCTTTTATGGTTCCTTATCTCATAAGATTAAAAACAAAAAGCTTTATATTTATATTGTTTCCATTACTTTGATCCCCCACCTATTTGAAACACTCCTCTTCCAGCATTATTTACAAAAGTTGTTTTTATTTTGTTTTTTATATTCGTTGCAGTCATCTTAATCCAGTTATATGGGAGTCAATTTCAGTAACACAAAGTATGAAGACCTGCATTCTGTATGTGAAAACAGCAACAACAATATTCACAAAATTTTATACATGAGTAGCATTGAAATGTTAATTATCAGAATGCAGAAGTTAAATGAAGTTGAGAATGCATTATTTTTCCTGTCAAAAAATGATTAACTTTCCAGTGAAGCAGATGGAAAAGAGAAACGTGACTGAATTTGTTCTCCTGGGCCTCACACAGAACCAAAACATGGAGAAAATTGTATTTGCTGTGTTTTTGGTCATCTACATAGTCTCTGTGATTGGAAATTTGCTCATTCTGTTCACCATCATTTACCATCAATTTTTCAGGTCTCCTATGTACTTTTTCCTTGCCTATCTTTCCTTTATTGATGCCTGCTATTCTTCTGTCAATAACCCTAAACTGATTTTTGATTCACTTCATGATAAAAAGACCATTCAATTCAATGGATGCATGACCCAAGTCTTTGGGGAGCATTTCTTTGCAGGTGCTGAAGTCATCCTGCTTACTGCAATGGCTTATGATCGGTATGTGGCCATCTGCAAGCCTCTGCATTATGTAACCATCATGAACCAAGCAGTATGTAACCTGCTAGTGGGGGTGTCATGGATGGGAGGGTTTCTTCATGGAATCATACAGATCCTGTTCATTATTGATTTACCTTTCTGTGGCCCTAATGTCATCGATCACTTTATGTGTGATCTGAACCCTTTGCTTGATCTGGTCTGCACTGACACCCACATTCTGGGAATCTTTGTTGCTGCCAACAGTGGTTTTATCTGTCTATTAACATTTATGCTCCTTTTGGGCTCCTACACAATTATCCTGTGCTCACTAAGAAACCACAGTGCAGAAGGGAGACGCAAAGCCCTATCCACTTGCATCTCCCACATCACAGTGGTTGTCTTATTCTTTGTGCCCTCCATATTTGTGTACATGAGACCTGCAACTTCTTTACCTATTGATAAGGCAGTTGCTGTGTTCTACACAATGATAACTCCCATGTTAAACCCTTTAATCTATACCTTGAGAAATGCACAAATGAAAAATGCTATTAGAAGATTGTTCAACAGACAAATGCACTCAGATGGCAAATGAATATATTATGATTCAAACCAGAAAAGGATTCAGTGTACATTTTAGATTGACTTATAGTCAATATAAAACATGAAGAATAAAACAGCTGTCATTTATGGGGTGGCCTTGAAAAAGGCAGAAAAAAATACCATAGAAAGGAGAAACCTAACCCAGTCTAGGCTATAATTGCACTCCTGTTACAACACACATTTCCTGTCTTTAATGCCGATTCATCACTAATAACTGTAGAATTTATGCCTTTTGAAGTTGAGTATTTGTGATTGAGCCCTTCAATCTAAATCATACTATAAATCTTTCATTTATATTTCCTGGTTCTATGATGTTTTTCTCTGAAAGTTACATCTAACAGAAACATTCATGGTCCATCCTCTCAATCATAACCAACTTTCTAAAGCTTTTATCAAAATTAGGTTATCCAAGCTCTGCCAGGTTGAATAGTAGGATTTACATGACAAATGGCACCAGCATTCCTATTTCATTGATCCTTGAACCTCTCCTTCTTCATCTTTACATGAGGGAGTTATCCACATTTCTAATTTACTGACTGTAGACTCTCCTCTTTTAGCCATGTCACAAACAAACACATAAACAATGACCTTATCACTATCTGAGCTATGCCATTAACTAATGTTCTTGTTCTAGTGAGCTTTTTATTTATCAAATGAGATGTTTATGGTTTTTGTTGTTTATTTTAGTCTTTTGGTATGGTAGATTACATTTACTGATTTATATATTTTGAATTAATTCTGCATCTCTGGAATGACACTTACTTGATCATGATGAAATTTTTTTTTAAATTTTTTGGATTTATTTTGTTGCTATTTTATTGGGAATTTCTGTATTTCTTCTCATAAGAGAAAATATTCTGTAATTTCCTTTCATTGTTGGGTCTTTATGTGGTTTTGGTATCAAGGTAATAGTGGCTTAATAAAAATAATTAGGAAATATTCTTCCAGTTTTGTTTTGTGGAATAATTTGGGGAATATTGTCCTTAGTTGTTCTTTGAAGGTCTGGTAGAATTCTTTGTTGAATCCTATTTCACCTGGACTTTAAATCTTTTTTAAAGGGGACCTTTTAATTACTCCTTTGATTTTATCAGAGATTATTTGCTTGCATGTGAATATTAGCTCTTAAGTCATTGATACGTTAGGTAGAATCAGTATAACCACAGAGAATAGGTAGAGAATAGGATACTGGGAGGTTGGGGAAAAATTCATTTCCCTAAGAACAGGAAATTGAAATGGGGGAGGGTCAATAAAGGGAAATGGTAGAGAGGGAAAGGAAAGAACACCAAAATACTAAGGGCCATTTTAGAGGTTGTATGGAAATGTAATACACAATGTGCTTCTTAAAACATATACATATATGAAAGTTATCTAAATGAAATCATAAAATAATGGTGATACACAACCCCACCTCGACATCTCTTGTCACCTAATGAAACTTCCAGGACCCCATGGGATATATCTGATTAATTTGTTGTTCTAAGGGTTCCATTTGAATACCTAAGCATCCCAAGCTATCGCCAAGTGACGGGGGATGTCCTTCCGTATTTATATTGCTTTTATTAGTTAATGAATAAAGTTGTTTTGGCCAATGACTTAGCAGAGTAAAGCAAGGAAGGAATTCCAAATACATACATATATATATATATATATATATATATATATATATATAGAGAGAGAGAGAGAGAGAGAGAGAGAGAGTAGGTGGAGTAAAAAAGATGCCATGTAGCTATTGAAGGAGACCCATGCTGGATACTTACTAATAAGCTACAGTCTTGTAATGAATGGATTGTTTTGAGATACAAGAGCTAGCTAGAAATATGTCCATGCTATTGGCCAGTGTTTTAATTAAGATAGTTTCTGTGTGATTTAATAATCTGTGTGATAATAGGTTTTGGGTAGCCAGAATGAGCAGTCTCCACTTACAGCCAAGAATATTGGTTGCTCCCTACAACTGAAGGTAAGGTCCTATTGCTGAATACAGCACCTACTCAACTTGTTGGACACTGATAAGTTGATCTGAGGACTATCTATATAGTGTCTTCAATCCTATGGAAAATGTTAATGATATGGGATGAACTCTAGATGCTACCAAGTAGAAAGGTAAACATCAAACCTCCTACAATGAAGACCGGACTGAAAGATAAGCTGGTACAACAATGATACTAATCTTGTGGGATAACCAACAAATATCTGATTTGATTTAAGAGCCATTCCATAAGATTCAACTCATACCTGTTACTGTTTGGATAGCCAAGAACCTGAGACTAGATAAATTAGGGACTTAATGTAAAACGAATACTACAGTTTTCAAAAGGAACACAGCAATAAAATGACTCCTAACTGCATTCTGCTGTACTCATCAGAGAATCTTCCTCCTGTAGTTGGAGAAAACTAATATAGACACACATAACCAAAAAATATGTGGAGAATAATTAACCTTGCTACACTAAAAGGAATGTTTTATCAAACCACTCCCCTCCCCCATTGCTCAAGAAACACTGTAGAAGAGGAGGCATATAGAGTATAAGACCCAGAGATGATGTAGAACACCCCGGAAACAAAGAATTCTAACTCAGCTGATATGCATAGTGACAGAGACTTAGGTAACATACATAGGTCTGCATCAGATGGTGTCCTACAGCTGAAAGAAGTGGACATAAGCTGTCGTACCTAACCCAGAAACAATCTTCAAATGATAACTACTTGCAGATAAAAAATTAGTTTTCTACAAGGGAATATCAGTGAAAAAACAAACTACTCTTAATGGTAGGCTGTATGCCCAGCAGGGGATGGTCAGCACAAATGAACTCAGTGACATATTTGGAGATTCTTTGTTTTACAGTATTATGTAACACTGTTCCCTTTCTTCTTCTTTCCTCCCTTCCTCCCACCTTTTCTTCTTTCCTTGTTTGTCTATCTGTTTTTAGCTCTTATTAGTCATTTTCACAAATATCATAACATCTAGTTTTGTGTTTTTATAGAAATCTTCTGTGTACCATCATGTGTCTCTGCATTTATGTGGGCTTCTAATGTTTTAACCTTGGTTCTTTTTTTTTTCTGTTTATTTGTCCTTTTCTGCTTTGTTTGGTTTGGTTTTAGTTTATTGTATTTCCTTTCATGTAATTATTATTATTCTTTAGATACCTGTTTTTTTTCTAAGAGATACAGAAAGGGTGTGGATACTCATACGTGTATAAGTACAGAAGAAATGAGAGAAGCTGGGGGAAGGAAAGTCATAATAAGAATATATTATATGAAAAAATTATTATCAAGGAAACAAAATACTTAACTAAAAATAATTTTCTGAATTACTTTCTTGCAGAAAATGAGGTTAAACTCACACAGATCTATAGTGAGAGTAAACCAGAGTTAGTAGCTCATTTCTTGGCGCATGAGGTCTTTCTGTCTTTGTTTTGTTTTATTGATTAATAAAGAAACTTCTTTGAGTCTTGTTGATAGGGCAGAACTTAGGTAGATTGGGAAGACAAAATTGGATGCTCTGAGAAAGAAGGGTGGAGTTGGAGATACCCCATGGAACCACCAGAGATAGACGCTGGAAATTTTACCCAGCAAGCTACTGCCATGTGGGCATAGACAGATTATTAGAAATGGATTAAATTAAGATGTAAATGTAGGGATAAGTCCCGCCCCTTAGGGGGTGTGTTCGCCTCGGGCTAATGTTTACCTATAAATCTGGCAAGCATGCTCAGTGTTTGCTTCTGCTTTCCTGGTCTCCACAGGAAAGGTGGTTCTGTAAGTCTATTTCTCCATTAAAGCTATAAATATATATATTTTTTTACAATCTGTCTGCATTCGTTTACGCCGTTACATTTTGGCATCCAACTTTGGGCTATTTTGCCTCCAACTCAAGCGCATAGCCAGCTAGCTAACACAGCACACTCCCGGGTGCTGTTTTTTAGTTCGTGACTCGGGCCCCAGTGCCGACTCCGAGACACACTAGGCCACACAGGCCCATTCTGCCTGCCTCTGCTTCCTGAGTGCTGGGATTAAAGGCGTGCACCAACACCGCCTGGCTGGCCTCGAACTCACAGAGATCCGCCCTGCCTCATTTAAACAGAAAAAGGGGAAATGATGGAGGAATGTCATTGGTTAAAAAAATAAAGAAACTGCTTGGCTGGTCCTCATAGGTTAGAACATAGGTGGGTGGAGTAAACAGAACAGAATGCTGGGAGGAAGAGGAAGTGAGCTCAGACTGGACAGCTCTGCTCTCTGGAGACGCCATGCTCCCCTCTCCCGGGCAGACATGGGGATAGCTCTGCTCTCTGAAACAGACACAATGAAGCAAGCCGCCAGGTCAGACATGCTGAATCCTTCCCTGTAAGACTGATGCTACACAGATTATTAGAGATGGATTGATCGGGATATGAGAATTAGCCTGTAAGGGCTAGAGTTAATGGGCTAAGCAGTGTATAAAAGAATACAGTGTCTGTGTAATTATTTCAAGGCATAAGCTAGCAGGCGACTGGGGTGCTGGGGATGCAGCCCTGCCGCTCCTATTACATCATGTAAAAATTAGCCAATAAGAAACTAGAGCTAAAGGGCTAAGCAGTGATTCGATTAATAAAATTTCTGTGTGGTTATTTCAGGGCTAAGCTAGCCTGGTGGCTGGGACGAACAAGCAGCCCCTCCTTGCAACAATTTCTAAAAGATGGATTAGGGAAAGGAATGGTAACAACTCTCTTATGATGTGAAATGGTAGGAACCTCAATAACCTATTGTTTGACTGTGATATTAAGGTTATATGAGGTTTCTCTTCTATAATATTATCTAAAAATAAGAGCTCAGATTAGGGTGATTTGGTATTGTATATGATTCTTATGGCTACACAACAACAGAAACATGGAAAACTGAAAAATGATTAATATCAGAGAAGACTTACAGGAAAAGCAGGAAATAAAATTAAGTATAATATTCTGATTCACATTCTGAACTGTTGTAATAGGAGCGACGGGGCTGCCTCCCCAGCACCCCGGCCGCCTGCTAGCTTGTGCCCCGAAATAATTACACGGACACTGTATTCTTTTAAACACTGCTTGGCCCATTAACTCTAGCCCTTACAGGCTAATTCTCATATCCCAATCAACCCATCTCTAATAAACTGTGTAGCACTGGTCTTACTGGGAAAGATTCAGCATGTCTGACCTGGCGGCTTGCTTCATCGCGTCTCACTCTGAGAGGAGCTGTGTGACATCTGAGCTCACTTCCTCTTCCTCCCAGCTTTCTTTTCTGTTTACTCTGCCTATCTAAATTTTAACCTATCAGGGCCAAGGCAGTTTCTTTATTTAACCAATGACCTTCCTCCATCACTGAACCACAAAAAGACTGGTAATTATAATTGTAATAAAACAATAACATTGGTGAAGTCCAAATATATTCTAGAGTTCAGGTGATAGGGCTGTCTTAATACCAGTTTTAGAATAATAACAAGTGATATATGAGAATGTAAATTTTGACAAAAAGGAAATGTTATATTAAGAGTTTCTTGGGACTATTTATTCCTTCAAGGATTCTGCCTGTTTAAACTTATTCCTAAGTACGTTTCATTTGAAATTCTTCATCACCATTTGACCCTACTTGATCTCTCTCTCTCTCTATCTCTCTTGGTTTCTTTCTTTTTCTTTCTTTCTTTCTTTCTTTCTTTCTTTCTTTCTTTCTTTCTTCTTTCTTTTTTGAGACAAGGTTTTCTGTAGCTTTTGTGCCTGTCCCGGAACTAGCTCTTGTATTTACTTGACCTCTTATATAACAGTTTTGCTCTAAAATATTCCCAGTTAGAGGTCAGAAATAAATGGAGAATGGTGCAAATATTCAGTAAAATGAAACCTGTTTTACTGGGTAGACAGACACTACTTGTGTTTAACTAATGCACAATTGGTTTCAAATTAAAGTTAGTTTTGTAAAACTACTTTTTCAGGTAACATAAAAATTTTAAAAAATGTAATAAAAATAAAGAGCTTTAGAGTGATGAGTTTAAAATCATTGCCATTTTTCTTAGCTTTGTTTTTCTGAGTGTGTGTTTGAAGTCACCCCTATCTGAAACATTACTTCTCATCTTGCATTTCTTATTCTGCATTGCACATCAACATTACCTATGCCATTAAAATTCTTGCTGAATATTATTTTGCCCAAAGATATCTCAATTAGTTGTAAGACAGGATATATATATATATATATATATATATATATATATATATATATATATGAGGTAATTAAAAAACTGTTTTAAATATAACACTACATTAATGTATGTCTTGTTCAAATAGTCAGTTTAAAATAGACAAAAATCAGTATCAGTTTTGTTAGAAAAAGTTTTCTAGAGGTACAGGAGGATTAGAAGCTTGTAGTATAAGAATGAGTTCCATATCAGTCAGAGAAGTTGGAAGTGGTTGCATATATGTGTGATCGCAGCACAAAAGAGTGATTTGCATCTGTGGCAGAGAAAAGAAAGTCTTGATAAAATATGACAACCTCCAGGTTTTGTGTTAAGTGCTGCTGGTATGTGGATATTTAACAAGAAAAAAATCAAATAAAAAATGGAATAAAAACATAAACTTTTCAAGTATAGGGAACTCAGTTCTCAGGTAAAAAACTGGCAAGAGTCAAATAGAGATTTCTAGAACATAAACTTTTAAGAGAAGTTTTTCATATCACAGGAGATAATAAATTCCTATGAGACAAGTCTCAGATATAAAAGTGCAGAAATCTGAAAGCATACAGCTGTAAATACTCTTTTAAGGTAGGGCACATCTGTTTCCTCCGTGAAAGATTGACCAGGAGTGGATCCATTTGGATGTGTTTTGCAATTTTGTTACCTCCTATCTAGCAGAACCAGAATCGGGAAACAAGAATCATTTCTCTAGAGTGCCCTATAAGCATCACAAGTCATGAATTCTCTGAAATAATTTTAATTTGGGGAGAATCGATAAAGAATTTCCTTGTGAAGTCACTTCTTTAACACAGGGCTATTTGACAGTAAGTTATCTAAGGAGTTTCTTAGCAAATGCATTCACATATTTCATAGAAAAACTTTCTTTTCTCTAAGGAAAATTTCACTGAAGATGGTATTGATGTGAACACTGAACAGTCACAACTATGGTCAAGACCGTTTCGAATTGCTAAGGTATGTTTTTCAAATGTGCTTATTAGAACTGTAATTTTTTTCACAGATAGCAATAATCATCTCTAAATGTTCATCATATACAGTCACAGCAGTTTCCCTTTTCATCCTAATTTTTAAAATTTAACAGATAAATGTTTTATCATTATCATTAGATATTGTGAAACTAACAAAAATAAAACAATGAATAAGACCCACCTATCTATTTTATGAAATATTATTTTGCCCTTTGTCACTCCCATTAATAATCAGAATAAATCATGAGCAAAAAAAAAAGATTACTTGGACCTCTCACTAATAAGTAACAAAGATTAGTATTAATTTTGTTATTATTAAGATCTTGATTATAAGCAGAAACACAGACAACTCACTGTGAAACCCAGCTCTGTGGCTTCTTAGAAAGAAAGTTCAGTTGGGGATAATTCTTCTATAGTTCATGACAGGGTCGAATGTTTTTCCATGTTTTTGCCCACCTATTTAAGCTTATCTGTTATGTATACACAACTTTACAAAAATAACTTGAAGCTTTATACTTTTTACCTTTGTGCATATTTTTCTATTTTAACCAATTCTCACAGGAAATTATAAGGCAGGTTTTACTTTTAAGTCAAATGATAAAGCAGCCTCATGAGGTGAGAGGAAATGAATGTAAAATGAGAAGAGTGAAAGGAGGGAAAGCTGGCTTCTTGCTCTTTTCAATTCTTGAATGGATATATTTGGTCACTGCTCCAATAGTTCATAATGGGTTATAAAAAAAGAGGATAAAAAGGGAGAAAAATGTATAGATCAATAAAAACCATATGAAAAAAAAAGGATTCTGGGACCCCACTTCATAATTATGTTAGAGAAAACAGATCTTAAGGTAGGCCAAGATAAAATAACAAATTCTAGAATCCAGAAGCATGCATTTCCTAGTACTTGGAATGTAAATATGTAAATATGTCATGAAGCATCTACATATTCCTTGGCAAATGTAGATTATTGAGTGATTCTCAGTACTAGCCTCAGCACTCACAGGCTTCGGAATTGGACTTCCACAGCAAGTGGAAACTGGCTTGGGAATGGGATCTGAGGTGTAGAACAAACTGACTCAGGTAATTTGTACCTGCATGTTTCTTTATTCTTTGGGATAAAAAGGAAGAAGGGGGAAAAACTTTTCCAGACTTCATGGTATGGGGAGAGGTATCTAGTTGCCCTACAGGAAAAGTCAGGTTTATACACTCCTGGGATATTATAGATGGGAGAAATGCCATGATTTCACATTATTTTTATACACCTGACCTGACAGTGACTTCTTCAAAGGACAAATTTGCCTGTAGCTCTGCAAAAATGGGTTACTCCAGGTGAACTATACATGTACAATTCCTGTGGATACATCAGTAGAAGTGTCTGCTGTACATTTACTGTATAATTCTTGTGGGCTCACAACAGATGTTGTCACCTAAGTTATATAAAATTCTATGAAGAGTTAGAAGCACATTTAGAGTAAATTATAAACCAATATTTGTATAAAATGACAATTATGAAGTGTAATGGTAAATTTTTAATAATAATATCTGTATAAAAATTGCCATTTAATATTAAGTAAAAATGACAATAATCAAAGTCATCATTTTTTCTGATTTCAAGCATAAAAACACTAACTTTATGGTTTATATATGTAACAATAAAACTATTATATAATGATATGTTATATGAGTAATATAATGTTATATAAATATAAAAATAACTATAAAAGTTGTAGAAAAAAATATTAATCATCCATTTCATTTACAACTAGGATTAAATAAAGAAATGCTTAAACTTCAACTAAGGAACAGTATGTTTTGTCAATCTAATATTAACCTTAACTTTTACATGGTCCTATCTGTCATTTCCTTATCTCTAAAATAGATAAATAACAGCAGCTACACTGGATATTAAAGGCAGTCAAGAAAAGAAGAATAATGTTTAGTAGATAGAAAAAATATTTTATTAAAATTTTTACAAGTCTTTCATTTATACTGTTAGTTATTATAGATTTTTTTAGTATCTCATTTATTTCTTTATTAAGTAGTTTTGTTTATTTCCCTGACTTCCTTTATACCCATTATTGAGTTGTTTTAATTTCTTATTAATATTGATATTAGAAAAGTAAATAAAGATAAATAGTTTTCAGATCCTGGTAGTTTATTTGAAGAAGATAGAATCATCATTCATAATTTATTTCAAATAATTATGATTATTTGAATCATAATTCAGTATTTGGATTTTTTTTGTAAATCAAAATGCCTTTTTCAAGTGATGAAAATAAAACTTGACAAATAGTATAATACCTGAGCTTCCTTCTCTAGATTTGATTTAGGAACTCAATTCTGTTTCTTCCAAGATACTAAATTCAGTTTAGTGTATTGGTGCCCAGAGTTTCCTCTTATCCCAATGACTTTTTAGTGTTCAAGTTATATTTTAAGTTACCTTTTATTTATCTCATAGGATTAAACAAAATGCTTTAGCTTTATTTTGGTGAACATTACTTTGATCCTCCACATATTTGAAATTCTCCACCTCCAGCATTATTTATGAAAGTTGTTTTTTTTAAAAATATTCTTTGCAGTCATATTAATCCAGTGATCCAGGAGTCAATTTGAGTAACCCAAAGAATGAAGACCTGTATTCTGTATGTGAAAACAGCAAGAAAAATATTCACAAAATTTTGTACATGAGTAGCATTGAAATGTTAATTATGATAATTCCGAAGTTAAAGGAAGTTGATGATGCATTATTTTTTTTCTGGCAAATAAAAAGCGATTAACTTTCCAATGAAACAAATGGAAAAGAGGAATGTGACCGAATTTGTTCTCCTGGGCCTCACACAGAACAAAAACATGGAGAAAATTATATTTGTTGTGTTTTTAGTTATCTACTTAGTCTCTTTGATTGGAAATTTGCTCATTGTGGTCACCATTATATTCCATAAATTGGTAAGGTCCCCTATGTACTTCTTCCTTGCCTATCTCTCCTTTATTGATGCCTGCTATTCTTCTGTCAATAACCCTAAACTGATTTTTGATTCACTTCACGAAAAAAAGACCATTCAATTCAATGGATGCATGACCCAAGTCTTTGGAGAACATTTCTTTGCAGGTGCTGAAATCATCCTGCTTACTGCAATGGCTTATGATCGGTATGTGGCCATCTGCAAACCCCTGCATTATGTAACCATCATGAACCGAGCAGTATGTAACCTGCTAGTGGGGGTGTCATGGATGGGAGGGTTTCTTCATGGAATCATACAGATCCTGTTCATTATTGATTTACCTTTCTGTGGCCCTAATGTCATAGATCATTTTATGTGTGATCTGAACCCTTTGCTTGAACTGGTTTGCACTGATACCCATGTTCTGGGGCTCTTTGTTGCTGCCAACAGTGGGTTTATCTGTCTTTTATTATTTCTCCTTCTTCTGGGCTCCTACACAGTTATCCTGTACTCATTAAGAAACCACAGTGCAGAAGGGAGACGCAAAGCCCTATCCACTTGCATCTCCCACATCACTGTGGTTGTTTTATTCTTTGTGCCCTCCATATTTGTTTATTTGAGACCTGCAACTACTTTACCTATTGATAAGGCAGTTGCTGTGTTCTACACAATGATAACTCCCATGTTAAACCCTTTAATCTATACCTTGAGAAATGCTCAAATGAAAGATGCTATTCTGGTATTGTTCAATAGAAAAATACATGCAGAAGACAAATAAATATATTTTGATTTAAATCAGAAAATTATTGACTGTAAATTTTACATAAAACATTTAAATCATGAAGAATAAAAGAGCTGTCATTTATGGGGTGGCCTTGAAAGAGAAGAAAAAAATGACTCTAGAATGGGGAAAACTTACCCAGTCTAGGTTATAGTTTCACTACTGTTAAAACACACATTTGGTGTTTCTAATGCCAATTCAGTACTAATGAATTATGTTATACAATCTATGACTTTTGAAGCTAAATATTTGCAATTGACCCTTTCCACCTAAACCCCATTAAAAATCTTTCATTGATATATTCTGGTTCTGTGATATTTTTCTTTCTTAAGTTCCCACTAATATAAAGTTTGATAACAGAAATGTTCAAGGTCCATCCTCTCAGTCAAAGCTATCTTTCTCAAAATTTTTATCAAAAGTAGGTCATCCAATCTCTGCTAGGTTGAATAGTAGGATTTACATGACAAATGGCACTAGCATTCCTATTTCATGGATCCTTGAATTTCTGCTTTGCCATCTTCTTCGTGAGGGAGGTATCACCATTTCTAATTTACTCACTATAGACTTTCCTTTTTTAGTCATGTCAAAAGCAAATATATAAACCAAGACCTTATCACTGATGGAGGAAGGTCCTTGGATAAATAAAGAAACTGCCTTGACCCTGGTAGGTTAGAACATAGGTGGGTGGCGTAAACAGAACAAAATGTTGGGAGGAAGAGGAAGTGAGCTCAGAAGTCATGCAGCTCCTCTCAGAGCCAGAGGCGATAAAGCTCTGACCCAGGATGGATGTAGGCTAGAATATTCACGGTAAGTGCACCTTGGGGTGCTACACACATTAATAGAAATGGGCCAAGCAATGTTTAAAAGATTACAGTTTGTGTGTTGTTATTTTGGGGCATAAGCTAGCTAGGCAGTCAGGAGCTGGGTGATAGGAACTCAGCCCGCAGCTCCCGCTACAGAATCAGCTCCTTCAACACATCAATACCTGATTAATGACATTAAATGAATTTTCTTGTTCTAGTGAGTCTACACTGTTAAAGCTGATTTGATAAAGCTTGAAGTTTGTTCCATTATGATCACTCATGTTCTAGGTAAATTTACAATCATTAAGCTCTTTGAAATGTAGTACACCTGAGTAACACTGTTCTCATAGATTATGGCTTGGATAAAAGTATAGTTATAGTTTTCAAAAATCCAGTAGGGTTATGGGAGTGATTTACATAAGATATTTTCTTTAAGTTTTTTGAATTATCTCTTTTTATTTTGAGATTATAATAACATCATCTAATATATGGCCTCAATATCACTGACTTCAAAATCTATTTTAAAAATAATAAATTTTTTCCCATACATTGAATTGTGTCATTAATAAAATAAGATTTGAACAATTTTAAAATATGATCATTGGAAATGTGAGAACACAACAAAGTAGCCAGGCATGGTGGTGAATGCTTTTCATTCCAACACTCACTTGGGAAGCACAGGCAGGTGGATCTACAAAGTGAGAGAGGCTGATCTCATCTACAAAGTTAATTCCAGGACTATACAGCTACACAGAGAAACTCTGTCCTAAACAAAACAAAATATGTAGAGACAGAAAACAACAATGTGTTCCCAGAAAAAAAATTAATTGATTTCACATAGGTTCTTCAACAGATAAATGGTATGCTCACAAGTGTACTTTTAGTTCTTATTTTGTGATGGTGGAGAACCCATGGGGAGTCTTAAAAGTTTTAGATAAAGCTTCCATTCAGGGTTCAATTAAAGATCCCAGGATGAGCTAAAGGGGGGGGGGGTAAAAATCTGAGGGCAAAGATTTGAGGGGTAAAAATTCTACACAAAACAGGAATTGTTTGTCTGTATGTATTTATTATTTTCTCTTCAATTCATTATTTCTCATTGTTACATCTTGTTCTCTCTTGTTCTACACTGTTCTTAGATCTTGACCCTTCTACCTGTTACAAACGTTCCCAGCCATACATACCCTTAAAACTAGCAAAGCCCTAGCAGATTCCAGGACTGGAAAACTTTTGCCCCATAAAAGTCAGATAAGGGTTTTCACATAAAGACACACACACACACACACACACACACACACACACACACACACACACAAAGAGAGAGGAGGAGGGAGGGGGAGGAAGGGGGAGGGAGGGAGGAAGGTTCACAGGAGTGGCTAGTGCACATCTGGTGAGCTCCTAAATGGAGAAAGTTAAAGGAATTAAAACATCAGGGAATTCTCAAAAGGAAGGTTAGTTAAGTAAACTCCATTTATAGGTGGTAGATAAAACTTAAAACGTTCATTTTCAGTAAAATTATGAATGGGGCACAGATTTTTTAAATCAGTGCTCTGCTTCTTTTCTCCCAGCAAGCACAGAGGCTGCCAAGAAACTAGGCAACCTACATAAACAGTCAGGCTGAAATCATGGCCCTTGATCCGATTAGCACATACACCGGAGGCTGCAGTTTCTACCGGACTATGTCCCATAGTGAAGAAGAGACACAGGTCTCTAAATTATCAGTACCGGGGTATGCTGTTTTCAGCCATTGTGATCATGTGCATTGTGAGTCTGTGGCCGAGATCTCTTCTGCTGTCCTTGAGATGAAAACACAAACTATAAATTTCCTGAACTAAAGTCATCAGTAAACTGAGGTGAAGGTGAGCTTAATGAGTTAAGAATCTTTAGAGAGAGGTAAAACCAGAGAGGCAGCTTGGACAGGCAATGTTCTATGTCTGGACCCTAAGCACTGTTATGCCTGCTGATAAAGATAATTGCAAGGAGTACGATTACAACCGCATTTACCTAAGAGAGAAGAACAAGGTCTGATGATGGGAAACTGTTGTGAAATATGGAACTAATTCCCAAATATGTAACAGAAAGGAAGTTAGCTGCAACAAAATCTACAATAAAGGACAACCACTCATTCATGAAGTAATGACAACAAATTCCTTACCTCTTAGTTTAAAAACCTTTACCAAAACCATTGGCTTTGATAAGTCAATCAAAAAAAGATGATTGAGCAATTACTGTATGATATTGTGGCTTGTAACAAGAACTGAGCTCAGGACCTTACCAATAACGATGTACTCTATCAATGCATTCTAGAGCAGTCTAGTTGGTGTCTAGAAGGACAGGTCTTTCATTTGTGCAACACATCCACAAAACTCTGAAACATTTGTGTTGAGCTAGTTAAAATTTAATTTCTTTCTGAATAACAAGATTTTAAAAAATGCCTGTGTTTCACACCTGTACATGACAATTCTCATTTCAGTGTAAGTAAGACGATTGATGAGGGGATTGGGCATGGGGACAATCATCTGTAAAACACAGGCATGACCTTATCCTTGATCTCACATCCTACAGTTAACATGTAGGTATAAATTTCAGGCACTAAAAGTAGAACTACCACCATTATGTCAGAACTATAGGATGAGAGGGTTTTGTATAATCATCTTGTGCTCAGATTATACAAAAATGAAAATATATCCACATATACATCTCCCCTGTGGTTCTGATGCTCATCAGAGACTTGGCTACAGCAAAGAAAGCTTTTCATTGCTCACTTACTGGCAGATGTGGAAATCTTCACTGTCAAAGTCATGCACTACATGGTCATCATAAATGAAAAGTGATGCTGCAATGATTTCATTTCTATACTTTATCTTCCATCAGGTTCAGGATATATGATTTTGCACTGATTTTTTTTTTGGTTTTGGTTTTTTGAGACAGGGTTTCTCTGTGGCTTTTGGAGTCTGCCCTGGAACTAGCTCTTGTAGACCAGGCTGACCTCAAACTCACTGAGGTCCACCTGCCTCTGCCTCGTGAGTACTGGCATTAAAGGCGTGCACCACCACCACCTGGCTGCACTGAAGTTCTTGATCCATATTTTTTTACTGTGTTTTATGCTCGGTAATAGGTATAGGATGTCTTCATATTTTCTGCATATAACACCATTTTAAAAGATATATTTTCTATAGCACTTTTGAACCTCATTTAAAAAATAATGTAACGCTTGGTTTATGAAATAATGTCTTCATCTTCAATTCTATTCTAACAATGTATGTTTTATGCAAATATTGTTGCTGTTTTGGTTATTACAGCTCTGTAACACAGTCTTAAATATGTGATTGTGATGTCTCCAGGGTTTCATTTATCATGCAGAATAATTTTAGCTATTCTGTTTTCTTTTATTGTTTTTTCTATTTTTGCAAGTGTTTCTATGTGAATTTGAACATTTTTCTTTATTTCTTTTTGTGAAGACTTGTGCTGGATGTTGAGGTTCATTTCATTGAATTTATAGAAGTTTCTTTTTGTTGTTGTTCAATCTAAGACTTCAAATACTATACAAAGCAGGTATCAAAAGAGCAGATATCCATTTCTTGTTCCTGATTTTAGTGGAAACACTTACTGGTTTTCTCTACTTAGTTTGATATTGGCTGTTATCTCACCTGCTTCCATGCTGTTGGGGACTGCCCCAGAGCAGTAGAGTTCCACCACAGGTGGAGGCAGAGTTCAGCTGCTTTCCCGGTGCTGGGATGAGAGGGGAGAGGCACAGAATGTGCCCTGAGGTTTAGCTAGGGTCTAAATTTTGGAACAGTCAACCTGAGAGGTCAGTCACTCATCTGTTTTTTAAACTGTTGTGTTTAAGTGTGTACCCATGTACTCTTTTGGAGTTAATGGGAAAGGCTGTGCTTAGGCATGATGTCAAAGTGCTTGGGTACACTAGGGATGAAAGGGAGAGAAAGAAATTAAATCATTGCTCAGTATAATTGCAGTTTTCTGTTGTCACCACTGGTGTTGAGACTACAAATGTTGCACAGCAAGCTTGGGGTTTTGTGGGAGGAAAGGGGTGAAAGATTCCATCCTCAAATCAGTTTCCCTGCTCAAGGTAGTAGATACCAACAGAGGGAAACTTCCTGGATCCTAACACTCAACAGGTTTTATAGATGAAGTCAGGTCCAGAGCTTTCCAGTTCAGCAGAGCCTTTAGGTCATTAATCCTCCACTTAAAGCTATATATTTTGTTCTTATTTGTAGTGGTTGTGTTTTCATTTCATACTTTTTAGTAATTTTAAAAATTTATTTCTAGAGTTCTTCTTTAACCTAGTCATTATTCAGTAATGAGTTGCTTAATTTCTATGACCTTATGTATTTATTGGAGATTGCTTTGCTATCAGTTTTAAGTTTTATTACTTTGCAGTTATGTAGGATAAAAGGAGTGATTTCAGTCTTTTTGAATTTGCACAAATTTGTTTTGTGTTGTTGTAATATGAGTGGCGGGGCTGCGTCCCCAGCATCCCAGCCACCTGTCTAGCTTATACCCCGAAATAATTACACGGACACTGCATTCTTTTAAACACTGCTTGGCCCATTTCTATCTAGCCTCTTCTAGGCTAATTCTCACATATTAATTTAGCCCATTTCTAATCATCTGTGTAGCCCATGAGGTGGCTTACCAGGGAGATTCTAGCCTACGTCCATCCTGGGTCGGAGCTTCATCGTGTGTACCCGGGAGATAGGAGCATGGCGTCTCTGAGCTCACTTCCTCTTCCTCCCAGCATTCTGTTCTGTTTACTCCTCCCACCTATGTTTTAACCTATCAGGGCCAAGCAGTTTCTTTATTGCTTAACCAATGAAATCAACAGATTGATATATGACACTCCCACATCATTGTGTCCTAGAATTTTGTCTATCTTAGAAATTTTCAATCCTGTGTGTGTAGATAAGAGAACACGCTTTCTTTTGTTTTGGGTTAGAATATTCTACAGACATATATTAAGTCATTTGATATATAATGTCAATTAATTCTCTTGTTTTTCTGTTTAATTTTTGTTCAAATGACTTTCCCTGATTAATATAGAAAGTTGAGTTTTGAAATCACCTATTGTTACTGGATTGATGTTCATCTGCATTTTTAAATTTAGTTGTACAAATCTTTTATGAAACTAGATACAGTAGAATTTGGTTCATGTATGTTTAGGATACTAATACCTTCTTCTTTAACTGTTTCCTTGATCAGAGTGAAGTATCCCTCTTTGTCTCTTTTGATTAGCTTTAATTTCAAGTCCATTTTGTCAGATATATGCATTACATTTCTTAATGATTAACCCTGAGTTACCAAAAATACATGGAGTCACATTAAGGAAAGAAATATAAGCACTTCCCCAGAGTCTTTTAACCAAGAATGAATCCAGACTTGGATACTCTATGCCATGCTTCTTGTGTTTTCTGTCCTCTGTCTGTTGTATACTTCTGAATCTCTGCCTGCCTGAAGGTTGTATGTGATTCTGTGAAGTTCTGACATGTTTGTTTCTGCCTGTGACTGTGTATCTCTTTGTTCTGATGTTTGTTTGAAACTATGAATGGTGCTTATCTCTCTGTGTGTGACTGGAAATGCATCTGGGCCTCTGTCCTTAGAAAAATTACTACACAATGTTTATTGAACATCACAGAAAGCATCACATACAGGAAGGAATGGGCTACTTTACAAAATTCTTAACCAAGTTTTACAAGGTATTAAATGACTGAATCAAATTGATTCCAATTGATCTAGACAAGAAACAACACTCTTTATCAAAGAACATCCATGAATAGTCATTTTCAAACTTTATGACAGATTTTAGGATGTTGATTCAAACTTTTGTATTTGCTGCTTTCAGCAATTGAAACATACATTGTCTAGGTCAGAGGCATAGAAGCATAAGCAATTTAAGATTTTAACTATGTATTAGCTCATGTTGTAATAGTTGATTTCATGGGAAATCTAGAATAGCAACAGTCATAAATGTTAAGAAAGTTCAAGATAGATTATTTATTTTGGATATGATGTTCAGTAAAATTTCTAGTGTCTTAGAGTTTTCAGAATGTTTCCAAAGTCACATATTTGATAGTATTATCAAATACTTTTCAAAAATAAAGATTTTACTTTGGTTTTGTTTTCTAGAGACTTAGGATAAGAAAGATGTAGTATAAATTTGATAGTTTGATTTCCTGGGGATAAGACACTAACCAGAATAGAAAGGAACATTGTATCAATACCTGGTTGTTAAATCTGAAAGACATCCATGGGGCTGGATTCACAATGGAGTAGAGTAATGCAGAGGAGAGATCTCTTTTAGCTTTTTGGGCAGTATTCCTTCCTGAGTATAAGCTAATGACTACTCAATGTCCCCTGTTTCCTTAGAAGCCTCCTTAGGGCATTTTTAACCTCTGCATTTCTCAAGGTGTATATCAAAGGATTTAACATTGGCTCAATGACAGTGAAGGACACAGCCATTATCTTGTCTACTGGGTAAGTGACCACAGGTCTGACATACAAGAAAATACAAGGCACAAAAAAGAGTACAACCACTGTAAAGTGGGAAGTACATGTTGAGAGGGCTTTACGCCTTCCTTCAGAGCTAGAGGACTTTAGGGAGCAGAGAATGATCACATAGGAAGCAGTAAGAATAAGGAAAATAGCTATACACATCACTCCACTATTGAGAATGACTAAGAGACCTAGAATATAGGTGTCCATGCAGGCCAGTTTTAACAGTGGAAATAAATCACACATAAAGTGATCTATGATATTCGGGCCACAGAAAGGTATTTGGTACATGAAGAGAAGCTGAATGGTTGCGTGTGCACATCCACCAACCCAAGTACCTCCTACCATAAGGCAACATACTCTGGGACTCATGATTGTCATATAATGCAGAGGTTTATATATGGCCACATACTGATCATACACCATCACAATAAGAAGAATTATCACCACACCACCAAAGAAGTGGTCCACAAAGAGCTGAGTCATGCAACCTTCCAAGGAAATGGAAATGTTCTCAGAGAAAGAGTCCACAATTAACTTGGGGGTAATGATAGAAGAGTAAGTGACCTCCATGAGGGATAGCGACTTAAGGAAGAAATACATGGGAGACCTCAGACCAGGACTTCTCGTTATTGTTACCACAATCAATATGTTTCCTAACATTGTAGCTACATACATGAGTAGGAACAAAACTGATAATATTTTTCTTAATTCTAGATTCTTTGTAATTCCCAAAAGAATAAATTCAGTCACATTGTTCAGCTTCTCCATTTGATGTGAGTTGATAAAATCATGGAATTCTAAACTTGAGAATCTGCAGGAGAAATGTTTTTTTTTATCAGTAATTATTGGTTTTTTGGGGGCAGTTTGGGGCACTGTCTAATACTATCTTTATCATTCTTTTCTCCATCTTGTACTACAAAAAAAAACAGGCATTAACAATAAAAGCTTTATGACAGTTTCAACTCTACTAGTCTAGGACCATCCAAGCTTTACACTCATGCTTAGACTCGAACTCTTGTTATTATTCTACTGTATACATATTCTTAAGATATTTACAAAGTTAATATTCTAGGACAAGCTTTGACCAACTTATGATTACCCGTTTCAAGTTTGTTTTTCCGTTAATTTTACCATTCTATTTCCATTCTCTTATACCATCCTTTTATTTTTTTTTATAAACAACAAAAAGAAAATCTACTTAATATGCAAGACTTATTTAGTGTTTGCATCTTTAAACTTGAATTTAGGATGCTGAATTATATTTATTCATTAAATAATCAAAACACTTGGAAAATAATATAATAATTTTCACTTGTTCATTTCTTGTCAACACTGTCTTTTTTAGAATGTCCTAGCTGAAGAACCATATGAAAAACTCTTCACTTGCATGACTCTTCAAATTGTATGTCATCTAAAATTGAATCATTAATATTACTAATATACATTGCTGATATCCACTGAGTCTCTACTATGTCTCATAAACAGGAATTACTTTGGAGATTAGCATATAAGTCTAAAGAAGTGAAAGAAAACCTAAATTTCATATTGCCAGTAACACTGAAGCCAAATTCAAATCAAGATTTTGTTACTTTTAAATTAATACTAATAAAATATGTATTTTGGACCTTATGATAATATCAAATAGACAACATCAATAAGTTATTGTGCTTATTTATATTCTTTTACTTTAAAAACTACCTAGCATAATAGATTCAATTATCAGCTAGTAATTGGAGAGACAAATTCAGTAATAGCCATGTATCAAACTCCAAAATATAATTCCGTACATATAATTATTATCTGAGTTATCATACAGTCTCATCATTTTCTGGATAAGTTTTTAAGAAATTGTACCCAATACCCCCACAATTGAAATAACATCATTATATAATGAGCCAGTGTCAATTGGATGATATTAATAATATATCATTAAAGATATGGTAACTCCATTGGTACTCCTCCATCATAACTAACTTTTTTGCCTCTTTGTGAAGTGATATTTCCAGATAAAGGTAAGAATAAAACAAAAATTAATCGCAAGAATAAAAGCAAGATTATTCTAAATAATAATGAACGTATCAATTAAAAATCCTTTGTCTGCACATAATTATATTTTAAGAAGAGTTTAAGCTGATTTATCAATTATCAGATTTATGTTTTATATTACATGATAGTACTATTACTAGATCTCCTTACTCGAGAATGAGGAAACTAAACCTTAGAAGCCTAAACGTATCATCAGAGAAACATGGGAATTATGAATCAAGCTGTCTCAGCTTTCTTTCTTTCTTTCGTTCATTCTTTCTTTCTTCAACAGGGTTTAGGGTTTCTCTGTATAGCTTTTGTTCTTGTTCTGGAACTAGCTCTTGTAGATCAGACTGGTCTTGAACACACAGATCCATTTGCTTCTGCCTTCTGCGTGCTGGGATTAAAGGCAGGCACCATCACTCTCCATCTAGGCTATCTCAGTTTGAAGTGATATCTCTTCATCATTACACTAACCTTTTAAAGAACAGCACTAAGATCTCTGCACTCTAAATAATTTCCTGCCAGAGCAGATCAGTAGAATAAAAGTATTTTTTCAGTAAGTAGTAACCCTATGATATGTAGACAGTACAAAACATTTGTCATTTGACTTAAATATATATGAGAGAGCTTTACTCTAAAGTCTCTGCTTCTTTGTAAACCTACGATACAGACTAATCCCAATTTCCCATATCTTTCTTACAAGAATTTCAAACATTTTTGTTAGGCTCCTTTTTTGTTATTTTGTTTAAATGTTTTTGAAATTAAAATATAATTACATTATTGCATCCCTTTTATTTCCTCCTTAATGCTACCATTTAGCTCCTTAACATTAAGTCTTATTTTCTTTAATTGCTGTTATACACACACACACATACACACACAAATACACACACATAAATACAGTCTTTTCAGTCCATGTAATGTTGCTTATATGTACATGACTTCAGTGCTGACACTTGACATTGGTTATCTTACTTTTATTCTTAATGAAGTTGATGGAGCGCATTCTTATATATTAAAGCTGAATTTTATTTTTGACTCTGACTTGTAAAATATGTTGATAATTTGATTCTGCTCTGGGTGTCAGAATGTTTGTCATGAAATGTTAAATAGCTAAGAATTTGAAGGAGTGATCTAAAGCTTTAATTTTCACAGCAATTTCTATGTAGTGCTTGTGTTCTATGCAATCACACTGTCTAACATATATAGAAACCCCATGTATTAGGTAATATTCACAACACTGCCTTTTTGGAAAGAATAAATAATTAGTGAACTTACTATGATTTTATTTTTATTATTACACATCGCCCTACCCTGACATAATCAATTTTTCCCTCTAGATATTTTTTTTGTTTTGGTGTTCTCTCCCTCCCATTGAAATCTAGCATATCTCTTTATAAAGAAACAAACAGTTCAGTTAATTGATTCCTCTATTAGAGTAAAGAAACTTAGTTTTCTTTTGTTCTGAGGTCAATTACTGATAACTGGAATAGTTGGACATGGTGTTGCACAAAGATAAACTTTGCTCTAGGAAACCTGACTTTTGTGATAAACTTGGTTTACAGATTGAGATGGAGATAAGCTTGAGATACAGAGTGAATCTTAATCTTAAAAAAGCAACCAAGAAACAACCAAAAAAAAAAAAAAAACAGGCTGTGTGAGATAAGAACTATTGTTATCTTAATATCAAACTCGGCAAAAAAAGAAAAAAAAAAGGTTTGGATATCTTGTAAAACTGGTGAAAATCAACTTAACCAAAGGAACAAATTACTCTTCATCATTACTCTTCGAATTGTGTCCTACCTTGTAGAATGTTCATATTATGAATAAAGTTACAGGTTAGTTAATCATTACCCATATTTTTTTCTTTCCTCTTATCTTCTGCTGCCTCTGTTCATCCCCTGTTATAAGTCATCCTCTCCATAACCACTTACCTGGTACCCTCCTCATTATGTCATCCATGGAATTTGTTACATGAACTTGCAAAGGTGGCATCTATGTAGCACAGCAATATTATTTGGTCTCCAGTTTTTCTAATTTCATGTTCAGTTTATCATCTAAAGAACTGCTAAGGATGACTCATTTTCTTTCCATCACTTTCAATTCTGTGATATTTGTACACTAACAGCTTAATTAAACTCAATTTATTCTTTAAAATCAACACCATTCTGTTGAAACTGCATCGAACCCTGAGGACTCAGCAAGTCTGATGTCAGGTTTGACTCTAATACTGAAAGAGGTCTCAACAGGGTGCGACCACTGTATACATTTTTAAATACACAACTTAACATTTTCATCTCTACTATTTCATCTAATTAACATGATGTGACCAAGCATCAGAGCTGAATCTTACCTTGGTTACCAATTCTGTGTTGAGCCACTGTTATCAGATCTCTATTATTTGATGTTTTTCAATAATTTCCCCGAGTACACTAAAAAATAAGACAAAACAAAAACACCTGAAATCATTGTTAGATCAGAACTCTTCACTCTGAGGTGATTATGCACACAAATATAAAAAAGAAGTGATTTATTTACACATTAAAGTACAATTATGAGTTTGTTGGGTGAGTTAATTATTGCAAAAATATCAAATAGCATCTTAGATTAATAGTAACATCAATAAAACTCAGGTAAATGTTAACATTTTCTCAGTTTCATTTCTATGTTACCTCTGTGACCTCAAAAAAAAAAAGAGTTTCCTGATAATCCCAGTGGGAAAATATAAAAACTGTAAATACTGAATACATAAATGTCTAAGCCAACATCAAGACAACCAAAAATCTGGCCCTAGCAGTGATGTTCTCACGTGAGACAAATCTTTCCAGGAATGTGTTGTAAATCAGAACAGCAACAAACAACTGATAACGCATTGGAAATTTTCTTGATAGGAACAGAGTTCCCAAAGAATTAAGGGTAAAAATTACACAAAGGTACACTGTAGGTTCTTTGACATAGATAGTAAAACAACCTATATTTTCATTAAATAGGAACAATTCCCTAGAACAACAGTCACCGGAGCTTGTCAAAAACCCATCCATGGTACTCTGCCTAACATTTGGTGGTATTTTAAGCTTATCTTTGTAAACAACATTCAAACAATATTTTAGAAGAACCACATTTACCATGCCCTCTCTTGGGTAGTGGTCTCAGGGGAAAGAAGTCAGACAGTAAGGTGGGATCGGCAGAGATTTCCAAGATGAGAATGATTGTATCATTCCAACTGCATCCCTTTGTGACTGTATCTCCATTGACTCAGGATCTAATGACTTTACCATAAATTCTCTCCATCCACTCTGAGATCAGGGTTTTCCCAGGGGTAGAAGCACACTAGATGAAGACCAGCCAAGATTGTATGAGTAAAGACCAAGCAAACAATACAAACACAATAAAGAGATCATAGGATGACCCATCTGGTTGCTAGCTCCAAACATAAACAGTCTTTCAGGAATTGAACAGCCTTACAATGATGCCTCTTCCTAAAATCAGATAAATGAAAGCAAATCCTACTTATACTGCTCATTTAGCAAGTGCCCTGAAACAAGATTTACTCTCACACCTGCAATCTCTTTACTGTTTTAGACTAGTGTTGAAATTGTACTCACTAACATTTAACTCTAAGCTAGCTGAATATGTATATTGAATATATATATATATATCCTTAGCTAATATTAAACACTAAATTCTTTTTCATATTAAAAGAAATAATGTTCTACAGTGTTTTCAATTAGAAATATTTAGAGCAACTTCCAAATACTCAAACACATGTGAAGTCAGACACTGGAACAGCTTGCATGAGATCTACACAGGTTTAAACCAGGCAAAAATCCCAGCACTCAGAGGGGGAAGTGAACACAAAATTACACACCTAACCAAGAAGTAATTTGAAATTCATACCTCCTGGAAAGGAAAAATCAGTTTCTCCAATAGAGTGTATCCACTATACTGCATAGTAGACCCCATGATCAGGAATGGTTGAACCAAGGCAAAATGAGTTGTGTGTGTGTGTGTGTGTGTGTGTGTGTGTGTGTGTGTGTGTTTGGGGTTTGTTTTGGTAATCGTTTTCTTACTAGATTTCTTGTTTTTTTCAGTTTGTAATCCATATTACTGATTACCCTCCCATAGCTCACACAGTGGAATACCTTGCAACAAAACCAACATATATTTTTCATTTAGTGTTTAGAAAATGAGGCTTGTAAGGGAAAGAAAAAATGACATAAAGTTGATTTAAAATATGTAGGAGTTTTTGTATCTACAGCTTGACTGACATGATCCCCATGTGAGTACAAACCATAGAGATGACATAAATATACCAAAGGATATAATGAGACCATGACCAGACCTCCTTAACACAAGTTCCTGCTTCTATTTTTGCATATTAATTTTGTCTCCACATGAAAGAAATAGTTCTGAAAAATAATGACTATATCTACAAAATTTTCCAGTGTTTTAACATTTAAGCATTACATCATGATTCAAGAGCCATTTAGTGCATTATCAAATCATTTCAATTCCCATGTTGGAAATGAGAAAACTGAGCCTGAGGATCATCTCCTCTAAAATTAACATTGATTATGAATTTTCCAATAATTTTAAAGTACAGTAAATAGTACTTTAAGGCTCTGAAAAAGTGAAAACAAACATGAAAAGACAGATACCTAATTATCCCAAAGTAAGCAAAAAACAAAAGTTTTGAAAGTAAGTTTCAAAGTAAGGTAAACTGTTTAGCTAAAAAATTTCATCTTTTGCCACCTCCCTGGTAAATAATGTTTTCTTTCAATTCACCTTCTAAGCCAACTTGTAAGCAGTTTTCATATGGAAACTAAGTATTAAGAAACTATGTACAATGAAATTGTTTTGTGAGCATGTGTACTTTCAAAAACATCTGCATTTATTTTTCAATGATTTTGAAATAAAATATGACACTGATTATAATACATAAACAGGACTTTTTTTATTTTACAACTATAATCAAAAACTACACTTTCATATAACAAAGACAGCAGAAACTATTAGCTGATAATGTTTTGGCTCAAGTCTAATGTATCTGTTCTAAAGTTTACTTATGTTTTAGGTCACTTTTTTCTGTAAATTAAGGATACTAGAGTTCAAGATTTAAGGTTTCTGTGACATTATGCTTACATTTGGTTACTAAAATTTATTTTAATATTGTTTAAAAATATTTTAATGTAATTTTATAATTATTAATAATCTTTAATCAGCACAGAAAACTACTATAGTTTTTTAAAAAATAAAATTATCAAATATGTTGCAATAATTCCTTTAAGTATCTTTCCTTCTCATGAACCATGTCTCATTGTTTTGGTTTTGCTTTTGTGTCTCCCTCCCTCCCTCCTTCCCTCCCTCCCTCCCTCCCTCCCTCCCTCCCTCCCTCCCTCCCTCCTTCCCTCCCTGCCTTTCTGTTGTTTGTTTTTTGTAACAGAATCTCACTGTTATCAGGCTAGACTCAAACTCATACTGATACTGCTTCATTACCTCAAGCAGCTGGGACTATAGGTACAAGTCATTGCATGCAGCTCATGTTTTATTTGATACAGAGCAATAATCTGTGTTTCATACTAAATTGCATTGAGCTGACAATTCAAGTACATAGCAAAGCAGGCTTATGAATTCTCAGAGCTTACTTGCAGAGACATACCTTTTCAAAAAACCCACACCATCTAATCTTTCCTGAATTATTCCACCAACTGGGATTAAGTATTCAAGTATATGAGCCCATGGGACCATTCTCATTCAAACCACCACAGGTAGGAAGAGCCACAATACAATGAAATAACATGGTCACTATTTGACATTCAAGAAGGGAAACTGTTTTCTTAGGCAAAATAAACCCAATTGGAGCTTCCTGTTGTTATTCAGCTTTTCCCTTATCAACTACAATCATTCCTCCCCCAGTCCATTGCCATGGTCCCTCTATACTTTCCTGGTTTACTGCTTCCACAATGTTGTATACTCCTATCAAAGGATTTGGAGCTAGGAACTACCAGATGAAGGGATATGTGTGGGGTTTATCTTTCTGGGTCTGGGTTAAATCATTCAGTATAATCTCCTCTAGGTCCATCTATTTAGCTGCAAATTTCATGATTTTATTTTCTTTATAACTGAACAGTATTCCTTTGTGTATATGTACCACATTTTTATCATCCATCTGACTTTTGAAAGAAATTTAAGCTGTTCCCATCTCCAGATATTGTGAATAGGGTGGCAATGAGTATTGCTGAACAAGAGTCTATGGAGTAAGATGTCAATTCCTTAGAGAATATGCCAAGAAGAGGTATTACTGAGTCACATTTTATTTTAAAGGTCTTTCAATTTGTTTTATTTTGCTTTTGTTTGTTTTGCAAGCTTTAGGTCAATATTTGAATCAGAAGTTGAGAGTATTGAAGATAAGATGGTGAATACTATGTTTGATGAATTAACTAAGTTTTATTAATGCACTATATGAACTATATGAAGTTTTATTAATGAACATACAGGAGAAGATATTTTGGACACAATGATTTGTGTCCAAAAATATTTGGACACAGATCAGTCATAATTTCAGTATGAGTAGTCAAAACTATTCGTGTCTATGTAATTGCAAATGGAAATCATGTGCCTGATTCTGATAGTGTAGAAGTTGTTTACTTAGAGTGACAGAGCTAGATGAGAATTGTGAATTATATTGGCCTCTATATCAGAATAGTACTCAATTAAACTGATATTTCTCCAAAAATACCCTTGGAAGCATTTAAATTGGGAAGATTTAGACTCCTAAAGAATTTATGTTCTCATTTCCTTAACTTGTTCTTCAGGTTTATTTATAAACATTTAATCTGGTAAGTCTGATGTTTATTTATGTCCTTTAAAAATATTGAGTACATATTAGGTTACTAGGTATTAAAAATATTGAGTACAATTTAGGTTACTAGGTATTCTGTTAATAATCAGAGTGTTATTGGCCTGAAAGGATGAAATGATTTCTGCTGTGACAAAAATTAGATGGAAGACAATATAAAATTCAAGAGATTTTATGTGAATGTGTGTGTGTGTGTGTGAAAGGTTTTAGAATTACTGTCTCTGCCTAGCCTAAAACTTGCAAATTTGGCTAGGCTAGCTAACGAGCAAGTTTTAGAATTCTGTCTGGTCCATCTCAACCTCAACAATTCTGGGAATAAAAAACAAGAGCCATGTCCAGGTATTTCCTGGGGTTCTGGGGGTAAAAATTAGGTCCTTATGCTTTCATGGCTAGCACATTATATCCCTAGACTTCAAGAAGCATGTCTAAGTAATAGATTGTCATGATAAATCCTGATGCAACATACATATAGGGGTAAATATTAACTAAAGGCAATGATCAGATAAAGTTAAGGATTATAAAAATAATCCATTTGGTTTAAAATAGGAATAGATATTGAAAAGATCAAACAAATCTTTTGGAATATATTTTTTTTTCAGATAACATAAAAGAAATGACTCTAAACTTTGAGGACCTCACATTGATAAAATGCAAACATTTTAAATATATGATTAGAGACATCTGAGGAAAACGTGGCATAAAATATACTTGTGTCTAAAAACTAGTCTCTGAAATGCATAAACAGGCCACCGTGGTATCCTGAACAGGTAATTAGCTTAAATGAAGTCTCTTATATTTCATGTAGACTCATGGTACTTCTCAAAATAGATCTCCCCAGCTCTGCAGGAAGTATTGGTCTTCACAATATCAGGGTATAGTAGTTAAGGTCCTCTTTTCTTCCACAATTTCCTCAGTTCATTTTTCACCTCTGCATTCCTTAAGGTATAGATCAAAGGATTCAACATTGGCTCAACAATGATAGCAGACACAGCCATTGCTTTATCAATGGGGTAAGTGACCACAGGCCTCATGTACAAGAAGATGCAAGGTACAAAAAACAACACCACCACTGTGAAGTGAGAACTACATGTGGAGAGGGCTTTGTGCCTTCCTTCAGAGCTGCAAGACTTCAGAGAGCACAGGATGACCACATATGAAGTCATGAGCATAAGGAATATGGTCAAACACATTACCCCACTGTTAAGAATGACTAAGAGACCCAGGATATGTGTGTCCATGCAAGCTAATTGCAACAATGGGAACAAGTCACACATAAAATGGTCAATGATATTGGGGCCACAGAATGGAATTTGATACATAAAGAGAAGCTGAATGGTTGCATGCATGGATCCTCCTACCCAAGCGCCTCCCATCATCAAGCAGCATACTCGAGGAGTCATGATAGTCATGTAATGCAGGGGTTTACAGATGGCCACATAACGGTCATAGGCCATCACAATGAGAAGGATGATCCCTGCACCAGCTAAGAAATGGTCTGCAAAGAGCTGAGTCATGCAGCCTTCAAAGGAGATAGTTGTTCTGTCAGAAAGACCATCCACAATCAACTTGGGAGTAGTGACAGATGAATACGTGACATCTATGAGAGACAGAGAAGTGAGAAAGGAATACATGGGGGACCTCAGACTGTGGCTTCTAGTTATAGTTATTACAATGAGTACATTTCCCAACACTGTGGCCATGTAAATGATTAGAAACAATGCAGAAAATAGTTTCTTTATCTCTTGATTCGTGGTAATTCCCAAAAGAATGAATTCTGTCACATTGTTTCTACTCTCCATTTGCTGGTAAAAACATGGAACTCTGAACTGGGGGACCTGAAAAAAAAAGTTTATTTTTATTTGTTTGTTTTTTTGTAACTTCTTATTTAATTATTTTATACAATATATTTTGATCATATTCTTTCCCCTTGTCTATTCTTCCCAGATACTATCTTCCTTCCTATACATCTAACTTCATTCTCTCCTCTAGTCCCCTCCCCTTTCTTCCACTCCCCTTCCATCTCCTCCCCTACCCTCTCCTCCTCTCTCCTATTCTCTCCTCTCCCTGCTCTCAATCTCTCAAAAGCAAAATATAAAAATAAATATTAAACTAAAAAATCCCATGATTTGGTTTTGACTTCTTATAAGAATCCTATTTTTAATGAGTAATCCCTGGACACATGATATCTTTTCTCCCCTGTGAGTGCCATCAACGACAACTATGGAAACCACCTAGTCCCAGTAGAATCTAACAGATCTTTCAATTCTATTGATCCTATTACAAGGTGTCTTTCACAGATATATATCTTTTGCTTTCTGTTCGGGCAACTTAGGAAACCTGCTTCATCATTTTAGTTTGTACATATTGCTAGGAATATTATATGATTAACACCCTTGGGAAAACCTTTATCAACTGGTAGGTAAAAGAAAAGATGTAAGTAATAATCAGTTAGTACAATAGTGCTTTAAACTTTTGTCTATAACTCACACTCCTTAATATCTATTTTTACACAATACGAACACACACATATGCATAAGATATTTGCTAGTTTTCTTTTTGCCACTCTGTAAATAGAATACTGACTTAGTTTATCAATAGACATATAGAAATGCTTAGAAACATTGAAAATTTTTAGTATAAATTATTAAAAACTCTTCTGAGAGATCATGGACATACAGTCCTATAGAAATAAAACTAAGTTGTGTTAATTGAAACCATCATGTCAGGGACTAATACAACATTAAAGTATTCAAGATGACTGGTTTTGTTCTTTTGAGAAGTATGAATGATACCTGGCCATTGTGGTGCATAAATATAATTCCAGTCATGGAGATTCTAGGTTGGAAGCACAGATTAGACAAATAGTGAACTATTATCTCAAAATATCAAAAATAAAGAAGCTAAAAGTTCTTCATGAGAATGAGCAGTAGTTGTTTGCTTGTCAGTTTCTGTAAATAAGTCTTAGTGAACTAATAAAACTAGATTAACTTCCCTTTGTTGGATATGTGATCATGTTTATAACCCTAGTCACTAAGCATTCCACTTCTCAGTTCCACTAAGAATTCTGTCTTACCTAGTAGTACATCAGAGGATTACAAAGGAAACAAAATATAAGAAAATGCTTGCAGATTGCTATTCAATAATTCACCATGAGTATTTTTCTAAGTTTCCCAGAGTCCGCTAGCCTCTGTTTATGCCTTCTGCTAACAAGTTTATAACCATCCCTCCTTTCCTCACTGCTTCCTTCCTCAGCATCACCCTTAGCATTCGTTTTATGCTCCTTCATGGATTCCATATTTGTCATAATTCAATTATTTTGATAATGTTTTTAAATTTTATATAAACCTTTGTGTTTATACGAGTAGAGTTAAGGATTTCAAATTTATCATTTTTGTATAATTTATATTGCTACACAACACACAGTAATGATTCAAATAATTAAATTCCATACACAAAATTAAATTGAGTCAGGAGGCACTAGCATGGTTGGTATGAGTTCTGTCTCCAGAAATTTAAATACCATCACCAGAGCCTTTTTGACATTTTTTTGGCATCCATGCTTAATACCCCATTTGCCACCCTTCATCTTTCCTATTTCAGTCTTACACACATTATGTCCAGTCAGTAACTGAAACTTACCTTGGTCTCTCAATTCAGCACTGATATCTCACCATCATACCCTATTTACATATTAAATTTTGGTGTCTAATTACATGAATTAAAATTAAACTGAAATCATTGGTAGTTCAGGACTCTTCATCCTGAGGCCACAATTGTCCACATAAATAAAGCTAAGATGAATTAATTTAAAAGACAAATCCAAATAATATCTCTGATTAATCAGGTCAAGTTTAAAATCGCTAATTTTATGACTACCACAAATTTCAGTTTTTTGCCATTCCTGTGACCTTGAAAAGTCATTTATCTACTGATCCACTAAATAAAACACAAACATTGTGCAAGTAAGATGTCTAATCCCATATCTAGATGATGAAAGACTCAGGTCCAGAAAGAAGGTCGCATGTGGATCCCTCTAAAGAAGAGCAAGGACTCAGAAGAGAATTAAACAAGCCAGTCATCCATTGGAGACCTATCTTTATAGAAATGGAGTTAACAATAATTTCAAAGAAAGGGTAAATGTTATGTTTGCTGTGGACATGTAGTTAACAATTATTTCAAAGAAACTGTAAACACTATGTTAGCTGTGTCCACAGAGTTAAGTAGGAAATGATTTAGTGGCAGGAGAAGTCTTTTACTTTTCCTCTACATAAGAAAAACTCCTGAAAAAGCAGCCAGCAGGTTTTCACAAAATCATTCATGTCTCCATGTCTCTCATTTGGTGGTATCTTGAGTTGAGATCATAAACCGTCTCCAGATTACATTTTCAAATAGCAATCATTAGTATGTTGGCTGTAATGTAATGTTTAAGGGTAAAATAACTCAGAGGGCACTTTTCAAACAGTTTATATTTTTAAGATGAGCATGCTTGCATCATTCCATGTGCATCCCTTTGTGGCTTTGTCTCCAGTGACTGAGTAGCTCACCATTTTACCAGTAAATTCCCATTGACTGTTAACATGCTCAGGGTTTTCCTGAGGGTATAGGATTATACTGGCACAAGTACAACCTGAAACTTCAAAATCAAAAACAAAAGCTAAAGGAAGAAACAAACAAACAAAAAGAAAAACTTTCAGGTTTTCAACAAACAGTAGATATAATCATCATAGGATTTAATCAGTTATCAGCTATGAATCATAATCCATGAGCCATGTGTTTGAAAATAAAGATAGAGTATATAAATATCCCAGCCACCACTCCAGTGCTCTGAGCCAATTATTTCTCCTGCATAACCTGGTACTCTGATCATATTATCAGTTTGTTATTGAAAACATTATTTAAAAAATCTCTAGAATTTACCATAGGAAAAGAATTAACAACTTGATCATATTCAGTCTTCAACATTTAATATTCTAAAACAGTAGTTTTCAACCTTTCTAATACTGTTGTCCTTTAATAACGTTCCTCGTATTGTGGTGATCCTCAAGCATAAATTATTTTCATTGCTACTTCATAACTGCAATTTGGTTACCGTTATGAATCATAATATAAATATCTTTGGTTTGCTATGGTCTTAGGCAGCCACTATGAAAGGTCATTTAACCCACAAAGCAGTCATGAGCCCTAGTTTGAGAACCACTGTTCTAAAACCTTTTCAGTTTTGAAAAACAATCATTTTTTGTCTATATCCAAAAGTAAGCAAACCATGATCCCTCCTACCCTCTGTCTGGATTACATTTCTGTTGCTGTGAAAAATATTATCCCTACTAAGGCAACTTTAATAGATAAAGGGCTTATTGGGCTGCAGTGTTACTATCATTGTGGAAAATCAAAGTGGAACCCTGAAGTTACTAGTCACATCCATAGTTAAATGCAGAAAAAAATGCATGCATGTGTCCATGCCTTTTTTAGCTCCTTCTCTTCATTTACAATCTGGAACGTAAAACAGGTAAATGATGCTGTCTACAGGGTTGGGTTCTCCCACCTAAATTATCTTAGTCGAGACAATAACCCACAGATGTATACCTTAATCCACTTAATCTTGATAAGCCTCTTTCAATACTCTCTTGCAGGTGATTCTAGGGTGTGGTAAATTGACAATTAAAACTAGCCATCATAGTTCAGCTTCTATTTTACATCCTACAGAAGTTTTACTAGTCCTTATTCCTTTATCCCAAGTCACTTCTGTTTCCTTTTCGAATATATAAGTGTATACACACAGACACACAGACAGACAGACACACACACAGACACAGACAGACAGAAAACAGACAGACAGACACACACACACACACAGACTCACATGTCTCTTGGGAAAAGGTATGTTTCAGGAATTTCTCAGCCAGTACCTTGAAGGAGTTATGGACTCTGTTCCTGAGAAACAAGTTTACCCACATGAAAACCTGTGGTTCTCATTTCTAAGGCAAATGTGTACCTGAAGTCACTAGTCACATCCATAGTTAAATGCAGAAAAAAATGCATGCATGTGTGCATGCCTGTTTTTAGCTCCTTCTCTCCATTTACAATCTGATGGAGGTGGATCTTGTATCTTATCTGTTGCTTCCATTGGTTAACTAATAAAGAAAACTGCTTGGCCTGATAGGACAGAAAATTAGGTAGGTGGAGTAGACAGAACAGAATGCTGGGAGAAAGAAGCTGAATCAGGCAGTCACCATGATTCTCCCACTCCAGACAGACGTAGGTTAAGATCTTCCCTGGTAAGCCACCTCGTGGGCTACCTAGATTATTAGAAATGGTTTAGAACAATATGTAAGAGCTAGCCAATAAGAGGCTGAAACTAATGGGTCAGGCAATGTTTAAAAGAATACAGTTTCCATGTAATTATTTCGGATAAAGCTAGCCGTGCGGGCGGCAAGGCCCCAGGAACGTAGCCCACCACTCTTATTACAACAACAATCTAAAATGTAAAACAGGTAAATGATGCTGCCTACATGGTTGGGTTCTCCCACCTAAATTATCTCAGTCAAGACAATACCCCACAGATGTATACCTTAATCCATTTAATCTTGATAAGTATCTTTCAATACTCTCTTGAAGGTTGTAGTGGCGTAAATGAATGGCAGACAGAAATTATAATAAAATATTCAGCTTTAATAAGGGAAAGACTTACAGAACCGAAGCTATCGTGGAAAACAGGAAAACAGAAGAGAAGGGAAGGGCGGGAGCACACCAGCAATATTTACTAGTAAAAAATATCCTCAGGGGACCCAGCCCTACAAGCAAGGTGATTGGCTGAGGCTACCCCTACAGCAGGTGATTCTAGGATGTGGAGTTTTGTATTCTTTTTGTCAGTATTTTGTGACTTAGCATTCTGCAGGCAGCATTTTTCTGTCTCAGCAGCTGCTCCTAAATACCCATTCAGACATTTATTATTAATTATAAATGTTTGACCAATAGCTCAGGCAGGTTACTAGCTAACTCTTACCTTTAAGATGACCCACATTAATTTTCTACCCTCTGCTACGTGGCTGTATTTTCTTTTACACAGCATGCTTATCTTGCTTCTCTCCATTTCTCTTGAAGTTCCCAAGACTCCAATCTTCTTCCTTGCAGTGTCCTGTGCCTGGCTGTCCTACCTATACCTCTTGACAGGTTACAGGCCAATCAGTTCTCCTAATAAACCAATCAGAAGGCATTTTGGCAAAAGCGCATCTTCACAGTTTATGAAAAGATTTTTCCATAATAACATTCTGCTGATTTTGGTTCACTTTTTTTCCCTTGAAAATAATATGAAATGCTGCACTAAGATAAACACAGATCACAGACGAAAATTTGGACTTTGAAATATGTTTGAGACTGATATATAATATGGGGCCTTGGGGCTGGAGAGATGGCTCAGAGGTTAAGAGCATTGCCTGTTCTTCCAAAGGTCCTGAGTTCAATTCCCAGAAACCACATGGTGGCTCATAAAAACCTGGAATGAGGTCTGGTGCCCTCTTCTGGCCTGCAGGCACACACACAGATAGAATATTGTATACATAATAAATAAATAAATAAATAAATATTTAAAAAAAAGAAAAAAGAATATGGGGCCTTTTGAAGTTGGATTAAATATATATTTTTTTGTATATATGCCTATAAGCCTTTGGGGGCCAGGGAGTAGAACATGGTGGTTTGAAACAAAATATTCCCCAAAGGAAGTGCACTATTAGGAGGTGTGGCCTTGCTGGAGGAAGGGTGTTACTGTGGGTTGGGCTTTGATATCTCTTTTCTCAAGCTTCCCTCAGTGTGACAGTCGGTCTACTTTCTGCTTCCTTCTGTTGAAGAAGTAGGCAGCACCATATCTGCCTGTACATCATCATATGCCTCAGCCCCACATCATGATGGTAATGGATTGAACCTCTGCCATCTAAATTGAATGTTTTCTTTGTAAGAGTTGCCATGGTCATGGTATCTCCACATAGTAATATAAATCCTAACTAAGACAATTACTTTTGTTTATATTATGAAGCCCATGCAATTTAACCTGGGCCATCTGTGTATTTGTCCATTGGATGTGGTTATCCATTAGAACCCCATTTCGTCAATAGAAGATCAACAGCAATATTTTCCCTTTCCCTGAAATGTTCAGTACCTTGTGTTCAGCACTGAATAATGGGGATCCTGGCTTACTTCTCCATCCTTCTCCATACTTACCTGCTCGTTCATAGCTCATACTTGTGCTCTATATTCTCTTGCTAACAGCCATTATCACTTGGTTGAAGAGAAATCTCCAGGAATTTTAAATATGAATTTCACAGATGGAAAAGAGTGTTGACCACTTTTTCCAGTATTTTGGGACCATTTATATCTCTTATTTAAGAACTATTTATTCAATTTACTAGCTCCTTGTATTCTTATATTAATCTTTTGAAATATTTTGGTTTTATTCTATATTAAATATGTGATTGTAATTTTAATTCCATTGTTTTTTGTTTGTTCATTTTTCCATTATAAAACTTTTTTCCTTACCTTCCTCTTTTAATAATTATTTCTTCCTTCTTTTTCTTTAAAATTAATTAATTACTGTATTAATTACTTTGATATAAGAGTCTGATATATCCAAGGCTAATGTAAGACTTTTTATTTATGATCTTGCCCTAATTCTATTGCCTCAAACTCTTGTTTTCTATGTTTATAAGTGTGGTCGACCATGTCTAGTTTTTTTGAACTCTGCAGGGGACAGTCTTTAAAATGTGTCCTTTCTTTCTAATATATATTAAAATTATTTCTCCTATAAATTTAAAAAATACTGTTAACATTTATTTTTATTTCTTTATTAATAAGTGTTTTTGCTTAACATTTTTATCCCTGAGAACATTTGTAGTAATTATTATTTTTCATTGGCTGCTGGAGAGGTGGCTCAGAGGTTAAGAGCACTGACTACTCTTCCAGAGGTCCTGAGTTCAATCTCCAGCAACCACATGGTGGCTCACAATCATCTATAATGAGACCTGGTGCTCTCTTCTGGCCTGAAAACATAATATTTTTCATTGGCTGTCATCTCTTATTTTACATAAAACCTATGACATTATCCACCTTCTTTCTGCATTTTCTTCTTCTGGATTTATCTTTGGATTTATTTCTGGATTTAGCTTCCCTTGTCTTCTTCTTCTATTTCTTATATTTACTATTCCTTCATCTACTCTTAATCAAGTTTTCCTTTTATTGAAAATTGATAATTTTATCACATATACTTATTATAGATTTCCTTCCCCCTACTCCTTCCATCATCTCCCTTCCTCCCCTCACATCTGAATCCACCCCACTTCTCTCTCTCATTAGAAAACAAAAGGCTTCTAAGGGACAACAATAAAATAAACTATAATATAATAAGGTAAAACAAAACAACACAAAAGAATAGGACAAAATAAATAGAAGGAATAGAGGTCTAGAAAAGACGTGGAGCTAGCGACCTCTGCGAAAGCATACACAAACCAGTGACCTCTGTGGTACCAGGCCCAGTCCAGTGACCTCCACAGGAGCAGGCCCAGGCTAGTAGCCTCTACCAGGGCAGGCCTGAGTCAACTTCTGCAGGACCAGGCCTGAAACAGTGACCTCCGGGGGAGTAGGCTCAAGTAAGCATCCTCAGTGGGAGCAGGCCTAAATGATCTCAGTGTTTGCAGAGCAATCCCTGGGAGAACCACGTGACCACTGGGAATGTCGAGTGACTTCTGGGGTTACTAGAATCCTGGTCATGCCTCCACACCTCCACCACCTTACTTCTATACATTTTTATAACATAAGAGTAAGACTGGAATAAATAGTTACTAGAAAAATTGACAATATACTCACACTTTGCAGTATGGAGATCTTTATTTTTATTCCATGATTTATTTTCCCCTTCTCATTTTAAGTTATTTTATGAAAATTGTGGGGAATAATTTTAATTCCATCAAATGGGAGGCAGAGGCAGGTAGATCTTTGTAAGTTTGAAGCCAGACTGATCTACAAAGTGAGTTCCAGGACAGACAAAGAAACCCTGTCTCAAAAAATCAGGAAGTCAAAACAAAATAAAACAAACAAAAAATAAAAACAAAGCAAAACAATAAAACAACCAAAGAACAACAACAGAAGAAAATGGCCATACCTATAGTCCTTCTATGACCAGCAATTTAAGCTATTTGTTCATGCCTAGTTTTAGTGTACAATTTTGAAGACAGTGTCTCATGTAATTTAGAGTAACCTTAAACTATGTAGCAGAAGGTAATGTTTAATTTTTTAGTCTTCTGATCTTCACCACTCAAGTGCTATGACTACAAGCATGTTCTATCATTCCTTGGCAGTAGCAGTGAACTTTTAATTGGCTCTTCATTATTCTGACACTTTGTTTCTTAAGTTTGAAGCTGAGAACCAGCTCCCCTCTAATAGAAAATGTGTGTGTGCCAGTAGATGTCCTTGCAGAACTTGTTAGTTATATACTCACTTTATTAATGCCAATAAAGCATTCTGAGGGTCCTTCCCAGAAAGTATATTAAGTTGTGTGGTATACAATTGTGTGTGTATGTGTGTGCATTTGTGTGTATGTGTAACAGACACAATTAAAAAATGAAAAAATAATGTATCAGAAGAAATATTTCTCACAGAGTAATTATGGTGTCTGTGGGAGACTGTAGAGATATGAGTAAACATTAGGACTGGATAGCAAACAATATAGAAGAGAAGTCTCAAAGCCATTTGCTAAAGATACAGGGATTTATCCCTCAGTGTTTCCCACTTGCATGCAGTTTAGCTATTTCAAAACTAAGTCCTCATGAATAAAGAGGAAACTTATTTACAAACTTTGTGTCTTGTCATGGTTTCAGGAGTGGGTGGTGTTGCATTGTGGCATAATAAGAGAAAAGCTAGGGGTGTTGAAAATGAGCCATGCTACTACACAGGACATGACTTGGATGATTTTAAACAAGGTAAATCATTACTTTCATATGCATGTGACAGAAATTGGAAATAATTTCATTTTAATTTTAACATAAGTGAAATTTTTCTTATCATAGGAGGAAGTTTCTAGTCTCAAACATGGCTCTTGCTTGAGGAATTCAATTGATAGATTAGCTTAGAATCATTTTGCTAGAAATTTATATATTATAATTCCTGTAAGTTTGATGATATCAGGTATTTGATGTTCAAACCATAAATAAAGCAAAAATACAGTAAAAAGTTGTTATGAAGATTTAGTCATCTACTGGAAAGAAGCATATTGTCTTGGTCCCAGGGAAGTATTTAAAACACCCTCCTTTTCCTCCAATCAATGGCCACCCCCAGAGAACACACTATTATTAGAGCTGCTGAACAAAAAAGGTTTGCATTCTGAATTAACATCTCCATCAGAGTGAGGTAAGGCTCAAGGGATCCACCTGGATGCAGCAAGTCTGCATCTCACGTGAGTAATCCATGCTCTTACTGTCCTGGTCAGACACAGGAAGAAATATAAAGTCATACAAATCCTCCAAATAAAGAAATCCATTCTACCAATACAAACAAGAGGACATAGAACAGGAACATGAAATAAATTGGTAAGTCTCCATTTGGATACTTCTTTAGCAATTGTTCTTAATTAGAGAAAATGTAGATACCCTAGTGACTTAGGTGGGTTATTTCTCTCTCTAATAGACCCAGAGAATCACAAAAACTTTTACGTATTTTGTTAAAATAATTAGGTCTATGAACTTGACCAGGATTTGTTAACTGGGTTAAAGTTTTCCCAGACACTTAAAACAGTAATCTGCAAACATTTCGCTGATGTCTGATTACTGTTAACAAGCTTGTCTCATGTGAATGAAGTTTTGAATTACAAAATATAGTTACAAAAAGAAAAAAGAAAGATTAAAGAAATAATCACACATTAAATGCAGATGATCTGATAACCTTATATATTTGTTTCCAAAAACACTTGCAGAAAAAAGTGATTAATAATCATTTTATTGTTTGGTTGAGCATTTCATGAGGGATAACATACAATTATTTTCTTTCTGAGATTGGGTGATCTCAGTTATTAAAACACATTTAAAGTTCACACATTTTCTTACAAATTTTGTGATTTCAGTTATCTTTAGAGCTGAATTGTATTCCATTTTATGTTTGTTCCCTATTTTAATTATTCATTCACATGTTCATGAGCAGGTAGACTGGACAGTACCTGTGCGTGATTCCATAATGTGGCGTTGCCTTACTGGGAGATCTGAATTTTAAATATGTTTTTCAATGTTTGAATATTCCTGCAAAATGTAATTCTCTGCAAAACTATTAAATTGTTGTACTTTATTTTTAACAAATGAATATTTGCTACCCAAATAATAAGGTTTAAAGTCTGTTAGAAATATACTTAACACATTCATAATTTTTAAGCTTCTACACATTACAAGGAATGTTAATGAATTGTTCCCAAATTTCAAAGAATAGCATTCCAGGAATTTGAAAATACAGATAAATTGCTCCCAACCCCAAACTCTATGCTACAATTCTAAAATGTGCCTTATTATTAAGTCAACATAGTCTAAATAAAAATGTAGTTTAGGTTAACAAAAATCTTATTATTTGTAAAAGAAACATACAGATGTATCTGTTCATCCAAAAGTCTGCCAACACTTTGATTTCTACACCTATCTACTTATGTGTAAGTGATATTTTTCCTAAATATAGAAAATGAGATGTTTACTTACAGAATCCTGTTCATTCTTTCATTCTAGCCTGGATTTAATCAAGTTTTCTGAGTTGATTTATTTGTGCCATTTAGAGTATTTTTAAAATTGATCCAGATTCTGGAAAGTAAATGCTCAAAAGACTGGTCATAAGAAATGTGCCTGCACTGGTGATTTGTGCTTTTACTTTTTCTAATTTCAATTTAATAATCTTTTTTCCTTCCTTGGTCTTTGCCTTCCAATAGTTCCTCCTCTGATTGGTATTCCCTTCTTTTTGCTTTGTTCATGTTTGTATTTTTTCTTGTTTTTTATCTCTATCTCATTTTACATCCTTTCATTTTTAATTTATGTGAATTTTTTCTGAATCAATCCTATTACAAAGCCCAGATTAACATTAGATCTGTTCTTGAGTTCTCAGTAGTCCTCATTGTCCGCTATGTTTGGCGAGTCCGGTTGATTGGGGGAGGGGAGGGAAATGGGAGGCAGTGGCAGGGAGGAGACAGAAATCTTAAATAAATAAATAAATAAAACATTAGAAAATCTGCCTTATTCATCCTAGTGATGATATTATATACATGTGCCAGTTTCCTCCTAATTTTAGGCCTCCTGGGTTACCTTTTCTTTTCTCATTATTTCTTTTTAATAACAGAAAAATGGAATATGTAATTATCTCTGACATTTATAATACTCAATACTATATAAGATTAAGATTGACTATTTTCATTTAGGGATTATTTTGTTTATGAAATTTGTATGTTATAAGAAGCATAGCTACAAAATATAATTGTTTATATTTGCCAGAATTATTCCAGTGCCTGTGATGGAGAAGGTTGCCCTAGTAGAGTGGGTAATGCCTGAGCTTCATTCATTTAAGACAGCAATTATGTAGTAGCTGCTTCAGATGACAAGGATTAGTTGCCTTTACATTGGTTTTATACATTTAAATTTCATGACTCATTTTACCCTAATAAATTTATCTCATTCTAATAAAAAATCTAGAGTTTCATGAAAAGAAAAATGAATTGATGGAATATTTATTAAAGGGATAATTTATCAAACTAATTAAAGGGACATATAATGTATACCTGAATTATCACAGGGTTTCAAAAATTGTAGATTCTAAAATTTCATTTTGAGAAAAAGTAATTACATACACAAACTCACACACACACATACACACACACACTTAGAACTGAGAGAAAAATAGCATCTACAGTTAAGTGTCAATTCGAAAGCTAGCGCACAGGACATCACTGACACCGTTACCCTCTATCACAACTGTTAATGAATTTATGGAAAATGTAACAGATGAAACCTCTTCTTTACTACATGAAATGTCTGAATAAATAATTTGGAGTGTTTTCCAACATATAAGGATAATGAAGGATGAATTGGTATAGCTTTTGAAGTAAATGGCTATAAAGAACAAAAGGAAGCACAGAAACAGCGCAGCCCTTTATGATGCTAGTGATAACAACGTTATTTTAGAAGTAAATGAGCTTGAAATTAACTCACAAATAAATAATCATGGAATTTATCCTAAAATTTTATTTTAAATTTTTCTTTTATGAACATTGTATTCAAGTTCATTAATCTCTATGATTATACACCTACACACATGAAAACTAATTAACAAAGACATTGCAATTTTGTTGATATAACAGAAAATTAAAATCACAAATTCTTATATAGTTATAGTGAATGCTATTTGAACAACTACTAAGTTATTTTGAATCCATGTCATTAATTAGCAATTCAATATTTCTAGATAAATGCACAGCTAAAAAATAAAACAGTGTTAATTAATTATGCATCTAAATGCATCTAAGGACTATTGAAGAAATCAACATTATATTCTATTACTAATGACTCAAAAATGTTTGCTTTCTAATCTGTGCTTCAAACTGTCTCTTCATCCCACCTGGGGCCCTTTTCTCATACTATTCCCTCTCGTGGAAATAATTCCTCATTTCTCTTCATCACAATCTTATATGGAGCTTTAAGTCATTTTTTGTTTGCATTTTTGTTTCAGTCATTTATTAATGTTGAAATTAAGCTTATTATTTTTCTCTTTTCTAAAGAAACAGGTCACAGCTAAAAAGTTTATGAAATACTGATCTTCATAACTAATCAAAGAAACTAAGGACAGAAATATATGGCAAAGAACATTAAAGAGAGGAATTGAAATTATCCTCAACTTCATTAAAATAATCATTCTAAGTGTCACCTTGGAGCTAGAGAGATTGCTTAGCAGTTAAGAGCACTACATCAGAGAGAGGACTGATATTAAAAATATATAAAGAATCAAGAAATTAGATGCCAAAATTCCAAATAATTCAATTTAAAAATGGGATACAGAATTCTCAGTAGACAAATTTCAAATGGCCGAAAGACACTCAAGGAAATGTTCAACATCATTAGCCATCAGGGAAATGCAAGTCAAAATGACTCTCATATATCATTTACACCAGTCAGAATGGCTAAGATCAAAAACACCAATGATAGCTTATACCTGAAAAGATGTGGACTAAGTGTAACATTCCTTCATTAATGATACAACTACTCAGGAAATAAGTAGTATGATTTCACAGAAAACTGGAAACTAACCTCAACTAACCTCAGGACCCAGCAATACCACTCTTGGGCATATATCCAAAGGATGCTCTATCATACCAAAAGAACATTTGTTCAACTATACTGTATAATTCTAACAACAAAAGCTTGGAGGGAGAATAAATGATTAAAAGCAAGTGTGTTCCCTTGATAGGTGGAAATACAAAATTAAAAACAACCACTAATTACAAACCATATATATTTATATTTATTTTAGGATTTACAAGATTCATTTGGAGCTCACCTAAAGCAAGATAAATGGGAAATCACAACAATGTGACAGAGTTCATTCTTTTGGGTCTTACAAAGAACTCAGAGCTGCGGAAACTGCTTTCTGCTGTGTTTCTAATCATGTATGTGGTCATGGTGCTGGGAAATGTGCTTATCATAGTGACTATGATCACAAGTCAGAGTCTGAGATCACCAATGTACTTTTTCCTTACATTTCTGTCCCTAGTGGATGTCACCTTTTCTTCTGTCATTGCTCCAAAGCTGATTGTAGACTCCCTTTTTGAGAAGACGATCATCTCTTTTGAAGGATGCATGACCCAACTTTTTGCAGCACATTTTTTTGGAGGTGTGGGGATTATCATCCTCATTGTGATGTCCTATGACAGATATGTGGCCATCTGTAGACCTCTGCACTACATGACTATCATGAGTCCTTGTATGTGTTGCATTCTTTTGGGGGGAGCTTGGGTAGGGGGTTTTGCACATGCAACCATTCAGCTTCTATTCATGTATCAAATACCTTTCTGTGGTCCCAATGTCATAGATCACTTTTTATGTGATTTGTTTCAGTTACTGATACTGGCCTGCATGGACACCCATACCCTGGGTCTCATTGTCATCTTCAACAGTGGGGTGATGTGTGTGGCCATCTTTCTTATTCTTATTGCCTCTTACATGACTATCCTGTGTTCTCTGAAAACTCACACTTCTGAAGGAAGACGGAAAGCCTTATCCACGTGTGGTTCTCACTTCATAGTTGTTGTGTTGTTCTTTGTGCCATGTATTTTCTTATATGTGAGACCTGTGTCAACCTACCCCATTGACAAGGCAATGATTGTGTCTGAGTCAATTGTCACACCCATGTTGAACCCCTTGATCTACACACTGAGGAATTCAGAGGTCAAAAGTGCCATGAAGAAGCTGTGGATGAGACAGTAGTTTCTGTTTGCTATCATGTAGCTATCATGTCAAATGTGCATGTGCTTTCCACGAACATTTTTTTCAAGAACTTATAAATCTGCTACTGTTCATTTTCTGCTGTCAACAACTGGGATATTTATTTAGAAAACTGCTTTTGATTACAGAATATCTATAATTTATTCATGTTCCTTCTTGCCACCATTTCATGGAATCACTTTGCCTTTTTAAAAGATTTTTCTAATTAATATTGCAGTTAGAACTAACATTGAAACATTCAGTCCACCACTTTACTTCCTTACACACCAGAGCAGTCAGAGCTTCTATATTGTCCTAAAGACGTGCAAGCCCTTTCTCTCCTCAGTGTCTTTTTTTTCTCCCTCAAAACCATCATCCTTGTCAGTTAATTTCTTACTTACTGTAAATCTTAGATAAACACTATATATTATTACCCTAGTAAAGCTTTACCCCATGACTCTATCCAAAGCATATTCCATTTCTTCTTTCAGATTATTCAATCTTTTCATTTTCTTCACAGTATTATTTTAAAAGTGCTTTTATCTTTCTATACCTTCTAACCTTCATTACTCTCTCTCTCTGGAGTTGATATCTGTGCAAGGAGTCCATTTTTGTTGTTTATGCCTGACATATACTAAGCTTTAACTGACATGATATCTCCAAAGTTATATAAATAATAGAATGTATAGGTAAAGGGAACAATATTACCAACAAACAATAAAAACATACAATTATTGAGATCATTAGCAAAGGTTTTTGAAAATTGAAGTCTACTGTGTTTCTTAGAGAATTCTTCATATTTGTAGTGGTTGAAAAATAATTAATTTTTTGATCCTGGAACTTTTTGAGCTGAGTCATTCCATGTTTTTGTGAGCCCTTCTGGTTAATTGTGTAGTACACTTATCTAAATGAGACATTGGCTATGTCAAAATTCTCAACTCCATATAAATAGAGCAAGTTTATAAATATACCCATAGTACCAATCTAGTTTGTAGTACTCTATGTCAGGAAAACATTTACTAAATTACTTTGTATGTGTGAGTGCATTGGGTCTATACAAACATGTGTTTGAGTACATGCATGTGTATATACTAGAGCGCACAGGAGAATGCTAGGTTTCCTTCTCTCTCATTTTCTGCCATATTCCTCTGAGACAGGGTTTCTGCCTTAGACTGGAGTTATGCCAGCAGCCAGCCAGCTTCAAGATACTCTGGGGTCTTCTTCCCAACAGTCCTAGGTTATGAGAATATCCCTGGTAAATTTAATGCAAATGTTTATGATATTTTTCTCTTGTGATATAGTTAGAATAAAAAATTAAATATTGAAAAAATATCAAGACTGCCTCTGATCATTGCTGTGACATATCTATTGTTGGATACTTCTTGTCAAATTTAGAGTAAGAATCAGACAAAAAAATCAATAAAAGAGAATTTGAAATGTAGTCTTACTACAAATATAATGAGTTAGAATTTGTGTAAAAGATGGTGTGGCTGTTTAAAAAAATGCATGCTTTTCACTGGGACAAAAAGAAAAGTAACCCTGAGATATTTAGGTGTTTGGTTTTACTACAACCATCACTTCCTCCAAGATATAAAACTGTAAACTTATTTGAAAGAACCACCATTGAGAGGAGAGATACTCAAAGAATCCTGCTGATAGAGATCTATATAAAGAATAGAATCTAGCCATCAAAAAGGCAGTGAGAAGACATGGGTCCACAAAATTTACAGCTACTTCATCAACTTCAGAGAAACCTCAGTATTTCCTTTATGATAAATATTTTTTTCCTTCATGTAGAATGCAAGGACTAAAATGTTATGGAAAAAATTACCTATATTTATTTAAATAAGAAGCTTGGGAGTTTAGACAATGTTAAGAGAGTCAGTTTCTCTGAGAATTAACTGTGTGAGGTTGTAAATGTGAAGTCTAAGCAGCAATTAATTCCAGTGAAACTGAAATTCAAGACATGTAAAGCACCTGGCAAGAATATCTTCAGGACATGAATGGAATCAACCAAGGAGAGGGATCATGTGGTCTATAAATATCAAGAACCGAAACAACACCAAGGAAATTCATATCATGATACCACATGTTCTGACCCTGGACACAGGATTCAGGATTTAGTATTTGTCATTCTAGTTTTGATACTGAAGTGACAATTTTGGGGAGTTCCTGTTCCTTGCTTTGGGAACAGCAATGTTTATTGGTGTCTTTATATATTGGAAACATTAAGTTTCTTTAGAATTTGTGGTAGATCATAGCTAAGAGTTTACATTGAGTATTAGAAGACATTTCTGAATAGTTTTGTAATTTAAAGACTCTGGGTGGGGCTCATGAAGATGAACTTAATGCATAAGAGATGAATGTAAGCTGAAATAGTTCAGAGTAGAACGTTATATCTTAAAAGAATGTAATTGAATGCAAAGTTGCTAAGGATTGGTAGCAGCTGTGAAAATTAATCTTCATGGGAGTAACAGTTCGGTAATTGAAAGCATACATTGAGTCCAGTACAATGGTCTAAGGAAACTAATTAAAATATTTTTGCCTGTATGTTAAGGATAACATATTTTACTTTCAGCGCTAGAAACTGAACCAAGGCCTTCAAAAAGCTAGGCAACCCTTTACTTCTAAATCTACATCACACTGCAAGAAGATACCATCTATGCTGATAGAATTTTGCTGGTCACTAGTTTTGTTGGTGCTATAGCTTTGGACTTTCTCTCTCAAGTAACTGAGAAAAAAAGTTTTGTTTGTAATTATCCAATGTAAGTTTGTAGCAACAGAAAAAGACCATAATACATAAGAGAATATCATCATGATGGACCAGCTTGTACTGGCAATTGATATCATGCTAAAATGCTTTCCTGATGAGGGTGAACTGTATGTTCTCAAACAGTCAGAAAACAATAAATGTTGGTACCATTTGTAGTCCTGGCCTCCAGCTGCTCTTCCCTGCTAGAGATCCTTACTTTCCTTCTGATATGAGTTACTAAAGACTGTGTCAAAGTTGATTATTGATATCTATACTGTATGGAGAACTGAAAATAAATAAATAAACCAAGAAGTAAATAAATACCAAGAAATCAAATATAGAATCCATATGGGAGGAAATGAATGAGTAGGGAGTTCTCCAAGGATAAAGTACAAATGGCTAAAATCCATGAAAACATTTATTATCACTTCCTATGCTTCATAATTTTCTCATTGTTGTGGCTGAATAAAAAAGATGGTTTAAAGTAAGAGGTGTTTATTAAGGCTTAGTATTTGTCAGAGCCATTCCTTCATGGCTGGGGAAATGAGCAGTAGGCAGGTGAAGAATCAGGAGCAGGACACATGCTGGTAACAAACACCCTTAGTCAGCACAGTGAGTAGGAATCAAGGCTGGGTTTTAACTCCTCAAGTGTCTTCTCTGTACATCTACTTGTCCCACAAAGCTCCAACACTTACAATATCACAACCACCTCAAACAGGGACATCTAAATATTCAAAAACATCATCCTAAGGAAAATATTTTATGTTCAAATCACACTGCCCATCAGGAAATGGAAATTTAAGATGGATCAAAATTCTTTCATATCCCAATTGGAATGATAGTCATTAAAAAAAACCAAATAACAAATACTCCTAAATATGAAAGAAAAAAGGGCAATAATGTACAAAGTGAACTGAAATCCAGTATATAAATTAGTATAGATATTCCTCAAATACTAAATATATGATATTCCTGTCCTGTTATTCTGAAAGATTCTAAGTCTAAAGAAATACTTCTACAAAGTCAATGTTTATTGCTGCACTCTTCACAATGTAAAGGTATTATATCAAACTAGCTGTCCATCAACAGAACGTGATAGATACATACACTGGAGTTACATCCAGCCACAATGAACAGAGCTATATTGTCTATATTAAGAGTATCATACTAAATCAAATTAATTAACACATAGACAAATATTGCATACATATATGGATTTTTATATAGCTACATGAATTGTGGATGTTTATATGGCAGGAAAATTAAATGAAAGTTAATTATTGGAATTAACTTTCAAATTATTGGAGTAATTGGAGGAGAAGCCAGAAAACAGAGAGTAAACTGGAGGTAATACAAGGAACTTGGTCAAACTGTGTACACTATTATGAGAAGGCTATTACATAGCAAGTAATTGCATATATAGTGATATATGTCAATTAAATTGTAGAATCGATGCAAATGAAATAACTTCATAGAACAGAGAGCTCATTTATATTATTTCTTCTTTCTCACATTGTATATATATTTCATATATGAAAATGGACACATCTTAAGCATTTTTCTACCCAGAAATTCAATATTTCACTTGCTGATACCTTATTTTGATTTGGCTCCAGGGAAGTTTCCACCCTTGAGAACACACTATTATTACAGTTGGTAGATGAAAATACATTAAAACTATTAGTATCTTTATCATTGTAGAATCATCCTCAAGGGATGAATCTGGGATGAAGAAAGTCTGCCTCAAGCAAGCACCCTATGCTCTTAACAGTCCTAGATAATACCCAGAGAACAGAAATACTCATAATATTTCTCAGAAGAAGCTAAATAAAACATTCTACTCTCATCCACAAATATAATCATCTGCAAATAGAAAGGGAAGGTGAAATGAATTGGTAAGTCTCCATTTGGCTTCTCTTTAGTAATTGCTCTTTATTTGTAAGACAATATACCACTTAGTGACCTAGAAAAATTATGTCTCTTGTAGGCTCAGAGAGTCTAACAGTTCCTTCTAATTCTTCCTATGGACACAATAAAAGTTCTGGTCTACACATTTGATAAAAACTGGATGGTTGAGCTCCCTCGTTTATATTACTAGATTTCCACATGGTTAGAAAAATTAAACTGGGATAATTTACAGGTTCTATCTTCTCTGAGAAAGTTTGTTTCATGTCAAAGAAATGAGGATGAATTTTAGAAGATCACAGATTACTCTCTACGGTATCTGAGAAACTTGACCTGTTCCCCTTTTCCAAAGAGTTGTGAAAACAATCATCTAATCATCATTCTACAATGGTGAAGATATTACTTCAGTTTTAATGCATTTTCATTCACCATCTATAATAATAGTATGTTCTCAAGGGTGAAAACTTCCCTGGGGCCAGATGAGAATAAGACACACCAGGTGAAATACTGATTTCCTGGGTAGAAAAGGACTACTAGTTAGATTAAGGTTTCATGTACAGATCTCATCATTTTATGGAATTAGAGTATAGAAACTACTTCTAGAATATGATGAGTGCCCTCCCATTGAGTTGTTTTTCTGGAGTTTGGCAGAGATTTCTGTAGAAGACAGGGCTACAGCCTTCATGGGCTCAGAGAAGTTATTAATAACACAAGATCAATTCAGCATTCTAGCATGGAGTGTGAAAGGGGTTCATGAGCCCCTACCCTTAACTGAGGAATTTACAGCATGCAGTGTAATCGGGTTCATGAACCCTTACCAATAACTGAGGAGTTATTGGCACTTAATGGCTGCCAGAGAAGGGACAGTCTATTTTATTTTAACTTTGCAGCTTTTAGTAGGTCAAAAGAGTTCCAAAGGATGGCCCTACAATTAGAACCAGATGGCATTGTAAACTGGAGTCAGTGAGTTATAAAATTAAGAAAAGGAAAACATGAAGTCGGGGTAATTGTGTAGGAATATAAAACGATATCTTTGAGAAGCTATGGGGAGGAGTTGAATATTATCAATATAAAAAAATTATCAAATAATTGATATTTGATAAAATATGACTTTTATTGAATTAAATTTCTTGAATAAAGAATAAAAGTTTCTACTCAGAGGGACATGCTTACCAATGAGGCTTATTTTTTAAAGTTTAACTTAGTTGGTTTTTGTCTTTCACAGTATCTATCTTTTTCACATATTGATTTAAGTATTTATTTTTCTAACTGTTTTGCTTATGTTTTATTTCTCATATACCAAAATATTTTGTTTCTATTAGTTAGTTTTTATTAGTTTTTTTTATTTTGGGTCAAGTTCTCACCATGTATCCAGGTTGCTCTCAAACTTGCCTTAAGTCAGTATTTTTCTTAAATTCCTTCAGTATATTTATTTCTATTGGCATTATTTTTAGTTTATAAGTTTTGTTCTCACAGACATATACCATATCTAAAGAACTTGTGCCATTAATCCATCCTTGCTTGATAAACACTTGATTTATAAGATAATAGGTTTATAAAACTTAGAGAGTTAACTAATTTTGCTTCTATTCAAAGGAGTGGCCTTTAAAAAAAGAAAGTCTATTATTTTTCTATTTATTTTATTTATTGTTTTCTTATACATTACCTACCAACCAAAGCTTTCTAACCCTTTTATCATCCAAGTCCCTATCTATTTCTTCTTTCTTCTTCAGATCTATTCCTCCTCTCTTTCACTTCAAAAAATGGCAAGCCTCCTACAAGTTTCAACCAAGCATAGATATCATGTTGTAAAAGACTGGCACATCTCATACTAAGGCTAGATGAACCTACCCAATAGAAGGAATAGGATCCAGAAGTCAGGCACAATTGTCAGAGACACTTTCCACTCCCACCATTAGGTGTCCTATAAGAACACCAATCTTGCCGGGCGGTGGTGGCACATGCCTTTAATCCCAGCACTCGGGAGGCAGAGGCAGGCAGATCTCTGTGAGTTCGAGACCAGCCTGGTCTACAGAGCTAGTTCCAGGACAGGCTCCAAAGCCACAGAGAAACCCTGCCTCGAAAAACCAAAAAAAAAACAAACACCAATCTATACAACAGGAGCATTGATGCAGAGGGCCTAGTGAGGTCAGACTCCTGAAAGCTTCCTCATTGTTGCTTCTGTCTCTGTGAGTGCCTAGGAGTTCAGGTTAGTTGGTTCTGTGTTTTCTTGATTCCTCTGACTTCTCCAATCTTTCATCTCCTTCTTCCACAGCATGCCCAAGCTCTGAACTATGCCTAATGTTTAGCTGAGTGTCTCTGTCTCTGCTCTGCCCTTCAGTTGCTTGATGAACATTTTCTGCTCTCTGATGACCATTAAGCTAGGCTGTGATCTACAAGTATAGTAGAGTATTATTGGGAATCATTTCATGGGATTTTTTTAAATATTCGTTTTTATCCTAGATCTTTGAGCTATCCAGGTTCATAACCCTGCAGATAATGTCAGGCATGGTTTTCAATTGAACAAGCCAGTGGTAAATAGATTCCACAAGTTCCAGGCACCTGTGCCAAAGCCCATCTTACAGGAAGGATAAATTGTAGGTGGAAGGTTTTGTGACTGGATTGGTGTCCTATTCCCTCCACTAGAAAATCCAGGCTGTATTCTTCACTACTAGGAGTTTTTGCTAGGGTCAGCCTTGTAGATTCTGGGGAATTTCCATTGCACTAGGTTTTTACCTTGCTGGCTTCAAGCATCTCTTTGAATACTCTCTCTCCATGCCCCCCACCTGCTGGGGTTTTACAGGTGGACTGGGTAAAATTGGTGATGGGAAAAAGAAAGTATTTTTAAAAGTAGGACAATTTACAAAATGCTTTCTGTTTACTTTCTTCTTTTACATTTCTTGAGAATTTAATAGGTGATAACTGTATTTATATCATTTCCATATGCTTCTATTACCCCTGTAATTCTTCTTGTACCCATCTCAAATTTATGACCTCTTCTTTCATAACTTTTGTTATAAAATGCTGAATCTACAAAACAGAAATTCTATAATTACAAGCAAGAAAATCAGCTTCCTGTTCTTCCATTTATTCTCAAATTGGGAATTAATCATCATTGATCAAGGTTACTTAGTTGTCGGATAATAATACGTAGTAAGTATATAATTTCAGACATAGAAGGGAAAGCAGGAAATGACAGTGGTATAGCTACAGTTTTTTGGAAATGGCATCATTGGAGGTTCCTTGTCCCGTAATCATGTGTCAGTGCTTTTACATTTTGATTTTATCTTATTTATCTATCTTTTCTCCCTATAGGTTTTGTGTATATATGATGGCTTCCGGTTTTGTGTATTTATGAGATTTTTGATTGTGCACAAAAGTATGTCTCTGCAGCTTCATACTTCTCTTGTGTTTTTTATTGTACATTTTCTTGACTGCTTTTCCTTCTATTTGCTTGATTTTCCTATTTTGACTTGTCATCTTTTATTTTATGTTACATTTCATTTTGTTATTATCCCATAAATGCCCGGTTAATTTCTAAGGAGAAACAGAAAAGAGGTTGATCCTGATGGTAGGAGAGGAGGGGATCCATAGGGAAGAGTAGAGGAAGGGAAAATTATAATCAGAATAAATTGTATAGAAAATATTATCATTAAAAAACAAAAGAATAACACAATTTGCTAAATTTTCTTACATATATGGTCAACAAATCCTGGACATATGCCGCCATCAAAATATTTATAAACTAATTGTACCTCAGTCTTTTATTTTTCAAATGAAGTCTAACCACCTATGTAGGTCAAAAGTTGCACACTAAGCTGGGGGATGGTGGTGCAGTCCTTTAATCCCAGCACTCAGTGACCAGAGGCAGGCAGATTTCTGTGAATTTGAGGCCAGGCTGGTCTACAGAGTGAGTTCCACGACAGCCAAAGATTCACAGAGAAACCCTGTCCTCTTTCCTCAAAAATGTTGCCCATTGATAATTAACATAAGCTTAAAAGGAGAGAGAAAAACCTTTTTAACCTGAAAGAACAGTTTTGTTGAGAGATAGTCTCATTTAGATTAATCAGGAGCAAACTACTATGCAGTCAAGGATGACTTTGATCTTGAACTTCTGCTCTTTCTTGCTCTAAGCATCAAGTGATGGCAGTATAGTCATTGGTCACCATACTGGCCTTCATGACTAGAGTTCAAAGCATATTTCTTCTACCTTATATGGCAGAATGGTTAGTGGTACAGAAAGTCAATATGAGAGTTTATGACTTAGAAGAACACAGATGATTAATTTTAAATCACATTTTCTTTTTTTAGGTTCAACAACTATGAGCTGGAATGCTAATCACAAAATAAATGGGAAATCAAAACAATGTTACGGAGTTCATACTTTTGGGTCTTACAGAGAACTGGCACTTGCGGAAATTGTTCTCTACTGTGTTTCTATTCATGTATGTGGTCATGGTGTTGGGAAATGTGCTCATCATAGTGACCATGATCACAAGTCAGAGTCTGAGATCACCAATGTACTTTTTTCTCACTTTTTTGTCTCTTTTGGATATCACCTATTCTTCTGTCATTGCCCCCAAATTGATTGTAGACTCCTTTTCCAAACATATTACCATCTCCTTTGAAGGCTGCATGGCTCAGCTCTTCGCAGAGCATTTCTTTGGAGGTGTGGGGATTATTCTTCTCATTGTGATGGCCTATGATCGTTATGTGGCCATTTGTAAACCTCTTCACTACAGAACCATCATGAGTACTCATATGTGCTGCATGCTTTTGGGAGGTGCTTGGGTAGGGGGTTTTGCACATGCAACCATTCAGCTTCTATTCATGTATCAAATACCTTTCTGTGGTCCCAATGTCATAGATCACTTTTTATGTGATTTGTTTCAGTTGCTGACATTGGCCTGTATGGACACCCATACCCTGGGTCTCATTGTCATATTTAACAGTGGGGTGATGTGTATGGCCATCTTTGTTATTCTAATTGTCTCTTACATAATTATCCTATGTTCTCTAAAGACTCATAACTCTGAAGGGCGACAAAAAGCTCTCTCCACATGTGGCTCTCACTTCACAGTGGTTGTATTGTTTTTTGTGCCATGTATTTTCTTATATGTGAGGCCTGTGTCTACTTACCCCATAGACAAGGCCATGGCTGTGTCAGATTCAATTGTCACACCCATGCTGAATCCCTTTGTCTACACACTGAGGAATGCAGAGATGAAAAATGCTATGAAGAAGCTTTGGAGGAATTAGAAAGTTTTTTTCCAAGTAACTTTTATGCTAAGCATCAGATTTCTCATATGAAGTAGTCTTTCTTTCAGAAATGAATAATGAATAAAACTGCCCTTCCTTCCCTAGAAATCAGAAAGGTATTTTATGTTTGTAGCTATTGAGATAAATGATATAATTTAAAATATATAAAGTATAGGATTTATAAATTTTTCAGCATTGAACCTTTTCTTGACTTACTAATACCTTAGTGTCTCCTTGCTTCATTTAGAATTATGTCAGTCCATCTTTCTATTCCCTTTTTGTCTAAAATATATCTTGTGTTCTTAAACACCTACCTACAAGACATGAAGCACATTATTTTCTTCTAACTGCTCTTAAAAATATGTTAACATTTGATCCCCTGAGTGAGTGCCACTATAATGTATTGCCTAGGTTAATACATATTAAAACATGAAAAAAGAAACATATATGTAAGAGAAAAGAAAAGTGGAACTATTCAAAAGAAAGAAAAAGACATGGGTAGGATATTGAGGGATAAACTGGGGTGAATAGAGTTCAGAATATGGTTAAAGTATATGATATAATTGTTGAAGCTATGTTTATGAACTCATCAATATGGTCAACGAATTTGCATGAATAAAACATTGACTGTGAGACTGAGTGTGGTTTTTTCAGTGAAGCCAGCCTGCATCATTATATTCTGTCTTCCTTTTCTGCCATTATTTTTTCTCAACAAAATGGGGAGTGACTGCTTATCTTTCCCATCACAGATAAGTGTTCTACTACTGAGCTATGACCCCAGTTAATGTTATTATTCTTTATCTCAATATATTTGTTTCCTCTGAGTAATGATAAAAGTTACAGTTTTAAAATTATCTAAATAATTAAGTAAGCTATTAATTAATAATAACCCATATATAAAAGATTATTAATATCACAGAAGTTGAATTCTATGATGACTTTTAGGAAGGTACTTTATTTGGGGGGGGATTGTGAAGATTTTTACTCAGGGGTAAAATTACAGATAATATTTTACTTATGATTTCTTCAGGATAAATAATTATTGTGTAAATCAGTATTATAAGTACAAGGACACTAATAATTTATAAAAATATTATAATACAAACAACCACATGATAATCTGTGGACAAAAAAATCTAAAAGGAGAAATAAATGAGTAAATAGCTATGACATTTCAAGAAAGAGACCAACAGGTGGAGAAAATAAAACATACATATAGTGGAAGGAAACTGATAGATGAGAGGCATGCAAATGCCTATATGGTTGTTAGAAGGCAAAGGTCATTATCATCTGTCAAAGTGACCCAAAGATGATACTTATTTTACAACACTGATAGTGTCCTTTTTTTTTGTTTTTGTAGTGCATTCAAGCAGAAAATGTGAATGAGTATGAAACTACTTTTCATTTTTCCATTACTTCTCAATTACAGGCCAAATTTCAAAAAAACTTTTAGAAATGTTTTATGATAATATATTTATAAATTTTATACTTATTATTTTGTTTAGCAGTAATTAAAAAATAGAACTAATATTATTATTTGAAACTTTTTAAAATAACCTTATAATTAATTTTAATGGGTATTAATCACAAAATATAAATATTAAAAAGCATCTTAAAGTGAGAAATATGACCTTATATTTGCCTAATATGTAAGGATTACTAACTAGATAAAGATAGGCCAACAGGAAGCAGAGGCAGGAGGATGTCTCTGGGTTTGAGGCCATCTTTGCGTTCAAAATAGGTTCCAGGATATACAGATTTACATGGTGAGATCCTGCCACAAAACAAAAATATATTATTATTCTTTTAGTTAATAGTGCAGTTTTTATCGTGTAACTGATGTATAACACCTTTGTCAATTGAAATAAATTACCATATCGTAGTCAACATATTTATACATTAACACTTATGCCATTAATTATTATATTTGAAAGTTTGATTGGACTCTATATGAAATTGCAAAATATTATCCAGCCACCCTGCATACTTCTATGATGACAGTATGCTAAAAATACATTAATCTCCAAAATAAAGCAGTTAGAGGAAAACTCTTGATCAGTAGTTAATAGTAAGAATCATAAAGATATGATTTATCTTTGCTTCAAGTTCTGCACATGCACACACACAGAGACACACACATCCATATACACATGTAAAAGCACACATTTACACAATGGAATGGACTACCACTCTGTTAATGCTATTATTTAGCATAAATCCCAACCCATTGATTGATTCAAAGATCTGAGATAATAAAAATTTAGGCAAGATTAGTTTCTTGTTGGCTTTGTTGAAGATACAGGTAAGAATTTCTGGTTGACACTATTCAATATTGACAGTGTTCATTACTAACAGTGTTCTCAGGGCTAGAGTGATACAGTCATTTGCCTTTCACTCTTCATGAGGAACCATATAAAAGTTTTACAGAAAGTAGCTTGACTGGAAAGATGGGACACTTTGGACAGATAAGGGAATGTCCTCAGTGATAACAAAGGATAACTTCCTCTTGTAACAAGTGCTTGTAGTTAGAAATGTCAAGACTTCTAAAGAGGATTTGTTTTTACATTTCTCTTTAAACCTTTTTCCAGTATGGCAACAAACACACACAGACATAGCTGGTAACAGTGTCTTCGTCATTTGTTTTCCATTATATTTCACTCCGTTGTCACGATGATTTATTACTTTGTGTTTTTATTTGCATACTATTAAAAACAACTTCATTTTAATGACATCATCTCTAAGTTGTCCTCATCTTTAACTTTGCTGACTTATTATTATTATTCTTTAAGAGACTTCCAAACATCCACAAGATGAAGCAGAATATATACCCTGCAACTTCATACACATGTACATGTTTAATTATCTATTTTCTATCCATAAGTGAGAACTGAATCAGATTTTGATTTTTAAAATTTTTGTTGAATATATTTATCTATTTATTTGCTTATTTATGTGTCTGTATCCAACAGGACACATGTGAGGAGGTCAGAGGACATATTATGACAGTTTACTGTCTCAATCATGCATGTTTCAGGGATTGCACTCAAGTTATTAGGCTTGATTGCAAGATCATTTATCTCTTAAGACATATTACTGATTCCAAAGTATTACACACTCACACACACACACGTGTGTGTTTGTGTGAAAGATATCTTGATTATATACTCTCAGAAATACCGTTTCTTTTCAGTCCCTGTATCAAAGCTAAACTCTTAAGGTGTTATACTTTAGAATCATCATATAGTATTTATCAACTGAAGTCATTACCACACCATATTTTTTTCATTGCATTTTTTACTTCTGCATTTCTCAGAGTATAGATAAGAGGGTTGAGCAAAGGTGTCCCAATTGTATAAAACACAGCCACCATCTTGTCAACTGGAAAAGTGGTTAGTGGACGTGTGTATATAAATATACAGGGACCAAAAAATAGGACCACCACAATGAAATGAGAAGTGCAAGTAGAAAGGGCCTTTCGTCTTCCTTCTGCACTGTGATTTCTCAGAGAGTATAAAATGACAATATAGGAGATAAATAGTACTATGAAACTTACCAAGCAAATGGCACCACTATTAGACACAACTAGCAAATTTATCACATAGGTATCCATGCAGGCAAGTTTCAACAAGGGCTGCAAATCACAGAAATAGTGATCAATAACATTTGGGCCACAGAATGGTAATCTTAAGGCCAAGAAAAGCTGTGCTGAAGAGTGGATACAAGAACCTACCCAGGCAAGAATCACTAATATACCACAGATACGCTGGCTCATTATAGCTGTATATCTTAGAGGCCTACAGATTGCTACATAGCGATCAAAAGCCATGAGGATAAGCACAAAGATCTCCATGCACCCAAAGAAGTGAGCTGCAAAGACCTGAGTCATACATTCATTGTAGGTAATGGTTTTTTTCTGAGAGAGGGAATCCACGATCAATCTAGGGGCTGTAGTTGTAGAGAAGCAAGCATCAGCAAAGGACAAATAGAAGAGAAAAAGGTACATGGGGCTGTCAAGTATCCGACTTTTCTTAATGGTCACCACAATGAGAAAGTTCCCCATTAGTGTCATAAGGTAAAGAATCAAGAAGACTCCAAATACTGCTTTCTGCCTTTCTGGATTCTGTGTCAAGCCAAACAAAATGAATTCAGTCACACTATTGTTATACATCATATCAGTGGATGTAGTAGATAAGAAGAGTCTGACAAATGTTTAACCTGCCAAGAAAAAAAAATAGCATATTTAGATCATTGAAACTTGAAATTCACTGGGTCTATCCCAGGCCATTTGTCCCAGCTTTCTTTGTTATGAAATCCCTGAAGATTTCAATTACCCCAGTGTCTATCAGCATAGATATTTAGTTCTCAATAAGATTTAACATTGACTCAAAAGTTTATTGTACTGGATCAAAGTTTTGAATTTCAGGACTGAAAAATATGAATGTTGTTTAACTCTACTTTGATTCCCATTAATGTTCCAAACTGCAGAATTTGTTCTGTCTTTGAAAAAATGTCTTAGTAATTTGGAAACTTAGGAAAAACATGTGTTTGTTAATGGGTATAAACACAAATATTTCCTCTGCTTCCTTCTGGATGTTTTCAAGAAATGAGAACCTTCATGGATACAGGGATATATGCACGTGTATGAAGAAATGAGTACATGCATACTTACATTGACCCCATTGCTTAATTCTCTTCCTGTGATCTATAATTTGAAAGGCACTATTTAATACAATTGACAACTACTTTTTGTGATTCCATTATAACAAAAATTTCAATTCAATTCATTCATCTTTGTAAACAGAGACTGAACCTTCATTTCAGGGATGCCCAGACCCAAACGATCAAGCAGAAACTATATTAATTATAGGTCTATTTGGCCAATGACTCAGGCATATTCCTAGCCAGCTCTTGCATATTAAATTAACCCTTTTCTATTATTATATGTATTGACACAAGACTGGTTTACTAGAATTGTTGGTACTATGTGGCTACATAATTTCTCCTACTCTATCTCTGTTAGGAATACCCACCTGGCTTTAAATTGCTAAACCATTGGCCAAAATACCTTTATTCATCAAGCAATAAAAGCAAGCAACACATGTACAGAAGTACATGCCATATCATATCTTTCTTTTAGTCATTTAGTTCCTGGATAAATTATACTTTACAAAAATTTATTTGATATTCATATTTCAAAATTACCTCTTATATTCAAGATACCATATTACTGTGACCATGATAAAATAAGGGTTTGTACAAAAATTTGAGTTTGTTATAATCAAAGAAAACTATATTATGTTTTTAATACATTTAAGTATATTCCATTAAAAATTAAACTTCTCTACCTGTAAGTTTGAGCTTTTATTAAAATTTTTGATATCTACAAAAAAAGGTATTTTTTAAAAATTATATATGTGTATATATACATATAATTTTTTTCAGAAGTATTTTAAAAATTCCATTGTTGCAATGTTAAGTTTTGTGTTTTCTTTTAATTGTTTATTTAAATATTTGTACTTTATGTGATTGAAAAAATGATTAATGCAATTTCATGCCATCACTTTGACCTAGAATTTCTATAAAATTATTATCATGTTTGTGTCTATTCATGTGTTGATCTTTGTATGTGTATATGTGCATGTGTGTGTGTGTGCATATGTGTGCACGCATGTGTGTGTCTGCATGTGCACTCATGTTGTAACATTCATGTGAAGGAGAGAGGATGTAATTTTCTCCTTCCATCATAAGGGTTCAGAGATGGATTTCAGGTAGTCAGGATAGGATGTCTTCACTGGTTGCATCTCACATGCTTTTATAATTCACAGTCTTAAGTATTATAAAATTTAACAATATCATAATATATACATAGTTTCTGCAGAGATTTTTGAGTGTATCTGTATCTGTGTGTCTGCATACCCTTATCATACATACAAGTGTGGTAATAATTTATTTTCAGAAAAGCTAAGTGTTTAAAAAAATGTTATATTAGTTGGCTGCTAAAAACAAAAATATATTTCATTAGCATTATACAAAATTTTACAGAAATAACTTACATTTTCATGTTTTCCTGAAAATGTCATACTTCTCTTCTTTGTAAAGTAATTTCTCAATCTTGATATTTCTTTGAATGATCATCAATCTAGCAAAATAATGATATTTGTTAGTAAATAATGATATTTAGTTATATCTGTAATTATTTTTGTTGTGGCATATTCATGTCATATATTACAGTTTGCTAATACCTCTTCTTTAGTTTAGTCTTACAAAGCATTCACTTTAATTTTTTATTTATTTATTTTTATTAAAACTTTCCGCCTCCTCCCCGCCTCTTTTTACCCTCCCCCTCCCCCACTCCTCACCCCCTCCCTCTCCAGTCCAAAAAGCAGTCAGGTTCCCTGCCCTGTGGGAAGTCCAAGGTCCTCCCCTTCCATCGAGGTCTAGGAAGTTGAGCATCCAAACAGACTAGGCTCCCACAAAGCCAGTACATGCAGCAGGATCAAAACTCAGTGCCATTGTCCTTGGTTCTCAGTCAGCCCTCATTGTCCGCCATGTTCAGAGAGTCTGGTTTTATCCCATGCTTTTTTAGTTCTTTAAAATATAACACTCATTTTTTACTCTTCCAGAATTGTCTTTTGTTTCAAAGGATGAACCAAAATTATTTGTACAAAGCTCACCTTGTAACATTTGAAACTTGGCTAGTTTCTTTTTCTGTTTGTTTTGTCTTATTGATGTTTATTTGTTTTTATGTTTATATTACTTTATTTTATAACCTTTTTCTTTCTTTTAGTAATAATTTGTTTCTAGCAAGAGTGTGTTGTGGGAAGTCCTTCTGCATATGTGTTGCTTTTATTGGCTATTGAATAAAGAAACTGGGGTTTTTATAAAGGATAGTGAAATCAATATAATCTTATAGAGATATGTTTAAACACCACTGTATCATTGCTATGGTGACTTTCATGACTGGTTCTTCAGTAATGTGAAGAACTTTAATTTCAAGTTGTTTATTTGCTAAATTTTTATGTTCTTTCAAACCCTATTTTTTTCTTCCAAGTAGCTGAGATAAATCAACCTTAAAAATATTGGTAGTGTTTCTATAGTGGCCACATGGTAAAAAAATGACATTTTTTTGTTTTTCTAACTATAAAAACATAAAGAAAATACTATATAGCATCTTAATATAGTATTTTCGCAATGAAGGCAAAATTGAAAAAGAACACATCTAATGGTGTAGATTCCAGTGATATAAAAATTAGGGAAAAGTCATCTAGGCAAACTAATCGATAAATCTCACCTAGGTAGTTTGACTTCAAAAACAAAAGTTTAGAGATCTAAGTGGTTTCTTGTAAAAGGTTCTTGAAAATAATGTGATGGATTTTGGGTGTGTTTTCATTAGTTTATCATAAAATTGAGGCATGCAAAACATAAGAACACCCTTTGTTAGGATTTTTTCACCAGGACATGGTGAGATGCTCAGCAGAAAAGGTGCTTCCATCAATACTGACAATTTAAACTTAATCCCTAGAATCTACATGACAGAAAGAAAAAACTACTTACTTCTGAAAAATGCCCTTTGACTTTCACCACACTACACACACATACATACATACATACACAGACACATGGGCACACGGACACAGACACACATACACGGAGCAAAAAAGAGAGACTGATAGATGAGACAGAAACACAGAGAGATAGGCACAGATATAGGGAAAAAAGAGACAGACAGACCCACAGAAAAATAAAAGTAATTAAAATAAAGGCAAATTTCATTTATCTCCTGAAATAAAATATTACCGAGTTAGTTATTCAGTGGAATTTTATGATTTATGTGTGGGAGGTACTGAAGAGCTTAGGTGTAATAAAAATCCAGGGTTCTCCTGCTTCATACATCTGTTGCTCTCTCATTATATTTATAAAAAAAATCAGCTTTGCCCTGAAAAATTAAATGGGTTAGAAAACATGGAGCTCAAAGGCTTTGTGTCTGATCCTAAGTCATCTCTGGCTGCTGTGTGTTATACAAGCAGGTTTTGTAATCAGTGTGAAGTGGAAGAACAGAAACTTTCCTTATTAGGCGTAATAAAATTGAATAAATAAACAATGTTCAAACAAAAGTGAGAATGATTATTCATGATCCCACAAATAAACACATACAAAAGTCATAATGGAAGTCTCTTAGGAATATTGATGTCAAAAGCCAGATAAAGCAGACTGGCCATGAAGGGCATCTCATGTTTTACTTCCCCTGTCTTAGAAGAGTGGAAGTTCTCTTCCTCAACTACCTTCTAGAGGAATAGCAAAATTACATATCTTCTCTCTGTTTTATAAAGATTATCTTAATATTTATATAGTTTCAGCTATGGTTCCTTTGGCACAACATTTTACAATTATTATATCCTAATATCTCATAAAATGTAATGGCAGAAGTACAATCAATCACATTGGGATATATACTTACAAGCATACATAGCCACATATATTTCTATGTATCTATTTTGTTTCTATCTATCTATCTTTCTAATCTAGTAATTAATCCAGAAAATAAATTTGAATATCCCAGGAATTAATTAATAAAATCACTGACAGCTTTTAGTGATTTGTCTTTTCTGTGTATCTAATCAGAAAACAAGGACCAGCATTTAGATTTTTTCCTTCAGTTTTCCTATATTCTCTCTATCTTTGCCTTTTCCCTATCATCACTGTAAATGGACAAGGTAGCTTGTGAAATGGAATGATTCATGTGCTGTAAATTATTACTGTTTCAAATCACAGTGGTTGAGATACTCACTCTCGCTTTCAGCATCACCGTTCCAGACGTGTCTCGCCACTTGCGCTCCATACAATCACACCAATACAGCCCCTTATTTCTGTAAGTTCTACTAATTAGAGCCTGATGAACTTTCCTTTTCTAAAACCACTTGTCTCTTGTTTTGTCTGGACAGAGAGCAAAATGTAAATACCATTTCCTCAGACCACCTACGTAGATTTACATGGTGAAATGTGGTATTCTAATGTATTTCTGTTTTAAAGTTTGTATGTGTAAATTTTTTAGATTTGTCATCCCTAGTAGATTCTTGTCTCATTTTTGTTTTAGCATTGTTTATTCAGTCACTTTATTCAGTCAGTTTTAAATACCCAAATAAGACAATTTTGTGCTGTTCCAGTCTGCACACATTACAGCATATTGTAATTACCAAGACCATGTTGGTTGTCTATCAACAGCAGCCAGACAAGACACAGGACCAGAAGCCAAGCCTTTGTGCTTCAAGTGGTGTAACCTCTATATCTATACTGCAATCGTATCTGTCCTAGTTACGTGAAGAATCATAGTGAAAAGAGAAAGAACATAACTTCCAGTAAGAATCAGAGGAGGAAAATCATGAGATGAATCAGGACAAATTTCATGAAAGTGTAAACAAAGTACTATACACTGTTTTAAGATTTAAGTAGAGCTGCTTTCTGTTTTTTACTTCCTGTATTAGCCATTACATCAAATCCACAGGGTGAATTGTAAATAGAAAGTTTATGCTGAACCCCAACACTGATTTCCTCCCCATTATCATACCGTCTCAGCAGCTTCATCACAAAATCCCTCTCTGTCCTGAGGGCCCACACCTCTTCTCTGTTCGGACCCTGCACTTTGCGAATAGGAAGTATGTAGATTACTGGAGACACTGTCCAGTCTCATAGTCCAGGGTAAGATAAAGAAACACAAACTATTACCAGCTTCGCACCAATGAAGAAAACATGTTTCTGTTATTTTAGGTTTGCCAGGACTCAAAATGAAGATGAGCTGATCCTAAATGGGAGAAAAGATAAATAAAATAGGTTAAGTTATATTGGAAAACTTACCCTTTCTTTTTGAGATAAAGACATTGTGTCCAATACATTGCTCATAGTTTACTCCTCTTCAGTTCTGATTTACCTTCCTGATGAATCACATAGAAGAGAACTGGGAACATACAAATTGAGGATTGAGTCATTCCAGACAAAACTGTATTTTAGCTTCATTCACTGTTGCTTTATGTTGTAGAAAATATGGAGACAGGAGAAAGTACACAGACACTCTTTCAGAAGACCAGAGTTAGACTTTCTGAAAGAGACTGAAATATTTTCTGCAGAAAAAAATATTATCCAGTTTTTACTATATAAAAGCATTTTTAAGTCAAAGTCAGTCTTACCCTGAAAAATTCAATGAGACTATATGAGAAATGAACATCTTTTCTCTGCACATAATAGTTATAGGTATAAGGTATATGGTAACATGCAAGTATGCCCAGTCTCAAAGGGACCAAACTATATTTCTTTCTACTCAGAAGGATTTGCTAAATGAGCTATTTAACAGACTTAGTACACTAACATAGCAACTGCACAGCCAATTATTGCCAGAAAATGTTGTTACAGACATATTCTGGTCCCTACCCCTACTTCCTTATTCTAAAGGACACTTGCCAAATTATTTACTGAAGGTTCTTTACAATGATACTTTCAAAATCACATTGAAGTTTAGCCTATAAAAGAAATATACTAAGATTTTGAAAGGCTGGGAAACTCTGAGTTTTTAACTTCTTTGAATCTGGAAATTTTGACATATTTTGTAACTAGTTTCTTACCATAATAGTGTTACCATTCAGATGTTAGACCCACAGCCAGACATTAGGAAGGGCTCAGGCAATCCTGTGGAAGATGAATAGGAAGGATTGTAGGAACCATAGGGATTAAGGACATATCAATAAATCTCACAGAATCAACTAAGCAGAGCTCATAGTGCCTCACACTAAACAATTGTGTTGGGGGTTTTGACAGAGATTGCATTGAATCTATTGTTTTGATAGAGTTACCATTTTTATTATGTTGATCCTACTTATCCAAGAGCACAGGAGATCTATTGCACAAATAATAAAAAACAGAGACAGATGTTGGGGTTTAACCTGAAGACCAGAAAAGCAAAGCAGCCACTGGCTCTTACCTTGACCTCAGTCTAAATATGGTGACCCTTCCTTCAGGAAACCTCAGAATGAGATTGAGACTGGGAGTTCTCTCTTCCCATTGTATAATCCTCTCTAGTTCTGGGATTGAAGGTCTATACCATCATTATCAAAACTATCAGCTTATTCATTCAACCTACAGTTCTAGCAGCCTGATTAACAGCCAGTATCACTTCAGGACAGCTGTTAATTCATCTCATTGGAGGGGCCACACTAGTTCTCACAAGCATCAGCCCACCTACTGCAGCGATTACATTCATCATCCTAGCCCTACTCACCATTCTAGAGTTTACTGTAGCCCTAATCTAAGCTTATGCATTTACCCTTATAGTTAGCCTCTAATTACACGATAACAATAATGACCCACCAAACACATGTATTTCACATAGTTAATGCACGCCCATGACCTCTTACAGGAGCCTTTTCCGCCCTCCTACTAACTTCAGGTCTAGTAACATGATTTCATTACAGCTCATTTACCCTACTATCATTAGGCTTACTAGAGAATACACTTACTATATATCAATGATGATGTAATGTAATACAAGAAGGCACATACCAAGGCCATCATACACCTGTTGTTCAAAAAGGCCTACACTATGGAATAATCCTATTCACTATATAATTTCTATGACAGACTAGTGTGATTACTGGGATTAAAGGTGTGTATCATTGCTGCCTGGTCTGTAGGGCTGGCCAGAGTTCCTGTTTTACTTTTCTGATCCACAGGCAAGCTTTATTTGTTAAAATACAAAGGAAATGACACTCATAGACCTTTCCATTTTCTGATATCTTCTTCAATTTCTTAAGTTCTTATCGTATATGTTTTTCACTTGTTTTGTTGGTGTTACCCCAAGATGCTTTATATTATTTGTGGCTATTGTAAATGGTGATGCTTGTCTGATTTCCTTGTCAGTCTGTTTATAATTTGTATAGAAAAGGGCTACTGATTTTTTTTTAGTTAATATTGTATCTTGTCACATTATTGAAGGAGTTTATCAACTTAACAAGGGATAAATGGATTTCCTTGGGAAGGGGAAATAGATGAAATGTCTTGAATAAACTGGGGGTAGGAGGGAAGTAGGTGGGAGGGGATGGGCGGTGAGAACATGAGGGAATGAGATGGTCTAGTTGGGGGAGGGAGAAAGTAGGAGAGCAATGAAAGAGATATCTTGAGAGAGGGAGCCTTTGCAGGCTTAGGGATACACTTGATTCTAGGGAAATCCCAGGAATACACAAGGATGACCCAAAATGTAACATGAATAATAAAATCCCAGAGACAGATATTGAGATTCAAGCTGAAGATCAAATCAAAACAGCCAAGCCACTAAAGAGATTTTGCCTCTACCAAAAACAAAGGGATGATTCTGCAATGCTCTGCACCAATCTCAGACTCCACACTCCACTGAGTTTCTGTCCTTTCCCCCTTTATATTTCCCTCTCTGCCCAGCCATATCATTCCTGTCTCCACCTCCTTAGTGCTGAAATTAAAGGCATGTGATCCAAAGTGCTGGGATCACCTTTGTGTGAGCCTGTTTCTCTTTTACACAGATTGAATCTTGTGTAGCCCAGGATAGCCTTAAACTCACAGAGATCTATCTGTCTCTTTATTCATTTCCTGCTATTAAGGGTGTATATACCACCATTTCCTGGCCTGTATAACTGGCTACTATAGTTACTCTGCCCTCCTATCTTCAAGCAAGCTTTATTTATAAAAACACAAATAATATAACACTATATTTCCCACTTTTGTCTATAATAATAAAGAAGATTATAACTAATATAAGGAAAACTATATACAATAACTATATAAAATATATACAGGCAATAAATACATAAACAATATCTAGTCCATTTGCATTTGACAAATTCATGGAAAATAATCAATTACCTAGCCTACCTAGCTGATTCCAAAGTCTTGTATCTAATTTACTTTCTGTCATAATTGGTTTTGGAGCAGGCAGAGCTTGCAGCTGAAAGTTAAAGTGACAGCTAGGTCAAGTAGTAAGTACGTACAAATATTTTACCTAGATATTGTTTTGTGTGCTTTTTCTGTTGACTGCACAACAGTATGGACCTCTACCAAAGTTCTACATTTTCTAGTTCTTAAAATTAGAATCACTTATGTTAAGATTTAAAACATTTAGACATAAATATCTGGATTGCTTAATTCTTTTATTAGAACTGGGTTTATAAAATTCTTATTATTTCATTGTCATGTCCTTTGTGTACTCTGTGTAAACATGTATGATTATTTTAAGTTGTGTGAATGAACTCCTGTGAGTGTACTTTCATTTATGTATGAAGGAATATTAGAGGAAAACCTAATACAACCACATTCATAATGGAATATAGTTTTCATCTGTGTAAAAAGTTATTCATATATGTATATATGTATGTGTTTAGAATAATGAACTTTAACCAGAATTTTTCATGAAATATGTCTTAACTTTTTACTCACTCAACTCTACCCAGAATCTCTCTCCTTCCATACCCACCCAACTTTATGTTCTCTCTCTCTCTCTTGAAAAAAAATTCACAGCATACAAGCAAATAAGCACCAAGTTAAGAAAATGACAAACCAGAACTAGCAGTCAATAAAGAAAAAAATTTTTTAAATAGTGTCAGTAGATTCAAAAGTGACTGTATAGTGGACAAATACTAATAAAACTGGAACAAACACACACACACAGACACAAAGACACAGACACACACACAAGTTCTTGACTCCTTTCATCATCATCTACTTTTCCAAAATAAATTTGAATAACTTTAGTTATCAGTGAGAGAGACAGTGCACATTAATTTTAACATGCATTTCTTTTTATCTTTTAACATAAAATAAATCAGTGAAGGAGGAATGAATATTCCATTGCTTTTCTGTACCAAATAGTCAAAAATAATTTATATCCAAATCACAGAATTCACAAGGGACTGCCTTCTGTCTGTGTTTTCTTCCCTGAACTACTTCATAGCATTCTGAAGTCTCTATGTCTGTGTTGCAGACACATACACACAGAAAAAAAGACAGATACATACACTCACACTTTTATTTTTCTCTACTCTGCAGTATCAGGAACCCCTCTGAAGGAAACTCAATGTTCCTTCAGTGATTCTCAAGTTTTCTTCATGCTCTTCAGAGAATATTATTTAAACAAGTAAAAAGTCATTGAGGCTCTTTGGATCTCATCATCATACTGGACTCTAGGGACAAGGTACTCAGATAATGGCTACTACAAAATGAGAAAGTGAATTGTAGCCTCAAAATTCACAAGAGGCCTGAGAGAAGAGTAGAAAGTTGGACAACTGAGTAGTGCTGTGCTATAAACATCACTTAGGGAAAGCTCATGAAGGAAGAGATAGCCCTGCATTCAAATTTAAAGATGGTATGATTTATTTTGTTTGTAATTGACTCTTGTATGTTTACAGAGATAACTGTATATCTGTGAAGATATAGTTTTAAATATTTCTGTGAATGGTATTTTCAAAACAATCTCATTAATTCTCAATAAGACTGGCTATAAAGAATTATCAGCTTTCCAAACATAGAATCATTTTACATTGACTGAAGAAATATAAGAGTGTGAAACTATAACTATTTAAATCTTACTCTCTAATCAAGTAGTTGATTTTCCATGTGGAAAAGACAAATGCAATCTTAATATTTTTTGAGAATTTACACTTGTTAGGCTCTTTTATATTTTTCCTTTCCATTCACAGGTGTTATGTCAAGAAAAGTCAGCAAGACGAGCTAGTAAGAAGGGTAGACTGTGATAAGGAGTAATGTGAAAATAATCAGAAGAGCAGCTGCATTTCATGTGCTGGTCATTTTCAGACTACTGCCCCGCCATTGTAAGTACTCAACATTTATTTTGTTAGTTACTAATTCAGGAGCTATCATCAAGAATTAAACGCACAAACTTGAAGACTGCTTTTATTAGCAAATTACGTAATTGCTAGGCATTGTATTTGCTTTTCTTTTGGAAAGCATTATTTCTACAAATGAAGCATAAATTTCAACTATACATTTATCCATTCATTTAAGTCTATAAGACTTTTGTGAAAGTGCTATTGCTTGAATACATTTCATTTTTAGTTAATTTTATCATTAAATGCTAGATAAGGAGTTGTTGGGAAGATATTCTTGGAACTTGAGAAATTTCAGACTTGCCATTGTTAATGTTGAAAAACACAGTTAAAATTGAAATTTTAGGTCAATGTACTACCTATGATTTTTAAACCTCCTATTTTAAGTCTCAAATAATTACAAACATCATTATTAATAAATTTATAAACTATGGAAACTGTGGACAAATACTCTCTGCATGATTTACAATAGAGTCCTGTATGATTATTAAATTAGCAGTCTAGGTTTCATGTATAAATTCCTTCTGTACACTGTTTAACTTTTGCTAGCAGATCCAGAGACATGTGTGGTTCCTACCCTTATAATATTTTAACATGAATAATAAATAATAAAGACTATTATATGTGAGTGCAAAAATATATTATGAAACAAATACAAGCTAAGAGTGCTTTTACTACAGAGTTTGCACTTAATTTATATACTTTCTTCTCTTTAATTTGTTGTTTATGGTCTAATTCTATCCATTCCAAATTATCTTGATTCTCAGTTATTCTTCCTAATGTGTTTGGATCCTTACTGCTTATGACTCTAGAGTTTACCTAACAATAATATTTGCACTAAAATTTTCGTGAGAAACACATGTAAGTTTTCTTTCTTTTCAAAATATGAATAAGGCAATTTAACTATATTTTACTTTTTAAATTATTTTTAGACCATATCCCACATAATGTTTTTTATTATCTTCTACAGTCATTCTCATCTCTCTACCTCCCTACCTTGATATTTCATGGAACCTTTTCCCTCAGTCATATAACTAACATTTAAATAATTTTTCAGCATACAAATATGAATCTATTACTACATAAAAATTCAGATAGCTATACCACATCAAATTGGAGAAAAAAATACTCCTAGCATTCATCACAGTTGCAATAAAATATGCAATTAAAAACAAAATTAAAATGCACTCTCTACATTATATTAAATCATTTTCCTGTTTCAAAAACTTGTGCATAGAAATACAACATTTTATTTTTTTTGAAAAATAGCAATTTTAATTTATATTTTAACAACTAAGATTTTCTTGCTATTACTTATATGACAGGCATTAGGGAAAATTGATAAATAACTGTTTGAAATATCAAGTTTATTTTCCAAATACTAAGGCAATTATATTTATTTGAAGATTTTCTTCTGTGGTTTTTCACAGTAGTAGCTACACCGATGTAGTTGTGATAACATTAGAAATAATTTATCTGGATCTTTTTCACATAGATACTCAATTATTCTTGCACAGACTATAGTAAATGGAATGCAAGAAGAATATATCAGAATTCTTTCTCATGGGTCTGTCTTCTAAGCAGAACATACAAGTGTTTTGCTTCATGTTCTTCTCATTCTGTTACCTCACCATCTTGTCTGGGAATCTACTGATCCTTATAACAATTAGATGGAGTTTTCTGTTCAATAAACCAATGTACTATTTCCTGAGTCACCTATCTTCCATGGACATCTGCTATACCTCCTGTGTGACACCCAAATTGATTGGGGATATGTTAGTGAGAAGAAAAACCATCTTGTACGAAAGCTGCATGCTGCAGGTGTTTGCTATGCACTTCTTCGGAATGATTGAAATCTTAATCCTGACAACCATGGCCTTTGATCGTTGTGTGGCCATCTGTAGACCTCTACACTACATGGTCATCATGAGCAGATCCAGGTGCCATATCCTGATCTGGGTTTCCTGGGTTGGTGGAGCTGTCCACTCCTTTTCCCAGGTTTTTATGTTAATATGTTTGCCCTTCTGTGGCCCCAATGAACTTGACAACTATTACTGTGGAATTTTTCCTTTGCTGAAAGTTGCCTGTACTGATACGTATATCACTGGTGTCCTTGTGGTTGCCAATTCAGGAATTGTTGGCTCAATAATATTTGTTCTCCTGTTTGGTTCATATGTGGTTATACTGTTCACGTTAAGGAACCACTCAGCAGAAGGAAGACGCAAAGCTCTTTCCACTTGTGGATCCCACATCACTGTGGTTGTTTTATTCTTTGGGCCCTCCATCTTTGCCTACCTTAGACCTCCTACCACTTTCCCTGAAGACAAAATCTTTGCCCTATTTTACACCATTATTGCTCCTATGTTCAACCCCCTCATCTATACCCTAAGGAATACAGAGATGAAGAATGCCATGAAGAAGGTTTGGTGTCAAAAGACATTCTCAGGAGACAAACAAAATTAAGCTGTGTTATTCAAACGATGTTAAAATAAAATGGTGCACAATTGTTAATGTGACCTTATCAGGGACAGCAATTAGTGTTTGAACTGTTCAAACTTTGATCAATCATAAATAGCAAAGATTTGAATATGAAAAATAAGTACTAACAAATATTTCACTGTGCAAACCTAGTAAGAAAATGTGCATTGAAGTTATTATAGGTTAAAGAATAGCGACTGTATTGTATAAAACACTTTCCATGATTATTTAAAGTGTTACTAGTTATTTGATGTGATTTGTTTCATGTTGATAAACATTTTTGTAGTACAATTTATAAATAGATTGAAATTGCCTTCAGAAAAGATGGCTTAGTGATAAACTTTATATTGTTACAGGATTTGTAAATTATCCTTATATGGTGAAGCTCTGAAAAAAATCATTCTTTGTATGAAATAGTGGGGGTAAAAAGAAAATTCGAGTGATTATGATACAAAAGGTTATTCATGAATCATCTGACAGTTGCTAGCCTGTGTATCTCTTTATGAATGTCAAAGGCAAATAGGACATCTTTATTGATGGCACAGTCATAGACACATACAATGAGTTTACAGATGTTTTCAGCTTTAGGGTTAATGTACGATCTGCTCTTCAACTATTCTCAGATTCTAGAAACACTGAATGAGGAAATGGAATTTATTGTTTTTCATAATACGTTTGCCGTTTTAAAATTATACTACATGCAATGCTGCCATGAACATAGTTGAGCATATACTTTTGTTGTATGATAGGGCCTCTCTTGGGTATATTCCCAAGAGTGGTATTGCTGGATCCAGGGGTAGGTTGATTCCGAATTTCCTGAGAAACCGAAACACTGCTTTCCAGAGTGGTTGCACAAGTTTGCATTCCCACCAGAAATGGATGAGTGGTCTCCTTTCTCCACAACCTCTCCAGCAAAGGCTATCATTGGTGTTTTTTATTTTAGCCATTCTGACAGGTGTAAGATGGTATCTTAAAGTTGTCTTGATTTGCATTTCCCTGATCGCTAGGGAAGTTGAGCATGACCTTAAGTGTCTTTTGGCCATTTGAAGTTCTTCTGTTGAGAATTCTCTGTTCAGCTCAGTGCCCCATTTTATAATTGGATTGATTAGCCTTTTTCGGTCTAGTTTCTTGATTTCTTTATATATTTTGGAGATCAGACCTTTGTCAATAGCCAGAACCTGGAAACAACCTAGATGCCCTTCAACGGAAGAATGGATGAAGAAAGTATGGAATATATACATATTAGAGTATTACTCTGCAGTAAAAAACAAGGACTTCTTGAATTTTGCATACAAATGGATGGAAATAGAAAACACTATCCTGAGTGAGGTACATGGGATGTACTCACTCATATTTGGTTTCTAGCCATAAATAAAGGACATTGGGCTTATAATGCATGTTCCTAGAGAAGCTAAGTAAGAAGGTGAACCCAAAGACAAACACATAGGCATCCTCATGAATATTAACCTTCATCAGGCGATGAAAGGAAACAGAGACAGAGGAGCACGGGACAGAAATCTCAAGGTCCAAATCAGGAGCAGAAGGAGACGGAGCACGAGCAAGGAACTCAGGACCGCGAGGGGTGCACCCACACACTGAGACAATGGGGATGTTCTATCGGGAACTCACCAAGGCCAGCTGGCCTGGGTCTCAAAAAGCATGGGATAAATCCGGACTGGCTGAACATAGAGGACAATGAGGAATACTGAGAACTCAAGAACAATCGCAGAGGGTTTTTGATCCTACTGCACGTACTGGCTTTGGGGGAGCCTAGGCAGTTTGGATGCTCACCTTAGGAGACCTGGATAGAGGTGGGCGGTCCTTGGGCTTCCCACAGGTCAGGGAACCCTGATTGCTCTTTGAGCAGATTAGGGAGGGTGACTTGATCGGGGGAGGGGGAGAGAAATGGGAGGCGGTTGCGGGGAGGAGGCAGAAATCCTTAATAAATAAATAAATAATAAAAAAAATATAAAAAAAATTATACTACATGTTATGGAAGAAAAGCACATGTCAGATTGTGTAAGTACCCTTAAATTAGAAAGGTTTCAGGTGAGCTTAATCAAATGACATAGTGCTAAGGAATTTAAATTTTCTCTTTTTAGATTGGTCTACCTATTTGTAATTGTATGAAGTATACATGGTTTACATTAATGTATTTTGGTTCCTCCCCTCCCTCAGCTCTGTTGCTGGCCTCCTACACTTTTCTGTTCTGCTTTTTAAATAATATAGTCTATTTCATTTGTAATCTTTACTACCTCCAACTCCTCTATTCACCCAATTTTAGTCTCTCTTTCTCTCTCTCTTCTTCTTCTTCTTCTTCTCTACTTCTTCTTCTCTCCATTCCTCTTCCCTTCCTCCCTACTTCCTTCTCTCTCTCTTTCTGTCTTTCACTAAAATATGGATATCCAAAGGAAGACAAAGTAAATAAACAAACAAAAATAAGACCAAGATACCAAAACAAAACAAAAAGTCTACAAAGAAACATGAAGTCCATTTTGACTTGACCAACTTCTCTGGGTAAAGGATCCTATTCTGGAGTTCGGTTGATATACTTAGTGGCACTCCACTGGGGGCGAAAACTGATTTTTCCCTTCCCCCACAGTTATCAAAGAAATAATAATTTCTTTGTTAGGGGAGATTTTTTGTGTCTACTTCCTCTTTGTCATTATGGAATTTTGTCTGGAGTGAACATGTACAGGTCTTAAATCGCTGTCATAGTCTATGTGAATTGTGTATCAGTTCTGTTGGATCTGAATGATGTTCTTTCTTAGCCACATTTACCACATCTGGCTCTTAAAACCTTTCAGTATCCTCTTTAGCAGGATACAGAGTCTCTCTAGAGCCTTGAGAAGACAATTTGGTAAAGACAACGGATTTAAGACTGAGTGTTCAAACGTCTCTCATCATCAGCACACTGTCCTATTGTGGATCTTTGTTTTGAAAACCATATTGTATAAGAGGAGGCTTCTCTGATGATACACTTGTTGGATGATGCACTGATTTACATATATAGCATTTGTCTCTGGGAGTTATTTTATAGCTATGTTCCCTTGGAATAATAAGGGTGGTAACTGGTTCTTGACTTTCCAACTGTCTATCTGCTTCATTTGCCTTCATTTGTTCCAAATTCCTTCTTCCTTTATAGATTATAGTCTCTATAACTGCCTTTCTGCTTTCCTATATTTATGCCTTTTCCCTAAAACCCCTTTTCCTCAGTTTTAGTGGAAATCATCTGCCTTGCCTGGCAACAAGAAACAACACACACATTTCATGGTTAATAGTATTTTTCATCCATTTTCAGAGTATTCCATAATTTCTATTCCTGGGATCTAAATGAACACACTTCATCATATAACCAAACAGATTCCATTAATTATAATTAGCCGGAATTAGTGGAGCTAACAGAAGAATGTAATATAGTTACTTATATGGGAACTCTTAAGTATATCAATATTGACAAAGTTACCATCCCCTAGGTTCAGCTATCTCCAGCTTATATACATTCATTTTGTTATCAATTTCAATTCATATTCTCACATAGGTAGCAACATATCCCATTTACATTTATCATGGAACAGTCCATGGACTAGTCAGTTCAATGGTCAGGCTCTTGACGTGTTGAAGGTGTAACTCATGTTGCTCAGAGCTACCTAACAAAATAATGTGTAGACACTGGAGCATGGGTGGTAACCTTGGAAACTTTCTCTCCCTTTATCTCAGTATCTTCCTCCTCCAATCCTTCCTTCCATTTGCTTTAGATATATAATGCAGGTTTTAGCATGGAAGATATAATGGATATGCCACCTTAGCTTTTATATGTTTAAAAATCAAACCTAGTACAGGAATGATTTTGTGGTTGTCATTACTATAAGTATTACATAATTAAATTTTAATTAAGGAATTTCAGGTCTATTTATATATCAATAGGTACATTTACATACCTATTTTAAATATATTTGTTTTTTACTAATTAAAAGCATGGACAAAGTTCCTTCTTCAGTCCCTAAAATATGATTTTTAAACTTATGCTTATTAGAGATTTTTAAGAGAAAAAATATTTTCTTAATTATCTTGAAATATTCCTATACAATGTGTGAATATATGTTTGAACAGAAAAAGGTAAGGCGAGAGAGACAAAATGAGCATGCTTGGAATAAGAAGAGTAGAGTCAAAGGAGACTCCAGCCAGATGCCAAGGAAGTAGGACAGGTAGACATGAATTAATAAGCCTTGAACCATGTGGCAAAGCATAGATTAAAAATTAGGGGAAGTGGGGAGAGAGAAGGGAGAAGGGGAAGATGGGAGAGCTTGGGGGAATGGGACGGTTGGGATGGAGGAAGGGTGGAAAATAAATAAGTGGAGCCTCCTGAAACTAAGAAGCTTCTGTAAAGCAAAGGACACAGTCAACAGACAAAAAGGTAATCAAGCTACTGAATGGGAAAAGATCTTCACCAACCCCACATCAGACAAAGGACTGATCTCCAAAATATATAAAGCACTCAAGAAATTAGACATTAAAATTCTAAATAACCCAAATAAAAATTGGTGTACTGAACTAAACAGAGAATTCTCAACAGAAAAATTTCAAATGGCCAAAAGATACTTAAGGATATGTTCGATTTCCTTACTATTAGGGGAATGCAAATCAAAACAATTTTGAGATACCATCTTACACCTGTCAGAATGGCTAAGATCACAAACACCAATGGTAGCCTATGCTGGAGAGAATGTAGAGTAAGGAGACCACTCATCCATTTCTGGTGGGAATGCAAACTTATGTAACCACTTTAGAAATCAGTATGGCAGTTTCTCAGAAAACTGGGAATCAACCTACCTCAGGATCCAACAATACTACTCTTAGGAATATACCCCAAAGATGCTCAATCATAATACAGAAGCATTTGTTCAACTATGTTCATAGCAGCATTATTTGTAATAGCCCGAACCTGGAAACAACCTAGATGCCCCTCAACTGAAGGATGGATAAAGAAAGTGTGGCACATTTACACATTAGAGTACTACTCAGCTGAAAAAAAAATGACAAATGACATATTGAATTTTGCAAGCAAAGGTATGGAATTATAAAACACTATCCTGGACTAGGTAACCCAGACCCAAAAATTTGAATACGGTATGTGCTCACTCATAAGTAGATACTAACAATAAACAAAGGACATTGATACTGTAGTTCATGATCCTAGAGAAGCTAAGTAATAAGGTGAACCCAAAGAAACACATATATTGGACTCACCTGGGAATCAGAAACAGACGAGATCTCCTGACAAAATTAGGAGCATGCAGTTGTGGGGGAGAAGTAAGGGTAGAAGGGAAAGAGGAGGGGAGAAGGGTCGGTTGAGGAGAACTTGAGGAACTGGAATAGTCGAAATGGAATAAGAACAAATATGACAGCAGGAAAGAGATATCTTGATTGAGGGAGCCATTATGAGGTTAGCAAGAAACCTGGCTCTAGAAAACTTCCCAGGAATCCACAAGGATGACCCCAGCTAAGAGCCTAAGCAATAGAGGAAAGGGTGCCTGAACTGGCCTTGCCCGGTAGTCAGACTGATGATTATTTTAAATATCACCATAAAACCTTCGTCCAACAACTGATGGAAACAGAGGCAGAGAACCTCATTGGAACACTGGACTGACTTCCCAAGGTCCAGTTGAAGAGTGCAAAGAGTGAGAATATCAGCAAGGAGGTCAAGACCATGAGGGGTTCACCCACTGAGACAGTTTACCTGAACTAATGGGAGCTCACATATTCCAACTGGACTGAGAATGAACGAGTATGGGACCAAACTAGTCCCTCTGAATGTGGTTGACAGTTGGGGCAGACTGAGGGGTCATTGACAGTGGCAGTGAGATTTGTCTCTACTGCATGTACTGGCTTTTTGGGATCCTATTCTTTTTGGATGTATACCTTGCTCAACCTAGATGTATTAGGGAGGACCTTGGACTTGCCACAGGGCAGGGTGCCTTGCCCTCTCTTAGGATTAGAGCAGGATGGGTTGGAGGGTGTGTGAAGGGAGTTGGAGGAGGGTAGGGAGTGGGAATTTGGATTGGTATTTTTTAATAAAAATCTAATACATTTTAAAAAAGAAAAATAATGTATTAACTATACTTCTCAGTGATGAATGAGAAAGACATGAAGAAATGACATATAAAAATGAAAGTATATCTTCAAAAATTCATTAAGTTTTCTAAAACCACTGAAAACAATAGTAAAGGACACTAGATATTTTTTCTACTGAACTTCTACTATCAATGATAAAAATAATCCCATTGAGATAGAACTCAGAAATATTACCTTCCCTTTGAAAACTATAGAGAATATGGAGTTGATCTGTCCTTTAAAAAATCCAAATTTATATTGGTTTTCACCACAAAACCTGTATAAAGTTTTAAGAGAAACCAATCACTGACATCCAGGGGACTCAAAATGTCTGGGTTCTCTACATCACTAGCAACGTCATTTGTGGCTGGAAGACTATTTATAACCCATATCCAGTCCTAGTTTCAGCTTATCTGATAACTTGACTCTACAGGAAACTAATCTGGTGAGTTTGTGATGTTCTGAGGTAAATCCAAAGTGCTTATCAAAGAAAGAATCGATATATAGAATAAAAGACAAATATCAATTTTAGATAATTTATTACTTTATAAAGTCTTCAGTAATTTTGCAAGTGTGTATTTCTCTTGAAATAATTTTAGTGATATAAATAGATACTATGACTTGACCTATTTGGATTTTTAACTCATTACATTTATCATAAAATTGTTTATTCTTATATGAACATGTCCCCTATTTGGGGTGAATATTTCATGATGACAGATTTCAATTATCTTAAAAAGAAGCAAGGTATTTACTTATAAGTAAGTACTAGACTATACAGACTGGGAGATAAATACAGGAAGATTAAAAAATGCTGAAAAGTGTGTGGGGGAGTATTAAAATATAAATGTGGAAAGGTAGAAAATAGTATAAAGGAAGGGAAAATTGGATTCACAAAGATTGAAACATGAGGTCAGTTAGAATAAATAATTTTCTCTTCTTATTCTGTATAAATACATCATCTACTTTCTGCCTCCACTGTGTAGAAGCTGATGCAAGTAAAAGTTAAATAGAGGCTTTGATTTGGAAAGGGAACTTACTTTGTCATAAATTCAAATGTTGCCCATAAAGATTATAATGTGACATTTCCCAGAGACAGTTGCACACAAGAGGAAATTACACCTGCTTTGGTAGAAAATTTCACATCAAGACCCACATTGGAACACTGGACTGAGCTCACAAGGTCGAAATGAGGAGCAGAAGGAGGGAGAACATGTACAAGGAAGTCAGGACAGCGAGGGGTGCGCCCACCCACTGAGACGGTGGGGCTGATCTAATGGGAGCTCACCAAGGCCAGCTGGACTGGGACTGATGGAGCATGTGATTAAACGGGACTATCTGAACGTGACTGACAATGAGTGCTGACTGAGAAGCCAAGAACAAAGGCACTGGGTTTTGATTCTACTGCATGTACTGATTTTGTGGGAGCCTAATCTGTTTGGATGTTCACCTTCCTAGACCTGGACCTTGGACTTCCCACAGGGCAGGGAACCCTGACTGCTCTTTGGACTGGAGACAGAGAGGGAGGGGGAGAAAGGGGAAGGGAAGGGAAATGGGAGGAGGGCTGGAAGAGAAAATTTTTAATACAAAACCAAAGAAAATTATCACTAGAATGTATAGTAGCTCTATGGAGTGTTGACGAAGCATAAAGTTATTCACAGCCTATCAAGTAATTCTGAAGCACAATTTGAAGCATGAAATAGAATCACTTACTTTCTCCCTTCTCCCAGAGGCAAGGAAAGGGATAAAAACAAATGCAAAACTCAAATTCACATAAAAAGAATTAACTTTAGTCAACTTATAAAAGCCCTAATTAGCCAAATGGAAGCAACTCTAAACTTGACTATTTCTTTTTAGTTGCCTTCTTTGATATAGACTGTGTTGATGATCATGAAATTATTGAATGATTATTTATGCACTAATTTAAATATTCTAAGTGAATTATTTGCACTACTCAACAAATATTTGAGGATTTATACTTAGCCTATACTGCAAGGGCCTTAAGAAAAACAAGAAGACTGGACAGAATTGTTTTAAGTATCCTTACTATACTGAGTTACACTTTCATAAACTTATCTAATAGTTGAAAATTATTTCAAACTAGCTAGTGCTGAAAATGATGATTGTAGCTGTACTGCTATTTTCAGAGGAAAATATTTCCATGTCAAAATCACACAAAGTTATGAGAGGTCATTGGGATTCAAAATGGAATATGGGTACATTTCATCGTGTTTGAAGCATGTAAAGTTTGCCTCTTTTTTGCAGGAATAAATTCATGAAAATAAAATACAGATCAAACTTCCTGGTAAAAGGACTTAAGATGAAATGTTTGGGGCATTGCAGCTTTTTTTTTAAAATGCTAAAGTAGAAATTGATTTTTACAGCAAAGGTATCCAGAAATTTTTATTTGCATTGGCTTATATTTCACTCTACTATTTTTAAATATAATACCATAAGTTAATCATTAGTATGCATTTTGGTAAAATAAGTTTGCAAATATTTCTTAGTGCTTTTTCAATTAAAGTATTAATTCCTTTAGGAAGCTTAGGAACATGGGGAATGGGAAAGATTGAATACCAAGGTAAGAGTTGTACCTACTGATACTTCATGAAAATAGCTTGACAAGGTCAGATTTTTTGTCTTGCTAAGACTATAACAAGCCCTAGTTGCTTCACTTCCTTATGTTTAAATATTGACTTCAAAGATACATTTGGGGATTGTTGGGAGAGTTTAAAATCTTAACTAAAATATTATTCTACATTATTAAAATTTTGTCACCATTGTACGTATTGAGCTAAGAACAAATCATTAAGAGAATTAAAATCTAGATTAGAAAATATGTCACAATTTTTTTTGTGTCCAAACTGTAGTTCTTGCAGTGGCCATTATTGCTGTTCTAATGTCAGTGGAGCCTGTGTTTGAAAGATACATGACTTTTTACACAGAAGATGGAGGTCTAATATTTTGCTCATAAGTATATAGAATATGCAGGACAGAGAAACATATCTAGTTTATAGCTTTTATTGTCTGTATTTTTTAGTTAGATATATTTTTAAACTCATTTTAATGCACATAAGGGTAATAAGAGATTGCCTAAAAACACTGAAAGCTGTAATTATATGCCAAAAGAGAAGACAATTTTGAAAGTGGTTAGAGATTGCTGCTAAATTCTTTCTATGACTTTGATTATTTTCATTTTATGTAAGAAATTTATCTCCATGCCTAGAAAACTCTAATTTCAAAGTTTTTATATGATATATAAACCTTTAGTGGGTTTTTGTGTTTTTTTCATGGAAGAGTCAATTAATTTTTACATTTCTATCTATATGTTTTCAAATCTACACCAAAGTAAATTGAACTATGATGAAATTTATATTTAAATTTAACACACAGGGGGGATATTATTTTGTACATTTTTGAGCTTCACAAATTCTAAACATTAGACGGCAGTTAATAAATAGTGAAAAGCACATGTCGAAATAAATTGAAGTCTGTCAAGAAGCAGAATAAAATCTCAGGCATAGCCTTGAGGGAAAAGATAGCTAGATAGTCAAATCTATTTTGTAACTGTAATTATAACTTCAGGTCATATTTAGTAAAATATTTCTTCAAACAGGAACATTTTCTCTTCTATCATTAAGTGAAAAGACAATGATCATTTAGTATTGACCATTTATTGCTTAACAACACACCTTCACTTTTCAGAGATTCAATTTACATGTGAACTATAATTTTAGTTTTGTTTAATAATTTAAATTTTATTTACATAAAATTTATTTAAAATATATTTTATTGCTATGAACCTGACAAAATAATGCTACTGTTTAACTCATATGAAAAAAATTGACTGAGTTGCCTAAAGTAGTATTTTGAATAGTACCCAATGGGCAACAAGTGTTTACTTATGTCTCAGTAAAAATACTGTTATAAACGATTGAATCTAGTGGATTGGTTATAAGATAATTATGTCTTGAAATTACACTGTAGAAATAAATTAATTTTTCCTCAACATTAGTTAAAATTACAATGTTTTCATTTTCTGTTTTGGAAGTTAATATGGTCAACTTAATTTAGAGCAAAGAGATTGAAAGAAAATTTAAAAAATGACTAGATGAGAAATTATATTTTAAAAAATAATTGGAATATGCAAGAGATATTTTCAGTGAAGTTGATAATTTTACTCTGTGAGTCAAATTTATTATAAAGGCAAGTGAATTATTGGTTAACTACTCTATTTATTCTTCCAAAACTGTTGCAAAGGATATAAAATTAGAAATGCTAGCAATCTTTAACCCACTATCTCAACTCCAAGATTCAAATCCTGTTGGGTGGTCATTTTATGATTGATGGATGAGTGAAAATTGTTTTACTGATTCTCTCTGTGACCTTCAATGAAAATCATTTTGTTAAGAAAAAATAAAAAAACTTAACCAGGGAACTTAAGTTATCTTGTGACATGGCAATATCAATTTCTTCAAAGTCAGATTTACTGAATCTTAGAGTATTGATTCTGTACCATCAGAGTTTAAGTAAGAAGTTTAGATCTTAACAATCTCTGGCTAAGAAATCACTAACCATTGATTAACTTATTTATCAATCCCATTCATTGAATGTTTATTTCTATATTGATTGCCAAATCTTATAAATAAACTTGCTTACCAAGCAAAAAATAGTTACTTTCCAAATGTACATAGGGTAATATTTTAATATGTAATGTAAAGGTCAGATATATGCCAATACACACAATTTTATATAGATTATTTTCTGATATATATAATATCAGTGTCATTGTAAGTTTGACAGGTCTCATAAGCTGAAAAATATACAAATTAGAAATATGGGTATTTCACTTAATGCATATAAGAGGAAATAAAATTATATTTATTTATATATTCTGCTACTCAGTATTTTATAATACGGAAAGATATAGATCATACCCGTATGACTTGTATAATTGTATGTAATTCATTTTATGTATGACCACCTGGTATTAGATAACCAATTAGGGGTTGTGTCCACGAAGAAGATATTTCTTTCACTTTTTGCATTCCTTAGTTGTCTGTAACTCTTTGTGTGGGTTTGAGGGGGAGACCTTCTTCTTCTCTATTATCAGGTCTGCTCTACCTTTTCAGATCACTTTTAGGAAGACATACTATTATGGTGTTATGAATGAAGTAAAGGATGGGCTTGACATTGGTTGGAGGGAATTACATAAAAGGGCAGAAATGATGTGTTTATATTTTGATATACAAATTTAATAGAGCAAAATTGTAAAAATGGATTTGTTTTCCACTATACTTTTTAGGTAAATGACTTCCAGGTGCATTGCAAATTTAAACATTTAATTTGTAATGAAATTTCCACATATATAAATACTCTTTGATTACAAAAATATTAACAACATGCTACTAAATCACTTGCAATGATAGGAAAAAGGAGAGGAGAATTATTAATATTATTTTACGGTCTGATATTTTTAAATTGTGTGTATGTCTGTGTGTCTTTACATGGGCATAATATTTCTGGATCAGATGAAACACCCCTTACAGATGCTAAGAATTGAACTCAGATCCTCTACAAGAGCCATACTCACTCTAATCACTGAAACACATCTAGAGACCCCTGAACAGTTATCCAAATTAATTTTATGGGCAGTTACTTGGAGTGCTTGATTTTACTTCACACAGGCACATGTGCATAAACACATACACACACACACACTGACACTTACAAACACCTATACATATAAGTATGCTCAATTTTATTTTATTTTCTATTTATCTAAATTAATTTAAAGTATAGTATATTTCATGAGTCAAAGCTTTTCTTTAATTTACAACTTGTTTTGTCTTATACTTTATTTTTAATAATATTTGAGGCTTAAAGAAACTTAAGCTCATAATTTACAGGGACTTAGTTATATAGCAACTAATCATCATTCAAAACCACTCTTTTATCGTTTGACTAACAGAATTCAACTTTATACATGACAAAACTATCATAAAATCTATGAAATAGCTCCTCAAACATAGGTTCATATCAGTGTTAAATCATCAATGATCTTCATATTGCTGACATTCATCAACGTGTCTGTCTTTTCAGGGACCTGCCATGTATTTCTACTGCCCTGCACTATGGAAAATGTTACTGTGTTTATTCTCTTGGGGCTTTCTGAAAACAAACATATTGAAGTCCTCTGCTTTGTGTTATTTCTAGTTTGCTACATTGCCATTTGGGTGGGCAATGTGCTTGTTATGATTTCTATCACTTTCACTCAGCTCACGGAGCAGCCTATGTATTTCTTCCTCAACTATTTATCCCTTTCTGATCTTTGCTACACATCCACAGTGACACCCAAACTCCTAACTGATTTGCTGGCAGAGGAGAAGATTATTTCCTATAATAATTGCATGACACAACTCTTTGTTCTTCATTTCCTTGGAGCCATCGAGATCTTCATTCTCACAGCAATGGCCTTTGACCGTTATGTAGCCATCTGCAGGCCTCTGCACTACACCACCATCATGAGCAGACAGAGATGCAATGAAATCCTTGCAGTTTGTTGTACTGGAGGATTTCTGCACTCAGCCAGTCAGTCTCTTCTCATTACCTTTTTGTCCTTTTGTGATTATAATGAGATAGATCACTACTTCTGTGATGTGTACCCTTTATTGAAATTGGCTTGCAGTGATACATATAGAATTGATCTCTTTGTCATTGTTGATTCTGGCCTAATTGCTTTGGTAACATTTGTAATTTTGATGATCTCATATATTCTGATATTACACACCATTAGAATTTACCCTGCAGAGAGCCGTTCCAAAGCTCTTTCCACATGTAGTTACCACGTAACCATTATGGTCATGTTTTTTGTGCCTGTTCTCTTCATCTACATTAGACCAAATATAACGCTCCCAGAAGACAAAGTTTTTGCTCTTTTCTACACTATCATAGCTCCCATGTTCAACCCTCTCATCTACACACTGAGGAACAATGAGATGAAGAATGCCATGAAGAAAATATGGTATCATCGAATACCTTTGCAATGGAAGCACATTCCATGAGAAACATGAAAAAAATGTGTACATGTGAAAATAAAGATTCTATACAACTGTCTCATTCCTGTTTTTGCTTATGATATTTTTTTTTTTGTTTTTTTTTTTTTTTTTTTTTTTTTTTTTTTTTTTTTTTTTTTTTTTTTTTTTTTTTTTTTTTTTTTTTTTTTTTTTTTTTTTTTTTTTTTTTTTGTTTTTTCGAGACAGGGTTTCTCTGTAGCTTTGGAGCCCATCCTGGAACTCCCTTGGTAGACCAGGCTGGCCTCGAACTCACAGAGATCCGCCTGCCTCTGCCTCCCAAGTGCTGGGATTACAGGCGTGCGCCACCACCGCCCGGCTGCTTATGATATTTTAATAACAGTTCATAATTCCTGCTTGTGTTTTTTTTCCTTCCTTCTTTTTGCTTTCAGTGTGACTTTCAGAGAATTGAGTTTCATTTTTCTCTAAAGCATATGTTGTTTTTATGAAATTTTGTAATTTCATGGCATGTTATTTCACTGGGACTTTATTCTCTCATCAACTATCACATTTTAGACTACTTAAAGTTTTAATTGGTTCTGTATATTGGTCATCCCTGACACCATTGTGTATCCATAATCACAGTATTGAACATTAATCACTAATGCATAATTTGTTTACTTAGTAGAGACACAGGATCACAGCATGTACAGGAAACTATTTTAATTCAATAACACAGAAATTTTATTTCCTTATGAAAGCACAATTTTAAAAATAAAAATACTGAAATAAAATTATATGTAGGGATCAAAGATTCTAAAAATAGATTTTATGTGATAATGACATAAACAGATTTTCAATTCTGTATCTGTATAGACTAATAAATAATATAATATATTGGTTAATATGTCACCTATTATATAACTCTAGTTATCCAGAGTATCATTTCTGAATTGGTATATTGAATGTTCAGTAAGCCATTACAGCTTCAAGTTGAAAAAATCAAAGTTATGATTCATGGTAGTTTTCTGAAGTCAAACATGAAAATTATTGTGGAATTGCTAACCTAAATAGAAAAGGTAAGGTGTTTTTCTTTCCTTTTCTTTTCTCTATTATTTCTGAAAATTCAAAATCAAGACACCAATAGGTGTTATTTCCCTAGAACAATTTTTCTTGTCTTACAAAAGGCTGTCTTCTCACTCTATTTTGACATGGCCTTTCTTCTGCAAACATTCCCAGGGTTTTGTGTGTTCAAAATTTTCTTTAACATAATATATTCCATCATATTATATTTGGCTTAATCTACACAGTCTCATTTTGAATTAGTTATCTCTGTGTGGGACTTAGCTTCAAAAAGATATTTTTAGATAGTGGATGGTAATGATTCACTGTGTGACTTTTGAATGAACAGTTTAGTCTACAGTGGTATATGTAGTGTGAGAGAGTTACTTGTATATTTGTCCGCTTTAATGTGACCTTCACTGTAAGATATAATCAAACTCAATGTTACACTAGATTACATGATAATGTGGTATGGGAGGTCCTTCTGTCTATGTGTTGCTTTTATTGGTTAATGAATAAAGAAACTGGCTTGGCACATAGCAAGGTAGAACGGAGTTAGGTGGGAAAAGCTAGGTTGAATGCTGGGAAAGAGGGCAGCGTGAGAGAGAGAAGCCTTGGAGCTAGCACCAGAGACAGACACACTGAAACCTTGCTGGTAGGCTGCAAGCCTCATGGTAAAATATGACATAATGGAGATGGCTTAATTCTAGATGTAAGAGCTAGCTAGCAATATGCTTAAGTAATTGGCCAAGCAGTGATTTAATTATTACGGTTTCTGTGTGGTTATTTCGGTTCTGGGCTGCCAACACAAACATGCAGCTTTCTACTACAAATCGGCCCTACAATGTTAGGATCACCTATATCTACGTAAAACCTGAGACAACTTGAAAAGAAACTCTAGACACACACACAAAAAAAAAAAAAAAATCAAAGTTTAGCTGCTTTTTTTCAACTGTTGGCTTCTGCAGTTAAATTAAAAAGGGTGGTTTCAAGATGGTAGCACAAACTACACTGGCCTTTTAAGGAGGCCAAGCACTTCAATGGTGTTTGTGGTTCCAGGTGCTTATGTGCCCACTTGGGGTTCGGGAGGAAAGTAGCTGAGACCATGCCCACAGCTCAGTGCTCCCCACCTGGGCAGGCAGCGGAATCAGGTCTTCTAGGAATACACAAGCAGGAGAGCATGGTGTATTCCTGTCACCATACGCAGAGATATTTTCAGGATGCACAATGTGCTGCAGATTTAGCTATTACTCAGATAAAACGGGTTTATGTGCTGTGTGCTCCTTCTCAGAGTTAAAGTGGTGAGTGCAGCTTCTACCTGGAGGACCCAGATCTGGCAATAAGGGGATCCAGCCCCCAGGGCCCCTGTGACCAAGATGCTTACAATTTTAAAAGCTCTCTAGTACAGAAAAGGATTACAGATATACAATTGGACATATTCAGACAAAAAAAAACCTCTAAATAAAACACCACAGTATGTTTAAAAATATATACATAAGCTTTGGAGAGAAGAAAAAGAGTAAAGAGACAGAAAAGTAATATAAAAGAGTACAGACAGTGATAGATTAAAGGAGTAAAGATAAATAAATATTAAAAAGTAATAGAAAAATAGTAATCCAAGTAAAGGTGGAAAATTCGCAGAGTCTGAATTATGTATACTATTGTGTTTTCTTTGACTTTTTTTTTTTACTGTGAATGAGCTAAGTACAGAGAGACATTTCATTGTACAGACAATTAAACTAAACCAGCATATATACTCTAAAGGTATCTTGACTTAAAAATTTGGGTCTAAGGATAAGATGCTATGGGAAAGAGGGTTTTTGTTTGTTTGTTTGTTTCCACAGAGGATAAGAAACTGGATTCCTTCCAGACTAATGTTGTTCAATGGACAAAGACCCCTCCAAAGTCGCCTTGAATACCCCTCAAAAAATTACTTCATCCAACAAAAAGCAGGAAGCAATTTGGAGAGAAGTATGCCCAACTTCCCTAAATGATTGTTCAAAAATATTTGTTTACATTTAAAGGGGTATATAGAGATTTATATTGGTATGGATTTTGGTTTATTGATATAAATTTAAGGACAGTTCTGTTATATTGTGCATATGTATTTTTGATCTTGATTAAGATACTTTGTGCAGATCATTCAAATAATGTATAATTAAGAAATATGGGTTAATGGATAGTCATTTATAATATTCGAGCTTGTCGCCAGTTAGTTACTTTTTCAAGATGTATAGAGATATATTTGAAGTGGATATTTATTCAGCAAACCTCTCAAAGATATTCAGAATATGGCTTTTAAAGTGTTTAAGAACTTAGGAATTTTATTTCACTGAGTCATATCTACTCCTGGCAGCACCAATTACTTCAAGAGAAAGATGGGCATCAAAGAAGCTCCTGATGGCAAAATATAAAATAATGGAAATGAGTTAATTGTAGATGCAAGAGCTAACTAGCAATATACTTAAGTAATTGGCTGAACAGTAATTTAATAATACAGTTTCTGTGTGGTTATTTTGGTTCTGGGCTGCCGAGATGAACAAGTAGCCTCCTACAACAATAATTAATAAGGTGTTCTTTAAGTCCTTGCATTACTCTGCTAACATAAGCCTTGTTGGGAGGAAAAGCAAACCTATGTCCAGAATGACTGTTTCTCTGAGAACAAATTCTGCCCCTTCTATTCTGGATGATTTTTTGGCTATTCAGCCTGCAACAAAAGGAGTCAGTATTATCACTAAAAACTAAAACATTTTGGACATGCTATGTCAGAATTATATAATATGTTACAAAAATATTCTACTAAAATATTTGATACTTTATTATTTATGTACCTTATAAGCCTTTTCAATCTGTAAAATTATTAACTAATGAGTACTTTGAAACAATGTCTTATGAAAGATATGAGTAGATAGATATTTTACAACACAGATACTATTAATCAACAGTACAATAGAACAGAAATGTAATGGGAGAAATTTAAAAAGACATTTAAAATTCAACATTAATTGGAGTTACAAAACTAATATTCATATGGGTTAAAAATTTTTGGTAAAATTACTTCTTATTAAATATGACTCAACAATATTTATATATGTGTACACATATATATATTTCTGTATTTCAAATGATCAAAGTCCCTAACAATTGAGAATGAGAAAATGATTATTCCAGTTATTTTTGATATGAAAAAAAGGACCAGAAAGAATTCATGCATCAGAAAATCAAATTTCAAAAGAAGATAGTTTGTAGTTGAAAAAGTTAATGTGTATTTGCCAATGAGTATCATAAATAATACAAAAGCTATACACTTTTTGAAGACATTACGGAAAGCTTGATAAAATGAGAAATGATTGTTGAATAGAAGATATTTTATTTCCAACTGATTTATAGATTCTAGGCCAACTATAATCAAATTTACTGAGCATATTATTCAATAAAATAGAAATATCAAAGTGTGTTTAAGGCATTAGTCTCCTGAAGAAATAAAACAGGAGGAATTTGGTATGAAGAGTTTCGATAATATCACTACTTTTTCAAGTAACATAATGTATGACCATGATGAGACAGCAATAAACCTCAATGAACCTTTCTTGGATATTTACAGAGAAGGGAAATTCCCTCATAGCATCGAATATACACAAGTTGCTATATCAAAAGGACCAGCTAAAACAGAAAACAGCATCAGAAGAGGAAGAAAGTGAGGGATCAGAGCAGCAGCTCACAGGACTAGGTGATGCCACCTAGCAACAAAGTGTGATAGATTAGGTTTAGAGAATCCCAAAAATCAGTGACTGTTTAGGGGTTTTACAGACACAAGATTTGTTTCCCACTGGTAGTACACATAGATCATTAAACTATTTAAACTAGTCAGGCTGTAAATGACTAAATATTTGGATACCTGGACCATGATTCAAACAGGTACCACGTAAATAGTTTGCTGTTAAACTACTAAGCTAATGTGAATCTGCCTGCTGTGAATGGGAAAACAGCTAAGAGCTGACATTTTGGGGGCTCGAGAGATGGCTTAGTGATTAAGAGAATTGCCTGTTCTTCCTAAGGTCCTATATTTAATTCCCAGAAACCACATGATGTCTCACAAACATTTGTAAAAAAAACAATCTGGTGCCTTCTTGAGGATGAGACCTAGTTTGTTATCCTCATAAATGTAGACCATGAAACCCAATATAAACACTTAAGCAGAACCGCCATATAAGGGCTGCCCATGCGTGCTTCAGCATTGTCAGGACATATATTACAAATCTCAATAATTTTTGTTAAGACTGGTGTTTGAGGATAATATCAATAGTATCTGCTGTGGGGTATCTTTCTGAATTCTGTGGATATGTGTTAATCCCATTGGTTGATAAGCTTCTTGGGACTATGGCAAGGCCAGAAGAACCAGACAAAAAAATCTAAGTAGAGATACAGGAGAAGGACAGCTTGCAAGACTCCAGAAGCCTCTATGTGAGATAAGAAGCAAGGAGACTCATGGAAAATATAAACTAATAGAAATGGGTTAATTTAAAGGAAATTAGTATTAAGCCTCTGAATGTTTCTTTTATAAGTGACTGTGGGGCTGGACAGAACACAGAAAAGTTTCTACTTACAAGTATATGTAGAAGGGAACTTGTTTTACATTGACACAGAGATTGAGAAATAATGCAATGGAACATATACATTGACCTTTATGTTTCATCAATAACAAAGTGATCTAATTCTCATGTGGAGGTTGTAAATGTCAACTTATAGGATAAGGTGTAAAGACAAAGTATCAAATTTAATATTAAAATATATATTAATCATGATTCTTTTTATTGTTTTATTACTTATTTATTTAACTTTAACAATATTTGAGTGTTTCATACATGAAAACGGTATTTTCTTAATTTGGAATCTTCCCTCCTCCCCCTCAGTCTTTGCCCCCCATACTTCCTCTCAAGCCGTATATTACTGTTACACCCATACAGCCAAATACATACACAACACCCATGAAGTATCATTCTATTCACACAGATTTAGGCTGAAACACATATCTCCAATCCCCAGGTTAATCCTTACAATTCAATATCAAGGCCTTCCCCAGAACCCTGACAGAGGCTTACACCAAGATTTCAGGGGATCTTGAACATAAGTCTAGCCTCAGTCTTCAGGCCATCAGCTCCCCTGCATGCGAATTCCACCCTCAGTCCTGAGCAACTCCCCTACTCCTTCCATGTTCTTAGCTATCACCTGTGACATATCACAAGCTCCCAAAGTCCTAGAATTCAAGTTCCCCCCTTTTAAACATATTTTTTAGCTTGCTCACACATATCTAGCTCCCGATTCACTTCCAGAAATAAGACCCAAGCCTCAGTTGTTAAACCTGATAAGGTGTTGCCCCAGAAACGTGCATAGAGGTGTAGGGCCACTAAGATTTGAAGTACTGCAGTACAAAGATTCTTCCTGCCCATTGAATTGTGCAATCCAAACTCACAGACATTGTTCTTATTTTCCTGTATCATAACTTTTTAGTTCACATCCTTTGTCACTCAGTAAGTAGCTTTAGTCTCTCTTCAGAATTTATGTCAACATAGAGCAAAGAGCTTGGGACTTCCTAGTATTGAGTACACGTCAGTCCTAGGATTATATGAAGACACCTCAGAATATAAAACTTTATTAACCTAGAAAAAATTCTTTTGAAAGCATGAGAAATTTAAATTATTGAAAGTTCCACATAGTCCTGTTGTAGGAGGCCACTCGTTGGTCCCCGCTGCCCAGCCATGAAATAATCACACAGAAACGGTCTTATTTAAATCACTGTTTGATGTATTTCACAATATAGAAACAGAAAAGTCATTGCCAAATTCCTTTTATGAAGCTACAGTTACCCTGATACCAAAACCACACAAAGACTGAACCAAGAAAGAGAATTACAGGCCAATCTCGCTCATGAACATCGATGCAAAAATCCTCAATAAAATACTGGCAAACCGAATCCAAGAACACATCCGAAAAATTATCCATTATGATCAAGTAGGCTTCTTCTCAGGGATGCAGGGCTGGTTCAACATACGAAAATCTATCAATGTAATCCATCATATAAATAAACTGAAAGAAAAAAACCATACGATCATTTTATTAGATGCTGAAAAAGCATTTGACAAAATTCAACATCCATTTATGATAAAGGTCTTAGAGAGATTAGGGATACAAGGGTCATACCTAAGTATAATAAAAGCTATTTATAGCAAGCCGACAGCTAACATCAAATTAAATGGAGAGAAACTTAAAGCCATCCCACTAAAATCAGGAACACGACAAGGCTGTCCACTCTCTCCATACCTTTTCAATATAGTGCTTGAAGTTCTAGCAATAGCAATAAGACAACATAAGGGGATCAAAGGGATTCAAATTGGAAAGGAAGAAGTTAAACTTTCATTATTTGCAGATGATATGATAGTGTACATGAGTGACCCCAAAAACTCCAGCAAAGAACTCCTACAGCTGATAGACACCTTTAGTAGTGTGGCAGAATACAAGATCAATTCCAAAAAATCAGTTGCCCTCCTATACACAAAGGATAAGGAAGCAGAGAGGGAAATCAGAGAAGCATCACCTTTCATGATAGCCACAAATAGCATAAAATATCTTGAGGTAATTCTAACCAAGGATGTGAATGATCTATTTGACAAGAACTTTAAGTCCTTGAAGAAAGAAATCGAGGAGGATACCAGAAAATAGAAGGACCTCCCTTGCTCTTGGATTGCAAGGATCAAAATGGTAAAAATGGCAATTCTACCAAGGGCAATTTATAGATTCAATGCAATCCCCATTAAAATCCCATCGAAATTCTTCACAGATCTTGAGAGGACATTAATCAACTTTATATGGAAAAACAAAAAACCCAGGATAGCCCAAACAATCTTATACAATAAAGGAACTTATGGAGGCATTGCCATCCCTGACTTCAAACTCTATGACAGAGCTACAGTATTGAAAACAGCTTAGTATTGGCATAAAAACAGAGAATTTGATCAATGGGATAGAGTAGAAGACCCAGATTTTATCCCACAAACCTATGAACACCTGATTTTCGATAAAAGAGCTAAAAGTATTCAATGGAAGAAAGAAAGCATATTCAACAAATGGTGCTGGCAGAACTGGTTGTCAACCTGTAGAAGAATGAAAATAGATCTATATCTATCACCATGCACAAAACTCAAGTCCAAAAGGATTAAAGACCTCACTATCAGGCTAAAAACACAGAACCTGATAGAAGAGAAAGTGGGAAGTACTCTACAACATATGGGCACAGGATATCACTTCCTACGCATATCCCCAGCAGCACAGACATTAAGGACAACATTGAATAAATGGGACCTCCTGAAACTGAGAAGCTTCTGTAAAGCAAAGGACACTGTCACTAAGACAAAAAGGCAACCCACTGATTGGGAGAATATCTTCACCAACCCCACATCAGACAAAGGTCTGATTTCCAAAATATATAAAGAACTCAAGAAACTAGACTTTAAAATACTAATTAACTCAATTAAAAAATGGGGCATTGAACTAAACAGAGAATTCTCAACAGAAGAAATTCAAATGGCCAAAAGACACTTAAGGTCATGCTCATCCTCCTTGGTGATCAGGGAAATGCAAATTAAAACAACTTTGAGATACCATCTTACACCTGTGGAATGGCTAAAATCAAAAACACCAATGATAGCCTTTGCTGGAGAGGTTGTGGAGTAAGGGGCACACTCATCCATTGCATGCAAATTTGTGCAACCACTTTGGAAATCAGTGTGGCGATTTCTCAGGATATTCGGGATCAACCTACCCCAAGATCCAGTAATACCACTTTTGGGAATATACCCAAGAGATGCCCTATCATATGACAAAAGCATTTGTTCAACTATGTTCATAGCAGCATTATTTGTAATAGCCAGAACCTGGAAACAACCTAGATGCCCTTCAATGGAAGAATGGATGAAGAAAGTGTGGAATATATACATATTAGAGTACTACTCAGTAGTAAAAAACAATGACTTCGCGAATTTTGCATGCAAATGGATGGAAATAGAAAACACTATCCTGAGTGAAGTATCCCAGACCCAAAAAGATGAACATGGGATGTACCTATTCATAATTGGTTTCTAGCTATAAATAAAGGACATTGAGCATATAATTTGTGATCCCAGAGAAGCTAAATAAGAAGGTGAACCCAAAGAAAAACATATAGTCATTCGCCTGGATATGGGAAGTGGACAAGATTGCAGGGCAAAACCTGGGAACTTGGAGATGAGGTGGCATGGGGCTAAGGGGAAATGGGGTGAGAAACGTGAGAAGGGGAGAATGGGGGGAGCTTGGGGGAATGGGATGGTTGGGATAAAGGAAGGGTGGAAACGGGAGCAAAGAAATATATATCCTAATTAAGGGAGCCATCTTAGGGTTGGCAAGAGACTTGACTCTAGAGGGGCTCGCAGGTGTCCAGGGAGATGTCCTAAGATAGTACCTTGAGCAACTGAGGAGAGGGAACCTGAAATGACCCTATCCTATAGCCATACTGATGAATATCTTGCATATCACCTTAGAACCTTTATCTGGGAATGGATCGAGATAGAAACACAGACCCAAACTGGAGCACCGGACTGAGCTCTTAAGATCCAAAGAGGAGCAGAAGGAGGGAGAACATGAGCAAGGAAGTCAGGACCACGAGGGATGCACCCACCCACTGTGACAGTGGAACTGATCTATTGGGAGCTCACCAAGGCCGGCGGGACTAGAACTGAATAAGCATGGGATGAAACCGGACTTTCTGAACGTGGCGGACAATGAAGGCTGATGAGAAGCCAAGGACTATGGCACTAGGTTTCGATCCTAATACATGAACTGGCTTTGTGGGAGCCTAGCCTGTTTGGATGCTCACCTTCCTGGTCCTGGGTAGAAGTGGGAGGACCTTGGACTTCCCGCAGGGCAGGGAATCTGGACTGCTCCTCATTCTTGAGAGGAAGGGGGAATGGAGTGAGGGGGAGGGGGAGAGGGGGAGGGGAGTGGAGGGAGGGGGCGATGTGTGCGAGGAGGGGGAGGGAAGTAGGAAACGGGGAGGAGGTGGAAATTATTTTTTTTGCAATAACTAAAAAAAACAATAAATAAATAAATAAATCACTGTTTGGCCCATTAGCTCTAGCTTCTTATTGGTTAACTCATACATATTAATTTAAGCTATCCCCATGAATCTATGTATCGCCACATGACAATGGCTTACCACCAAAGTTTCACCATGTCTGACTCTGGCAGCTCTATGGTGTGTGTCTCTTTCACTCTGCCCTTCTTTCTCCCAGCATTCAGTGCTGTGTTCTCTGCCTATCTAAATTCTGCCCTGGTAAAGGTCCAAAGCAGTTTCTTTATTCATTAATGATCATCAAAGCATACAGAGGGAAATCCCACATCATTGGCCCAATGCTCTTGTGGGATATGCCTCAAGACTAAGAAAAAGTTAGATCTAGTCTCCCAGGTCATACACTTTACACATCTTGGAAATTAACCAGAGAATTTTAACTATATTTATTACCTCTAAACCCATGGTGGACGTATATCTTGAGAACAGAAACAAGAAACTTCCAATGATGATATTTTTGAGAAAAGTATATTTTCTCTCAGAAAGGAGCAGGAAAGTCCTAGAGACTGAACACATATAGGCTTATGGATTACCTCGTAACACTACAATGACCCAGATGTAAGTAATAGCTACAGCAAATGAATGACTTACACTTGTACAGAATAAATCATATAAATATTTACTTAATTGTATTATAAATTTATCTTCCTCTTTCGTTCACATTTTTGGTTTATCGAAAAATTTCAAATAAATGTATTGATAAAAGTTATTGATAGATTAATGAACTATTAATTTATACGGAAGAGTAAAGAAAACTAACAAAAAGTAAATAAAAAGTAATGGAATATGTTCAGACAGGAAAGGATTTTTTTCCTTTTTTGTTTTTCTTATAAGATAAATGCTTAGAGAATGGTAAAGGAAAATTTCAAAATATTGTGATTTATAATTTCATAGGAAATTGTGAACACTAATGAGGAACACAGTTGATCAATAGAATAACATAATGAAGCTGGGTGCTGTTGCCAAATGACTTTAATCCCAACACTTGGAGACAGAGGCAAGCCAGGCAGATCCCTGCATTCTAGGCCAGCCTTGTTTACAAAGCTAGTTTTAAGGCAGACAAGGTTATACAGGAAGTCCATGTGTCTCAGCACTCCCCCCGAAATGAAGAAAATAATAATAATAGCGGAGTGAAAATGGAGTAAAGATTAAACTGATGGAGACTTAGAATTATTTGAGAGAATAATCCAAAGCTTTGGGGGTAAATTGACTATTTACCTTGACTCTAAAACTTCCTTTTTATTAATTCTTTGAGAAAGTCATACAATGTTACTTGGACATATTTCCTCCACTTACCAACTTCTCAATCCTCCTATCTTGTTCCACCCAACTTTGATATCACTTCTTATTTTATTGTTTTTATTCTTTCCATACCAAGTACAATTTGTGTTGCTCAGCTAGTCTTGAGGTTGAAGCCTGCTCTGGTGGTTGGTCAGACTACAAGGATTAGCATCATTACCACAAAACATTTGATTATCCCTCTCCTAGAAGCCATCAAAGGTTAATAACTCCTTAGCTAGTGATTGAAGTTTAGACCCATTCTCCACTCTCATTGTTGGCTTTTGTCTAGTTGGAAGTTTTGCAAGTTGTATATATCACAATCATTGCAAGTTTGTATATGCCTTTGTCATGTTTTGTCTGTAAAACACTCCTTTATATACATATTACCAGTCATCTCTCACTCTTATAACTTTTTGGTTCCTCTTTGGCAAAGATTCCTGAGCATTAGGGTGAGCTATGAATATTTCTTTTAAGGCTAAACACTCTCAGTCTTCTGTTCCCTCAAAAGTTACCAGTATGGCTGTATTAATTACTATCTGCTGTAAGGAAAGCTTCTCTCATCTTCATGTGAGATGCTCTGAAACAGAAGATTAATGACCCTGACTTCCTGAGTTGTGATAAATTATATGCAATAATAAACAAATAAAAAGAAAAAGAAACTATGTACAAGAAAGTAGTATAAACAGGTAAAGCAGGTTTTTAGCATTAAGATATCAAGAAAAATATTAAAGACTATTCTACAAGTAGTCTTCAATATCTGTGCTCTACATTATCAATAACAATTAGTTTTGTTCTTTAAAAGTAGAGAGCTGTCTCGGACTCTTCTAATATGAATGATACATTGTGTGTAAAATGCTTGAGATTGTATCCTGACAGAAAGATAAAAAGAAAACACATATTATCATTTCTCTTGATTTGTTTAAGATCCGTGATATGCTGTTTTATCCAAATAATGATATCATTCATATTAACTTTTCAATGAACAACTGATTAGTGTTTTTTTAATATTTGTGATATATATATACATATATATACATACATATATATATATATATATATATATATATATATATATATATATATACATATATATATGGAGAGAAAAAATAACTACAAGTTCCTGTTCCCAACTAAACACTCGTTAATGTAACCTCTGTGGTCATGGGTGATTGATAATAGAAATGCTCATACCAAAGAAGTGTGAATGAGCATGAAGGACTTTAATGATCTTGTCTGGGAATATGTGGCCAGACCTTGCATCTGAATATCAAACTTGTTCACTGATATAGAACAACTGCATCAGCAAATTGTGAAGGGCAACAAGAATGTAAGATGCTGTAGTTGCTTGTCTGAAGAAGTGCCTTGAAGAATCCCCAAAAAGTGAACATTAACATTGCACATTAATGACAATATTAGTGGACTCATGGGAGAACTGGAAGCTATAGAGACTGGACAATGTGGCAGAGGATAGGGGAGTTTCCTCAAGATTGAAAATAATGGCTTTTGAGGTTTAGTGCAATGAAAAAAAAAACCTAGGGTGTTATGTTTAAACAAAATGGACACAGAGGCTAGGGATCTCCTCCTATATGCTGTGCAAACTAGCATAACAAAATATAGGGTTATATTTACTTTTATGAAGTCATTTCTATAATTTCAGAACTTTCTAAATTTTAAATACTCATTAATTTACACATTATTAAACTTTTGTTTTTTGTTTGGTATCAGCATTGATTTGAATTCTGGTATTCCTGCATCTTGTTGCAGCATTAAATTATTTCATTATAGCTTAATTATTATTTTTGAATTATGAAATTAAAAATAACAGAACTCCTAAATTTTCACATGATATGATGTACTCTGTCCTGTTTTCCATAGTGTCCATAAGTACATGATACTTTTGGGAATTTGTACTTGAAATGCTTTTCATAAATACTATTTAATAAACAAAATAAATATTTTACTAATATATCCTAAAAATTTATAACAAAATATTAATTCTAAAGCAGTAGTCTATAATTATTTTTATTGTTTCCTTCTGTTTATCTGGCAATCCTAAGCTACTAAATGGCTAAATTACACTGTGATCAGGAGCTCATGCCCCTAAATTCACCATTGTATATCCTGTACAGTGCAATCATACATCTTTGGTTGTACTTTTCACTAGTGTGACTTTTAGCACTACACACTTTTACTAAAGTGATTAATATGGTTGAAATGATGATGACATCTAAATGAAGACTTTTTCTAGAATATAATAATTAGAAATACACAGAGAAAAGAAAGATATTTTCAAAAATTAATGTAATTTTTAAAGTATTTTATATGATTCATACCATGATTAATGAAAAATTTTAATCTTTCTCTATCATTTGCTTTCAGCTAACTCCATTGGATCTTAATTTCTTTGGAATATGGAATGTACCAATAACATCACTGAATTTATACTGTTAGGACTTTCCCAGAACAAGAAAATTAAAATTCTATGCTTCCTCCTGTTCTTGTTTTGTTACACAGCTATTTGGGGGGGAAACATGTTTGTAATGATATCTATCATTTTCAGCAAGCTAAATGAACAACCAATGTATTTCTTCCTTAATTACCTTGCTTTGTCAGACCTGTGCTATACGTCCACAGTGACTCCCAAGCTTCTCACTGGCCTTCTCAAAGAAAGGAACATGATTTCTTATACCAGCTGCATGGCTCAGCTTTTTACCATGCATTTCTTTGGGGGGATTGAGATACTTATCCTCACAGTAATGGCCTATGACCGCTATGTAGCCATCTGCAAGCCCCTGCACTACACCATCATCATGAGCAGGTGGAGGTGTCGTGCCATGGTTGCTGCTTGCTGTATTGGTGCTTTCATACATTCTTTCTTCCAGAGTTTCCTTGTTATCAGCCTTCCCCTTTGTGGCCCCAATGAAATGGATCACTATTTCTGTGATGTTTATCCTTTGCTGTCACTTGCCTGCAGCAATACATACAAAGTTGGACTTCTGGTGGTTGCCAATTCAGGCATGATGGGACTGGTGACCTTCATAGTCTTGATATGGTCGTACTCTTTCATATTATACACTATCAGAACTTATCCTGCAGAGAACCGCAGCAAAGCTCTTTCTACATGCAGTTCTCATGTCACAGTTGTTACTTTGTTTTTTGTGCCAGTACTTTTCATATATATTAGATCATCTGTCTCTTATCCAGAAGATAAAATTTTTGCTCTTTTCTACACAATCATAGCTCCCATGTTCAACCCTCTGATCTACACTCTGAGAAACATGGAGATGAAGAATGTCCTGAGGCAAGTTTGGTGTCATAAACTACTTTTCTTGGAAAAATAATTATAATATTTTCTGCTAAATCAGAGTATGAGAAATCTAAATCATGATGTTTGTCTTTCTAAATCTTAAAATATTTGGATGTATGAGATTCAATGCTTAATCAATAATAGTAAATACTGGTACCTTTCCTGTGTGAATTGTAAGTAACATATCTTTCAAGATAAGAATTAAGGATTACTATCAAATTTTGTCACTCTGTTATTAATATATTTAAAGTACCAGATTTAGCACTACATGTTATAGTACTAACTGCTGTATCATATTTTCTGAGGCTTCCTGTATACATATCATATTATATATGTATGTATATACATGTATTTAGTAGTAATAGACATTATGAGAAGAACAGTATGCCAGGACTTTCTATTACTTGTGCTTCCAAATTATCAAATTAAAATCTACCATGTGTATGCAGTCAGAATACAAAGAAAGAAGCAGCGAACTGTAGGAGGTCAGATATTTGTTTGGCGGATTTTCTTCAAACTGCAGGGAACCATGGAGTTGGCTTGACCTAACTTCCTTGAAAGGCATATGCCATATTTTTTTCAGGTTAGTGTCCACTCCTCCTGGAGCACAATGTGACTTTCAGGATGTGAGAGATCAATGCATTCCTTCAATGCAGTGAAGCATTCAGGCCACTTTGTTGCCGAGCACCGCGCCCCCGTGTCTGCACTCTGTGCGCTGGAACCCATTTCGCGAGCTTCGGGCAAGGGGGCTGGAGGTTAGAATACACAGACACACACAGACAGAGATACAGCGATAAGGGTCATCCTTGAATTCCTCAAGAATGCCCCCTTTATTGTGTTCAGGGGCAGATTATATAGAGATAGCCATGCCCCAGCCAAACCCACCAGAAACCACTCTCCTGCCATCAGGAACTCCTGAAAGTCTCGTGCTCTGAGCAGCTGTAGGCACTCAGTTCAGGAGATTACAAGAAATTCAGGATCTGGGGTCTCACTGCTCCCAACACTGTGTTTCTTTGTATGATCTTTATTTATTTATCTTTATTTATTTTATTTTATTTATTGATTGATTGATTTTATTGAGTTATACATTTTTTCTCAGCTTCCCTTCCTTCCTCTCCCCTCCCCTGCAATCCTCTCCCATGGTCCCCATGCTTCCAATATACTCAGGAGATTTTGTCTTTTTCTACTTTCCATGTAGATTAAATCCATGAGTGCTGAGGATCCAAATTCAGGTCTTCATGGTTTCACAGCAAATACTTTACCCACAGAGGCGTCTTGCCACCTCAAGCCTATTGTAACTGTTAGTTCTTTCTGAGAGCCTCATGTCTCATTGCTTTGGATATCTCTATTCCAGATGTTAAGTATGCAGTTCCAGAGGATTCATAGTCCCCTGCAAAGCCCCTTTTGGATCTGTGAACCTGGATAAGAGCACCTCTTCAAGAGCAAGTTAACTAATCCTACGGCTTAGTTGAGATGGATTAAATAGCTGTCAGAATTCAGGTAGATGAGGTAACCTTGGATAGATAAAGAAATTGCTTCCAACAGTGCCCAAAGATTTCATGAAGAACACAGAAGAATCTCTTCCCTAATTCATAACATTTTGTTAGATTTGCTTCCATTCTCATTGAATTGCCAGGATCACGCAAAGTCTTCATAATATTCATGTCCCGAAGGGAGTTTGGGATCTCATTCTCATTTGTTTTTCTGACCACTCTGTGAAATAATATTTAAACCAAAGGTAGAATTTCACAACAATCCCTTTATATCCATTTAAGCAAATATGGTTTCAAATCTTTATCAGTTCATTCTGAAAGAGTTCTTTTGAGCATCTACTTTTGGTCTTGTCCTAGACTTAAGTGAATAAGTAAGATAAAAGGGATGGTCCTATAGATAATTGCATTTCTACTGAGGAGCTAAGGCTTGGTTTGTATTGGGGACTGGAAAGAATGCATTGTTTGCAACAGGAAATAAAGAAGAGATAGTTGTAGAAATCCTTAAAGTATCAAATTTATTGATTTTTTTCTCCCTTGTTGTTTAACCCAGGCTGATCTTGGACTTGCTGCTCTACTTTAATCTCCTCAGTGCTGGGACTATATCACATGTTTTACATCAAGGTCTATGTGAATAGGAATGTACACTTTTAAGAAAGTAGAAAAATTGGCAATGAATTCAAAGATATGGATTTGAGTGGATACCAAGACTAGGTGAATTTGGAGAATGTTGTTTAAGTGAAAGCCTGCCTCAATACCTATATAATTGAAGGCAAATGAGGAAAACACCAAATGTAAACTCTGGGTCTCCATATGTTCCTCTGCACCCAAACATATACAAACAAATAGATTATAAATTAATAACTGAGTTTGAATCTAGCAGGTACCCAAAATTGAGACCAAACCCCAGCAATTTCAGATGTTGGTGAACTTGCTAGCTAGCTTTCCCTCATCCTCACTACACAGATGAACTCTCCAGCACTGCCTCAGCTAGCAAACCCAATGCAGCCTGAAGCAAGGAGCTGGGCCATTTCCCCTGCTCTAGGGACCTCATTCACACTCACATTACCAGGGTCAGCGCTCCTATTTTGCTGAGGCAAGCTAGGTTCAGGGCCCTCTATCTCTTGATTGCCTTAGCAGGTATACGAGAAGGGGTTGGGTCAGATCTCCTGCTCTGTTGTATGTGTGCGTTTCTTGTTTTTTTCTTCTAATTTTTCGCATACAGGGGGGAATCCCAGATCAGAGAACAGTAAACAGCAACCACAGGCAATTTTAAATACTTAAAACTATAATAAAGATTGGCTTGGCAACTCATTCCAAATGCATTAGCAGCACCAGAATAGTAATCAACCATTTTTTTGGTGGTGGGGGGGTGGTTTAAGTCCCAATTTACAAAATAAAGCCAATACCTAAAGCATTTATTAGGCTAAGAACCAACAGCTCTACTAGTTGAATATAGGGAAGAGCCTACTACTACTAATTTGCTAAATGACCATAGTGTTCGGCTGACTCCTAATGATTTATTATTATTCTCATAGATCAATATAGCATTCTGCTCTCATTTGAGAGAGCCTCTATTTGCATTAGATGATGATTAACATGGAGACTCACAGCTGGCCAAGGTGCAGAGAAGAGAGAGCATGAGGTTCAAGCTCAAATGGAACTTTTATACTATTGTGGTGGTTAGAATGAGAACAGTTCCTGTAGGTTCATTTGTTTGAATAATTGGTGACCAGTTGGTGGTACTGTCTGAGGAAGTTTCACCAGTGTGACACTGTTAGAGGAAGTGTGTCCTTAATACCAGACTTTGAGGTTTCAAAAACTTGATACCATTCTCTATATTACATGTATTTCTGTTTATTTTGTAATCTTTTTCATCTTTATGCATTTTTCTAAGTCCTTTGAATTCTTCTGCATTCGGAATAAAGTAGTTATTGGGCTTTTAGACATTTTTTTTTCATCCAGAGTTTACATGTCTTTCTTTCTGTTTCTTTTATTTGCTCAAGGGTGGTATTCAGTTATCACTAAATTTTTCTTTGATTTTTACAGTATTAAGTAATAAATGAAACAATTTCAACTACCATTAGAGAATCTTCCCTTAGATTTAAATGACTCCATTAGAATAAAAATGATTATTACATAAACACATGGCAGGTCAAATCTCAAAGAATAAGCATTGAGTGTTCATCCCTAAATAAAACATCTGTAGCGCAGCAGTGCCTGAAACTGCAGAATAGGGTTGACGGAAATTGTATAAAAATCAGAAGATGGAGAGGACTGCTGTAAAAGATAATTTTTGACTTAGGAAAAATGTATTGGTTTTAGAAATGTGAAAAGCTAAAATAATACTTGTTTTTTTTAATTAGGTCATAATGTGAAACTTTTGAGAAATATTTTGTGACCCATAGTAGATCTTTTAGACTATTCTCTTATGTAGGTTTAAATAAGAGTTGTTTTTAATATTTTTGAAATCTGATTAATTACTAGTTTACTGAACAGTCATACCGTATAAAAATTTTATTTGTTCTCTGTGTTCACTTCATTATAACTGGTGAACACATTGCAAAGGATGATCTCCTGTCAAGCATAGTTTGTTATAGAACCAAACAAGAAATGCAATACAGACAATGTGAACATCAACAACAGCAGCAAATCAGAATACCAGGATTACCGTTAGGAGGTCTGTTTTAATATGGAGAACAGTAAATATTTTCTTACAGACAGCCCCATACGTATCACTAGCATGCAATATACATATATACTAGTGAAATACATATCACTACATAACATCAAAAGGTTATTTGCCATTTGATGCTTTAAGTTAGAAGTACCTTCCAGAAACTGTGATGGTAGAAAGCAGTTATGATTTCAGTCTATTTCCTTCATTCCCTGTGATACGGTGACACAGTCTCTTGATGGCATTCTTCATCTCCTTGTTTCTGAGTGTGTAAATCAGGGGGTTGAGCATGGGGGCAATGATGGTGTAAAAGAGAGCAAATATTTTGTCTTCTGGTAATGTCGCTGCTGGTCGAATGTAAATGAAGAGTAGAGGAGCAAAGAAAAGGACGACTACAGTAACGTGGGAACTGCAAGTGGAAAGGGCTTTGCGACGATTCTCTGCAGAGTAAGACCGGACAGTATATATGATCACAGCGTATGATATCAACAAGACCACAAAAGTCACTAAGCCCATCAGGCCAGAGTTAGCAATTACCAAGAAACCAATATTTCTGGTGTCAGTACAGGCCAGTTTGAGCAGAGGGTACACGTCACAGAAGTAGTGATCTATTTCATTTGGGCCACAGTAAGGTAAGAATACTGCCAAGAGAAACTGACCAAAGGAATGCAGAAATCCCCCAGCACAGGAAGCAGCAATCATGGCATCGCACTTTTGCCTGCTCATGATGACGGAGTAGTGCAGGGGTTTGCAGATGGCCACATAACGGTCGTAGGCCATTCCCGTGAGGATAAAGACCTCAATGCCCCCAAAGAAGTGCATGGTGAAGAGCTGTGTCATGCAGCCATTGTAGGAAATTGACTTTCTTGTGGCTACTAAGTTGATGATCAGCTTGGGGGTCACAGTGGAGGTGTAACACAGATCTGAGAATGAAAGGTAACTCAGAAAGAAATACATGGGTTGATTGATAAGGTGACCACATGTGATAGAAATCATGATAAGTAGGTTCCCGAATAAAATTGCAATGTAACAAAGTAAAAACAACACAAAACAGATAGCTTGTATTTCTTTTGTCTGAGAAAGTCCTAGAAGAACAAATTCTGTGATATTGGTCCTATAGTCCATAATCCGCAAATGTCTGTATCAATCTGAAATAAATTTAAACATGTGTGAAATACACTTAGCACAATGCTGCATATTGTCTCCTTTCAGGGAGCAGATTAGATTGAAAATGTTCAGAGTTTGAAGAATGTTAAAATGTCATCTTTATTTAAGAAAGATTTCCAACAGTGGTTTTTTTGTGTAATAAAACAGAAATAGCTGCTAAATAGTTTTACATATTTGAGATGAATATTAATGTTGTAGAATAAAATATATTTGTATAGGGATTATATAGTGATGCATTGTCAAACAAAAATGGATAGGATACGACCAAAGAACTATAGAATAGCTACTTCTGTAGAATCATCCCAGTCCAGTTTACTTTTTTCTTTTAATTTTTGGGAAGAGATACAGAAACAAATGATTAAATGTGAACACACTTATATGTAAATTTATGAAGTGCAATACTTGGCTATTGTCACAACTAAGATATGTTGAATCACGCATTCTCTATGCAAATATATGTGAATAATGGGCTTGTGTATTTGGAATAACTGCATAGTTATGTAGAGTTTCTTTTTTCACCTAACTGAAAAATCTGTTTCTAGTCTCAATAATTTCAACTGCCATATTTAGGAATGTGTATTTTTATACATAAAGGATTATTTTCGACTCACAGAATAAGTATCAATGCAAGAAAAAAGCGTTCTATATTTAATAGAGTCAACTATGTAATTACACCCTACATGTTGAGGAAATAGTAACTTTTGTTTGTATTTTAGTATCTACCCATGTCTTAATAACACAATTCAGTTACATTTTAATTAACAATACGAGTCGCTCAACTTTTCTAATTGACCCTTTGCTGTAGTCAATTTTTGTGTTGTTGTACTAAAACACTGCCAAAAGCCAATTTGAGAAGGAAAGGGTTTATTTGTATTACAAACAACGTCCTTTGATGAGTGCCAACCAAGGCCATAAACTGGAGGTAGTAAGTAAAACAGAGAACATAGCAGAAATCTGCTCAGCTGCCAGTTTCCAGGCTCACACACAGCCAGCCTTGTTATCCAGACCCAATTTCCTAGGGATAAAATTGTCCCCTTACACTGGGACCTATAGATAAATGAGCAAACAGGAAAATGCCATATGGACATCTCACAGGTAAATTATATGTAGGTGATTATTCAACTCTTCCCAGGTGTGTCAATTTGATAATGATTAGTCATCACACCAACCTAGAAGTGAGAACTCTTAGTTTCCAGCAATGTCAGTTTCAAGATCTCAAACTGCATATTTCAGGTTCTCCCAATTATTTTATATACACTTCCTACATTTTATTGTCCCAAAGTAAAGTAATCCAGACATCATGAGTATTTCTGTGTTAACTTTTCCCGGCATTACTTTCTTTTGATGATGCTAAAGATAGAATCCAAGTTTCACGTACACTGTGTAACTATTCTACCCACACTTTAGGATGCATAAACACCTTTGACTTGTAGACTTTTAAATATCACTAATGTAAGAAAATAATCTAGAAGCAAACTTTTGATCAGTCTGCTAGATCATACAAGAAATTCACTAATATTTTATGAAAAGGAGAACATTATAAGTATTTTATATTAGTTGCACATAATAACACTGCCAGTAAGTTTGAGATTTATTGCCCTTTCATTTAGGTTGTCATTTAATTTGTGTAAAGAGTAAGCACGTGTGCATCTCTGAAGAGTGTTACAGAGTTGATGATAAGTGCCAATACATCCTTCCTGGAATCCATTACCCTGGACAGTGAGGAAAAACTTTTCTTCACTGTCTCATAAAATTTTAATTTTAATTAACAGATGCACTTCAGGCTTCCACATTATTACCAATGATTTAAGAACAGGTAATGCTCTATTTTGACCTCTTTTAAAACTCATATTCTTCTGACTACATGGAAGGAATGAATTATTTACTCTCTTCTCAACGTTATATATGAGCTAGATAAAGACACTTTTGGGATTTTCCTCATTTTTATAGGATAATACTCTGCCTGTTCTTAACCACTGCAGCTCTTTGAGATTCTTCAAAACATCATACTAAATCAGTTTTTAAAAATATCTAAAGCATTTTTAATCATGACAATAACAAAAAATCTGAAGAAATTAATTCTTTTCAAATGAAGATTATAAGATCATTGTTTTGCACATTTTGGATTCACAGAGTTAATTTTAAAGGAATATTTGTATACTTGAATACAAATGAATTTAGAGACATGCTAAAGAGGCTAGCATTTAGTTTACTTTGCATTTTATATAAAAGTCAAATAATAAGACAAATCAAAAAATTAATCAATGCTCTAGAAATTATTCAAATTTATTATTATTATTATTAATCATCCTTTAGAGTAACATGTGTGAATGTGTATACATATGTGTGCTGTTCGTAATTCAGCAAGTCACAAAGAAGACATAAAAGAAGGAAGATTATTTGAGGTTTTCTGAAGGAGTGGTAGGGAGTAAGAAAAAATAACAGGGGGATAAATATAATAACAATACTATACATGTATCTATTGATGTATTTAATCTATATTCCATCATTGAGCCATTTTATCACTACTCAGGAAATAATACTGAAGTTCATCTCTCTCATCTGCCTGTATTATTACTAGCATATTGACTCCAACTCTTTGCACACTGCTCTCCTGCCGCAGAAGGAGAAATCATCAGATCAGAGTTAGTTTAAATTCCACAGCCTTTACTGCTTTTGCTTGAAACTGTACTGAGATGAAGTTGGACATTATGCCATTTCATGTCTCAATTTTTTTCAATTTTATCATAATTCCAATAGTTTCCAAAATGTTTCATAATTGATTTATCACAATAGTATGTATACTCAAAACCACTGTGCCCTCTGGTGCTAAAACTAACTGCTTTATATGGATTGTTTATTTGTTGAATATTAAATTCCATAGCTTGGTTCTGTATGGAAATTCTATCTTTATGAGTATTAGAGACATCATGTTAGTTTTCTTTTACAACAACATAATTGAAAGCAGAACAGAATAAAACAAAACTAGACTAAATGAATCAATTTTGTTTTGAATCTTGATTATCTGACTTTGGGATTAATTATACAAAGTTCCTGAATTTGTCTGTCATGAAAGAAAAATAAAACTCAAATTCTGCTAATTTGCATAAAATTAATCTTTCAATCACTGCTTACTCTGTGGTAGGTATTATGCAAGGTTGTCAAATCCCGAAATCACAAAGTATAGTCTAAGATTGCTATTTAGGAAGATAAATACCTGCTTTGTTTGTTAGCAAGATTTTCCAATGGATAAGAAATTGTGCATTATTTCATAAATTAGCTACAATACTAAAATGTAATCAGTTACTCACTCGTTACCTCACTTGGCTCCAATGAATACTTAAAATGTAATATACATACTTACAATGTAATATACATATGACTCTGGTTAAATTAAACTGATATAAAACAAAATGAAAAGCTTTCAATCATGGAAAAGGATTGATAGAGGAAGAGGATTAGATAGAGAAAGGTCAAAAAGGATGGGAAGAGAAAGTAATCATAATATGTATGAAATTGTCAAAGAACCAACATAATAAAATTATACATATGAAATTGTCAAAGAACAAACATAATGAATTTTTTTTATTCAACTATCTGCAAATTGTCCCTAAAATTTTAAACAAAAAGTAGAAAAATCATAAATAATCATTTCATTTATATTTGAAAAATATATTATAAAAGCATGATTCATATTATTCCATGCAGAATTTTTATTGATAGCTGATATAGGAAATTAATTTAATTTTCATCCACTTGATTTAAATTTTATGCAGCATGATCCACAGCTACTATTAATTTGCAATCTCCCATTAAATGTAATGGATATGTGTTAGTAAGTTTTAACTTACAAGTAATTTTGTATAACCTGAAGATAAAACTTACTTGTTTTGAAGGAAAAGGCTTGTGGTTTGTTTCCAAATCAAACTTGACTCTTTCTAGCTTTAGTTAATATAACTGAAGAGGTAAGGAAGCTGATGTCATGCGTATTGGCAAATATTCACAGCTCTCTTCCAATATCACATTTACTTTATTCCCTGGGGGAAGTGAAAACATAGGTATTTCATGGTTTCTGTTCACTTACAAACTAGTTTTCTGGGCAGATACAGTGCTGTCAGAAATGCAGTACAGCATCCCTGTGTCTAGAGTAGCTCATTGAGATCAGCTGACCAAGGTTAAGCAGAACTTTGTTTTAAAACTTTGTTCAGAAGTCTATTTTTTTTTATTGAAAAAAAAAATTTCCGCCTCCTCCCAGCCTCCCATTTCCCTCCCCCTCCTCCCACTCCTCTTCCCCTCCCCCCACTCCTCTCCCCCTCCCTCTCCAGTCTGAAGAGCAGTCAGGGTTCCCTGCCCTGTGGAAAGTCCAAAGTCCTCCCCCCTCCATCCTGGTCTAGGAAGGTGAACATCCAAACTGGTTAGGCTCCCACAAAGCCAGAACATGAAGTAGGATCAAAACCCAGTGCCATTGTCCTTGGCTTCTCAGCAGCCCTCATTGTCCGCCATATTCAGAGAGTCCGGTTTTATCCCATGCTTTTTCAGTCACAGTCCAGCTGGCCTTGGTGAGCTCCCAATAGATCAGCCCCACTGTCTCCGTGGGTGGGTGCACCCTTTGTGGAGTCTAAAAAGGGCAAGCATCAATGAATCCACCATTTGTGAATAGCAGAAAGCCACAATAAAATCACCTGTCATTGTGCTGAGGAGGTAGTCATGGGAAGCTGTTTGTAAAAAAAAAAAAAAGTAGATATTGAACAACAACAACAATAAAAATAATGATAGAATTGGAAAGTCGATGTGGCAAATTCATGAGAAATGTAAGTGATAACTCTAGCTACAGTTTTTGAATTTTCCCACAAATTCTATAAAGTATATGCTTTATAGAATATAATGCTTTATATCTAAGGGAAACTTTTAAAAATTAACACCACTGCTTGCTTGCCTTCATCCCCCACTCCATTTCTCTCTCTCTGTCTCTCTCTCTGTGCATGTGTAGTGTGTGTGTGTTCATGTGAGTGTATGCACATTTTGGAGATTACGTGTATATATGAATGAGTACAGAGATTGAAGGTTGACTTCCTCTGTCTTCATCAATAGTTCTCCACCTTGTTTGGAAGGAATTCTCTCAATAAAGCTGGAACTCTTTTATTTAGCTTGGATAAAAACTCAATAAATATCAGAGATCCATAGAGAAACTCTTCAGTTTTGTGACGGCCCATTATTAATTATTGATCTTAGTGCCTATGCTAACATTGTTCTCTGTGCAAAAAGTCTTCTTTTATGCCAATGAGTTTAAGGATATTTCCCACTTTATCATATATCAGTTTTACTGTATGCATTTTTCTCTTGAGGTCTTTAATCTATTTGAACTTGAGTTTTGTACAGGGCAATGATCATGGATATATTTATATTTTTCTACAGGCAGACATTCAGGTTTGATTTGCACCATTTTTGAAGATGCTGTCTTTTTGCCAATATGTACATCTTTATATATAAAAAAAATCATGTGTCTGTAGGTGTGTAGATTTATGTCAGGGCCTACAGTTTGATTCCATCATTTCTTCTTTTTTGCTAATACCTTGCTGTTCTTATTGCTATAAATTTGTAATACAATTTGAAATCAAGACCACTGAAAATTCCAGCAGTTCTTTGATTGCTCAGGATTGCTTTAGGTAACCCTTTTCTGGTGTAGTTTTTCCATACAAAGCTGAAAATTGTCCTTTCAAGATCTGTGAAGAATTTTGTTGGAAATTTGATGCATATTTTATTGAATCTTCAGAATGATTTTAGTAAGATGTCCACTTTTACTACATTAATCCTACTGATCAATGAACATAGGAGAGCTTTCCATTTTTCTTATAAGTCTTCATTTTTTTCTTCAGAGACTTTATCATACAAGTTCTTCACTTGCATCATTATTTAGCCCAAATATTTTATATTATTTGAGGCTATTGTGAAAAGTTTTCTTTCCCTGGCTCTTTCTCAGTCCATTTGTCATTTGTTTATACAAGGGCTATTGATATTAGTTAGTCAATTTTGTATCCAGCTACTTTTTTGACAGTGTTTTTCAGCTGTGAAAAGTTTCCTGGTGGAAATGTTAGGATCTCTTATGTATACTAATTTATCATCTTCTAGTAAAGATACTTTGATTTGTTCTTTTCCAATTTTTATCCTCTTTATCTTTTTTATGTTATTTCTCCATCCATATTGAATTTGTATGGGGAGAGGACAAGCTTATATTTTTTCTGAATTTAGTGGAATTGTTTTGTGTTTCCATTAGAGGTGATGTCAGTTATTGTCTTTCAAAAAATTCCAAAGGTCACCATCCTTGGAACAGGATGGCAGCCTATAAATTGGAAAAAAAAAATTTACCAACTAAATCTCTGATAGAATACTCATATCCAAAATATATTGAAAAAATATACTACATGTCAATAAATCAAATAACCCATTTAAAAATAAGGTACAGATGTAAATAGATAATTTTCTATTTCTTGCAGTTTGGGTCATGTATATATACATAGATGTATATGTATGTGCATGCATATATATTTTGTGTATGGGTATATTTTTGGACACTTCTTGTGACAATGCCCGAGCTATACATCACATTATAACAAGTGAAAACACATGTTAATGTCCAGAGAGATGTCTCAGTAGTTAAGAAAATCTCTTTTTGCCAAGGACCTGACTTCAGCCCTCAACACCCACCTAGTACCCTACATCTGTTCATAAGTCCAGTAGTGGGAAGCCACTACTCCTTTCTGGTCTTCATGGTGCCAGACACACATAAAGTGCACATACATATATACAGACAAAACACTCATATATAAAAATAAGCAATCAAAAATATATAAATGCAGAAAAACAAACAAATAAATACCCAGGTAAAAGGAATAGGCTACCTCCCTTTTGAGTTGTTAACCAAGAGGTCCCATAAACTCTCAAACATTATAAATTCTTGTCATTTTTCTTAGTCACCCTCTAAAAATTGAATGTAAGACTGTTATTGAAGACACAATACACAAATCATAAAAAATAGAGACATCAAGCAAGTACTTTTGTAAAGGATTCACCATTATAGGTTGTTTTTAACATGCCTAGAATGTGATAATACCTACTAGAAATGAAAGCAATCATCAATGTTATCCAGCTACATGCCCTGAGAGCTGCAGTTCATGACCTGCTGACACATGCCAGTTATTACAATGGCAGCATGAATTTTATGGAATGAAAAAACTGTTCTGATGTGATTTCAGGACCATTTTACAAGATGGAACTACTATGTGACACCATTATTGCATGTCCAAAAACCTGTGGCTAGAGAGTTAATAGGTAGTTTTGGTTAGTTGTATGATGCCTGTAAAGAGATACCATGCATGACCTAGAAAACACATAAATGAAAGAATTTCTTAGGACATGCAGTTTTAGGTGGTTAGTTAGAGCTCATGACCATTATTGCAGGGAGAATGGCAGCAGACATATTGGCATGGCATTAGGGAAGTCGCTGAGATCGTACATCCTAATCAATAAGCACAAGAACTGAGAATGGCATGGACTTTTGAAATTTTGATGCCCATGCAATGATACACTTCCCCATCAATTGGAAACAAGTGATACACTTCCCCCATAATAGGCCCACCGATTGGGAACCAAGCATTAAAATATTTGAGTCCATAGGGGCCATTATCATTGAAACCATCACATAGAACCAAGAGGAGAGGCTGCTATGATAGTTCTGTTAAATGGATATAATATAAAAATGACTCCTATTGATTTATCATTATACCCTTAGAATAGTACATTGCTTAATCCTCTTCAAGGAGCTTCTTTTTGGTATTTAACACAGAGACTCACAGTTGGTCAAGGAGCAGATATGACGTAGTACAAAAGAGCAGAAGCTCGTTAGAAAAATAAAAATCCTAGGAAGGTGTAGAAATATAGATAGACACGAACCATCAGGAAGTAGGCATATAGTCTCTCCCATTGCTGAGGTGTTATTGGGGACTGATAGATAGTATAAGAGAGAGAATTGTCTTTAGTTTCTTGACTAGTATTGCATCAATCTAAGGCAGGCAAAACATGCAAGAATATTTGGGCAACACAAATTGGGCTTAATTCACACAACTCTGTGGGTGGGAAGATACAGAGATGAGAGACAGAAACACAAAAACAGAGAGAAGATAGACTGAGAAAGAGAAACACCCCGAGACAGAGTCAGACACAGGTGGTCAGACAGAGAGAGAAAGAGACATAAATTGGATGAATATGTAGATAGAGAAGTAGAGTGGATTTGTTTGGAGGTAGGGATTCGTTTGAATGAGAAATGTCCCAGAAAGGCTCAAGCATTTGGTCATCTGATCTTCAAATGGCCATGCTCCTTAGCGAGGATATGGGAAGGTTCAGTTTTACTGGAGGAAGTACATCAACATGAATGGGCTTTGTGGTGTTAAAACCTCCGTCTACTCCTGGTTATTTCTAACCAAGTAATTGTTGTTAATGATATGGCCTGCCTGCTTCATTGTCCTGTCAACGCACCTGCCTCTTCTGGCTTTGTCTCTACCCTACCATAATGGATTCTTTTTCTTCCTTTCATTTTTGTTTAGCAGTTTATGTTGAAGGTTGTTTTAAAAACAAAATAAAAGACAATCTAAGAGAAAATATACAGATGACAGTCATTAAATAAGTTGGTGATTAAATAAGATGAGGGGGTATGTTCCCTTCAGCAACTATAGAAATGAGTTCTCTGGTAATGAACATTCTTAGACTTCTAGATGGAGGAGAGAAAACATGACAATTAAAGTTTCTTTGCAATTAAGCAAATTTACAGTTGTTGTGAGATATTGGTACATTGTGATTGGTGAATGAAAAACAGAATGATCAATATCTAGAAGAATACAGACAGGACTTCAGGGCAGAGGAAAAAAACTCTGGAAAGAAGAAACATAGAGTTGCCAGGCAGACCTGGAAGAAGCAGGGTGGTCATTGATGAGATTAGGTAATAAGCCTCATGAAAAAACATAGATAAAAATATGGGTTAATTTAAGTCATAAAAGTTAGGTGGAAAAAAAGGCCTAGACTGAGGTTGAACTTTCATAATAAGTCTCCATGTCATTATTTGTGAGCTAGTATTCCAAAGAAAAATACCACTACATTCAATTGTAAACAAATGTTTCTTTTTTTTTTCGAGAAATTGGTTTTGTCTTCAGGACTGTGCCTTACTTTTTAACAGATAAGATGCTAGAAACTCATTGGGATTTGGTTGTCTTTCCTTAGCAAGCACAGCAAATCCCTTCAATCAAATAGGCATGACAGTATGATCCAGGCAGGCATAGGTGGACAATGGGTTTAGTTCCACATTCTGTTTTGATGACTTTCTGCATGAGTCTTCTTATTCCCAACTACCCTCTCAACCTTGTCTGTGAGGCCATATTCAGACTGAGAGTTCCCCTGCAAGCTGCATCTGCACAATCATGTTTACTGTTGCTCTATTCATAAAAGCCAGAAACTGGAAACAAGTTAAATGTCAGTCAATAAATAAATTGATAAAGAAAATGGAGTATATTTACACAATGCAGTATTACTCAGCAAATAAAATATATTAGTAAAATAATTAACAGGCAAATGGATGAAACTAGAAAAAATAATAATTCCTAGTGAGGTAACATAGACCCAAAAAGATAAATATATTAAGTGTTTCCTTATATGGATCTAGATATCATGTAAATGATAACCAAGCTACAACTGTAGATCCAGGGGGAGGACTGAATTAGAAGGGGCAGGTGGAGAGAAGAATTGAAAGGGTTGTAGAGAAAGGGAATTTGGGGATTGTCTGATAGAATTGAAGAGTATTTGAAGGGGCGTATGAAAGCTAGTGCAGTTGAGACTTCATAAGAATTTTATTGCCGCTCACTGGGCGCCCCTGTCTAAGCTCTATGTGCTAGAATTCAGTTCGTGAGCTTCGGGCAGGGGGCTGGAGGTTGAAACACAGACTCACAAAGAGACAGAGAGACAGAGACATGGACCTCTAGTCACTGTTAAGAAGTGCTTTATTCAATAGCACCATGGAGGCTTATATACCCAACAGTCAAGTGGGCCAACAGGTGAAAACCTTATCCTCTGATCCTCAAGGCAATGCACAGCTTTTAGTAACTCTAATCAGAAGGCTCTAGCAGGGAAGAGCAGCTGAAGGCCAGGACTCCGCCTAAAGAATCTCCAAACAATGGAGAAGATAGAGTTCCTATTTGCCAACATGGGTTCTTCCTTCCTTCCTTCCTTCCTTCCTTCCTTCCTTCCTTCCTTCCTTCCTTCCTTCCTTCCTTCCTTCCTTCCTTCCTTCCTTCCTTTATTCCTTCCTTCCTTCCTTCCTTCCTTTATTCCTTCTTTCCCTCCCTCCCTCCCTCCCTCCCTCCCTCCCTCCCTCTCTCTCTCTCTCTCTCTTTCTTTTTTCATATCTTTACTTCTGTCTGTCTGCCTTTCAATCCTCATTAAGTAGGTTTTGTCTATAGTAGATATCATCATGCATTAGTAAGTGCTGCCTCTACTTAAAGATTTTATACTAGGTTTTTCTACAGAGTGTCTGATTTATTGGCACAGATATTCAATGCCATATAATATATATGTATTACTAATTAGCAAAACTAAATTCATTGTAACTTAGAGGATTTACCACAAATGTGTATGTCAGTCTTTTCCTTTTTAAATTATTATTTCATGCTTTACACACCTCCCAATTAACTTTATCCCCTCCCTCTCTCTCTCTCTGTGTGTGTCTGTCTGTCTCTCATTCTCTTTCTCCTCTCTTCCCTCTCTTCTCTCTGTCCTCCAAAATAAAACGAGGAACAAACAAACACCACAAAACTAATTTTGTGTTGAAGAAGTGCTCACATGTGTAGTACATGGATGTGTTTAACATTAACATTAAATCCAGTAAATATTATAACTTCAAATTAAGACTTTAGTCATATATTAATTGTTATTTTGTAGTTAACTATAATTTTTATTTTTAATTAGTGATAATTTAAATGATAAACAGCCAAAGAATTATTTCTAGTCAAAATTTAAAATATAGGGAAAAAAGTACATGAACATTTTAATTCAGCCATGTCTTTTATTATTTCTGAAGATTTGCTTATTGTCCATTTATTGATAAAGCATTGGAATCATTAATAAAATTCTAATAAAAATATAAATATTGCTTTTTCAATATTTCTGTCCTTAAGATTGTTTTTTCCTGCTTATTAGAATTATGGTGTCATTCTGCCACCTAGTGGAGTTTGCTTGCAAACAAAACCAAAATTTCGTAGCCGTTGTTTCTGAAGAGGTTTGTAATATGATTAGAGCATCTGGAAAAAAAAAATTAGTTTGTTCATGTTTCCTTTTGATAAAGCAAAAAACAAACAAACAAAAACAACAAAAAACAACCTTCAAAAGAATCCCTAACAGCACTCATGGTCAACATATTAGAGACCAGGCCCGGGTGGTGAACTGTGGAGTCAGAAAATCCTACCTTCTCATGTTCTAGTTGTCAAGTATTTATGTTTTTAATAAATAAAGGAAATACAATATTACTTAATACCACTGACCATCCCAGCCGGGTATGGGGGGTCTTGTGGGATGTGGTTTCTCAAAGACCAGATAGGTAAGGATTCAGCAATGACAAACAGAAACAAACACAGAGGCAGTTTGAATCTGAGTGTATTTTGCAGCTCTCATACAAGGTGTTTTATACAAGTAGAACAGGTATTACAGTTCTTAAAAGATGTGGTCAGTAAAGCAGTTACAAAGAAGAAATTTATCATAGTCACCTGGCACAAGAAGGCACAAAATCAATCAAGTATTACATTTGCTGGACAGTGGGTTCAAAGAATCAATTACAAATGGAACAGATAACATCTTTAGTTACTAAACAAAACAATTAGATATATCACTTATAGTTAATGGATGACTCCTAGGTTCAGATCAAGTTAATAAATTTTCATATGTAGCCCTTAACTAACATCTAACTTTTATCTTTTTAAAAATCTTCAAAGTTCAATTTAAAACTATACTTAAACAATGCTTACTATACCATCATGCCAAAGCCAGCCTCATCTACACATGCATAGCCATACAAATTCATATATTATCAGGAAGATAGTCTATCAAAGTATTATTTTATAATTATGTAAATGATTATGAAGCAAAGCGCTGACTCCTCTTAGGAAAGAGGTCATGGCCAGTGACCATGCTTCAAGCTTCTTCTTGGCCCAGGCTATCAGGACCATCTCGTAAGTACAGAAAGGAAATAGAAGCAAACAGAATGCCATGAGAACTAAGGCTCAATATTTTCTCTCTGGCTAGAGAGTTCCACAGCTGGTTCCAGGAGACCTCCTCCCTCTGGAGTCTAACACCTCAGTCTGTGGAACTTGTCACACAGATTCTACTGGGGTTGGTGTGACAACTTAATGGGTTTTGATCTTTTTTTTTTTTCAACTGGTGTTTTTCAACTGGGATGATTTTACCTCCTTGGCACATTTGACTGTGCCTACATAATATTTGGTTGTTGGTAATGAGAGAATGCTCATGGCATCTAGTGGGTAGAGGCCTGCAAGGCTGCTAAAGCCCTACTGCAAACAGGATCACCTCCCATGACAAATTTCCTGGCACCGGCTGCCTGCGATGCCCTGCTGAGACATCCTGCTCTAGAGAGGAGAGTGGGAGGAACAAAACAGCTCCATGATGAAAATGCGGAGGCCCATTGGTCACGCATAAACATAAGAGAAAAAAACAGTTAATAGCTGTTGAAACGTGAGCCCCAGATGTAGGAAAACAAAAAACAAACAAACAAACAAACTCTACGTTCTCTTTGACCTCACCTTATGTTTTCTAACATTGTCCATACATCCCCTAACTCTGTGTTCTAATACTTCAAAAGCAATAGAGTCAATGTAAGAGTTTCAAAACCATGATCTCCAAAAGCCAGCTTCAAAGCTACATTCATTAGGTCTGAGTGTCCAGGTGATGCTTTCACAGGCCCACAGCTACTCAAGCAGCAACACAGATCACCTGTCCTGGAGGCTTCTCCGCCTCTGCCTCAAGGCACAACTCCATGAGCTGCCTCCCCTGCCTCCCATTAACATGGCATCCTTGCTGTATGCTTGGGAGAAATCAGCTGTAGATTCACTATGTAGCCAGCACGTTAACAAGACTGAGAACCACTCTTTGAAACTTTTAACTCTTCATGAGGAGAATTGAAATCTAACATCACATTTCTCTGGGGAAAAAAAAAAAGATTATCTTCTATTATTTTTTCCAAAAATCCTCTTAACACTTCCCCCCCCCCCTTTTTAATAGTCTAGGAGATACAAACTTATTTTTTTATTTTTTAAAATATTTATTTATTATGTATACAATATTCTGTCTGCAGGCCAGAAGAGGGCACCAGACTTCATTACAGATGGTTGTGAGCCACCATGTGGTTGCTGGGATTTGCACTCAGGACCTTTGGAAGAACAGACTATGTTCTTAACGGCTGAGCCATCTCTCCAGCCCCTACAAAATTATTTTTAAAAAGAGAAAAAAGAAAAAGACAAAGCCTGCAAATCATACCCCTGAAACAGTCATTGTGTAGCATATAAAATTGTACACTGTGTGTGAGAATGTGTTTGAATGTGTGAATGTGTGTTGTGCATGTGTGTGCATTTGTACACGTGCACGTGTGTGCATATATGTGTGTGCGACATGTGTGTATGCGGTATCCATTTCCTTTTCTGCCATGAGGCCTTCTCCCTGCCACTCTCTGCAGCCCTTCCTCCTTTTCTCTGAGTACATACTTGTTGCTAATGTATTTAACTTCCTCTTTCCTTCCAAGCACCTAAAGACCTAGACCAACTATCTCCTTTTATTAAAATTAAGTTTTGGTTAATTTATATAAACTATCCTCTCTTGACACACACACATAAAGAATTATTGGGATCTAAATTGTCTTCTTTCAGCTACACCCAAAGTTGTTCTTTAGTGTATTGGCCCCTCTTTTGCAATATTCCCTGAGCTTTAGTTATAGTTGTTTCATAGATACATGCACTAAGGCTGGGCTCCAGAACTCTGTATATTGATTGGTTGTGATCTTCTGTAATGGTCTCTGACTGTGGAAAAGAGTCCTCTTGATGAATTTATCTGTTTGTATAAGTACGAATATTTAGAGAGTAGTTAGAGATTATGCTTATTTAGTGAAGTGGTAGTCGTAGGTTCTACTCCAAGTACTCTACTAGATTTGAGTACTTATCAATATTTCTGACTTGGCATGGCTTCCCTCTTGATGCTTGGACCTTGAGTATAATCAGAGAGATGTTGGTTACCACAATGTATGTACGCGATTACTGTACCTTTAGGGGCATCATCATCATGTTATGCTGGTATTGTTGTAGTTCAAGGAGTCATTGCTAGATAGAACTGTTGGTTTCTCCCCTCCTTTGGAAACTTGACTGATGGCTTCTGATAACATAAAAGCTAGCCCTCCGTTTATGTATTAATTTATAGGTGTTTTATAGCTACTTGTAGGTATTTAAGTTTAAAGAATACTAGCATCTCATAAAATGTTTAATAAGATATTTGAATCATTAAAATTATCTATGAAAATGTTGCTAATATTAGATAAAATTACAAGCAAAATATCACATGTGGCTTTGGTTTATCTAATTGTTAGATTTTTGCCCCCAGGGAAATTCTTCAGTCACATTCTCTAGGGTTCACATCCCCAAAGTCTTTGTGGCATATATGTAGGTTACAGTTTGGTGCTGGATTTCTGCTTTTTCTCTTTCTGTTTCTCTCAGTTTTCACTGAGACATTTTTGTAAAAGTTATGTAATAGAAGTCATTTTTTTTCTAAAACATTTCTTGACAGTAGAATAAAACTTGCAGTTTCCATGTTTTTTATTATGTTTCCTACAATTAATTAATTAAAAAATAAATTGAATTCTTAGCAGAGGCAGCTCTGGAGCCTATTAATTTTTGTTAAGAGTCTTAAGTAAATGAATACATCAAACTTTTCTGCGTTGTGGTGAGTTTACTCAACTCTCACTTTATTTTATTTCAAAAGGAAAATGATGTAAGGTCCTAGTCTTCTGAGGCTTTAAAATTTATGCGTAAATCTACCTTCTTTGATCACCACGTAGTCCTGCTAACTAGATGAATTTATTATGTTGTTTCCCATTTTATGGTTCTTGTATTACCAATATTTCCAAAGCATTTTATTTGTTCATATACTTATATGTATTTTCTTTATATATTTGAACATTTTAACTGTAATCAATTATAAGACATTCATGATATACTTATTTGTAATTATATATGTATATATGTGTATACATATATCACTTCATATTAATTCTCAAAAGAAAAATTGAGGATACAAATTATATTTGATAATTCTGTAGTTTCTAAAATATTCAATATGATATTCAGTACATAGAGGAAATGTAATGAGAAGCCTAAAATGGATCTCAAAGAAAGAAAGGAAGGAATTTTCACTTTACAGGCACATATTTACAATATGTACAGCACACAGAGCCTTCAAACAACTGAATATAGATGATAAGCACAAAATATGAGAAATGGACTGAAAAGTTACACATGTTGAAAAGACAATCAGAAGTTGTTGAAAGCACATTTGTTACTGGTGGAAAAGATTACTTCTTCAACTCTTAAGTTGCTCACATTTTGTTATATTGGAATCAGAGAAAGAATAGAGTTTTGTGTAAAGTTTTAAAAGGTCTAGTTATAGATTTTGGACTCAGTAAAGTTTTTGTGTAATTTGTAAAGTTATTCATGATATAATAAGTGCTGTGTATTGAATTAATGAAAGCCAAAGTAGTATTTGAAGAAAAACTACATGTATATGTCAATGATAGTTTTTATATGGAGGGCACAAATGTAATATTATTTTATTCAATAAAATCACCATATAGTGAATACTATGAGGCTTTAATTTTGGCACACAGACATGTCATTCTTATCTTATGTGCAACAGTGTCAATTTGATGCTAAATAGACTCAGGGTCAGTAAATGCTTATAATGTAGTTCTAATAAAAATGTAATTAAAATCATAGAAAGGAGCAGTTAAGACATTTTGGAAGAGCATAGCACATATAGGAGTAACTCCTTTTCATTATTTTTTGTAGTTGTAGTTACTTTGAATAATTGGGAAATTAAAATAGCCAAGGTTTCACTGTAGATGCTGTTTTGTATAACTAAAATATGTCGTGATAAAGCATGAGTTTACAGTGTGTCTGCTGCAACACACAGTAACACTTTCTACAATTTTATGATGAAATTTTATCCTATGTTTGAGTGATCCATCTTTGATCTTGTGAATTGTATTTTATTATGGAGTAAGCAACATTATACTGCAAAGGATGAAAGCATATATTTTAATATGTCAACTTTTATTTTGAATTAAAAAAATTTAACCACTGAAATAAAATTATTTGTAGTTCCTTGCAAACATTTTTCACCCTGTCTTATTAATTGCGTCTGTTTTTCAATTTTTCTGTTTTATCTCAGGGACCAAGAAAACCAGACTACTTCAGTGACCTTCATCCTTTTGGGCTTCTCAGAATACCCGGACCTCCAGGCGCCCCTGTTCCTCCTCTTCCTGACCATATACTCAGTCACTGTACTGGGAAACCTGGGCATGATTGCCATCATCAGGGTCAACACAAAGCTTCGCAATACCCCCATGTACTTTTTCCTTGCTCACCTGTCCTTCGTGGACTTCTGTTACTCCACTGTTGTGACACCCAAACTGTTAGAGAACTTGATTTTAGAGGACAGAACCATCTCCTTCGCAGGCTGCATCATGCAGTTCTTCTTTGCATGTACATTTGTGGTGACAGAAACCTACATGTTGGCAGTGATGGCCTACGACCGGTTTGTTGCAGTGCGTAATCCTCTTTGCTACACAGTTGCCATGTCCCCCAAACTGTGTTCCTTTTTAGTGGGCGCCTCATACTCTTGGGGTCTAATATGTTCCACAACACTTACTTACTTTTTGCTGAGATTATCCTTTCAAGGAGTTAATATTTTAAATAACTTTGTGTGTGAGCATGCTGCTATTGTGGCTGTTTCCCATTCTGACCCTTACATTAGCCAGGAGATTATTTCTGTCTCTGCTACATTTAATGAAATAACTAGCCTGGTCATCATTCTCACGTCCTATATTTTCATCTTCATCACTGTCATGAAGATGCCTTCCACTGGGGGCCGTAGAAAAGCCTTCTCTACGTGTGCCTCTCATCTGACTGCCATAATTATTTTCCATGGAACAATTCTTTTTCTCTACTGTGTACCAAACACAAAGAGCTCATGGCTCATGGTCAAAGTGGCCTCAGTGTTCTATACTGTCTTCATCCCCATGTTAAATCCCCTGATCTATAGTCTCAGAAATAAAGACGTCAAAGAGACCGTCAGGAAGTTGATCAGTAAAAACATATAATGCCATATTCATTCATTTTAAAGAAATATTGTACAAAGTTTCTCACACTTTCTATAATGATGAGCAAAATTAAAACAAAAAAATAAAGAAGACAGTGAATTAACTACAAGTTACCTGGTTAACCATTTTTTTTAACTCGAGGTTGAGTATTTAGCTAAAAATAATAAAGAATGTAGTCATCAGTTTTTTATTTAAGTGAAGATTTTGTGCTTGAAATTCAATGTCCACAATTTTTAAGCTAGCACACATACATTATAAAACAAATTTCTTCTTTTTTCAGTCATTAACTAACAAAAATTTAGATACATGGAATTGATTAAATTATTTTGTAATTAGTAGGCTACTTAATTGCCTGAAGTAAATTCCTATATCTTTGCAGCTCTCACTTGCTCTCACTTTTGGAATATCAAAATCTTCATAAAGTTCAATGTCAATAATGATATTCTATAACAAATTGCAAAATAAAGTTCTTTTTATTTTGGAATTGTTGATTCTTATTTCTAAAACAAATATTGTAATTTTCTTTATTACTAATGATTTGTAAAAAAAACTTATCCAATTGGAGCTTTCTAGGTTTTTAAAAATAAACAGTAATATGTCAACAATCATGGAGTTTAACTATAGGGATATCTGGTGGTCTGTAAATTAGGTGTTATATGCATTTAACAAAACACTCTACCAATTGTTAAATACATTTAAATAAAATAATATTTTGAACAAGAAACAATGTAGTGGGGAATGAAATCACAATAAAAATAAACTCTATTTGTCTTATAAGGACTTTTAATGTATATCCCAATATTTTAAAAATAAACTCTATTTGTCTTATAAGGACTTTTAATGTATAACCCAATATTTTAAAAGCCATACTACATTGGAGCACCGGACAGAAATCTCAAGGTCCAAATCAGGAGCAGAAGGAGAGAGAGCACGAGCAAGGAATTCAGGACCGTGAGGGGTGCGCCCACACACTGAGACAATGGGGATTTTCTATCCGGAACTCACCAAGGCCATCTGGCCTGGGTCTGAAAAAGCCTGGGATAAAACAGGACTTGCTGAACATAGCGGACAATGAGGACTACCAAGAACTCAAGAACAATGGCAATGGGTTTTTGATCCTACTGCACGTACTGGCTTTGTGGGAGCCTAGGCAGTTTGGATGCTCACCTTACTAGACCTGGATGGAGGTGGGTGGTCCTTGGACTTCCCACAGGGCAGGGAACCCTGATAGCTCTTTGGGCTGACGAGGGAGGGGGACTTGATTGGGGGAGGGGGAAGGAAATGGGAGGCGGTGGCGGGGAAGAGATAGAAATCTTTAATTAAAAAAAAAACCTTACTTGATAGTTATACATTCAATTATAATTTTGACATTATAACTGACTATCCTCATTTATAGAAGAAAACAGAACAACAAAAAAGTAATTGTATTGGGGTAACCAACCACTCTAGAATTAGATTTGGGACCCACTACAGGATATAGAAAGGAACCCATAGTTTGTAATGTAAATCTATTACAAATACCTACAAAGGGTAGGATATTGAATCTAGGGGTAGACTTAATTCTGATGCTTAGCATGAATATATATTCTATATATATGTTTATATCCATCACTAAAAATCTGAGTCAGTGAAGTTTATCTGGCAAACTTTAGTGAAGGCTGTCATACAGCTACACAAATTGTGGAAATAAGTGTTGGTTGAATATTCAGCACTAAAGTTACATGCACTTGAGAATATCTCAAAATAATTTTACTTCATGAAATATAAGTTGAAATGAATGTTGATCTGAGTAGAGATGGAAGAGTCTACTGATACTCAAATCTTGCTAGAATGTTCACTATATTGATTACTTCTAAGTCATCTGTGATTTTAGTCCTGTTAATTTCTGTAATATAAAATAATGTGATATAAAATAATGATATGCTTATCAGTAGGTTGCTTCACATTTGTGATTTGACATTGAACAATAGCACACAGTTACTTTCTAAGCCAAATAAAATTTCTAAAATGATATGCTTTACTATGTCAGTTGTTATTTATTATTTATCTCCATCACATCTTTGTTGCTTAGGCCATAGTTCTGTGATGATCTATCAAAGACAAAGGATACCTTCTGAAAGCCTTGAAATTTTTAGAGGAAAAAATAAGACAAAGAAGATAGGTACCATGAAAATCTTAGTGACAGATGAAAGACACATATGGACAGCTGTGTATCATCCCACCATTGATATCATGATGACTCTGATTTAAATGAAAACATAGGAAGAGAGAAAAATAATCCAGGCTATGTATTTTATCCAAAAATTTAGAGATAATAAAAGCAGTCTTCTGACTGATGTTTTATTCAGAATAGGATAGTGCACCAGTGCCAACAAGCTCACAGAGAATAGTTTGTGAACTTAGTACTGAAAAGGATAAGGTCAACAAATAGCATGTTAATATTAAAGAATCAACGGTAGCCCAAGAGTGTGACATAGACAATGACAAGGAAGAAGCCTCCTGAAGACTATAGAAAACATGATTATAGATCACCACAAATAGCCATAGTCTAACCCCTGCCAACATGGATGCACCTATTAGCAGCGTCCAAAAAGATGGTCCAGTGGTCAAGAACACACACTGTTCTTACAGAGGATATGAGTTCATGTATCAACTCCTACAAAAGGCATTCCACAAGTGACTGTAATTCCAGTTCCAAAGGATCCGAGACTGTTTGTGACTTTTATGGGCACTGCACTCAAGATCATAAGCCAAAACTCCAACATACACATAATAATTGAAGATAAATTTATTTAATAAGATACATACAAAGATTAAATGCCTGAAGCATGCAGGACTGACAAGAGAAAACAAAGCACGAATCCAGCTGTAATACAGATAAACAGATATTTAAAGGACATTTAAAAGTATATGATGTTTCAAATAATAATGTAAATACTGTTTTGAACAAAATCTTTAAAAATTTTATATACCCTTTGTATGTTCTAATCATTAAAATTATATGCATAAATTTCAGATGTGTATGCAAAAGCAAATTATATAATCTCAGAATCAGCAGTTAGAAACTTTGGTTGTCAAAAAGTTATAAACATTATAATTTCCATAATGTATTTCTTCCTTACTGATGGAAGGCAAGACAATTGATTCTAAAAGTGCTCTTATGAAGTTTGAAGAATGTGCATAATATAATATGTCTTCTTATTGCTTGCTGGAGAAGCAAACAAAGGGAATTATCATTCATATGTACTCATATATAAATATAAAGGTGCTCCTGCACAAATGTTAACATGCATACAAGGGGGAAATATAAAGGGCAGAGAAAGGGAAGGAATAGGTGTAAGTTAAGAAATAGAAAGGAAAAGAAAGAATGAAAAAAGAGAAATGTAGACATCATTATAGAATCATGATTTAGCTCTCTCCATTCTAAGATTAAATAATATAATTTCCATTCTCTATAAAGCCATTTGTAGTGAATAATGTGACTATTAAACACACACATTATCCCATTTCTCAGAATTTTTGTGTCATTATTTGGCTAATATGAAATCAATGAATAAAAATATTAAGAAAAGATAATTAGGTGTGTGTCGCTATGAGGGAGAAAGGATTTTTACATGGATTAACTTTCTCACAGTTTCCTTAACATCCTTATTTCTTAGACTGTAAATAAGAGGATTGAGCATAGGGATGACCATGCTATAAAACACAGTGACTATTTTAACAAGAAGCAGTGAGCTCTTTGACTTGAGCACACAGTAAAGAAGTAGAATGATACCATGGCAGAAGGAGATAGCAGTCAGGTGGGGTGCACAGGTAGACAAGGCTTTTTGGAGTGCTCCTTTAGTAGGAATCTTGATGACAGTGACAAAGATAACAATATAGGAGACAATGATGATTAGGAGACTACAAATCTCATTGAACATACAAACTAATAAGCATGCCAACTGGCTGAAGGAAGAATCAGAACAGGAGGCTGAGAGGATGGCGGAGTACTCACAACAAAAGTGGTTAATGGTTGTAGATCGACAGTAAGATAATGCCAGAAGAAAATATGTCAGTGTGGTAGCACAGAGCCCACCCCAGAGGTAAGTTATGGTTACAAGGAGACTACAGAGCCTACGAGACATAGCCACAGTATAGAGCAGAGGGTTACAAATGGCTACAAAGCGATCATAGGCCATCACTGCTAACATGAAGGTTTGGGCAACCACACAAGCACAGCCAAAGTAAAACTGGATTATGCATCCTTTTAAGGACATAGTTCTGTCTGTCGTTATCAAAAGGTCTAAGAGTTTTGGTGCAATCACTGTGGTGTAACAAAGATCAATGAAGGATAAATGACTGAGGAAAAAGTACATGGGAGTATGGAGTTTGGCATTGATCCTGATGACCAAAATCATACCCAGATTTTCCAAAACGGTGATGGTGTATATGATCAAAAACACCAGGAACAAAGGCACTTGTAAGTGTGGATACTCTGAGAATCCCAAGAAGACAAATAAGACTCCAGTACTCTGATTTGTTGAGTGATGCATTTGGATCCTATTGGAGAATATCAGACAATGCATTCCAGGCAGCAGGATACAGTGGAAGATGTGGATAGTATGAAAGGAGACAGAAGAATATATCTTAGTTCATGGTATAGCATACACCAACTGGTATTTAAAAAGAACATAGTGTGGCTTTGAATCAGAAACTTTTTATACATATAGGTTTCTTATATCAGTTGGGGATAAACATTACCTCATTTAATATACACCAAGAAGTCATGAACAAACCTGTGTTAAACATTTTAATGTTATCACTCAGGGATAGCCAACACCCAAACTGGATATAAATCCCATTTCACTATCAAAGTTTTTAAGATACTGTTTCTGATTATTCTGGTACTGGAGTATAGCTTATAAACAAGACTCTTAATATACAGATATTTGTAAAGGCTTTAGATTCCCAAATAATTCTTCTTAAATAATGTTTGGTATTTTTATGAAAAATTTAAACATTTTCTTTTTAAATTGTATGGTGTTTGAGTTTTAGTGTCTATTTCTATATTTTTGCCTTCCTGTTTCTATACAAAATGCCTTTATTAGTATTTATAAACATTAAAATACTTACTAAAAGAAATTGCAGAGTTTCCTGTGCATGTTGGTAAAAGAACATGCATGGAAAGAAATATAATATAAAATCTCAAGTTTTTTGAAATATAATGACATATACATAATGTAAAAAGTACAGAAATTTACAAATAAATTTAGCATCATAGTCATGATTTTATGAACTTGGCACATGAAACATAGATAAAATTTAGCATACACTATAATAGTCAACACTCCACAGAATCTTTTAATATAAGACAAAATTATAAAGGTCTTTTTCAGTACTGACTCATCTTACCCATAAAACATCAATACAAAGGATAGAGAGTCATATCTCTTGTCTCCTACATTGCTTATTTTGTTGAACAGATAATTATATAATTAAAATGTTCATTTTTAGTACAAAAATTTAATTTATGTAATTTAGGGAAATCTTGTTGTTTTGCAAGATAGAGATATAATATAAATCACCATTTTTAAAATGAAAACCAAAAGTTCTTGTTTTATCTTTTTTATATCAAGCCATCTGCAGTGGTTTTTCCATTCCTTGTTTCTTAGGGTAAAATTTCGTTCTGTAGGATTATACCTGGTCTGTATTCTCTACATTGAGAATGCCAAGACTGAGATTCCCTCCTAATGGGATATCTCATACAGTATTATCTTCAAGCACAAATTATTTTTGTCTATTCATTTGTAATCATAGAATACTTAGATTACTTAATATTTTCTAGCAAGCCTAAATTTCTAAAATAAAACCTCAAAAGTTTATACTGTTCTGTTTGGAATTTGACCTTTAGAAGTAAATATACATTTCCTCATTGAAACATTCTTATAAGCAAGTATGAAAAACAGTAGTGTTCTGTTCTCTTCCATATATAAGATTTTCCTTGTACTTCTGATAATGGAAACTTGGGTAGAGGAATACTATATTTTCAACAGTACACAATATAGGTTCTCAATATGTGTTTTACCCTTATTACTATTTCAGATGTAATACTCTTTTGGCTTCACAAATTTTTGAAATGTCTCTCCTTTCTCTTTGCATTAATTTGACATTTAATTGACTTGTTCTAGACCTAACATCCTCCCATTCAATAACCATGCTTTAGTATTGTGCATAGCAGGGATTGCTGCTACTCAAGTCTTAATAGAAGGCAAGTTACTGAGTCTTTTTGAATGTACAAATGAGACTTCTGTAAGAACATTGACTGAATTTGGTAAGCATATATTGAAATTCTGCTTAAACAAACTATTTATATGTGACTCCACCAAGTTATGTAATGTCCATTGTTCATTTCCTTGGATATGAAAACATGAGTAATTATTAACTAACAGTAGTGGTGTCACAGTTATCATATATCTTAAATAAGTTACTTTTAGAGCAATAAATACTCTTTTACACATATCAGTGAATGCCCACAAAATTTAAGCTGTTTTTTTTCCCCTGCTATTTCATGGTTTCTTGGTTTTACTTAAAATTTATAATACATGAAAAGCAAATATGGAATTAGCATTATTATTTTGTAAATTATGACTTGTGTAACTAAATAAAAAACCGTAAATGGAAACACTCTGCAGAGATACACTAGAAGCGGTGTTCTTCCTTGATCTTATTGTGATTACTCTTAAACTTTCTGATTTACGTTACTGCACTTTCTCAAACTATCCCACATTGTTTACATTTTTTTTTTTTACTGTTAAGGTGAAATACAAGAATTAGTCAACATGCAGTCTGTGTGGATTCTAACTCCACAGCATTTAAACTTATAAGATTACCAATGTCTCAACAAGAAGCATGTATATATACATGCTGCCAAATTACTGTTAAAATTAATAATGTTTAATTAATATTATTTTAATTCTACAAGATCTATTATATAGTCAATATACAAATAAACCTCAAACACAAAATCAAGTCAAGATTTTTACAAGTTTTTTTACAAGTTCAGTACCTTGTATTATGAATCTCAGGTGAATCATATTTTGTCACAGAGCTCTTTCCCTGATAAAATATACTTTCAACTTAGAGTCTCTCACGTCTGAATTATGATATGACATTTTAATTAACTACCCACCCAAAACCATGCTCCTTTTGTAGGTTCATTAATTAAAGGTTTCTTTGATCAATTCCATAAATTACAAAAAATTATAAAACTTTGATTAAAGACATGAATTTAATTTGGAATTAAGCCATAAAAGTTCCATTTTCAAAATATGTCAGGAGAAGAGCCAAGAAAATTTTATTTGTTACTAAAAGGGTAATGTTCATCATAAAAATTCTTACAATGTAAGAAAGACTCAGAAACCAAATATGACTGTCAAAGACTGTGTTTTAAGTCTCAAAGCATGGCCCCAGGGAATCAAACCACAGAAATCTTGAGAAAGTTTACCATGAACTAGAAAGATGGGAAGAACGCCTTCCCAATTATGAGCATAATTAACTGAATCACCAAATCATATGGGACGTAAATAGGATGGTAGTCATTAATAGACAATTACAACCAACTTACAGCAACAACAGTGCAATTCAAAATAATATATTTTGAATTTATAAATAATAATTTATTGTTTAAAATATTACATCTCCAAAAATTATATCTTGTTCATCAGCTTGCATTTTAAATAAGTTAATAACAAACTTATGTAAAGTTTGCATTGTAGCATTATTTGTCTTTTAATTTCTCATTTTAAGTAAATTGCTAATCTTATAATAAAGATGATTATACATATAAATACCTGTTGTCAATTGATAGATGTGTTAATATTTTGAGGATTTACTGAGTTGTATTACAGAAGCACTAGAAGAAATTTTAGGGGGATATCCTTAAAGTTTGTTGTTATTTATGATTATTTCAGGCATGGTATCCCAAATCTTATTTTATTAAAGCATTACCAAAATGTGTGTCTTGGATTACACTCTTACCAGCCTTAAAACTTGAAGTTAAGACATTTCAATACACTGAAAGTAAAGTGTTACTACCTGTCTATTAATTTTGCCAAAAGGAAGTCAATTGAATTTCAAATTATCACTTACTTGAGAAATTTATTTCATTCATTTATTCTATTCCATTTAATATGGTATTCTGTTATATGAGATTGCTGGTCGAGTTTTTTCTCATTCATTTTTGTTTGTTTATTTCTAATTTATTTAACACCCTGAAAACAGCTTTCCCTCCCTCCTCTCCTACCAATTTCTCTCACCTCTCCTCTGCCACTCCCACCTATACTTCTCCATATCTGTTAAGAAAAGGGCAGACCTCCCACTGCTATCAACAAAACATGGCATATCAAGTTGTAGTAAGTCTAAGAACCTTCCCATGTATTAAAGCTGGTCAAGGCAACTCAGTATGAGAAATAGTATTTCAGAAACTAGCTGTTTCAGAAACAGCCCCTGCTTCTACTGCTAGGAGCCCCAGAAAACCAAGCTGCATAAGAGTCGCTCATATGTAGAGGACCTAGTTTAGTCCCATGCAAACTCCTTCATGGTCCGTTCAGTCTGGTTGAGTATCTATGAGCCCAGGTTAATTGATTCTGAGGGTTTTCTTGTGGTATCCTTGACCTCTCTGCTTCCTGCAACCCTTCCTCTTTTTAGCAGGACTGCCTAAACTCAACCGAATGTTTGAGTCGGGGAAGGGGAACTCTGCCTGTTTCCAGTCGTAACTCTATGAAACCTGTTTGATGACTATTGGGCTAGGCACCGATCTACAAGTACAGCAGAACATTGTTAGGTATCATTGCACTGATTTATTTATTTATTTATTTTTTAATTTCAGTTAATGTTTGGTTCTCTCCTAGGTCTCTGGGCTATCAAGCCTCTGGATATTGGCCCTCTGGGCAGTGTCAAGGGTACGCTCAATTTCCTGGCATGGGTCTCAGGCTGGGATCAATCAATCATTGATTGGCTGCCCGTGCGATCACTGTGCCACCCTTACTCAAGCACATCCCACAGGCAGAGCAGAGTTTAGGATGAAAGTTATGTGGTTGGGCTTGTGTCCCAATCCCTCTACTGCAAGTTTTGCCAAGTCACAGGAGATGGCCAGTTTAGGCTAAATGTCTGCAATTGCTAGGAGTCTTAGCTGGAGTCATCCTAATAGATTCCTGCCAGTTTCCCTTGCACTTGGTTTCAACCTAACCCCAAATGAACCTCTTTCCAGTCAGTTCTTGCAGTACTCTCACCACCACTTCCCCACCTGATTCCTCTTGTTTTCATCCCAAGCAACCCCCAGTCCAGCTACAAAAGCCATCAGGGCAATGCCAATCAAAATGACTCTGGGATTCTACCTTACATGAGACAGAATGGATAAGATCAGAAACACAATTGACAACTCAAGCTGGAGAAAATGTAGAGCAAAGGGAACACTCCTCTATTGCAAACTTGCCACACCAGTTTGGAATTATGATTAATAGGATGGTATTTATTTAAAGGGGAAAAAACTTACAGATCACCGTCAGCCCTCTGTGCAACCAGGAAGGAAGTCTAGTCGCAGGCGGAGCAGGAAGTGAAGAGAGAGAGGAGAGGGAAGTGGCCGCTTTTTTAAAGGGAGAGAGACCACGCCCCAATGGGCTGGTATCTCAAAGGCGATAGGCTGGAGGAGTGGAAGGACCTCCCATAACACCTGCCCCTTTTGTTTAAATAAGAGAGTTCTAAACCTACTATGAAATTATATACAATAAGTACAAATATCCTATTCTAACTAGCTTAGGTCTTGAATAATAAATAACTTGGCCAAGTCATGAGAGAAAGTAACTACATTTATATAGTCTTCAACCCCATCCAAGATCTGAGAAGGGAAATAATGTTACCTGGGTAATTAGGAAGTTCAGTAAAACAACTTCCGAAACATGCAACAAATCACAGAGAAAACTAGCTACCTAGGCAATCACCCAAAGTCACATTAGCAGCGTTGAAGCAACCAACTTGGCTAAGGCCTAACATAACTGACATACCATTTTCAAAGGCAAGCAACTTTTCAAAACTATCTTACCCTGTCTTGGCAGGATATGACAGCCCTGTTTTTTCCATTGATGCACGCTCTGTATCTTTGTCAGTGGTTGAGGGATGGGCATTTCTTTGCCCTAAGGCCAGTTCTGCCAAAAAGAAAGGCTCCAGGTTGAGTGTCTTTGGTGCTCAACATTCTCTCGGGAATAGAGTGGTCTATATAATTCTCAATATCTATCTAACTTAAAGACTAAGACAATAAACGACTGTGAAACAAATGAGGACAATGACCTCCAAATATAAACAATGTACAAATATACATTGCAGTAGGTAAATATATATCAATACACAAACATTATAAAAGTATCTTAATCAGAGGTAGAAATGTACACTGCAATATGGTAAATATATACAATATATATATCAATACAATATATGTCAATACGTAAAAAATGTTTTAAACAGGTAGAAACATGCATGCATACAATAGTCAATATAATTTAACTTTGTATCAATATACAAGAATCTATACCAATATATTTGTCTAAAAACAGTAACTCACAATTACAAATCTATTATCCCATCATCCCTCTTTTTTTTTCAAAATGATCCCTGAGCTTATAAAATTCCTCCCCCAACCCTCAATGGTATACTAATTATAATCAACCCCTAAATGATATCCCTAAACCCAAGGGCAAACTTTACTGGGAGAGGGGACATCGTCCTCTAGAATTACTTCCAGCTGTCATGGGGGTGACGTTCTTTCTGGGGGATCCTGTGAAAGTAAAATGATGGTTAAATTTCAAGATTAATGTCTTTTAAAATTGCCAATAGTCTCTGAGTATTTTGTGCAGGTCTGACCAAAATGTTGTATAAGATGTGCACCATTTCAGCTAACCAAGTTGGAACTGTCTTGTGCAGCTGGTACCCAAAGCAGGTCTTGTAGTAGCGCTATCAGTATCATGACATCATATCAACCAGGTGGAGTTGTTGTTATGGGGCCCCATCTTCTTCCTGGAAACTTCAAATGTCACTTCAGGAAAAACTCATTGTTCATTATGAAAAACTTAAACATTAATCATATAGACATATATAGACATATATATATATATTCAATGAAAGACATGATAGATATATTCAATGAAAAGTATGATAGATATGAAGAAAAGCAAAGATGTTTTCTAAACTCATATTTCTTTCTGTCCCACATCATGGCTCTTGACATGAGACAGAAACTCCAGAAACTCTGGGTTTTTCTCTTACTAACAGGCTTGGAATTGGAGAGGGACTGAGCCAGAGTCCAACTTCAAAACCAGCTTTATAAATTTAGAAATATGTTTTAATATTACTTACACAACCCATTCAGTTTTCTTGATATTTCCTATTGGGCAGGTATTTTTCCATCTGTCAGTATCCAAACATCCAGGGTCCCTTGAATTTCTCAAAGATGAGTGTTTTCCTGTGGAGATAAGAACAGAACCCTGCCCCCATTTTATGTTTTTCTTACCACCTGTATGAATATTATCGTGGATGAGTTGTCATTTCTCCTTTCCAAGAGGTTTCTCCTCTTCAAATCGAAACTTTATTAATTTTGATGGTATCCACAATTTTTCTTCTCCTGTGGAAACAAGAGCAAAACCCCTTCCCCAACGTAGCACATCTCCTGGCTTCCACTGAGAGGTCAGCACATCTTTGAAATAAATCGGTTGATTTAGTTCAGCAGACTTTTCCATTATCCAATGTCTTTCTGCTGCTGTTGTTCCTTTCTCATTAGCATTAAGAAAATTCAAGGTTAATAAAGCATTACGTAATCTATTTCTGGGGGTATTTTAGGTCCCTTTCTGTTTGTTCAGCATATCCTTTATAGTACGATTTGATCTTTCTATAACTGCCTGACCTGTAAGATTATTTGGTATACCGGTAATGTGTTTTATATTATAATAATCAAAAAAGCGTTTCATTTTCTTAGATACATATGCTGGACCATTATCTGTCTTTATTTGTGCAAGTATACCCATGATGGCCATAACTTCCAATAAATGTGTGATTACTGAATCAGCCTTTTCTGAGCTCAGGGCAGTAGCCCATTGAAAACCTGAATACGTGTCTATGGTGTGGTGTGCATATTTTAATTTACCAAATTCCATAAAGTGGAACACATCCATCTGCCAGATTTCATTTCTCTTAGTACCCTTTGGGTTACTCCCTGCAGGCAACGGTGTTTGATTATAGAAAGAACAAGTAGGACATCTCTTTATAATGTCCTTAGCTTGTTGCCAAGTAATGGAAAATTCTTTCTTTAGGCCTTTACTATTGACATGATGCTTCTTATGAAATTCTGAGGCCTGCAACACACTTCCAATCAATAATTGATCAATCTCAGCGTTGCCTTGGGTTAGAGGACCAGGCAGACCTGTATGGGACCAGATGTGTGTTATGTACATTGGACAAAGCCTGTTCCTGATTATGTCTTGTACCTGGATAAACAATGAAGTCAACTCTGTGTCATCTGGTATAAATTCAGCGGTTTCAATATGCAAGATAACTCTTTCTACATATTGTGAATCTGTAACTATATTAAGAGGTTCTTTAAAATCCCTTAGCACCATAAGAATGGCATATAATTCTGCCTTCTGGACAGAATTATAAGGGCTTTGTTCCACCTTACTCAATTCATCTGACTTGTAACCTGCTTTCCCTGATTTATTTGCATCAGTATAGAACGTACGGGCTCCAGTTATTGGAGCATCACGCACAATTCTAGGAAGAATCCAAGAAGTTCTTTTTATGAGGTTAAGTCTACCACTTTTGGGATAGTTGCTATTAATTTCTCCCAAAAAATTAGCACAAGCTCTTTGCCACGGTTCATTGTCTTCCCATAACTTTTTTATTTCTTCAGTAGTAAAAGGCACTATAATTTCTGCTGGGTCTATACCTGCTAGTTGACGAAGTCTCAGCTTACCTTTTATAATTAATTCAGAGACTTTTTCCACATAAGTTTTTAATTTTTTACTTGGTTTATTAGGTATAAATATCCACTCTAAAATAATATCTTCCCTCTGCATTAGAATCCCTGTAGGAGAAATTCTGGAAGGCAATATGACTAGGATACAGCTAAGATTTGGGTTCACCCTATCCACATGTGTCTCCTGTAATTTTTCCTCAATCATTGTCAATTCCTTTTCCGCTTCAGCTGTCAGTTTTCTTGGACTATTCAAATCTTTATCACCATCTAAGGTTTTGTTTAAATGAACTATTAGATCAGGTGTTATCCCAACAGCTGGTCGTAGACTGGAAATGTCTCCTAACAATCTTTGGAAGTCATTAAGAGTCTTTAACCGGTCTCTCCTAATTTGTGCCTTTTGTGTTTTAATTTTCTCTAACCCTATTCTGTAACCTAGGTAATTAATAGAATTTTGGAAATCAATATGTCAGTTTCTCAGAAAATTAGGAGTCTATTTACCTCAAGGCATAGTTATACAACTCTTGGACATATACCTAAAGGATGCTCAATGAAACCACAAGGACACTTACTCAATTATGTTCATAGCAGTTTTATTGAAAATAGCCAGAAACTGGAAAAATCTAAATGTCCCTTAACCAAGGAATGGATAAAGAAAATATGGTACATTTACACAATAGAGTATTACTCAGCTGTCAAAAACAATGAAATCATGAAATCTGAAGGCAAATAGAACTAAAAAAAAAATCATCCTGAGTGAGGTAACTCAGACTCAGACAAATATGGTATGTACTCACTTATAAAAGAATATTATTGCTGAAGTGAAGGATATTCATGTTACAATCCACAGACCCAAAAAGGCTAGGTAACAAGACGGGAACACAAAGGGAGACATTCGAAACTCCCTGGGAAGGGGAAATGGAAGAATCTTAATGGTCTCTTATATGTAGGATCACACGATTTGGAAATAGAGATATTTGAGTGCTTCTTTTCCCATCAGTGTCAGGGTTTGTGTGTGTTTACAGCCACATTGTCCTCCATCTGCTAGCAGTTGAATTATTTTAATTTTATTGAAAATGAATTCTTCACTAATACCATACATCCTGACCTCACTTTCTACTCCACCCACTTCTCCCAACTTTTCCCACAACCTTTCTTCTCCCCTGTATCTACTTCTCCTCCTTTCTTCTTCAGAAAAGAGCAGGTCTCCAAGAGAACTACAGGAAAAGAGTACAAAACTAGTTAGAATAAGGCAAGGCAAATCCTCTCATATTGAACCTGAGTTCGTCTTGTTTTACATTTGGAAGTTTATAAGCATTAAGAAATGTCTCTGTTATTTTATTTTATTTAAACATAGGTTTCCAATTATTCCCTAAGAAATCTCTGAATTTCATCCACAAATGCTGCAATATTTTGATTTTATTTCTAAATGTTTTTAATTTTGTTCCCTCTCTTTTTTAGTTTTTTTAAAGATTTGTCAATTATGTTTATGATTTAAAAATCAATATTATCATTGTCCCTTTGTATTTTCCTTTTTCCTATTTAGTCATTCTCTATAGTATTTAATATAAGGAAGTGAATTTAAGGATGTGCAGATAAACCTTAATATCTAACCACATTAGAAGTCCACTGAACAATATATGATTTTTTGTCTTAAACTTGATTATCCTATTGAATATCTATATATTACACATTCTTGAAAATATGATATGTTCATTATCAATTCAACAGAGATACTAATAAAAAGGCTTTAAAATTTTGCAATAATTATATACAGCCAAAAATTACATGTAATATTTAATAGTCTAATAAAAGATTTGAATTTAGTAATCATCTTTAATTTCAAGTTCCTGAGGTCTTTATGGCATAAAATCATGATAGATTTTTAGTGTTGGGATTTGTTTTTAATATGTGATATTATTTAAGGCATCATGGATTTTTTTAAAATATATAGATGCTAAGTAAATTTTCCTGGGACAAGGTCAATAGAGTTTATTCACCCCAGATTTATCCTTGACAGTAGAAATTATAAAGAAAAAACTTCACTCATGTCTACATTGGTGGGCCAATTAATTTTCTGTCCTTACTTAAAGGAAAGAGGTGTGGGGAATAGGTGCTTTGAAATCATAACCAAAAGTCTCACATGAGAACTGATGACAGTTCACAAAAAGCTATTTTCTTGGTGCTTTCTGATGAGTTTTGTCTGTTCCAGAAATTTGTCTGAGTTATGCAACCTTGGAAAGGGCCTTGAAAAACTCCTTGAGATGGCTGAGCCTATTAAGTACCATTATCTTCCTGAGTATTCTGCTATGTGATTTTGTGTATGGCATGCATGTATGTTTATACTGAGTGAGATGCCAGTTTCGTATGAATCAAAATTTTTTGACGGTGTCCTTCACATCCTTATTTCTTAGGCTGTGAATAAGAGGATTGAGCATAGGGATGATCATGCTGTAAAACACAGTGACTGTCTTAACCAAGACCAATGAGCTTTTATTTATTTATTTATTTATTTATTTATTTATTTATTTTATTTATTAAAGATTTCTGCCTCCTCCCCGCCACTGCCTCCCATTTCCCTCCCCCTCCCCCAATCAAGATCCCCTCCCTCATCAGCCCAAAGAGCAATCAGGGTTCCCTGACCTGTGGGAAGTCCAAGGACCACCCACCTCCATCTAGGTCTAGTAAGGTGAGCATCCAAACTGCCTAGGCTCTAGACTTGAGCACACAGTAAAGAAGGAGAATGATTGGTTGGTGGTGGCACACGCCTTTAATCCCAGCACTTGGGACATGGAGGCAGAGGCAGGCGGATCTCTGGGAGTTTGAGGCCAGCCTGGACTACAAGAGCTAGTCCCGGGACAGGCACTAAAGCTACAGAGAAACCTTGTCTCAAAAAACCAAAAAAAAAAAAAAAACCCACAAAAAAAAACAGAAGGAGAGAAAGGAGAGAAGGAGAAAGAGAATGAAACCATAGCAGAAGGAGATAGCAGTCAGGTGGGGGTACAGATGGAGAATGCTTTTTGGAGTGCTCCTTTAGTAGTAATCTTGATGACTGTGACAAAGATAACAAGTGAGTATTCTTGCTCTTAGGTTTGGTGTCTCTTTTGTGCAGCTTGAATCTTTACACGCTATTTGATCCTGTAATGCTCCCATATGCCTTATGTATTCATTTCCTCAGCTACAGAACAATAAATAAAATCAATACATTTGCAAATTAAATACTTGCTTATATATGTATGTCAAAGTAAAAATATAAACTTATTTTTGACTCTTCTAAATCTTTCCCAAGATTCAGTTATATTATATTATATTATATATTATATTATATTATATTAAAAATAGAAATAAAAATAAAAATATAATTTATATTAAGGTAGAAATTTTTAAATAAAGTGAAAAAACAATAGAAAAAAGAAAATAAAAATGGGCTGAGCACTGAACTTCATAACAACAAAATATATTATACTAATGACCCTGAAACTAGGAATACTGAGATTGTATTCACCTAGAACAACTAATGAAAACAGACGTCATGAATTTGAAAGAGAGTAAGAAGGTATATGAGAGAGTTTGAAGTAACGAGAGAGATGAGGGAACTGATGTAATTATGTTATAACCTCAAATCTATGAGAATTTTTTAATTAATTAATTTATTTATTAAAGATTTCTGTCTCTTCCCCACCACCGCCTCCCATTTCCCTCCCTTCCCCCAATCAAGCCCCCCTCCCTCGTCAGCCCAAAGAGCATTTTTTAAAGACTATGTTGACTCCTTTTCAATAAATCCAAACTTTTCAATATATTTAACAATTGTTTTAAAAGTATTCAAAAATTGAAGCAATAAATTTGATATTTATTTTGGTAAGTTCATTTGCCACCATTAAAGAAAGTACAGTTGTAAATCTTTATTTTATAAACATTCATGACAAAGAAACCATAAATTGTGGTTCATTATGATGAAAATCCCACAAGTGAATGAAAGAGGATCCTTATATCAATGTAGAGAGGATCACTGCCCAGTGTAGTAATATGGGGCAGCGGGGCTGCGTCCCCAACACCCCAGCCGCCTGCTCGGCTAGCTTATGCCCTGAAATAATTACACGGAAACTGTATTCTTTTAAACACTGCCTGACCCATTAGTTCTAGCCCTTACTGGCTAATTCTGATATACCGATCAACCCATCTCTAATAATCTGTGAGCACCGGTCTTACCGGGAAGATTCTAGGTCGGAGCTTCATCGCATGTGTCTGCCTGGGAGTGGGGCATGGCGTCTCTGCTGAGGTGTCTGCTCCCGAGAGGAGAGCTGTCGAGTCTGACCTCACTTCCTCTTCCTCCCTGCATTCTGTTCTGTTTACTCCACCTACCTATGTCCTAACCAATAAAATGGGCCAATGCAGTTCCTTTATTAGCCAATGACCTTCCTCCATCAGCCCAGTTTGTGCAATACACACTAATAAGAATTTAGATTTCATTACTAAGACACTGGTAGTCCTTATGTTTATATTTTATATTTACGTTTGTATTTAGTGCCCTGTTATACATTAACATAAATTGTCACACAAACAGAAAATGTATTTGGCATAATATTTATAAATAAAAAAAGAAAATGACAATAGAATTTAATTTTGGAGCAAATTGATAATTAGAAATATAATAACATATTTTCTAAGGCCTTACTTAATAACATCTTTCTGAGCTATCATTAAATTACTTATTTTTCTTTTGTATTTCTACATTTACAACCTAGAGAGGCATTATGTATTTGCTATGACTGTTAAAGTTGATTATGAAAATGCCTCAGGGCTTTAGAAATGTAACATACAATCAAGATATCACATGAGACATTTTGTTCCTAATTGCTCCACCTGTAGCCTCCCTGGAATTATTTTATTACACTCCCTAGATTTCAGGTCCCTGATGCTTTGATGACATATCTGTGACATGATTTGGTACCCATATTTAATTCTTAGAGGCAATGTTTAATCTGGTATTTCTGAATTTTCCTGATGGTGTAGCCTAACATCATATGACATGATTGGTGATATATCCAGTGGACTCCATTTCCATGGCTATATTTTCATATTAACTACTAAACAAGAACTTTTTAGGACTTCACAACTCTTAGCAAAGAAATCTTCAGTAAATGTATTACTCAGGGGCCCACATGTGTAGGTAAGTTGATGCTGTCCTGCTGTTGCCTTCCAATGAGAGAATACTGGCTGCTATATTTCAGGAGGAAAGAAAAGACCTTAACACCCTCAAATGAAGTAATGAAACTGCCACTAAGAATATGATACCTATATTCTGATTTTTTTAGTTTTCTACTTTTGTGTCTGTTATGAACTAATAAATCAACATTTTAAATATTAGTTAATTATTAAATGCAACTTTAAATTATTATAATCTCTGAGAAATTAAGGGAGAGTAACACTCCCACCTGAAAAAAATTATATAGTAAAAGAGTAATCAAGCAGTAAATGGTGCCTCAGGCCTAGGATTCCAGAACACAGAAGGTACAAGAAAGGATCAGAATGAGAGGGCTACCCTCAACATTTCAAGACCCCTCTGGACTAAATTATGAGTGTGACGTTAGCTTTGGACATGAAAGGAGTTTAAGATCAGCCTGAATTTTATGAGACCTTATATCAAAAAAAGTAAAAAGGAAAAAAATAGAATAAAGGTTTTGTAATTGACAGCTAAAAACCTTATTGCCTGCTTCCATACAGAGAACAAGAGGTAGTTTGCCATATACCACGGTACAGTAATGTATCATAGTATTGAGAATGCCATGGAAGAGCTAACATTTGTGATGAATATGTACAATATATTAGGTAGATAAAACCATAGGGTTATAGAATCTGTGTTGTTAGTACTGAGATTGAAAATGTTTAGCTGGATAATGTTAGAAGTCAGGAGAATGTAGATTTTATGTTTCCTTAATAAAATATGTAAATCAATAAAATCACCACAATCTGGTTTGAGTGGTGAGGTAAATTATCTTCACAGTGTTACAAAGACGATTTTAAAATTATAGATATTTGTAATAGTATGATCAGAATCCAGACGTGTTGTACTTAAAACGGTTGATGTTGTCTAGCAATTGGTTGGTATGTTTGTTTGTTTGTTTGTTTGTTTGACAGATACTGCTACTACAAGAAGAAGCCCAGAGGAAGCAGAGAAAGGATAAAGACAGGGAACAAGAGGATAGGAAGACATGAATTCCTTGACTAGGTTCCCAGATGAGGTTCTGCATATCAGTTTTGCAGTTTCAGGGAGAGAGACTGTGATTATTCAATCCCCAGCAGTGAACACTACAGACAGCTGTCCACATGTGGGCCTGATTATGAGACATTTATAGTTCATTAAAAAATAAAACAAAAAAATAATGTCTCAAAGCCTGATGAACTAGTGATGTGTATCTGCTGTCTAACACGGTGTATTTTATAAACTATATGTCATCATAAACCTCATTTCATATTAGTAAATCCACTAATTAGGATTCCACTAAAAGTATAAAAACAAGGATATTAGATCTCTGTTCTAATACTTATTTTTGGCATTTCTTTAAAATTCCAGAAAATATTTTCTTCAATGGCTTAAAATATGTTTGTATTTCTAGTGTATCACAGTGGCTATTGTGTCTGTATTTCCTATCTTCTGAAAAATACCAAAACTCAGAAAAAGAGAAGCTTTATATTCACTGCTTTTTTTTAACTATTATATCATGGCAGGCAAAGCCTGTATTTTGTTGTACACACAATACAATTAATTCAAATTTAACAATAATTTAAATGTTTTATATCACCACAGTATATATCAATAATGTCTCCGATAATTTGTTTCAAAATTTAAAATATAGCATTTAAGAGCAAAATTTAAAATGACCAATATAACACCGAAGTTAACATAAAATTAAAAAGATAATTTTTTCTTTTTGTTTGTGAAGCAGTATCATAAAATATACCATAGTATTACATTTCTGCTTTAACTCCCAAATAATGGAAACCAAAGCATATAATATTATCTATATGGTAAATAATAGTAACCATTAAAGACATGAAAAGTTTTGAAATTTTTGATGTATGGTTCCTCCAGCAAATTTCCCACCTTACCTTTAGTTCAATTAATGGATGTGGTTAGAACAGATGTTTTCAGGAGGCTATGTGTGATAGTATTGAATCATTTTATTTAAATACATCTAGCCATAATCTTTCTCCTTTCATCAAGAAATTTTCTTTAAGTTAAATCATAAAATAATATGGGTTTATGGGATACATGTTTTGTAAATAGGCATTAATATTAGAAATGAAGTTCTTTTATTTTCAGGCATATTCTATAATACCTGTTAAACTGTGTATTATATTTTTCTAATTTTTCTCTATTACAAATATTAGTTCTGAATTTAACAGATAATCCTTTCCTCTTTTCTCTATAGTTTTCCTGAAAACCAGACTTCTGCAGTGACTTTCATCCTCGTGGGCTTCTCTGAATACCCGGACCTCCAGGTCCCCCTGTTCCTCCTCTTCCTGACCATATACTCAGTCACTGTGCTGGGAAACCTGGGCATGATTACCATCATCAGGCTGAACGCCAAGTTTCACACCCCCATGTATTTTTTTCTCAGTCACCTGTCCTTTGTGGATTTCTGTTACTCTACTGTTGTGACACCCAAACTCTTAGAAAACTTGGTTGTGGAAGACAGAAGAATCTCCTTCACAGGCTGTGTCATGCAGTTCTTCTTCGCATGCATATTTGTGGTGACAGAAACATTCATGTTGGCAATGATGGCCTACGACAGGTTTGTGGCAGTGTGCAACCCCCTACTCTACACAGTGGCTATGTCTCCGAAGCTCTGTTGCTCCCTGGTAGCTGCATCGTACTCGTGGGCTATATTCTGCTCCTTTATATTCATATACTTTCTTTTAACTCTGTTCTTCTGTGGGACCAAGTTCATAAATAACTTTGTGTGTGAGCATGCTGCCATCGTTGCGGTATCCTGCTCTGACCCCTCCATTAGTCAGAAGATCATTTTCATTTTTGCCACTTTCAATGAGCTCAGCAGTCTGATGATCATTCTCACCTCTTACGTTTTCATTGTTATTACTGTCATGAAAATGCCTGCTACTGGGGGACGCTACAAAGTCTTCTCCACTTGTGCCTCCCACCTGACCGCCATCAGCATTTTTCATGGCACCATCCTCTTTCTCTATTGTGTTCCCACCAACAAAAGTTCCTGGCTGCTGGTCAAGGTGGCCTCAGTGTTCTACACAGTCATCATTCCCATGCTGAATCCATTGATATACAGCTTCAGGAACAAGGATGTGAAGGAGGCAGTGAAGAAACTAATGAGCTCTCTTTTGTCATTGAAAATGTAGACTTGATCGGGGGAGGGGGAGGGAAATGGGAGGCGGTGGCGGGGAGGAGGCAGAAATCTTTAATAAATAAATAAACTTTAAAAAATTAAAAATAAATAAATATTAAAAAAAAGAAAATGTAGTTCTAGAAAGATGAGGTATTTTTATTAAGGTCCCGTAGTCTGTACCAATAATCAGTAATCTTGTTGTTCAGATTCCCTATATAAATCATTGCAATATTCCAATTCACAAAATATGCATTACAATAACCTCCAAACTTTAAATATTGTTAGAAAATTAATCTCAGTCCATTTTTCCATATTTTATTCAGATATTTTAAGAACAATTACTTCTTGTATATTTCCATGTTTGTGTATGCTAGCATAATGCTGCCTAGGAAAATGTTTAACTCAAGTTGTATATTGAAAATACAGGACTTTTCAGATGATCTAAAGCAACTCATCAAGGAAGTTTGTACAATAATTTGAAAGCAAATATTTAGAGCTATTCAATAACCAGTAATGAAAATGAGGGGAAAGCTTCATGTAATTCTTTAATGGTTATTTTTACACTGGACATTTTGCTCAACACAAATGTGCAATAAAAATCTTAAAAATAACTCTTGCCATATTTAGAATTAGTATACTTAAAATATATTTGGTATTATTTATTATATTATTATTAATTTTTTACATGTCAATACCAGTTTCCCTTACATTGTGCTTCCTTCTTTTAAACAGATTTTTGTTTTAATTTTATTTAGATGTATGTAGGCTCTCTCTCTCTCTCTCTCTCTCTCTCTCTCTCTCTCTCTCTCTGGTGTGTGTGTGTGTGTGTGTGTGTGTGTGTGTGTGTGTGTGGCTTTCTTGAGACCAATAGATGGCATAAATTCCCTTGAAGCTTGAGTATACAACCTTGAGACAACCACTGTAGGTGCTGGGAACCAAACTTAATGGCACAATGTAAGCCCAGTATATGTTCTTAGTCACTGAATAATCACTTCTGCTCACACTTTGTTTTAAAATACATCAGAAATAGCACTGAAAATATTCACAAATATGTAAAGTCATTTATTGAAAAGTAGTTGTATATTTATAGTTATTTACTGAAATTTTATTTGATAACAATAGATGTGTATGTATTTACCACAAGTCTATATTGTTTTCTCAGAAATGCTGATATTTTCATGAAAGCTGGCCAGAGATGGTTGCTGTAGTTGTATAAATATTAACATTTTCTTTAGTTTTGGTGTGTTTTTTACTATTATATCCATATTTACTCTAGTGATATGTTATGTCATTATGGCATTTATATGCATATTTATCTAGATGATATACAGTCAAGCTAGTAATTTAAAGTCCTTAACCTGTGGATCTGAGAGGGGAATATTCCAGACATGATTTTTCTATGCATATATATGTATGTGTGTGTGTGTGTGTGTGCATATACATTTACATACACATATATTTTAGAACAAAAATTATATATAATGCATGATATGATGTAATATATAGTAAATATAAATATACATTTATGTATTAGCATATAGACAGCTAAGGAAATTGTATATATTACATATATACAATAATTTTAGTTATATATAAACTTTTATATATTAATGGTTTATATATACATTATATATTATAGATATTATTTAGGCTATATTTGTATTGTTGCATGTAGGACATGGTACACATATGTATGTATAAATAATGTACATAATAACCATATATATGATTTGCTGAACTGCTATTGCCCTTTTTCCCATGATTTTCTGCATTTTGTATCTATTAAAGTCACTACATTTTCATTATGATTAGAGTACAATTGATAGTATGAATGCCTCAGAGCTTTAGAGATGTAACATACAATCACACACGACATGGTTACATATGTTAGATCAAACTTTAGCCTCCCAGGCAAATTTTCAGTGATTATTTCTAATGTCTTGATCTTCAAGGCCTTGATGATATATATTTGTAACAAAGTTTGGAGCCAGAATTTAAGTTTTTTATTTATTTCTTTTTCTTCTTTCATCATTTATTTATATATTTTAGATACAAATCACTGTTTTCCCACCTTTTTTTCCTCCCCCACATCTCCCCTATACTCCCATCCACTCATCCTATGTCTCTAACCTTATTCCCATAAGGCCTCTTATGGGAATCAACAAAGCACGGCAGATGAAGCTGAGTCGGAACCAAGCTCCTCCCCTCTGCATCAAGGCTGAACAAGTTATTCTGCTATAGGGAATAGGTTCCAAAGTGCCAGCTCATGAATCAGGAACAGCACCTGGTCCCACTGCTAGGGTCCCCACAAAAGTCTCAACTACCCAGTTGTCACCCAGATGCAGAGGATCTAGGCTGGTCCTATACTGACTCTCTAGCTATTCCACCAAAGTCCATGAGCTCCCACAAACTCAGGTCAGCTGTCTCTGTGAGTTTCCCATCATGATCTTGACTCCCCCCCCCCTTGCTCATATAATACCTCCACCCTATCTTCACCTGGACTCCTAGAGCTCAGCCCAGTGATTGCCTTGAATCTTTGCATTTGATTCCATCAGGTACTGGATGAAGACTCTATAATGATAACTAGAGAAATCACCTATCTGATTACAGGGGAAGGTGAGTTCAGGAACCCCCTCTGCTATTGCATGGAGTTTTAGCTGGAGTCATCCTTGTGGGTTTCTGGGAGCCTCCTTGGCACCAGGTTTCTTACTAACCCCCAAATTACCCTTTCTATCACAGTTCCAGGCACACAGCAGTCCACATTGCCATCAAGCAAGCCGTAGCACTTTACTCCAAATGCTCCATTCAAAAGCTCTGTCTCCCGCAGGAGCCAGGCAGAGATCGCAATGGTGGCACAGCCCAGAAAGCCGGCATTTTAAAACAGCCAGTTTTTTCCTGCTGCTGAGTCAGGAAAATTTCAAAATGGAGTACATACCATTTTGTGCTAGCTCTGGGGCCACCAGGTAGGAGCGGAACTCAGCACTTTAACTCCAAGACTGAGCATGCAGCACAGAAATTCTTTTCATCCAAGTTACATCCAAATCTGACACGCAGAGCACTGCACAGTCTGAAAACATCTCTGTGAATGGCAGCGGGAATCCACCAGGCTCTCCCGCCTGCCCAAGACTGATTCCGCCACCTGCCCAGGCAGGAAGAACTGAGCCAAGGGCATGGTCTCAGCTACTTTTTTCCAGATCCCGAGCAGGAACACAAACATCTAGTTCCATAAGCCATTGAAATAATTTAAAGCCAGAGTTTGCACTGGCGAGGTACAGCCCAGGAAGCTGCGGTTTAAACCTGCGCAGCTTTTTTCCTGCTAAGGCTGCTGAGTCAGGGAAATTTCTTTGCAGCACGCCCTAGCAAACAGCAAAAAGCTATGGTAAACTCTCTCTCTCTTTTTTAAGCCCTCTCAGGTTTTTAAGTGCATTTAATTGGCCACGTTGGGTGCCACTCTGTTGAAAATAGGAGCAGCGGGCTGTGTCCTGCCACCCGGCTAGCTTTTCCCGAAATAATTACACTGAAACTGTATTCTTTTAAACACTGCCTGGCCCATTAGTTCCAGCCTCTTATTGTGGAAGAAGAATAGGACTTTAATGAGAGGTCTTGAAGAAATACTGTGAATCCATGCCTTCTGGACATAATGTAAAATTGGCACTTATACTACAACTGTGTTTATTTGAACCAGACCAGTACAAAGTTTGAACATTTATTCTTTTCATGATGCATGAGGGAATGTGGACTATGGATAGTTATTGGTAGTAGGGGAAGGTAGGTATGTTATTGGCAGTAGGGGAAGGTATGTACATTGCCATGATCCACTGAATATTTATCCATTCATGCTAATATTAGCAGTTGTAATTAAGCAAAACACATAAAAAGTAATCAAAGTATCAGTTTATTGAGAAGGCTTTCAGTAGGAGTGCTGGTTAGTTTTTGTCCACGTGACACACAGTAGAGTCATTTTTGGAGAGGGAACATAGCATGAAGAGCTATTTCTATTAGATTGGCCAAAGAGCATCTCTTGGTGCATGATTGATGTGAGAAAGCCCAGTCTATTGACGTTGAGGCCACACCTGAACATGTAGTGTTGTTTATATAAGAAAGAAGGTTGAGATTTTCAGTAAATAGCATTTCCCCTTGGCCTCTACTCCAGTGCTTGCCTCCTGGTTTCTACTTTAGTTTGTGCCTTGACTTCTTTACTGACAGACTGTGAAATAAAAGTGTAAGCCAAGCAAACACTTTCCTTGCCAACCTTGTTTTTTGTTGGTATTTTGGAACAATATTAAAAAGTAAATTAGATTAACAGAGATGGACAGGTGATTAAAGTAGAGTGAGGACTTAAAATGTACAAATTTGAGTAGGTATATAAATATGAAAATTTTCAAAACCAAATTACAGTGACTTTTTATTGTAATGCTATAGCAAAATATATTAATTAGTGTTTGGGAATATTAGACAAGATTCTCAAAATTCAGGTGTAATATGGGAATAATTTGGGATGTATTTCATCTTTTTAATACTATTTATATGTTCTAATTTCAATACTGAAATTAAATTATTATTTATATTTTATTAGCATATGTTTTACATAATAATATATTTTTATTCATTTTCATGCATATAAATAACATATTTAATCAAATTCTTCTTCTCTACACATAATTTAGCATCTCCTTATTATCCTCTATAAAAATCCTTTCAACTGTGGTCCAGATCCTTATGCTAAATAAAAATATACATTTAACTCTAAAACAAATAAAAACAATGACAATTACAATTTTTAATATTTTTTATTTCAAACTTGGAGCCTGCTGTATCATAAAATATCCTTTAAAAGACATGTTCTTATGTATCAACATTATTCTCTCTTTTCTCCTTAGATACATACTTATTGTAGTAGTAAACCATAAATTTCATAACCAAATCCATTTTTCCATTTGTCATATGATTGACAGCATTTGACACCTTTCTTTAAAACAAAATATTAATTATCTTTGTTTAATTTTTTGGACTAATATATTTGACTCAGTATCACATGCAATAAAGAATTATGATCTCTCTTATTTAAAGTTTCATTTATAATTGAATGTATGTTTGTATGTATAATGTGTACAATGAAAATAAAATGAAATATACCTCCCATTGCCCACTACAAATTCCCAACATTTTTCTTATAAACCACTAAGTTCAGTTAGAGCTGCCCCAAATGTACATATGATGGGACAATTCCCTGAACCTTAGCTAGTATAACTATTCTTGGTGAATTCCACTAGATTCACTTGTTAATTTAATAATTCTCATAAACATAAATCCTATTGAGAGAAACTTTGTATATGAGGTCTGGAAAAGAACACAATATTGTCCTGGAAAATTATACATTCTAAAAACAAAAGAGGAAATTTCTTCTAATTAGATGTTTGTAGTCCAAGACAATCATCAGTGAGGGTTCTCTAGGGTGCATTTCCCCAAAGTCAAGTAGTTGGTTCATATTAAATAATACCATATTTAATACAGATTAAATCCTGTGTCTTCTTCAAGATGTTTATATGTTTCTTTTGAAATATTTTGATGATTGCATTCTTTATTTAATTTCTATTTTACAAGGATCAGTTCCTGCCTTTGTTTGAGAAACTTAAAACATTTTAATTTTGAAGGATATCGCTCATGTTTATTAATAAGAAAATGACATAATCTTAAAAGCACATCTTGAAAATCATGCTTTTGGTGAGTTACTTGAAACTGTTTGAATCTTCCAGAATATATATGAAAATCCTTAAAAACTGAAGGATAGTAGATGGAAAAGTGAGTTGAGACAGTGGCATCTACCCATTGGAGTACATAGCTTATATTAAAGTGCTTTTTCCTTTGTTCTTACCAATGCTGATTGTTTGAGCCATTTCTTTTATTGCTGTGTTACTAATACAAAGATTTTAAAACTTAATGTTAAATACAAGTTGTGACAACACGAAATTTGATTTATTTAGGTACATGAGCGTCAACAAACATGTAAAGATACACAGAACTGAGTAAAATATGCAATACACCGCAGATATTAAGAAGTTATAGATGCAAGAAAAATAAAATTGCAGGAACAAGTGTTATCCATAGAAAAACTTCTTTCTAGGGAAACCATAATGAAAATCCTGACTGAAAGATAGCATTAAAAATTAAGAGGAAGAATGGAATTATTCTTCAGCATTAAAAGAGATTAAATCTCAAGAATAAAATAATTGTCTTGTTCATGTAGTTCTAGGTTATTGATTTTGAAATCAATTTAGAAGTTAATCTTATAAATTTTATAGCAAACTGTAAAAATTTCTTAAAGTATTGCATCTAATGTTAGTAAGTTTGATTATAGTGTAATAACAGAGGAAGGACTTTTCTTTGTAAATTACTGATTGGAGTGGAACGGATGGAGGGAGTTTGGGGACATTTGCATACATTTCTGTGTAGTTTCCATTAACCCTGGTTTATGTCACAAGAGTCACAAAATAAGATACTTTAAAGATCATAGATTTTCTCTCTGATGGTGAATAAAAGCCTTGGGGAACATAGAGTGACTTAACCCAGAGTCCTGGGTGACAAATCATTGGACACCAGAGATCAAAACTGAATGTTAATCACAAAAATCTAAGAGCAAGTATACATATTTGAAGCCCCCTGCTCTTTTGGTTTCTATTTTGAATGATATAACCACTGGTTTTGCAGTAATCCCAAAGGTGGTTAGGATATTTAATTTAATTAGTTATAAAGAAAACTTTATTTTCATAAAAACATGTCATTAACATTATATTTCAGCTACTGTGCTCTTGTAGATTTTCCTGATTTTTGTTGAGGCAAAGTGTTACTCTGTAACTCAGTCTAATTTACAACCCATTATTCACTTGCAAAAGACTCCTGAGTCCTTGGGTCATGAATATGCAGACCCATGCTCATCTCCTCCTTTATGTTTACCAAAGAAATGATGCTGATGTGCGTGAGTGTGGAGCTTAAATTTCTACAGTGAGATAGCAGTTAAAACTATTGATACATGCTCCAATTTTAATAGTATGTAGAAAGATAAGATTATGACAAATATTTACGATAATTTCTGGAAACGGGAATTTTACTGAATGATACTATGTATTCTGGGAGTCCTGAATTAAGGCAAATAGGTGTCAAAGATTCAAGAAGATAACATATAAATTGATAAAAAAGGCATATTAGAAATTTAGAACAAAGTAAATCAGAATTTGTAATTTAACAATAAACTGGGGACCTCCAATTTATCTAAGATTTCTCAGTACATAAGAATGAAGTGTTTGTCTGATGTGTAATGCATGAATAGTTTTTGTAGACCAGTAAAATTAATAAGTTCAAACAGCTTTACATTCTTATTTAATAGTTATACAGTAAGTAAAAAATTCATAGTAGGTCTCCTAATTCATATTTTTATTGTCTATGACAATTTTATTCTATTGTTGTAGATGCCAATTTTAATACTGAATTTAGCTCAGGACAATATTATAATAGTTTCTTTTAAAAAATATGAACTTGTGAGGGTAAAACAATTGAAAAACTATGTAAAGACTTAAAGGAAGAAAGAGATGAAATTGATTAACACATATGTATGGAAAGATTTATAAAAAATAAAAATAATATTTTATAGAGGCTCTGTTATGATTGTATATATACATATATATTTAATTAGTCTGAGAAAGCTAATGAAAATATTACTACTAGTAGTAATAATAATAAAAGTAAATATTAATGAAGGCCTCCCTTCTACACAACTGAATATGGAATTAATTTTGATGATCAGTGTAATGATTATTGTCAAATCAAACTGAAGAGGTTACGGGTGTTAAGAGAGGAGACTCAGAAAAAAAGAGAGAGAAGTATTGCTAAGATGGATGTACAAACTATAGAAGTCATTAACAATCATTTGGTTTTAATCTGTATCACTGTTGTTTTGATTCTGATGTAAATTAGGAAGTTAACAAAATTAATGCCAGTCAGCTATTGCGCCAAAGTCAGGTTATCCTCAAAATCTTTTAAAAAGTAAAAAGAAGGTTTTGTTAACTGCATAGTCGCATTCTTGTCTAGCAGTCACAAGGCCATAGGTTCAGTCATTACTGAAACAAACAAAAAATCAAACAAAATACAGCACAACGAAATAAAACACCTTTAATATAAAGAATTGTGAATTTCTATGTCAATAATTTGTATGACTAGTTCCTATTATTTTATTTTCCTTGTATGCTATATGTTTTTAACTTTCCAGTTTTCTCAAACATGAGACTATGAATGCACAGACCATATTGATTTTTCTTATTTAGCTGAATGTCTCATTTGCAATTATTTTCTGTGATGAAGCATTCCAACGATCAGAAATAATCATGAGGATTTTATATGCATTTCATATAATTAATTATTTTTATTCCAGGTGAGAACATTACAGGATTAAAGAACAGATCCAACTTGTAAAGAAATGCACAGTTTGAGGTAAAGAATAAATCCTGAAGCAAAACACTACTGAGTTCAAGATCATCAGATTTTTGTTGCTGTTGTTGTTTATATCAGGTGTCATCTGAGCTTTTACCCTATCAAGTTCTACTGTTAAAATTTCTTCATTTTTTTCCTTTCTTTGTTTTTGTAAGTGGTAACTCATGGTATATGCAAAGATAAACCAGAGTTCTGTGACCACATTTATTCTGGTGGGCTTCACGGACTACCCACACCTCCAAGCACCACTCTTTCTTATGGTTATGGCCATATACACAGTCACTCTAGTAGGCAACATTGGCATAATTGTCGTCAGAAGGATCAACCCTAAACTTCATACCCCAATGTACTTTTTTCTGAGCCATCTTTCATTTCTGGATATATGTTATTCTAGTGTATTTACACCAAAATTACTGGAGATCTTGGTTGTGGAACAGAGAACTATCTCCCTAAAAGGTTGCATGGTCCAGTTTTTCTTTGGCTGTGCATGTGTGATTACAGAAATGTTCATGTTAGCAGTGATGGCCTATGACAGGTTTGTGGCTGTTTGTAACCCCCTGCTCTACACTGTTGCTATGTCTCGTCAGCTATGTGCTCTCTTAGTAGCTGGAAGTTATATGTGGGGTGGTCTGTGTGCTGTGATAATCACATACACTCTCACTGCCCTTTATTACTGTGAACCTGGCATCATTGATCACTTTGGCTGCGAGTACTCTGCCATTATCTCTGTATCCTGTTCTGACTCCTCATTCAGTCAGATGGCATGCTTAGTCATTTCCATATTAAGTGAGGGTAGTAGCCTGCTTATCACCATGGCCTCCTATATCTTCATAGTCTTCACCATTATCAAAATGCCTTCTAAGGGTGGGCTCCGAAAAGCTTTTTCCACCTGTACTTCTCACCTGACTGCCATCAGCATCTTTCACGGGATCATCCTCCTTCTCTACTGTGTGCCCAACGCAAACAGCTCCCGGCTCCTGGTCAAAGTGGCAACTGTGCTCTATACTGTCCTGATCCCCATGCTGAACCCACTCATTTACAGCCTAAGGAACAAGGATGTGAAGGAGACGGTCAAGAGGCTCCTCAGCTCAAAACTGCACTCTCACTCAATATAATACTGATAGAATGAAGTTTTAACTTAATATGTTTTAATTAACAGCCTAAATAAACCTCTACCACTCATTTTGAGTGGGTAGAGAAGGAGGAGTAGATCTGAGAGAAATAGGGGAGTACGTGTGAGCATATATGAACACATGCACACACACACACACACACACACACACACACACACACACCACAGGAACAAAATAACAGGAATCAACAAACACATCTTATGGATATCTTTCAACATGGACAGTCTTAATTCCCAAATAAAAAGACAAAGAATGAATGTGAAAAAGCAACCCATTCTCCAAAGGGACAAGGAGTTTCAAATAGTGCCATGAATCCTTCCTGATCACCATGGGTAAAAGATGAGCAGTAACAACAGAAGCTTTTAAACTTTTACAAATTCATAGAAATTGAAAACTCACTACTAAATGAAAAATGGGTCAAGAAAGAAATTAAGAAATAATTTGAATATGTCTTAGAATTTAATTAAAATGAAAAGATAGCATCCTAAAACTTGAAGGACTTCTGAAGGCAAACCTAAGAAGCCAGTTCATAGCAATAAGTGCCTACTCTTAAACTACTCTGGACCAGATTGATTTGCTGCTGATTTCTAAAAAGACTTTCAAAAAAATAAAGCCAATATTTCTAGAACAATTCCACAAAATAAAAACATATGAAAATTGCCCAATTCACTCTAGGAACATATAGCTATCCTGATAACTAAACCACATAAGGATTTAAAACCAAAAGAGAATTACAGACCAAATTCCCTTGTGAAGAAAAATGTAAAATTTCTAAATAAAATACTTACAAGCAAAATTCAAGAACATATTAAAATATCATAAACCACAATCAAGTAGGTTTTACTCCAAAGATGCAAGGATGGTTCAATATACAAAAGTCAATAAATGTGATCTACCATATAAACAAAATGAAAGAAGAAAAAATTCATGATCATCTCATTAGAAGCAGAAATGATCTTTGACAATATCTAATATCCCTTTATGTTAAAAGTTCTGGAGAAATTAGAGATATAATGTGGATACATAAATAAAATAAAAGAAATGGATTAAATGAAATATTCATCAAAACTACAACTTGACTCTTTACAGAACTTGAACGAACACTTAACGTGATATGGAGATCCTATGTTTAATAAAAGATACAAAAATAAAAACAAGTGAAAAATTAAGGTTCTAAAGCTTTTTGTTACTATATAGGTTTTACATTTTGCCAGGTTTTACTTTTCTTTTTCTTTTTTTCCCCTATTTTCAAGACATGGTTTTTCTGTGTAGAACTGACTTTCCTGAAATTTACTTTGAAAATTGAAATTTTGAAATTTATGCTCTGACAATGCTGAAGCATGTGTGGGCAGCCTATGTATGACAGTTCTGTCAAACTTTTCCATATAGGGTTTCATGATCTAAATTGACAAGGATGTCTGACCAGGTCTCTTCTTCAAGAGGGCACCACGTTTCATTACAGATGGTTGTGAGTTCCCATGTGGTTGCTGGGAATTGAACTCGGGACCTTTGGAAGAGCAGGCTGTGCTCTTCACTGCTGAGTCTTATGGTTTTAAAGCTTTATGTTAACTGTTGATATTCCTGTATAGATTTTAAATTATTCCAGCATTTTCTTTTTCTTTTTCAAGACAGAGTTTCTTTGTATAGCCCTGGTTTTCCCGAAACTCACTCTGGCTCTTTCGACTCATGATAAACCACTCTGGCCGCTAAGTCAGAGAGATCTGCTTGGCTCTGCCTCCTGAGTATGTGATTAAAGACATGTGCTACCACTACCTAGCTGTTGACAGGTTTTATTGGGTAGTATGATATAATATCTGAGTTTGAGTTTATCTTCTGATACCTTTTTCTTTTTAATTTAACATGATACTATTCATATAAACAAGGTTAATGTAATATCATGGAATGCAAAATATTAGAACCATTGTTAATAAAATATCTAAGTCTGCTATTGTAAAAAAGCATTAAAATTAATAAAACAGGACAAGAATCAGAATAATAGTATCATTATAGTAACATGAAATAGATCTCTGATTTTCTTAATCACTACGGATATTAGGAATTTTCCCTTATGTTAATATTTAGTTGTACTGAGTAAGGTTTGCTTAAAACTTTGATTATTCCTACCAGGTTGCTTATTTCTATCAACTTACATTTATTTTCCACTAATTTAATATTTTAATATTCAATGTCTTTGCTTAATTAAAATAAAATTGCATTATTGCCAACCTCTATTGTAGACTATTATTTTAAGGTATGTTACATTTGTTTATGCTTTGTAATATTTGTTTAATGATACAAAGATGAGTTGTATTCATTTATGTTCCATTTGTTTAACTCTGTAAAGGTGTGTTACTTTGCCTGGTTGAAAACACCAGATTTGTCTATAAAGAGCTTAATGGCCAATATCTAGGCAGGAGAGAAAAACAGTTGAGGCTGCCAGGCAAAGAGAATGAATAGGAGGAAAAAATCTATGCCCCAAAGAAGAGAGAAGAGGGAGAAGTGAGAAAATGAAAATGAGATCAGGAGGCCAGTGTCAGCCCACCAACCGCACAGCAAACCATGGAGAAGAAAGGAAAGAGAAATATATAGAACAAAGAAAGATAAAAGTCCTAGAGGCAAAAACATATATGAGATAATTTAAGAATAGCTGGCTAGAAACAAGTCAAGTTAAGACTAGGCATTCCTAAAAATAAGAACAAGTCTCCATGGATTTATTTGGGAGCTGGGTGGTGGGTTCCCAAAAAGAAATAAAACAAAACAAAACTAAGTACATTTTGGCATTCCAATATGATTTCCATATATGTATGTAAGACCTGAGAAAGCTGAAGAAAAGGGGATAGAAACTCTGCAACATAACATTTAAACAGACATTTTACAGTAAATAGAAAAAGAATACAAAGTAAAAAAAAAATGCCTGCCACAGTGCAAGAAGAGGTGGGAGTTTAAACACAGTTCTCTGTCAGCTACTTCCAACCAGGCAATCAAGATTTAGGCTTGGCTTTCAACACTCAAGAAGAGGGCAGCACAGCTGCCAAAGTCACAGCAGAGGTTCTCCTGGCTGAGCAGCTTTGCAGTTCTGTGTTCATGCAGACAAAAGAGTCTAGAGATACACAGTAAATACATATCCGGATGAGAAAAAAAAAACCTCTAAACCAGTTCCAGTGTTTCTAACATTGTGTATAGTCATAAGAAAATAAAAGGGGTATTGACAGTCATAGAAAAAAATGAGTAGTTTTAAAGTAAAGTCTTTAAAGAGATGGGAAAAAAGTAATATAAAATAATGAAAAATGAGTCTTTTCCTCTTATTTCTTAATGTTAAGACACAAACAGTTAATTTCCTAGACTAAAATCTTGCATCAATAAACCGTAGTGAAAGTTAGTACCTTACATATTAGTAACCTGTTAAGGTTTGAGCAGGGTTAAATGAGGTTCCTTTTCCCCATATCAGCTGAGAGTGAATCCAGGCTACCCAGCACTCCTTATCTGTAAAGACTATGAATAAGTAAACTCAAATATACCATACTTTTCATCATAGGGTGATGTGGAATTCCTCTCTGTATGCTATGAATATGTTTTAATTACCATTGGTTATTAAAGAAAAGGTTTGGCCAATGGATTAGTAAAGTCAGGCGGGAAATCTGAACAGATATGGAGAGAAAATAGGCAGAGTTAGAGAGATGCCATGTAGCTGCTGCAGGAGAAAGACGCCACCCATCTGTCAGAAACTTTCTGGTAGGCCACAGCCTCATGGTGATAAACAGATTAATAGAAATGGGTTAATTTAAGATATAATCATTAGCTAGAAATATGCCTAAGCTATTGGCCTAATGTTGTAATTAATATAGTTTCTGTAAGATTATTCAGGTCTGAGCAGTATATTCTCATCTGAGAGCCCTAACGCACTATGCATGAATGGTTGTCTAGGCTTCCACTTCAAGGCATGATTCCCTTAGTGATAAGAGTACATCAATCCAATCAGATAGCTGATGGTTAATGTCAAAGAACAAGCAAAGCCCCATATTGCACCATTGTAATATCATGCTGGTCATTGTTGTGATAAATACATATCTTATCTAGGCAGAACTTTGGCTACTTTTGTCCCTTGACAGATTATATGGCAAATTAGGGGAATATGAAATATTGCATTCTCCTCTTCAGGGCAGAGGCATTTAGGTCATATATAGCTAGAGTCTTCTAAGTCTTAAATCTTTAACCATGTATTCAGCAATAGAGACTTATCTCAACCTCTTAAAGGGAACCAAGGTCAACGGCAATAACTTATATTCCTTAGGAGTCAACCAGACTCTCATGACTAACTACTCAGAGTTTCCACATGTTTTGTATACATATATTCTATACATATTATGTATTACATGTAAATTTTGGTAACTATAAAATAAGATTCCTTATCAGTTTTCAGACATCCTTAGTATTACTTATTTCTCACCCCTCTGTTCCTTTGGTACTGACCACCCTCCAAGCCTTAGTCAGGTTTCTTTAGAGAAACAAAATGTACAGAATGCACATACATGTATATATAAAGAGGGTTTAGTAGCATGACTTGCAAATACTCTAACAAAATAGACTACCAAAACAGAAGGTTTCAGAATCCAGTATTTTTTTCAGGCCGCAGTACATAAAAGAGAAAAAGCAAAGATCTTGTAAAATATAGAGCTCTATATATCTGATTTATAAACTAATAAGCAATATAAGTCATGTACAAATAAATATATAATATATATTATATATAAAATACAAACAAACTTGATGGAATCAGAAAGTATTTTACAACATTCTAAAGAACAAAAGTAAATAGTAAAGTGCCTTGTATATTTCATATTGAAGCAATGAACGCTCAGTAAGCACAGAGAAAGAAAAATCAAATTACAGTAATGAAAAAGCAAATAGTACTTACTTTCAGACCTGCATGAATTTCATTGTATATTAATTATATCTCAAAACTGCAACAGTGAAAATTAGCAATAATTCAATAGAGGATTTAAAATAATGGTTCAAAATGAAATAAATACAGGAAGGTTATAAATAATGTTTAAGTATGAATACATTTTAGTTCAATTCATTTCAGTTTGGAATACAGATAAAATTTTATAGTACAAATTACATTCATATAAATTACATTTTAGAATGTGAAATTAATGACTGTCAACAAGACTTAAACTAAAGCATTGTCTACAATGTATATGTATTCACTAGGGAAAACAGAGAACTAGAAACATAATAAATTAAATGTTTTTATTACACCAAAGCCTTAGGGACGGAACTTCAAGGATGGATGATATATACACGAAATTTTCACCGGCACAAAACAGCACCAGCTGCCCAATATTCATACGCCATTGATCTGTTCACCTCAGGAAAGTTCCTGGGTTTCCACATTTAAAAAGCACAAGGTTAAAAATATTGATCTTCTTCGGAAAACAATACGAGATATATTCATGAATCAATTTCTATCTGCTCACTTATTTCTCTATGTTTATTTTATAACAGGTTATGGAAATACCACTTTATAAATAACAACCTGAGAAATTTCAATTTCACTTCAACATCATGTAAGTCATACATGATAATTATTGAGCCAAAATAATAGAAAAAGTATTCAGTGTATATCCATCCATTTCCCCTCCCTGTGTTTCATTTAGGGGTCTACATATAATATTGCAAATGTATCATACACTAAAAGTCAAACATATACATCTCTGCAAACTTTATTGTCTTATGCTCTTTTAAAATTCAAAATATAATTTTGACTTAAGAACTTGACATAAAACAAATATAAATGGATTAAATTATAAGATTTCCAATTTGGTTATATCTCTTTAAAGGACCAGACTCTAAGGCTTTCTGTCTAGATGATTGTTTTGGAGCAAACAAGTGAAATTAAAATATATTCTTAATTAAAAATCTGATTTGTTCCCTATTATTGAATGTTATATGCTTCAGAGTATTAGAATAAAATGATTTTAATTTTATCTAACCAGTGGCATAGAATTCCATTGGTATTTGAACTGACAAAGTTTTTTTTTAATTTGGAGACTATAGATACTAGTAATTAATATTTTGTTCAGGTTAATGTTTTAAAATATGAAGAAATATCAAACATTTTATTTTACAGCCTCACATTACTATGATTGTTATTTTGTCCACATATGTTGAAGATTAAGTAAGTTTCAGTTAATCAAAATATATTTTCAAAAGGGGAAGGGAGATTCAAAAATGTTGAAAATGTAAGAAGTTATATATTTCACAGTGCTAACTGGATGATAAAAGTCATGACAACTTAACCCTAAGATTATCAGGTATGTTTTATTATGATCAATATCATAAAGATCTACTTTCAGAGTAGAATATGACCAGGTAGATTTCTTAGGGATCAAAATTCAGAGAATGATTTATTTTCGTTTTTAGGTATAACTAGAATACACCTACTCAAATTTGGAAATATCTTTCAAAATTTACTTAAAAAGAAAGAAGAATGGACAGGGGAAATTGCTCTTCTGTGGATGAATTCATTTTCTTGGGAATTACCAATAACCCTGGTACAAAAGTAGGTCTGTTTACCACATTCTTACTTGTTTATCTCATTACTCTTCTGTCTATTCTTGGGATGATCATTTTAATTAGAATGGACTCTCAGCTCCACAACCCATGTACTTTTTTCTTAGCAACCTCTCTTTCTGTGACCTCTGCTATTCCAAAGCAATTGGACCTAAGATGCTGGTGGATCTCTTAGAGAAGGAGAAAACAATTCCCATGACTGGTTGTGCTCTGCAGTTCTTAACATTCTGTGTCTTTGCAGATTCTGAGTGTCTTCTGCTAGCAGTAATGGCCTTTGATAGGTACCAGGCCATCAGCAACCTCTTGCTCTAAACAGTGAACATGTCCAGCATGGTGTGTTCCATGCTCATGGCTGGGGTTTACCTGGTAGCAACAACATACAACCTTGACATTCCGCTTATGTTTTTGTGGGTCTAATGAGATCAATCACTTCTTTTGTGATTTGCCTCCACTTTATCTTCTCTCCTGCTCAGACATACAAGTCAATGAACTGGCTTTATTTACTGTTTTTGGTTTCATTGAACTGAGCACCATCTCAGGAGTTCTAGTCTCTTATTGTTACATCATATTATCAGTCCTGAAGATCCGTTCTGCTGAGGGGAGATTCAAAGCTTTCTCCACCTGCACCTCCCATCTGACAACAGTGGCCATTTTCCAGGGAACTGTACTCTTCATGTATTTTCGGCCAAGTTCTTCATGTTCCCTGGATCAAGAAAAAATAACCTCACTGTTTTATACTCTTGTGATTCCCATGCTAAACCCTCTGATTTACAGTCTGAGGAACAAGGATGTGAAAGACGCTATTCAAAAACTGAAAATAAAAATGTGGTTTTAAACCACATTGCATTACACAAACTTATACACTTATAAATAATGTTCCCCCTCCCCTAGAAAATGTAATGATGACATAGAAAAAAGTTGTAATTTGTAGTTGAAATCAGTAAAACTGTTCACTTGTTCTAAAACCAAACTAGAGTAAATTGAGCAGATCTCAAAATATGGCAAGTTTCAGCATATGTCTAAGACTAACGCATAGCTCTCATGACTACAAATTTTCCTGCTTATTTTGATTGATGGCATATTTATTTCATAGTAGTTTTGATTACCCTCTTTAATGAATATTTACTAGTTTCACTTTACTTATTCTATACCTCATGCTTCAATGCAAATTCAATGGTTATTTTTCTAATAAATTTGTGTTCTTGTAAAAGCAATAGATTTTAATTGAACTTCAAAAATTTAAAATGCACTTCAAAATGATCCTGAAGTAAATGAAGTATAGGGTATTTTCTACAGGCGATTGTTTTAAATTCATTGGGTGGGGAAAATATTTTGTTAACAGGAGAATTAAAGTTATACATGTTGAAAAGATGAACACATTATAGTTTGAAGATTTGACAACAGCTACGTAGGAAATGAAGCAAACAGGTCTATGACATTTGGAAACCACAGAAGTCTTGCCTGATTGTGATGTTAAAATCAATGACAGACTTTCTATCATCAATGATACTCTTATTGTAAAATCATTGCACTTCAAATAATATTAGCACAGGGAGATCTTTGGAAACAGAATATTGTATGCATAAACAGCTGCAACTTACTATCTAGTCATCTTCAACTCTTGAAAAAGAGATCAACGTCACTGCTTAAAAGCTTTTCAACTATCCTGGGCTCATAGGGTCCCATGGCAACTGAACCAACAACCAGAAAGTCTGTATGGGACTGACCTAGGCCCTCTGCATATATGATATTGTTGTGTAGCTTTATCTGACTGTGGGATTCCAAACAGTGGTATCAGTGGTAGTTTCTGACTCTTTTTGCCATGTTTTGGGACTCTTTTCCTCATACTGAGTTGCCTAATCAGTCTTCAACTTGATATTTTATGTTTGGTTGATATCCATGGGAGTCCCTACATTCTCTCAATAGAAATGGGGGGGATCGGCGAAGGGAAGGTGGTACAGGCGGGGATGGAAGGAGATGAAGTAAAGGAAGGAACAGTTTGCTTGTAAAAAAATAAATAAATAAAAATTAAAATTAAAAAATCTTGAGAAATTAAAGTGGTATTTGTGACTGAACTTTTAGTTTCTTCCTATGTGATGGAATGGAACTTCTGTTCATCAGCATTGCTTCGTTTCTTTAAGGAATTTTTCCTATTTATTTCTCTTTATATGCATCCTTTGTTATAGGTTCTACTTCATCATCTATCTTCTTCATTCAACTGTTATTTAATTTTACTCTGTTTTTATATAAGTATCTCCAAACTGGCATATTAATTATTTTTGACTTCTGGTCCAAGTATTTCATTTCTGCAATTCAAAACTCTAACATCATATTTTGTAAAAAAAAAAACAAAAAGAATGCTGACAAGAATAAGAAAATAAGATACTGGATAACATAACATTTTTTATGTATCAGGTGTTGGTAAAATGTTTGGAGGGTGTATTTTAGAACAAGAATGTACACAAATATTTACAGATAAATTCTTTTATGTATGAAAATTTAACATATGAAATGACTATAGACACACAGGTATTGAAGACACAATTAACAAAACGCAGGGCAATATGGTACCACCAGAGCCCAGCTGTCCCATGACTGTTAGACCTGAATATAACAACACAGCTGAAGAACTGAAGAACAAGAAAAATTACCTTAAAAACTACTTTATAAAGATGATAGAGGTCATTAAAAAGGAAATAAAAAAACCTTAAAGAAATTAAGGAAAAGAAACAAAAAAATGGAAAAAGAGTCAATGAATTACTTAAAGAATGTCAGAAAATGCCTGTGGGTGGGGAGCGGGGACAAAGAAATTGTTCAAGACCTAAAAACTGAAATAGCAGCAGTAAATAAAACACACTGAGGGAAATCAAAGAATGGAAAGTCTGGAAAAGTGAACAGGAATAATTTCCCTCATGAGCACTGATACAAATATTCCCCCCCCCCAAAAAAAAACTAGCCAACTGAATTCAAGAACACATAAAAAAAAGATCACCTTCCATCACCAAGTATGCTTTATTCCACAGGCAGGAATGGTTCAACATATAAAAAATTGTCAATGTAATTCATCATATAAAAAATCTGAAAGAATAAAAAGCTGCATGGTCATCATATTAGATGGTGAAAAAGGTTTTAAAAACCTCCAGTACCACTTCATGATAAAGTCATGCAGAGATCAGGGACACAAAGGACACATGTAAGCATTATGTCAACTCACAGCAACAGCAAGCCTATAGAAACATACGATTAAATGCAGAGAAATTTAAAGCAATTCCACTAAAATCAAGAACAACCCAAGCCTTCCACACTGTCCATCTCTACTGAATATAGTATTTAAAGTTCTAGTGAGAACAATAGGATAAGTAATTGTAATCAAGATTACCCAAATTGGAAACCCAGAAGTCAAAGAATCTCTATTTACAGAAAATATGATAGTATAGAACAGTAACACCAAAAATGCCACCAAGGAACTCTCAGAGCCGATGAAAACCTTAAGTAAAGTGGCTATACATAAGATTAACTTTAAAAACTCAGTAACTATCCTATATACAAACCGCAAATTGTCTGAGATAGAATTTAGGGAACCAACACCCTTCACAATTGCCATAATAATAATAATAATAAATACCTTATATGATGCATCTTTATTTTATATAGTCATTGTGATGGTTTGAAAACTAGTGGTCCTGATAGGCTCCTATCTTTGAGCTCCTATTCATCAAGAAATATCACTATTTGATAAGGATTAGGTTGTATGGCCTTTCTGGAGGAAGTATGTCTATGGGAATGAGCTTTGAGGTTTCAGGTCCAGCCTTTCTTTCCATCTACTGGTCTTAGTTATGTTTCCAGACCAAGACTGCCTACTGCTATGTCCCTCACTATGATGTTAATGGACTAAGTCTCTGAAACTCTAAGTTCCCAAATAAATGTTTTCCTTTGTAAAAGAAGAAGAAGAAGAAGAAGAAGAAGAAGAAGAAGAAGAAGAAGAAGAAGAAGAAGAAAAATAGATCCACGTCTCTCATCCTGCACAGTATTTGAGTCCAAGTGAATTAAACACCTCAACATAAAACCTGATACACTGAACCTGATAGAAGATAAAGTATGTAATAACCTTGAAGTCATTGGCATAGGAGACAACTTCTAGAACAGAAGATCAGTAAAGAGGCACTGAGATCGACAATTAATAAATAGGGCTCTGTGAAGCTATAAGATAGAGGACACTATCAGTAGAAAAACATAACAACCTAAAGAATGGGAAAAGATTTTCACCAACTCCACATCTGACTTTGGGCTAATACCCCAAATATAAAGAGAATTAAAGAAACTAGTCACCAATAATCCAAACATTCAAATTTAAAAGTGGAACATTGGATCTAAAATGGCTGAGAAACATTTAAAGAAATACTCAACATCTATAGACATCAGATAAGTACAAATCAATAGGTCTTTGAGATAGCATCTGATTCCTGTCACAATGGCTAAGAAAAAACACAAGTGACAGCTCATGATGGACAAGATGTGGAGTAAGGGCAACACTCCTCTACTTTTGGTGGGAGCAAATCTTTTACAGCCTCTTTGTAAGTCAATGTGGCAGTTATTCAGAAAATTAAGACTCTATATAGCTCAAGACCAGCTATACCACTCCTGGGCAAATACAAGGGACTTCTACCCTATCATCAGGACACTTGCCCAACTATGTTCACAGCAGCTTTACATATAAGATCTAGAAACTGGAAGTAATGTAGATGTCTCTCAACTTAAAAATGAATAAATAAAATATGGTAAATTTAATCAATGGAGTATTACTCAGCTGTTTAAAAACAATGACATCATGTAATTTTCAGCAATTGGACTGAACTAGAAAAGATCATCTTGAGTAAGATATTCCATACACAAAAAGACAAATGTGGTATGTATTCACTTATATGTAGGTATTAGCTGTGAAGTAAATGTTCTGTATTTACAAAAAAAATGATTATGCTAATTCACAGACTCAAAGATGCTAAGTAATAAGGAGTGTCTAAGTGGGGATGCAAGGATCTCTCTGAGAAGGGAAAACAGAATAGTTTTAATGAGTAGACTAGAGACAGGTGGGATTGGGAATAAGAGAGATCTGATGTGGGAGTGTCATATATCAATCTGTTGATTTCATTGGTTAAGCAATAAAGAAACTGCTTGGCCCTCATAGGTTAAAACATAGGTGGGTGGAGTAAACAGAACAGAATGCTGGGAGGAAGAGGAAGTGAGCTCAGACTTGACAGCTCTCCTCTCGGGGGCAGACGCCTCAGAGAGACACCATGCTCCTCTCCTCACCCGGGCAGAGCACGATGAAGCTCCGACCCAGGATGGACGTAGGCTAGAATCTTCCCAGTAAGATCGGAGCTACAGATTATTAGAGATGGGTTGATCGGGATATCAGAATTAGCCAGTAAGGGCTAAAGCTAATGGGCCAAGCAGTGTTTAAAAGAATACAGTGTCCATGTAATTATTCTGGGGTATAAGCTAGCCAGGCGGCAGGGGTGCTGGGGACGCAGCCCTGCCGCTCCTATTACTACAGAGATCAAGTGAGTGGCGTAATAAAATACTGAGAGCATTTTGGGCATGAAGTGGAAACTTAGTGCAATAGAAACTCCGTGGGATATACCAGACTAACTTTTGCAAACATTCCTATTAATGGTGAACAGATCCTGAACCAGCCATCTTTCATAACCAAGTAAGGTCTCAACTGTAGGAATTGAGATATCAACTCAGCTACAAAACCTTTGAGGTACAATGTACTCTGCCTTCAAATTATTCTGAGAATGGAGCCTAGCAGAATGCTCACCAAAGAGACCAGAAAGACTTCATCCAGCAATTGATGGGAGCAGATAAAAGTTCCACAGCTAAACCTCAGATAGAGCTCAGGAGTCCTGTGGAGGAGTGGGAGGAAAAATACGAGGAAACAGAACATTCAGGAACAAGAGAACCCAGCTCACAGCTCAACTGACTGGAACTCATTGGGACTAACAAAGACCAGGAAACATGTAGGGTTCTAACCTATATCCATCTGTATTTTTTATGGTGCTCTTGTAGGATTCTGAACAGTGAGAGTGGGAACTGTCTCTGATTCTTTTGCCTACTTGTAGAAACCTTTTCTTCCTATTGAGTTGCCTCATTTGGCTTCGATGTGATGGTATGTACCTGGCCTTTTAGTACCATATTCTGCTATGTTTAGTTGAGAGGCCTGCTCTTTTTTCTGAGGGAAACAGAAGTAGGAGTTGATTTATTCAGAGTGGAGGTCATGGTAAAAACAAGGCAGAAGTGAAGGAGGAGAAAACGTGGTTGGGATGCAATATATGAGAGAGTAACACACACACACATACACACACACTCGTATTGAAATATTTTGCAATGAGCCTCATTCCCTGAAATAAACGAAGTAAGAATTGTGATTGTTATTTAACATTAATGTGTAAAACCAGTGTGGAAGAACAACATTTTGCTAGTTAGGTGCTTTGGTGTTTTGAAAGAAAACGGCCTAGAAAAGGAGTGGCACTACTGGGAGGTGTGGAATTGTTAAAAATAAGTGCACTCTTTTTGGAGAAAATGTGGCAATGTGGAGGCAGACTTTGAAGTTTCAAATATGCTTAAGTCATACCTGATAATGCTGTCCACTCCTCTTGTCTGTGTATCAACATGTAGCAGCTACCTTTCAAGCACCAGGTCTGCCTATATGTTGCAATGTTCTGCCAGGATGATAATGGACTGAACCTCTGAACTCTCGGGGAGCCACCACAACTTGCATTGGGCATAGTGTCTCCTCACCACAATAAAACCCGAAGGTAGATACAAAAGTACCTGAATCAAAATGATGTATGTTGGGGGATATGGGAAAATGAAAGGTTCATGAGCATAGGCCTGGTAATTCCAATTATATAGACATTAAGGAAAAGAAAACATTGTCATTTTAAAACCAATAGTCTTACTAGAAGAGGATTCAGAGTAATTAGAAAGAGTTATGTGTATACATGTATACTTCTAAACTGTCTGTTTATAGAAATGTTATTTATACGTTTGCTTTCTGGGCTGACCATTTAGCACTGGATGACTAATTGGTGTGTTCTTCCCTGGACTATTTCTCCCACTCTCAACATTTCCTAGTTGGCTGTAGTTCTCTGTGTAGGGTTGTAGCCATGTAGGGTTCCTACATTCATTTGTCAAGTCTTTTGTGGTTGGCCTGTTAAATTTATATTTAGGCAGTTTTGTAGGCAGTTACAATTGCATGTAATGACAATTAATGCAAATTACTTGTCATGTGCTTGAAAGGTTATGCAGGGAAGCCCAGACAACTATACTGAGAAAAAGCCAATATACTATGTAGTGATATTCCATTTGTATGTTAATAGATAAAGATTAGAGAGTAAAGCAGCCCTACTGCTCAGACTTACAGACCATGCAGTGGTAACACGCACCTTTGATTCTGGTATCCATACTAGTTTGCCATAGAAACCAGGTGCATATTTTCAGTAACAGAGGATAGGTTTCCTCTAATTATTTCTACATGTTTCATCATAACAAGCTATCACAATTCCTCGGGGTCCATGTCCCTAGTGCCAAGTAGTTACAGATTCAACTATCAATAATATCATGAAATAAATTGTCAGGTTTCTGTCTTCTTACAGACTCCCCTTTGTTCTTTACAAATTGTTCAGAGCTGCTAAAATATTAGTACTTATGTAATCAATTGGATTAGTTTCAGTGATGAATTACTACTATTTTGGGAGAATTATAAAATAATTTTCAATTTGAAAAAGACTATACATGTAGTTTACAAATTTTATCAACAACATTATCAAATGGATACTGGGATGGACTGAATTTTGGTGAGTTACTTCAGAATTGTGTATATTTTCAATCTTATGGAATATGCATAGAATCCACCCATCAGTGGGGAGGTTAAACATAATTGAAATGAGAAAGAGAAGTATACTTTTACTTTATTTAACAGAACTTATTAGGGTGCTGAACTTAAATTTTATTGTTCCTTTCACTACTGTACTGAATTTAAATCTGGCTTCTTATTGTTAAGTAACTCTTCAGATTTTGTTGTTGTTGTTGTTATTCTTTGTTTGCTTGTTCGGTGGGTTGTTTTGACAGAAGGTTTCTCTGTGTATTCCTGGATGTCCTGGAACTCACTCTGTAGACCAAGATAGCACTGAACTGATAGGTATCTGCCTCTCTCTGCCATCCAAATGCTGTTATTAAATGCATGTAACACAACAATCAACCATTCTCCAGAAATTTTAATCCAATAGTTACCTATAAGTTTATCCTTATAATTTTAATGGATGCAGATGAACAAAATATAGCACATTAAATATTTCCACTTAAAATAGCCCAAAATGTAAGAGTTGTTATATAAAAGAAAATAAAATAGTTGCAAAAAAATGGAACATGAGTGAAAATACTGGAATTGATAAAATAAAGCAGTTTTCTTAGAAAGTTGTCAAGAAAGCATCACATAAAACACTAAATGTTTTTCACAGATTACATAAATTAAATCATCTTAAAGAGATCCTTTAAAAAACTTTCAATTTTTACATTTATTTCATTTTATTTTTCTCTTTCCTCTCTCTAAGCAGTCTCTTAAACTCCTCTATGCTATTTTCAAATCACAGCCTCTTTTTATATTATTTATGCATACCTTTTATCCAAGCACTTGGAAAGCAGAGGCAGGCTTATATTCTCAAGTTTAGGGAAAGCCTGGACTACATAGTGAGTTGCAGACCATGCAGCTCTACATAGTGAGACCATGTTTAAAACAATACTGTAAGAATTAACAAAGTAATTTGCTCACATGTTTCTTTTGGGATTCATGGGAGTCTATGTAAAAGAAAATTAATGTGTGCATTTTAAAAAATATGCTAAATTGAGAAAAATAATGTCCTTATTATTTAGTAAAAGTTAGACAATTCTATAACAAGTGAGCAAGGTACCCTCAATAAAAATATGTTATTTAGAATGACAGAGAAGGAAGAGAAGAAAAAAAAACAGAAGGTACATTATATTCATAGTAGAGCAGTAGAAAATCAAAGAAAACAATTGGTAACCTAACACTACCAAGAGACGCATCGATGTACATAAAGTTCCAAAAGTAAATCTTAATTCTTAACCTAAAAGGAGACAAGATATAGCTGTATAGTCCTTCTTTCCTTTCATTTTTAAATGCTGTATCATTGTTACGATTTATTCGCTGTAGTAATGTACCGAAGTTTTTCAGTCTATTGTAATCAACTTCTATTGAATATCTCAGTTACTTTAAAATTTACCATATTACATTATTTCAGCATGATTGTTTTAGAACTTTTGATTGCCCTTTTCTTATTTTTGTTATACTTTTGTTGTTCTCAGCTCTAGACAGTTCAATGACTGAAATATTCATTAGAGCATAGACAAATACTTGCTCATGGAAAAGATGCTTATCAATACATGACTGACAGAATAACGTTCACAGAGTTCTGATAATACAGCATGCCATGGAGAGTATGATGGTATAGATAATGGTCTACTCTTGGAAATCATAGCTACTGGCATTATGGAAAATATTTGCTATAGACAAAATCAAGAGTTATACCAGTTCTCGACACATTCAACATAAACAATTGCAATTATTATCTAATAGTTTGGGGAAATAGAAAAATAGATCAAGTAAATCATTTGCAATTGAATTAGATTCCTTTTCCCTCAGGACATGCTCTTAGTTAACTAAAGTATTTCCAGATGGTTCAGATTAAATATTATTTTTATTTCGTTGAAAATAGATTCTTATATATTTAGTGCCAAGTTTTGTGGTTTATTTTTATTATAACTGCTGAAAAAAGCTGGCCATGTCCTTTTTAATATAATGTGCTATGAACGTGTGAGTGAATAAGAATCAAAGGATATTAAATGTGGACATTTGTAGACTACTCTAAAATCCTTCCAACTTGTGTCACATGTTTTGCATTTGGATCCGTATGGGATGTGTTTAGTTTGCACAGACCTTCTCAGACTTGAACTTATGGACACTGCAATCTTCTTAGTGCTTGAATAACTTTAATATATGTATTTAACATCATATAATGATATTTTATTGTAAATATTCTAGCATCAAACAAATATAAATATAATATACATATTTTTATAAAAATATAATTGTAGCTCACATAGAGTGATGCTGATGAATATTACATTTTAATTCCAGATCTGGAAAACACAGGAGTGAAGAATAAAGGACACTGCTTCAAAATGCTATTTGTGATCAGCCACACAAGAACAAAAATTGAAGCATAAAGCTTCCAAATTTAAAATGCTCATGTCTGATTTTATGTTTTATGACAAGCTCCAACTAAGTTTCTACCACTTCACTCTCTCAAGTTCCATTCACTTTCATTTTATTCCTCTTCCTCTTTTATAATCTGAAACATGATGTCACGTGAACTGATGAACCAGAGTTCTGTGACCACATTCATCTTAGTGGGCTTCTCAGAATATCCAAAGCTTCAAATACCTCTCTTCCTCCTGTTCTTGACCATTTACTCAGTGACTTTGATGGGGAACCTGGGCATAATTGTGGTTATCAGGATCAGTCCCCGACTTCACACACCCATGTACTTTTTTCTCAGCCATCTTTCATTTTTGGATATATGTTATTCTAGTGTATTTACACCCAAACTGTTGCAGATATTGGTGATGGAAGACAGAACCATTTCTTTCAGAGGATGCATGACACAATTTTTCTTCATTTGTACATTTGTGATTACAGAGATGTTCATGTTAGCAGTGATGGCCTATGACAGGTTTGTGGCTGTTTGTAACCCCTTGCTCTACACAGTTGTAATGATTCATAAGTTCTGTGCTCTACTAGTAGCTGGGACTTACATGGTAGGTGGCCTGTGTGCAGGAATAATCATATATACTCTTTTACAACTCTCTTATTGGGACTATGGCATTATTAATCACTTTGGCTGTGAGTACTCTGCTGTCATCTCTGTATCCTGCTCTGACTCCTCCTTTAGTCAGATGGTATGCTTAGTCATTTCTATATTAAGTGAATCTACTAGTGTTCTTATCACATTAGCCTCATATGTGTTCATAGTTGTCACTATTATTAGGATGCCTTCCAAAGGAGGACTGCGAAAAGCCTTCTCCACCTGCACTTCCCATCTGACGGCCATCACAATCTTCCATGGAATCTTACTCCTCCTGTATTGTGTTCCCAACTCAAACAGCTCACGGCTCTTTGTCAAAGTGGCCACTGCTCTTTATACAGTCATGATACCCATGCTGAATCCCCTTATCTACAGCCTTAGGAATAAAGATGTGAAAGAGACAGTCAGGAGGCTTATGAGCTCCAAACTGCACTCTCACTTGACATAATTGTGTGAGTGTGTGTTTGTGTGTGTGTGTGTGTGTGTGTGCGTGAGTAAGTGAGAGAAAGAGAGAGACAGAGACAGAGAGAGAGACAGAGACAGAGAGAGAGACAGAGAAATAGAGACAGAGATGGAGACCGAGAGACAGAGAGGGATACACACACATACATACATACACACACACACACACACACACACACACACACACAGAGAGAGAGAGAGAGAGAGAGAGAGAGAGAGAGAGAGAGAGAGAGAGAGAGAGAGACTGTAGTATTATTTTCTAAGTGCAGACAGACTACAGACATTTATTTTCTCTATTTAGTATAAGTATAGTACATGATCAATATGCAGTGAGAAAGAAACAATGAATTCTAGAGAAAGAGAAAAATGTCAAATCAATAATTTGAGAAACAGAAAAATATAGAATACCTGTTCCAAACTCTTTGAAAGATCTGAAGAACATCTATCCATCAGAAATACATCTCTAAGCATTTAGAAAATCTAACATGAATACAAACTTTACTATTATAAAAAATCTCTATTAACCTGTATTTCTTAATTATAAATTACCTTTTTAAATGAGATGCAAAAGTAAAATGCCTTCATCAAGAGCATATATATATATTAAATTTACATCAATAAACCAAGATCCATATCAATGCAAATCTCTATAGCATAACCTCTTTCAAATCTAAACAAACATTTTAAAACAATATTTGGGAATTAGGATGTAGTCCTCTCCAAACTGTTTCTTGCATTTTGTTGGGCAAACTAATTATTGAGAGTGTTCAACCTTTCTAAGAATCTTGTTCCACTAAACCACATTAGTCTGGATGAAGGAAATCACTAGTTATCATCCTCTGTGGAAAGAAAACATGAACCTCTTTTCCAAAGCAACAAATTCTTAGACCCAAATTTTGAAGCCAAGATACTTAAAATATATATATTAGTTTAGCTTAGCAACCTGTACAATAAAATGTCTCTCTGTACTTAACTCATTCACAGCCAAAAAATAAAAAAAAAACAATAATATACATAATACGGATTATCTGTGTGTTTTCCATCTTTATATAATTTATTTTTCTTTTACCCTTTTAATGTATTACCATCTGTTCTCTGTCCCTTTAAAGACTTTGTTTCAATTTTTTTAGGAAATAAATATCCATTTTATTAAAACAACAGCAAAAACTAACAAATTAATATCTATTTTTTTAATTTATTTATTTATTAAAGATTTCTGTCTCTTCCCCGCCACCGCCTCCCATTTCCCTCCCCCTCCCCCAATTAAGTTTCCCCCCAGCCCGAAAAGCAATCAGGGTTCCCTGTCCTGTGGGAAGTCCAAGGAACCCCACCACAGACACAGAGGAAATTCAGAGACTCATTAGATCTTACTTTGTTTTAATTTTAAACACGTTTACTTCTTTTTATAACTGTCGATGTTCTTTTTCTTCCTTCTCTCATACCTATGTGCATTTATCCAACACTGTGCCCCATTTAGAGGTCTTTTTTTTAAAAAATCTGAATCTATCCGTTTTTACGTATCTGTAATCCTTTTCTGACCAGAACCACTTCTTAAAATGCTAGAACTAAGGCTGCTTTGCCTTTTGGCTCCACTCAGTCCAACACTGAAGATGTCTGTTCACTGCCTCTGAGACTATGGTGTGGGAACCATGTTCACCACCCCAATTCTGCTAATCACTTGGCCCATGTTGTCAGCAAGTAACTTGTAGCCTGCTGCCAACAAACACCACAAGTGCTCAACCTCCTAAAAAAGCCTGAGTTTGTGCTGGCAGCATGAACTAGAAACTTGCCATTTCAAAAGTTGTTTTCTTCCTACCAATAAATCAGGAAGACCTCTCAAAAACGAGCCATGGTGCTCCTACTTGCTGCCAGCAAACAGAGTCCATCTAAAAAAACAATGCTCTTTCAGATTTTATGAATGTAGTCACCTATGTTGTTGCCAATTTGTTGGAAGAGGCCACTATTTTCTTTCCTGACCACCCTGACTTAAAATGATCACACAGAAAGTGTATTTATTGCAATACTCTTTGGCCAATAGCTTAAGTGTATTTCTGGCTAACTTTTATATCTTAAATTAACCCATTTCTATTAATCTGTGTATCATCATGTGCTTATTGGCAAGACTATGGTGGGCTCCTGTGGAGTCATCTGTCTCCTGCAGGCAGCTATATTAATAGAGTTTTGACAAAGTTAAAATCATCTTTGAAAAGGCTAGATCTTATTTGTCTGCATGTTATGCATTAAATAAAGTCCTATGGCTAAGCCCCAAATGAAGGAGTGTGGTGAATGATAAAGTAACAGGTCAGTAATCATGGAATAATGCTCAATATTACATTACGTAGACAGCGTTTTTAATTACTGAGAAAACAAATCTCCATACACACTTGTAACTCATTATCTAGATTAAATTAGCCTCTGACTATGTTCTATGACGGATTGTCTCTGTTGGGTTAATTGAGATGAGTAGCATCATTTCCTGGGATATTGTCTTAAACTTTACAAGAAAGCTATTTGAGCACCAGTATTTACTCTTTCTAATTCTGCCATGATCGACTTAACCTTGAAGGATGAACTAAAGCAAAGCCTTCCTTCCTTTAGTACATTTCCCCAGGTATCTTATGAATAACCAATACATGTGGTACAGGTGTGTTGTAACATAACCTCTCTTCTCTCCAAATATATCAAGATCATCTCCTCATCATCTTGGAGATGGGTTGAATTAGCTGTGACTATTTAATTGAGCAGTAGAAGAGATTGCAATACTCTCTACCTTTGAACTCACTGAATTGGTAAAAATCTTTTGAAGGAGAAATGAGTAAAACTCTTATGCAGTAGGATCGTAGGCTGTGGGATGGATACCAAAATGGAATCAGTGTGAGCATTGTGGAAGCAGAGAATTATTGTTTAATTTTCAGGAGTTAGTGAAAGTCTTTATAGTTTAATACAGATTGTGGAATTATTTAAAATTATCTCCAAAATTTCAGTGTGTTTATGGAAGACATCATGTATCAACAAATGTATTCACCATATTACAATACAATCAGGATAATTTTCCAGATTATCAGGAAATATTTCAAATCCAATCAGGAAATATTTCAAATGTACTGATTCTGGTTTCAAAAAATAGCTCTTGCAAATGTTCATATTTTTCCATGTCTTTGTAGTTGTAATTGATTCTTTATAACACATTCTCACAGCGTGTTAATCTAATCTACTTTCTTTTTTTAAAAAAATATTTATTTATTTATTTATTTATTTATTTATTATGTATACAATATTCTGTGTGTATGCCTGCAGGCCAGAAGAGGGCACCAGACCCCATTACAGATGGTTGTGAGCCACCATGTAGTTGCTGGGAATTGAACTCAGGACCTTTGGAAGAGCAGGCAATGCTCTTAACCTCTGAGCCATCTCTCCAGCCCTCTAATCTACTTTCTTATTATATTTTATCTGTATGGTCTGTATGTAAGATATAGATGTGTTTATACTATGCATGTATGTGAGTATTTATATATGTTCAGGCATATGAATATAGGCACATACATGTTTGGTATGTGTGGAAATCAGATTCTGACTTTTTGCTGTCCTCACTGTCTACCTTGGTGGAGACAGAACGCTGATGAATTTTGCTGCTGTGTATACAAAGCTGCCTGGCATGTCAGCTTCCAGAGACTCTTCTGCTGTACCTCCATCTCACGTTTGTAACATTGCTATAACAGAGCAAATAAGCACACCTAATGATTTATTAAAATGATTTATTTTTGAGATTATAATATAATTACATTATTTTGCTCTTCCATTTCCTCACTCAAAATCTGCTGTTCATAAGCACCTCTGTGCTTTATTTCAAACCCATAGCCTCTTTTTCATTAATAGTTGTTGCATACAGATATGTATATGCATACACATATATTCCTAAAATTATAAATACAACCAGATCAGTCTTTATAATGATATGTGTTTCTATGTTTCTAAGTCTTTGGTAAACACTTGGTGTTCTCTTCCCTGGGTAACACTGTTTATCCCAGTCTCAGTTTTATTTCTTCACTTGCCATCAAGTGAATCTCTGTTTGCAACAGAAGAAGAACATCACGAACACCTGCTTCTTTGAGGGTTCTGGGAATTCAAACTAAGTCAGCAGGCCTGTGTGGTGAATTCTTTATTCATGAAGTCATCTGCCCAATCCTTGTAGTACACTTTTGTGTTGTTTTTTTTTTATCTTTGAAAGTACTTAGGATACACTCAACTTCTGCACCGTAATAAATGAAATATTTTCTCCTTTTCTTTTCTTCTTCTCTCATACTTTACATTGTCTTTGCAGTTTCCCCACCCCCATCCTCTCCTCCCACTCCTCACCTCTCTGCTAGATCTACTCCTCCTCCATTTCTCTTCAGAAAAGGGCAGAGCTCCCAGGGATATCAACAAAACTTGGCATATCATGTTAAAATAAGGATAGGTACATTCTGTTATATTAAGGCTGCGTGAGACAACCCAGTAGGAATAAAACTGGCCAAAAATCAGGCAAAAAATATCAGAGAGAGACCCCTCTTCCACTGTTAGGTGTAAGACAGGAATGCAAATCTATACAACCATAACATATATGCAGAGAACCTAGGTCAGACACATACAGGTGCCCTGACTGTCAATTCAATGTCTATCAGCCCTAGGAACTATGGTTAGTTGATTCTTTGGGTCATTTTCTTATGATGTCCTTTATCTCTGCAGGTTCTACTATCCTGTCCCTTATTCTACACTATTCCTGAAATTTGAGCTCCATCTATTGTTTGGCTGTGTATTTGCCCTCAATTGATCTAGACTCCAATCTATAATTTATATTTTGCTAGTCATGCCTATTCTATCCTAGGTCTCTGTCTTTCCAGTCTTTGAGTCCTGGAGCTACAGAAAATGTAAGTTGTGAGCTCTCTATAGCGTCATGGGTCTAAAGATGGGTCAGTAATTTTTTGGTTATTCCTAGTTTTGCTCCACCTTTAACCCAGCACATCTTGCAGGAAGCATAAATTGTAAGTGAAAGTTTTGTGACTGGGCTGGTGTCCCAATTTCTACACAATCCCTACAGGGTCTTTCCTTATTACAGAAGATGGTTGGTTCAAGCTCTATATGCTTGTATTGTGAATTCTAGTTCGTTTTAATAATAAAAACCATGAGTCAGATAAAGGGTTAATATTTTTATATGCCCAGCCATATCCCTTCCTGTCCCCACCTCTCTTGTGTTGGGATTAAATGCATGTGTCACCCAAGTACTGAAATTAAAGCTGCGATCCAACACTACCTGCCTCTGTTTCTCTTTTAGACTGGATCTATTTCTTGTAACCCAGGAAGGCATTGAACTCACAGAGATCCATCTGTCTCTGCCTCCCAAGTCCTGCGATTAAAATTGCATGTGAGCACTGCCTGGCCTCTAGTGATTAGCTTCACACTCTGATCTTTAAGAAAGCTTTATTTCTTAGATAGAAATAAACTATCACCACAATGCCCATTTCTAAGAGTATAGACTAGGGTCGCCCATGCAGATTTCTGGGAGTTTCCATTGCACTAGGTTTCTACCTCACCCTAGAAATGTAACTCAATTCCAGTCATCTCTCCCAGCATTTTCTCCCTTCATCCATAAAAATATACATATTAAAATGAATCTATAGAGTGATTCTTTTGATGTCTGTCCTGCTTTCCTTTGTAAAAATGTTTTTAATATAATACCATTTTCCTCTGAATTTTATATCTGTTCTCCTTTAAATACACATAATCTGAGGTTTTATAAATAAAACATGCCCACATTTTACGGAATATTTCAGTTTAAGCCAAAATAAACTGACAGTTTTGAAGAAATTGTCATCACAATATAGAACCGACTAACCTAGACCTTCATGCAATTCTGCAAAGTTTTGTAAAATGGTAATTTAGCAATGTACCATTCTTTGTGAATTTTTTTAAAAAATAGAAAATGGTGGAGTTTTCTCTTTCACGTAGGAGTCTAAAATCTTTTTGTTTCTTTTAGTGTATGTTCCTCTATACTAAGGAATGTGGACTATGCAACACAAAAATTGGAAAAAATGGTGAAATCAATAGCTATTCTTTAGCAAAGATAAATTTGTTACACTGTTGATATAACAATATATATTTTATAGTGTTTTCTCTTGAAGTACAACCTTTATGAATAGGCAGACTGTTTATATTATCTTTTAATATGTGATTGAAAGGAATTTTTTTCATACAAAATATTTTGATTATGGTTTTCTTTCTCCAAACTTTTACCTGGTCTTCCCCAAATCATCATTTGCCCATCTCTAAGCACTTTTTTTCTCTCCTTTAAAAAACAAATAGGCAAAGAAAAAAAGGAAGCAAACCAGAATAAAAATAAAAAAAGAATCACACACAGCTGTCTATTTTGGTGTTTTTATACATAATATCATTACAGTATGATTTGAAAGATATTGTGTACATAATAAGAGATGAGGGAGTTCCTTCTAATTGTGTTTGCTTGTTTCAGTTAGTGATAGCAAACTTTGAGGATTCTCCTGGGCCTGAATCCCTGAAGTAGAGCAGTTAGATGTTCATTATATGACATGTACATAAAATATCCTTTCAAGGCCCCATTAAGAGCACCATTGCATAGTTTGAAACATTGCTACTTTGAAAACAATATTCTTACTGAATTATTTGCAAGAATTTACAATTGCCTTTAAAGGAATGGCTTACTTAACACGTAGGACCTTTTTAATGGTGAGCAATATTGTGGTCACTGTTTTCAATGATTAACAGGGGAATAATATAAAATTTGCAACAGGAAAGTCTTTCTTTGGGTAAATACTTAGCGTTGGGAATGTATTTTGATTTCATTATCCAACACTTTTGAATTTATAGTATTTTGGAATGAAAATCTAATAAGAAATGAGAAAGAGTAACAACTGCTTACGTGAATAAATGTCTGTGCTTTTGTGCTAAGCAAATATGATGAATCTTGGTATAATTTTACTGGTTTACTCAAGATTTCCACTCAGCTCCTTAACCCATGTGATAGCAAAGAGCACCACACAATCATAAAGTTTTTAATGTTTTAGTTTGGCAATTACTGAATCCACTTTTTGTATAGTTCTAATATGCAATCATTCTTTCTGTAAACTCATATATACAGAAAGAATTTTTAACACAGGGTTTCTCTGTATAACAATCCCAGCTGTCCTGGAACTTGCTCTGCAGACCAGCCTGGTCTTGAACTCACAAAGATCCACCTGCTACTGCCTTCTGAGTGCTGGAATTAAAGGCATGTGCCACCACTCAAAACAATTGCACAATGATCAGACAAGAAACATCTCTAAGTTTTCATTAACCCTTTTACATTGCAGTGGAACCCTGAAAGCAATAAGCAAACTTGTATTGAACACATGGTATACCCTTACAGCATTAAAAACAAATTATTTTCTTTTTATTAATCTCTTCTCTCCCTTCCTCTCTCCTCTCTCTCTCTCTCTCTCTCTCTCTCTCTCTCTCTCTCTCTCTCTCTCTCTCTCTCTCTCTCTCTCTGCCATGCTCATGTGCATATGACTTGTGTGTCGGTGCCACACAGATATCAGAGAAAAGGGTCAGATCTCCTGAAGCTGAAGTTACAGGTAGTTATGAGATGCTCTGTGGGTGATGGGAAATGAACTCTGCACTCCTAGACTAATTACAATTACTCTTTATCATGGACTGTCTCTATAAGAGGAGAGTGGAGATGTAAGACTATGTAATAAATATTTAACAAATTGTCACAATCAGCAATGGTTTTAAATCTATAATAATATTAGTGGAAATTTAAATTTTAGTGACGTGTTCTTTGTAAAGTTATCTTGGTTAAAATCATGTGCTAGAAATTTATCCAATTATAATGGTTGCTGTTCTATAGGCACTGATGGCAATTTAGAGATGAAGTGGGAGGGAAGACCATTTACTTCATTTATGATTTTATTAGTTTTTAGTCATTCGTTAACTTATACATAAAACTATGCATAATGATATGGTACTATGTAATAGTTCATCTTCTGTTATATATTCTAAATAATCTATACATGCCAATTTTTTAAATAGCTGTTACTTATCATGAATACTTTAAAATGTATCAGTTGAATTTTGAAAATAAACTGCATGTTTTTATTATCCACAATAACCCCACTGTGTACCACCAGGCAAGTAACCATCACTCCTCTCGCAGTATAAATTGGTATCTCATCATATCTCCTTCCATTGTCAAATACTTTGAGTTAAAAATGTGTTTTATTCTACCATTCAAAACAAACTATCACATAATTTTCTTATGAAGATAATCACATTTCCTTTAGTAATGTGAAAAAATAATGCAAAGCCCAATTCTAGTCTTATCGTTGTCAATGATAACATTTCATTCTTCTTGTGGCCAAACAAAAATGTATAACTTGTATTTTGTATAATTTTATTTTTCAGAACCCGCCCAATAAGGCCAAATAATTAATTTGTTTAAAAATTTTGGATGTTGTGAATGGTGCTACAGTAATTATCAGAGTACAGAGTCTATTTAGCAGGCTGGTTTCATTTCTTTTTGATAAACTCAGGAGTCCGAATACTAGGTTGTATGATATTCATGACTGCTGAGTCATATAGTATCTGCTCTTATTACAGGATCAATGGGAAAGACTATTCCTTTCATCATACCATTGCCAACATTTTTCTGTTTTAATTTTTATAGTATTCATTATTATAGCAGTGAAATAAATATTATACAATTTATATTAAAATTTCCTTGGATATTAACAATGTTGGAATGTTTTCCTCTGCCTCTTGGGCATGTCTTTGTACTATTTTTAGAAATGTCTAATATACACATGTTGTTTGCTGTCAGATCTATTTTCTGATTTCTTGGTCGAGTTGAGTTCCTTATGTATTATAGACTCTAACTTACATTATATTGTGAAGTGTTACTCACTCCATAATTCTTTCACCCTGGTTTTATTTTCTTTCCTCTTGCAAGGCTATTTTCATTTAGTGCTTTTTTTTCTTTTGTTCATTGCCTTAGAATAATTCAGGTGCCTTCCTGTATCCAATGTCCTAATATTTACCTTCAATAGTGTTTTGTATATAAAATTTGTTGTGCCTCATTTTACATTCAGTTATTTGTCTATTTAGATTAATTTTATAGTTGATGAGACAGAGATATAATTCTATTATTGAGCATGTGAACACATTATTTTCCAGCATCATTTATTGGCCTGGCTAATCTTACTCCATTCATGTTAGTAGAAATTTGAAATAAATTATTTTACTATCAATGTTTGTTTTATTTCAAGTGATGTAATTTGTTTCATTAGTTGCTTTGTTTTGTATAGCGTCTATGCTGTGTGATGACTGGAATTTTACAGTATTATTTGAAAATCATGGAGTTTGCCTCTAGCCTTACCTTTCCACTCAATATTACTTTGAAAAATATAGGTCCCTTCCCTATTTCTGTGTATTAGCTTTAACATTCAGTTATATAAAAGTTGTCAGTCATGCTCTGAAAGGATGATCACTGAATCTGTAGATTATCCTGTGTAGGAAAGGCATTTTGCTAATGTTGATACTATGAATCTATAAACAGTGAAAAATTTTCCATTTCTTTTCTGCCTTCTGTAATTCTTCCTGTTGGAAAAAGTTATTTCATCTTTTCATTTGCAATTATCTGTATGTTTTACATTCATGTCTTATGAGTAAAATTGTTTTCTTCATTCCTATATCATACAAGTGGATATTAGCTTTTGGAAAAATACTTAAGATTGCATGCTGATTTTAATTCATTATATTTTATATAAAATACTGAGTGCTAGTAATTTTAGTGAACTATTTGCAACATTATATAATATATTACAATATAATTTGCAAAATGTGGCTTTTTTACTATGTTTTATTATTTCTCCTACTTTTTCTGGCTGAGGCTTCTAGTACAATGTTGAATAAAAGTTGTCAATCTTAGCACATTTTCTTTGTTCTTTCTCAAAGGGATTATTGAATTTTTAAATATTTTATGTTATGATAGCTGTTAATTACTCATATTACACAAAATGTTATATGGTAAGGAATATTCATTGCATATGAAAATTTATTTCTTTCGTACTTTCAAATGTGAAAGGGTAGTAAATTTTATTAGAAACATTTCTGTATGAATCAGCATTGTGAGATATTCTTATCATGTGTTGTGTTGCTTTTTGTTTTTAAATTGAACACCAAATCTTGCTTTAATTTGACATGAGTGTCACTTGCTTAGTGATATACTCAGTGTAGTTTAGAATTTAACTTGCAAACATTTCAATAAGAATATCTCATCTACATTTACAAAATGTGTTATCTCATAGAGTCTTCCTCTTGAACTAGCATCTGACTTGTGAATACTGCAATGAGTGCTGATCTAATGAGATGAGGTAAGAAATAGTTCCCTAGTCTCAACAACTATAATAATGCAAGGAGAATTGATTTTTTTCTTTAAGTGTTTAGAAGAACTCAGTAGAGGCATCTCTTTTGATCATTTCTTGATGAGTGATTAATTATGACTAAGTCAGTCTTATTCCTTGATTTTGACTTGTTCAGATTTTCTATTTCTACTTGATGCAGTACTGAGTGGGAAAATGTTTCCAAATTGACTCTTCTTTGGAAATACTTTAACATACACATCGCCATATATTTTATAATAAAATCTCTGATGGTCCCTATACCTGTCATGCTCTACATTAGCATTTAGTTATTAGTTATGCTAGTAAAAATAATATGCAGCTTATTTTAGTGATGAGTACTGAAGGAAGACTTTAGAAGTGAGGAGAGTTTTGATATAAAAACATAATATAAGATGAAGGATTAAGGAGTAGATTGAGAAGTTCAAAAAATGTTTAAGACAGTATAATATGACGGTTCCAGGAATTAATTTTTACACCAAGTTAAAGAGGCTTTAAATGATTTCATTGACCAACAAAGAAAGATATGGCATGTCTAAATCTTCAACAGAGTAGGATGAGTCAACAAAAGTCTCAAGTGGTGCAGGATTTCTACTGTAAGAGACGGTGACGTTAATTACACTATCTAGCTGAGGTAAATGACATAGTTCATTTAAACTCTAAAATGAAATAATAGAAAAGTTTGGTTTTCTCTTCCATTCATGATGCTCAATCATATTTATATAATTTCCAACTTTACTCCCTGAATTAACCCTCAGGTTTGATCATATGAACACTTAATACTTCGACTCTTTATGGATACCTAAAGAATAAACAAAAACAAAACAAGGAAACACAAAATAAAAAAAAAACAAAGAAGCACAAAAAGCTTAATCTTTATTAACAAATCACATATGTTTTATTTTCTCTGTTTACATAAAAAGGATTTTAGTTTCTTTAATATGAGAGAATATTTTTTCTTCCGCAAATCTTTACTTGTGTTTTGTTTCTAGTAAATAGGTGTTTTTTTTTTTTCTGTTTCATGAGATATGTACTACACTTGGCCAAACAAGCTTAATTCCATGTTTAAAAAAGTTTATTTGCTGGTGCTGAGATCCTTGAATTTTCTAATCTATCAGAAGATGGAACCTAAATTCAACAACAATGTCATCAATATACTTTAAAGACCACTTAAAATTACAAAATGTATGTGAATTAAAAATAGGTAACAATGTAACATCCATAGGATGGATAAAAACAGTGCCGTGGAGATACGACACATGGCTTGATTGATAAAATCTAGTAGCTTTAACATTGCATTTGAATATATGAGATAAGAGCATTATGTCTGAAGGATTCTTCTGACATGATTGTATGACTAAAATATCCTGTTTAATGCTTTTTGTCTTTGATGTGTGCTTTGGGTCTTAAAATTGTATTTTAATAGATAACATTGTAAGACTTTATGTATATACAATTTATAGTTATAATTTTATCTGATACTTATGTTTAAATTCTAGATTAAAAAATCCTATATGACTGAAGTTCGATATCAATGAAAATAATCAGAAATTAATACAAGAAAGATTCAAACTGAAGTAAAATTATCATGAATTAGAATGGACAACCTCCTATTTTCAATGGGCCTCAGCTAAAATTCTACCAAATCACAGTTTCCCAGTTTCCTGCTTTAAATTATGCTTTTTTTCATTCTATTTTCCTCAATAAAGGAATGATGCTTGATATGGGAAACCAGAGTTCTGTTACTACATTCATCCTTTTGGGCTTTTCTGAATACCCGCATCTACATGCACTTCTTTTCTTGCTGTTTTTTATCATCTACACAGTTACTCTGATCGGAAACCTGGGCATAATTGTGGTCAGGAGGATCAATCCCAAGCTTCACACTCCCATGTACTTTTTTCTCAGTCATCTTTCATTTTTGGATGTTTGTTATTCCAGTGTCTTCACACCTAAACTGTTAGAAATCTTGATTGTGGAAGACAGGACTATCTCTTTCAAAGGATGCATGACACAATTTTTTTTCATTTGTGCATTTGTGATCACAGAGATGTTCATGTTAGCAGTGATGGCCTATGACAGGTTTGTGGCTGTTTGTAACCCTTTGCTCTACACAGTTGCAATGTCTCCTAAGCTCTGTGCTCTCCTTGTAGCTGGAACATATATGTGGGGTGTGTTCTGTTCCTCAATGATCACGTACTCTCTTTTACAGCTTTCCTATTGTGGACCTAACATCATCAACCACTTTGGCTGTGAGTACTCAGCCATCCTCTCTTTGTCCTGTTCTGACCCTACCTTCAGTCAAGTGGTATGTTTAATAATTTCGATATTCAATGAGACTTGTAGCCTCCTCATCATCCTGGCCTCTTATGTCTTCATAGTTGTCACAATCATCAAGATGCCTTCAAAGGGTGGTCTCCAAAAAGCTTTCTCTACTTGCTCCTCCCATCTGACTGCCATCAGCATCTTCCATGGGATCATTCTCCTTCTCTACTGTGTGCCCAACTCCAAAAACTCATGGCTCGTGGTCAAAGTGGCCACTGTGCTTTTCACTGTTATGATCCCCATGCTGAACCCCCTCATCTACAGCCTTAGGAACAAGGATGTGAAGGGGACAGTCAGTAGACTCTTCAGTTTGAAACTGCATTCTCATGCAAAATAACTCACACATGAACTCTACTTTTTATACATGAATATTTTACTTACGAGTTACCCTACTTTATTGATAATTGAAATTGTGCTATGTTTATTCCAATTATTTAACTTTGTATTAAATATACAATGTTTTTCACCTTGCTAACAACATATTTCCTTGCACAAACTTGTGAAGTTTCTTCATCAAACATTTTTTAAAATTTTCTATTCTGAATTCTGTGGAAGTTAGGTTGACAAAGGGAAATTACCAAGTCAACTCCTTCTAGATATATTATACTTTAAGTTGTTTTAAATAGATAAATAATGCATACAAAATGATAATTGCTTCTATATTACTCAAACTGAAGTTTTGATAACTATTTGTGAATTAGTAGCTTTGATATAAATTATTTTAATTCCATTTTAATGTTGTATTAAAGTAAAATCTTGTTTCACAATACTAACATATTGTCTTAATTTAAATTAGTGTTCATTGAAAACATTAGCTAAGTACACAACTTGCTCTGAGTGTCCACATGTTATTTTAAGATCAATAAAATGTATTGTGACATTGCCAATATAAAAAAGTTACCTATTCATACTATATATATATACACATATATGTATGTATATATATAAATGATTGATAGAACCATCAAAAATAATAGGTGATTATGCTATCTTATGGATATTAAAAGTACAAATGATATTTTGTTATACATTAATTCTACATAAAATTTAGAAGATCAGGTTCTATGACCCATTTTACTTGTGAAATATATGAAATGACCAAGCTGTTCTCTGTGCTATTACAAACAGAATAGCCCCCCCGCACCTTGAAGGGAGGAATTTGATGAAAGTAAGTTAAGGACTGTGAACTCCAAAATTTCTTACTCTTTACACATTGTCTCATTTAAATCTCTTTGTTAATTCACATCTACTGTAGGAAGAAGCTTTTCATATTGATGTTGAATGATGAACTGATCTGTGGGTTAAAAATATGTCCTTAATAATCATATTACGTCATATACTAATTGAGTATCATTGGACATATCAATCACATTTCAAGATATTTCCCATGTACAGAAGTAGTTGGTCAACACAAAACATATTCCTTCTTTATTTAGGATCTTTGTTCTTGTTCTCCTATCATTGTTTTTTAAAACATGTTTAACCTGTACAATTTCTCTGCATTTAATTGTGGTTAGTTACAAGTGTCTAGGGATTATCTCTTTCTTTTCAATTTTTTCAGGATTTCGAATATAAATTTTTTTTTTTTTTTTGTTTTTCGAGACAGGGTTTCTCTGTGGTTTTGGAGCCTGTCCTGGAACTAGCTCTTGTAGACCAGGCTGGTCTCGAACTCACAGAGATCCGCCTGCCTCTGCCTCCCGAGTGCTGGAATTAAAGGCGTGCGCCACCACCGCCCGGCTCGAATATAAATTTTTATAATTTTTTGTCAATGTCTCTTAGGATGTCTATTATTAAACTCTTAAAAATTTAAGCATCTGTAATCTGTTATAGATCAATTTTAAAAGGTTAATAATAAATGGTAATTGTTTGATATTTTGTTATTTAATATGAAGAATGATGACTCACACTGTTGACACCAGAAATAGATTTTGCTGAAAATGTAAATAGTTTGAATTATTGCATATATATGAGAAAAGGTCAGAGAGAATATGTTTTTGCTTTCTCCTCTGTTCAATCAACTACATAGCTCTGGATATGATTTACTTATAAATAATAGTTTATTTTCAATGATACTTTAATTATTGTTGATGATAAAGTGATAATTTACTTGCTATGATACTGAATCATTCACTGTAGAGCTCTCCCAAAGCTTTACACAGGAATTAGCACCTATACTTTCCAAATCAGCTCAAAAATTTGAACAGGCTCATTGCTAAACTAATTCTACTCATCTAGATTTTCTTTGATAGTAAAACTAGGTAATGTTATAGCAAACTATTGAACTGCATTCAATTTCCTGAAGAGTTAAACACAGCACTCATCAAAATATGCTCAGATGCTGAATTCAACAAATCACATTTGTTTGAATCATAGATCGAAAAGAAATCACATATCCAAATAGGAACATAAATAAGTGAACTACAGAACATAAGTAGACTCAATGAAAGAAAATATATAGCAATCTTAGTAGACAAAATGAGGAACTTCCTTTGATAATGTTTAAAGCTATTTAATGAGACGTAATTCTGGATATTTGAAAGAGAATGGACAGATCAGTACAGTAAAAAAAAAAAAAAAGTACCAAAAACTTCAGTCAGCATTATACTAAGTGGGGAAAAGCAGTATTTTGATGGTATTGATGCTGTTGTTGAGGAAAGAGGTTCAAAATGAAATTCCCAGGAGCTCAACTGTTAAGAGCATTGGCCAACTACTGCAGAGGAACCAGGCTTGATGCCCAACATTCCTAGGGTAGTTTACCACAATGTGTTATTCCAGTTCCAAGATATCAAACCTCCTCTTCTGACTTCAAATTGGCTCCAGGAGTGCATGTGGTACACAGACAAGTATTCAAGCAAAACACCCATTCACATAAAATAAAAATAAGTATGTCTAAATGTCAAAGAAATGATTGAAGATAGAGGCTACTTATTTTTGGGAAATTGATAATTTCTGTCACAGGCTTCAGTAGCAAGGTTAGGCTGTAGTGATGCACTTGAGAGGCAGAGGCAGGTGGACCTCCTGAGTTCAAAGTTGGCCTCATCTACATAGTGATTACATTACAGCCTAGGCTGTGTAGAAAGACCCTGCTTCAAACAAATGAACAAAATCCATGCAGAACCAACCACACGAAACAATAAAATAGGAAGATCAACTGTGCATCTCAATACAGGAGCATGTTTTTTGGTACAAAAATGTATTTTGAATGAGGATAGCAACATTAGTAGGATGGCTAGACACATACATAAATATTTTAGTATCTCAACATTATCCAGGATCCTACTTGTAGTCTAGAAAGGAGACTGGCTAAAATGGACTGGAGTCCCACATGTCAGTTTGGAGCCAGAGAAGTAGATACTCTTTGTTTCAAAAGTATATTTAGATCAAAGATCACTATAATAAGTGAGGTTTAAACCAATTCTAGTTGTTCTTTCAAGGAGTATGTCAGTTATACATTTTCTTATGTATTTTGATCCATTACCTCCTACTAATACTTTTATTTTTCATATATATGAGAAACCAAATCCGGCCACTAGAATCACACATACGCATACACAGACACACACACAAAGTTCAATATATTATATTGAATGTTGCATATTAAATTAGTATATACTTTAATATATGCGTATTTAGTATTATATATTTAATGACAGTATTCATAAGATTATATATCTTTAGAGGTATAGGTATATGAACAACAATAATGTAGCAAGTTTAGGTAGATAACAAGTTAGGTCATAAAGCATAGAACAAATTACATGTAGCTCCATTTTCTTTCATTTTCCTGGTTTAAAATTTTTATTTTTTCTATTGAAAGCTGTAGCTGTATTGGTGGGGTGAATTCAGTCAATTCAATGTTTCTCTGTGCAACTTTAGTGTATGTCCTGAAACTAGCTCAGTAGATAGACCAGATTAGCCTCAAACTCATGGAGGTCCATCTGCCTTGTCTTCTGAATACTGGGATTAAATGCATGCGCCACCACATTATGACTTAATTAATATAGGCTTTATGGAGGTGTGATCACATATAAAATAAAGCAAATTTTCACGTTAATTAAAGTGAGAGACAGACCTGGATGGAAACCCTGAATTGACTCTGACATGCATAATAGATATAATACCACAACTTACACTTTTGTCAACATAAATATGAGATATGATTCATTTTCCCTCAGACATCATTTAGAAACCTTACCTATGGACATGTGTTGAAAGTTTGCCCCACAGTGTTTCTGTTATGAAAATGGAAACTAAGAGCACATTTTTGAAGTTTATTGTGAGGGTTTTCACATGGTGTTCAGCACATACAATCTGTTTTCAGACCACATGCAATAGTTTGAATGTAATTGACCCACATAACCTCATAGGGAGAGCCACTATTAGGAGGTTTTGTTGCAGTTGGTATGACTCTGTTGGAGGAAGTGTGCTATCCCTACATGTGCCACTGTGGGGGAAGGCTTTGGGGATTCCTATGCTTAAAACACTGAGCAGTGAGCCAGTCGACTTCCAGTTACATACAAGATGTAGGACTCTCCACTACTCCAGCGCCAAGTCTGCTTGCACTCTACATTACATCCTGTCATGATGACAGTGGACTAAACTTCTGAAAATGTCAACCACCTCAAATAAATGTTTTATTTATAAGAGTTTCCATAGTAATTGTGTCTCTTCACAGCAATACAAACCTTAAGTAAGATACCACATTAAAATATATGACAATGAAGACTGGGTGGTTGTGGTACATGTTTTAAACCCAGCAGAACAGACAAATCTCCATGAGTGAGTTGGAGACCAGTCTTGTCTATAGAGTGAGTTCCGGGATAGCCAGGGCTACACAGAGAAACCTTGCCTTGAAAAAAATATGACATTGTAAACAATGTCAAGTGAAATATTGAAACAATTTACAAGAGGCATTTAAAATCAGAACTTTTGAACCAAAATCTAATTCTATAGCTACATCATTCTCACTCTCCTTTCTCCAGTTTCTCCTGGGTACCTCCTCCTCCGCTGAAACTCAATGTCTATTATTCTTTAGTTATAATTATATATATATATATTATATTTAATTCAAGTTTATAAATATAAGCTGCTAAGATCATTTAGTATTGTTCAATCTTATTTAGAACTGACCTCTTGGGATTGGCTAAACTATCAGGGAGTATGTCCCTGGAGAAGACTGATTCTTCTTCTCTCAGTAACCATTAATTGTCAGTAACTTGTCCTCTAGGAGTGTAGCTTTGTGAGAATTCCCTCAGTAGGCATAAAAAATAGTGTTTTATTTTAGATCTTGTTGATTTCATGGTTGCAGATACTCTGTCATATATAAAAGACTCGTCCTAACAACTGACTCATTGTCCTCGTTCTCTGCCTCTAACAAATTTCTGTCACCTCTTCTATAATATGCTTTTACCAGCTGTTCTCAATCTGTGGATCACAACCCTTTTGGGGGTTGCTTATCAGATATTTTCATAACAGTTACTTACATTACTATCAACAACAGTAGCAAAATTGTAGTTTTGAAGAAGCAAATAAATAATTTTATGGTTGGGGTCACCACAGCAGGAGGAACTATTAAAAAGTTACATCATTAGGAAGGCTGAGAACCACTGACTTAGAATTAGTTATAAGTACCACAGATGTGTTAAATAGGATAAGACACCCTGTGGTCAGTTATTGTCTGTGTTCTGATCTGTTGTGGTTTTCTATAATCATCTCCATTTGCTGCAAAACAAGTTCCTTTGATGAAGGTGTGAACTATGCTTTTCTGTGAAAATAAGGATAAGTATTAGAAAGCAATTAGAAATTATATTGACTCACTGAATTAGTATTAGTAGCTTCTCTTCTAAGGTCCATGGCCTCACCAGCCAGAGCAAGCAGGATAGGTTTGCAATACCAGACATGATTTCTCTACTATTGATTGAGATGTAAGTACAATTTCATGGCTTTTTGTAACTTTTTAAAAAATATTTGTGCCATTATTTCACCTTTTAGTATATCTTGTTATTTTTATATAAATCATTTATAAGGCTTTATAATGATTGAATTGTTATTTACAGAGAAAGGACATGAGTCATTCAGTGAGAAACACATGACATGTTCAAATAGAAAGTGGGCCATGATTGAGATGAAGCATGTCAAAAAGAAGTCATTGATACAGATTTGATACATGAAATTCCAGCAGCTCATTTTGGAAGTGTGCCTGCCTTCCATAATACCCACTCCTCTGCTGCAGACTGCTGCTCAGGATGAACTCTGTGGTTTCTTCCAACAGAAGCCAGAGGTGGAATGAGGGAAATGGAAGCATGGTGTCTTCTTTTATTCTCTTGGCCTTTTCAGAATTCCCGTACCTCCAGGTGCCTCTCTTCCTGGGATTCTTGATCATGTACACAGTCACTGTGTTGGAAAACCTCGGTATGATTTTTGTCATCAGGATTAATCCCAAACTCCACACTCCTATGTACTTTTTTCTCAGCCACTTATCCTTTGTTGATTTTTGCTACACATCTGTAATTGCACCTAAGCTGTTAGGCCTCTTGCTTGTAGAAGACAAGACTATCTCCTTTGAAGGGTGCATGGCACAATATTTTCTTGGCTGTACATTTGTGATTACAGAGATGTTCATGCTGGCAGTGATGGCCTATGACAGGTTCGAGGCTGTTTGTAACCCCCTGCTCTACACTGTTGCTATGTCTCGCCAGCTCTGTTCTCTCCTAGTAGTCGTTACCTACATATGGGCTGTCATCTTCTCCTCAACCCTCACATATGTCCTTTTGCAGCTATCTTACTGTGGACCTAATGTCATCAATCACTTCTGCTGTGAGTACTCTGCCCTCCTTTCTGTGTCCTGCTCGGACACCTCCTTCAGCCAAATGGCTTGTCTAGTCATTTCCATGTTTAATGAGGCTTGTTGCCTCCTGATCATCATCACCTCCTATGTTTTCATAGTTGTCACAGTCATCAAAATTCCCACGAAGGGGGCCCTCCGAAAAGCCTTCTCCACCTGTGCCTCCCACCTCACAGCTATCGGTGTCTGTCACGGAATTGTTCTTCTACTATATTGCGTGCTCAAATCTAAAAGCTCACTATTTCTCGTGAAAGTAGCCACAGTTTTCCACAGCATGGTCATCCCTATGATGAATCCCCTCATCTACAGCCTCAGAAACAAAGACGTTAAAGAGACTGTGAGGAAGTTAGTCTACCTAAAATGTATTTTTCATTCCTTATAACCAAACATGTTTTTTAATGATTTTAATAAATATACTTTATATATTTATTGATAATTTGTAGCTATTTCTATCAAAAAAGACTATTTATTGAGGAGCTAAATTGTACATATAATTTTGTACACCTATAATGAATAATTCTAAGTATGATTTAGGAAGTAGAGAAAGGAAATTATCATTATGGTCTTCTCAGAATTTAATATAATAATGTGGAGTTTTAAAATCTTTTAAAAAATTGTATTTTTAATAACTAACTGACTTTCCTAATATATATCAGTACTGAGTTGTCCAGACAGGAACACAGAATACATAAATGAACAAAAATGTATTTAATTTTAATCAGACAACTCTAATATTGATAAATTTACCAAATAAAATATGATAATATACACATATATCTATTACTTTCATAGTGTATATTATGATATAGTTCAATTTATTCCAGTTTTATAAATTAAACACTTTCTCTGCTGTATGAGAAAAAAGTGATAGGATTTAAAGTATATTCTAATCTTGCAGTTTGTCCTTTGTGATAATGTAATCATTCAATGGCTATTGTTTATTGTTATTCGTGTGATATCTGAATGAAATTATTTTAGGTTCATTTTCTTTGGAAAGAATCATATTGATGTAATTATTTTATCTAGGTTCTACCATAACTATCTAATATAACAGCAACTCTATCGATATTGACATAATTCATACATCTCATGCAGATATTGACTATTTGAAAAAGAGCAATTATTTAACAATTGTTAGTTAAAATTGTAGTTACTTATATGCTATATACCATCCATTTGCACCTGTGACTTTACTGAATAACTGAAACTGAATTTTACTAAATTACTTGAAACAAGAGTTTTAAGTCTCGGCTCCTAAACTAGTAAATTTTAGTGTTTAGGCCTAAGTGCATGAAGACATCCATAGAACATTAGACTCTTCACCTGGTTGTAAACAGAATCAGACTTGAGGAATCTAACTCACCTCATGTCACAGACTGCGTTTCATCTGCTAACATTTTAGAACTCAGAAGAAATTGGAAGTCTAAGCCCCATATCTATAGAGAAATCTAGTAATGATGTTTTTTTGAACAACAAGGTAATTGGAGTAACAGGGTGTCATTCTTAGTCAAGGTGTTGACAACGTATTTCAGGTGCTAAACTTCATAGCCAATGTGCAAAGACAATTTGAATTGTTGCCCTCATGGTTGTACTGCATATTATAGATGTTTAAATGAAACTTTTATTCTCCTGAATTAAAGAACTTCAGGATAAATAAGGTGGAAAATACAAATGAAGTGTAATTGGAATATGAACTTATAGACTAGCAAAGTGGCTCCTGAAAGAGTGGAAACAAAGACAGAAATGTTGAAATATCCTTTTTACTTTTGTAGCTTGACTTTATAATGGTCATAACATGAAATCATGAAGGAACAGGCAGAAAGTGACAGATAGTGGTGAGAAGTAGGAAAGTGAAGATACCAACAGTGAAGAAGGAAAGCAATGAAAGTCAGACCTAAAACTGACAGTTAAGAGACAGATTCTGTGACTATATTATAATCTCATAAAATCCTAACTACTAAAGAACAATAGAATATGAAATCTTAGGATTATTCACAAAGTCCCAATAATTAATGCTCCAAAGTTCTTGGTTTAACTAATTCTAGATAACTATGTGACAATTTTCATAAAATTATCACTCTGATTTTACTTGCAAGTTACTTGTTTGCATAGTATATTTGTTGTTGCAAGACCTAATGTCTAATTCAAACCTGGTTTATAAAAGCTTATTAGATGATTAATGAAGAGGTATCAATAAGTCTTTCTTGTAAACATTGCTGCAGTTTCTTATCCTTGGTAATTCAGAAATGTATCAGAATAATTTATAAGTAAAATAAAAGAAAATTTCATATTGATTTAGCAAATTGTCCATAAATACATAGTCCTATGCTTCATTAATCAATCACTCAAACAAAAACTCTTAGTGGATAAGCATTGAGTTTCTGGTTCTCTAGTAAACTTCAGACAGATTCAGAATGATTCTAGGGTGGTAGTGATTTGAAGTTATTATGGCCAATTCGTTAACTGCATATTATCACTTATAGAAAAAGTAGTCTTCATTTTGACTTCATTGAATCGGGACCTACATGAAATTACCGAGAATAGAGAATCTAGCTCTTAGTGATGACTCTTGTTTAGGAAGGTAAATGTTATATGATATTTTTAAATTCTGACTGGTATAATGATGTTTATGTAAAGAAAAAACAAAACATCTTAAATGTCTTCAAACATTTAAAAGCATAAACTAAAATACAGTATGTAGGTTCTTTGAAACTCATTAAACAAACTCTTAACAATAAATATATCAGAATATAAAACTGACAAAAATTGTGAATACAGAGATTCTTAAATATGGAATTACCTGTGATAGTATTATACTGTTTGAAGGGGGACTTTAGATGTGAGTATAGGATTTTAATTTTCAAGTGTATAGAAGTAACATTGCTAATAAAGGCAACAGCACATACAAAAAATCAATAATTCTATGATTTTAAAACTTGCCAACTATATTAATAGTTATATTGAGACTTGAAGAAAGATCATGTAGGCAGTCTTAGTTAAATTTTATCCTAACAGTTTTGCAAAATCAAAAGTCTTCTGCATGAAAAATGTAAATAAAAATCAGAACACTTACAATAATGAAATATATAGGTTTCTGAAGATGTGTATTGTAGGGGAGTTAGGAGTTGACTGGGGGATGGATTACATTCTTAGAACAAGCCATGGTTCTTCTATCAGAAATGATGCTGACTTGGAGACACTGTGACTGATCTAATGGGAGCTCACTAAGGCCAGCTGTACTGGGACTGAATGAGCATGTGATCAAACCGGATTCTCTGAATGTGGCTGACAATGAGGGCTGACTGAGAAGCAAATGATCATGGCACTTGGTTTTAATTCTACTGCATGTACTGGCTTTTTGGGAGCCTAGTCTGTTTGGATGCACACCTTCCTAGACCTGGATGGAAGGGAGAGGGCCTTGGACTTCCCACAGGGCAGAGCACCCTGACTTCTCTTAGAATTGGAGAGGGAGAGGGAAGGGGGAGGGAAATGGGAGAAGGAAAAGAGGAGGAAAATTTTAATAAATAAATTAATTAATTAAAAAGAGATAAAAGAATGTTTTTCTGTGTTGCCTAAATTGATGCTCAATTTTATTAAAAAAATACTTGAATAATAAAGGCACTGGAATGTTTAAGTAACAGAACTGTGAAATAAACTCACATATTTCCTGTCTTCTAAGTTTCAAACATTTATTATAATTTCATTGAGAAAATACAATTTGTTTTAATGACAATAATAGAAAACTTGCAACTAGGTAAAAAAAGATATGAGTTATATTTCATATCATACTCAAATATACACTTGAATATATGAGTGTATACACAAAATGCATAAAATATTAGCATAAGTAATAGAGTGTTTTAAAAATGTGGGTGCATATTTTTTATAAAATGCAAAATAACAGACTATTAAATAATGAAAAGATCAATTTATATTAAAATTTGAGGTAATGTTTTATTATTTGAAAAAGCTTGCCATGAAATAAATGTAAATGAAATGTAGGGAGATTGATTGATTGTTAAAATGTTTGTTGTGCAAACAGTTTCTCTCTAAACCTATCAAGAAAGAACTCAGAAACAGTGGAGGGAAACAAATGATTTTGTAATTTTTATTAATGAAAATATTATGCATAATATGTGATATGATTATATCATATTTATTCTGTTTATAATTGTGCTTTGTGACGTACGAGCAGTAAGTTTACACTTATACAATATTTAATATTATATATTATATATTGCACAATACATACATATCCTGTGGTGTAGATCAGCATTCACAGGGAATGTACTTTGAAAACATCCTCATAAAAGCTGTGTTACTGTGCCTTTTGAGTTGGACTGAAGACATGTAATTGAACGTCCATGTAATTATTCTAATCATCTTATTGAGATTCAGAGCAGGAATGTAGCTTGCCTAATAAAGAATGGGCTCCCATCATGTATATGTTTCCATAGGAGTTCTGTTTTTTTTTCTATTTCTATAAAGAATGGCTTGGGATTTTTGACTGGGACTCTATTAAATCTCTAACTAATATATGAGTTGACTCAAAAGTCTGTTAGCTTATAGAGGCTCTGAGGATAATGTTGGCCCCATGTACAAATGTGTTAGTGATGATGCTCATACAATGCCATTCTGAGTTTCTGATTGTTTCTCTGAGAGACTAATTATGTAGATTGTTATAATATTATTTTAAGATGTATTACATTTATTTAATGTTCCATAGCATAAACAAATGCAAAGATGTGATGCATTCTTTTATGTTGCATTTGTTTAACTGTGAAGCTTTGCTACTTTGCCTATCTAAAATACCTGATGGGCTATATAAAAAGCTGAATGGACAATTGTGGGGCAGGAGAAAGGATAGGCGGGGCTGGCAGGCAGAGAGAATGAACAGAAGGAGAAATCTGGGAGGAGGGAAAGAAGGAGCAAAGGATATTAAGGAGTGAGAAAAGAAGGGGCCAGCCACCCAGCCAGCAATGGAGTAAGAGTGAAAGTAAGATGACAGAAGTAAGAACAGGGAAAAGCCCAGAGGCAAAATGTAGATGGGATAATTTAAATTAAGAAAAGCTGTCTAGATACAAGCCAAGTTAATGCTGGGTATTTATAAGTAATAATAAGCCTCCATGTTTGATTAATCTGAGAGCTGGGTGGTAGGTCCCCCAAAATAATAAAAAGAAAAAATAACCAACAACATTTTGACATTCCAGCATGGGGCTACAATAAAAGAAATTCAACATTTTTGTATTCCAATGTGGGGCTAGATTAGAAGAAACTCCAACAACAATAGGTCCCACAATGATGCAACAATACCATGACATAAAAAAAAAGTTAAACTCATGTCCTGTTAATTGTTGATGTCAGCAATAGTTACCAATGATTTTATATACTAAAATGCTATTTAAATAGGTAGGAACATATAATATATGTTTAGGATTGAATGCATTTTATTCATAATTCCTGTCACCAGACCTTCAAGTCATTAATATAATAAAATATATTAAGCATAATTCTACACTTAACAGAACTGAAAAAAATCTCATATTTGTACTTTAGGCTAACATGCATAATTAACGTGAGAAGATGCTTGTGCATCTCAAGTTTGAAAAAAAACTATAGCTTAGATTCCTGCAAATCGGTAATTACAAGAAGTGGTTTGTGTATCTTTTTTTCATGATGACTTACACTTTGGCTCTACGTGTCTAAATACAAACAAATATGCACCTGCCCCCCACAACAAATATAGTGCAGCCACAAACTCAGCTGGAAGTATGGGGCCTGACTTTAATTATGCCCATAATGTTCTTATAAACATATTTTTATAATTGCAATTTGAACATATTTATTCTAATTTTTTGATGATAAAGTACCTAAGATCAGTTTGATTCGTCCCTAATCTGTGAATTCCTTACTAGTTCATTTTTTCACTTGAACGACATTACTTAAGCTTCTTGTGTTCTTTTTTTTGAGACAGGGTTTCTCTGTGGTTTTGGAACTAGCTCTTGTAGACCAGGCTGGTCTCAAATTCACAGAGATCCGCCTTCCTCTGCCTCCCAAGTGCTGGGATTAAAGGCCTGCGCCACCACCGCTCGGCTCTTCTTGTGTTCTTTATATAGTTTGGAGATCAATCCTCTGTCAGATGTGGGGCTGGTAGGGATCTTTTTCCACACTGTAGACTGATGTTTTGCCTTATTGACAATGTCCCTTTGCCCACAGAAGCTTTTTAGTTTTAGGAGATCCCATTCATTAAATTTTGATCTCAGTGTTTATGCTACTGGTGTTATATTCAGGAAGTAATCTCCTGTGACAAGGTGTTCAAGTCTACGTCTCACTTTCTCGTCTATCAGGTTCACTGTAATTGGATTTGTGTTGAAGTCTTTGATGCACTTGGACTTGAGTATTTTACAGGGCAATAGATATGTATCTATTTACATTCCTTTACATTTTGATATCCAGTTATACCAGTACCATACATATATATTATGGCTTCTAGTTCAGTGTCATTATGGGATTTCTGAATGTTTGAATGAGTGGACCTCTGTATCTATATCTGTTCTTTTGCTTTTGGGGGCTCTTTTCCCTTGTTTATTTGTTTTATACTATTGCAATACAGTAGTTTTTGTTTTATCTTATGTTTGATTTTTATACCTTAGAAGCATTTTGTTTTCTGGTTAGAGAAAGAAAGGTGGTTGATCTGGATAGGAGGAAGTAACTTGGAGCAATAAATGGAGGGGGAAACATACTCATAATTATTTTGAGGAAAAAGGCTATTTTCAATAAAATGAAAAATGCTGGACTGAAAAGAATTAAAATGAAAAATTATCTTTTAAAAGTTTATATTTAAAAAATAATTTCAAAAATTATCTGATCCTGAAGATATACTCGATAAATTGTTGTGTTTCTACCCAATGTTCTGAACAAGTTCTATCTGCCAAATGGACCTTAGGAAATGAATTCTGGGTTATAGAGCCCAAATGGAATGGCAGCTTGCATAATACATTGGGCAAGCCAGAAAGATTTCTTATGTTTTGTTTCTTACATGACCTACATAGCCTTTTGAACTGCCTCACAAAAGGGATTGAGTTTGCCTGTGCTATATACTCTTATCCAATCCAAAGAGATCCACTGAGAGAAACAGGAGATGAGGCAGTGTTTGGGTGTTATTTTAATGTCAGTGCTGAGGATGTCTTAATTATATACTAACAGAGTTTGGGAGTCCAATGTTTTCTGTGTCGTTTCAAGGAAAGTCTCACTATTAAAGCTTCATTAAGTTGAGATTTGGTGTTCATCCTAATTATCTGCTCTGAGGCCTGTGTGGAATATATTTTCTTGGATTTTCTCTAGAGTTTTTGTCCCCAGTGATATCACATGAACATAAACGGCCTTCTGTTTCTACTGTACTTGATTCACAAAGCACCAGGAGTATGGTGACTCTTTCTCTGTAGCAAGTAAGTTTATCCAGATTTTTTCATTGCTGTGAAAGTGTTACTTTACTAAGATGCTCTTTGATCTTTCTTTCTATGTAAAGTCATTAATGCAGATACAGCAATATTCATGAGAGTAGTGTATACATATAGAGATATTTTGTCTCAATATTTGGCAATCTTCTAACAAAGAAAACATTAAACTTCTTTTGAATCTGCCTGGGCTTCAGTGACACAGTAATACAAAAGATGACCAAATGATATTGCTATATCTTTTCTGTTATATTTCTCTAATATTCTAGTCTAGGAATTAAAAAAGTCTCAATGTCAGATTTGTGCAAATAATCAAAATACAATGTCATTTTTATTGTTATTTGAGAATTGTTTGACATTTATCACATAATTTTGAATTAAACAGGAGACTCTTATGCTTCAGTTGCTCACTGATTGGAACTATGGTGCCAACTGAGAGAAATGTGAGTGTGCAGATTATTTTTGCCCTTCTGGGATTCACAGACTATCCTGAGCTTCAGATCCCCCTTTTCCTGATCTTTCTCTTCATGTACATCATCACCGTGGTGGGAAACCTTGGGATGATAGTGCTTATCAATACCAATACCAAGTTCCACTCTCCCATGTACTTCTTTCTCAGCCACCTCTCCTTTGTTGACTTCTGTTACTCAACCATCATCACGCCCAAGCTGCTTGAGAACTTGATCCTGGCTGATAAAACCATCCTCTACTTCAGCTGTTTGCTGCAGTACTTCCTGTCCTGTGTGGCTGTGGTGACTGAGTCCTACTTACTGGCGGTGATGGCCTACGATCGCTTTGTGGCTATCCGTAACCCTTTGCTGTATACTGTGGCCATGTCACAGAGGCTGTGCATCCTGCTCGTAGCTGGATCATATTTCTTGGGTACATTTTCCCCCTTGATTCTCCTCTGCTATGCTCTCCAGCTAAATTTTTCTGGCTTTAATATTATCAACCATTTTTTCTGTGAATATACTGCCCTCATTGCTGTCTCTAGTTCTGATATACACATCCCCAGCCTACTACTCTTTTGTTTTGCAACCTTCAATGAAGTGAGTACACTACTAATGATTCTCACATCTTATGTATTCATTTTTGTGACAGTGTTAAAAATCAAATCGACTAGTGGACGTCGCAAAGCTTTTTCTACGTGTGCCTCTCACCTGACTGCTATCACCATATTTCATGGAACCATACTTTCCCTATACTGTGTACCCAACTCCAAAAACTCTAGGCAGGCAGTTAAAGTGGCCTCTGTCTTCTACACAGTTGTCAACCCCATGCTGAATCCTCTGATCTACAGCCTGAGAAACAAGGATGTGAAAGAGGCTGTCCAGAAATTAGTGGGGACAAAGGTCGCACTTCACTAAATCATCAAAAAGTGTATTCAATACTAGTATAAAATCAGAAAAAATGGCTGTTGCTAAGCTATGGTCCATATTTGTATGCATTCTATAGATTGTGATGAAATGTAGATTGATAAATTCAACTAAGTAGAAGCCAAAGGTGTTTACTCTTTGGAGAAAACATTGGTGAACAATGTTGATTTGAAGCATACAATTAAAAAAAAACATAAAGCACTAGAGAGCATCACAGGTTCATTGCATGGAGAATGTATTTGTAACTAACAGAGTGTTTGTAACTGACAGAGAATACATGTTTGGTTTCGTCTCATGGGCCACAATAAGTTTCTAGCTCTAAATTTCTCAGAAATGCTGTCATTGTTAAGAGAGACTTGTTATTATATTACATTATTAAACCACAAGGAAGTAACTTTACATCTTATATTCATTCTTTGTGTACATAAAGAGTAGACTGAATTCAATAGTCACCTTTTGTTAAAAGGCATAATGATGATAATTATATATTTTTGGTAGAAAATGATACAAACATCTAAAGAAATTAAGAATTGCATGTAAAGACTTAATCTTAACTCTACAATTGATATCCACTTCCTTTTATATAAAATGATTATTAGACCCTTAGTGTTAGAGGACATGGAAATTAATTCTGTGTTTCATAAAGGAACATGTTTGAATCATTTTATTATTTCTAGTTAAAGACCCTCAGAGAGGACCTTTTCTTCCAATGAAGTCCCCAGAACCAGGACACTCCGAGTCCAGACCACAGGATGCAATTAGCAAGAGGTTTATTGAGTAAACACAGGTACCTGCGGGCAGCAAAGTCTTTCGGAGGACTTGCGTGCCTGCCAACTGGAGAGCGAGCTTTTTATAGGGAAGAGCAAAAAGCAAGTTTACAGAAGCAAAAGCGTGGTTATCGGAATGAGGCGGGGGGGGGGGGGCATGACTGTTCCTAGCTCATAGATATCCTGTTTTGCAGTCAACCTGCTTTGTTGATGTCCTATCTTATTGACATCCTGCCCTGCAGTCTTCCTATCTCATAGACATCCTGCTCTCTCAAGCACATGGGATGTTCTTACGAGAGCAGGCTGGCTGCTGATCCAGAGAATTTTTTTAAAGCAAACAGGACGTTCCCCCGGGAGCATGCTAGCTGCGGGTTTTGAGGAGGGGGTCTGTAGGGTCTTTCACTAGTTAGCACTTGGATGTTATTGGGAAAAAAGTTTCATTCACAGAATAATTAGTAGTAACATTATCTAGGAGCATCATTTATAGCAATTTATATTTCATAGTTTATATAAATGAGTGAAAAACCCAAAACCTGAAGGTAAAATTTCTATGAATTAACATAAAATTTGTATGATAAGACAATGCTACAGAAATTATAACATTTTCATTTATAGAAATATCATTATTTTAGAAAAAACAGTCATAGGAGGAAAATATTTTTATATAATGTTTTTATTTATTTTCCAAAGAATGAGTTCTAAAATTTAATCTTTAAATTTCATAAACACAACAAATATCCTTGAACATTAATAGACTGATAATAAACAGTGAGAAAATGTCACATTCATAGATAAATTCATATAAAATATACTTAGTTTATACAAAAACTACAACCATTTTTAAGAATGGAGTAAAAACTGATCTCTATTACCATTTCTTTTCTTTAAGAAAGGTAGGAAGCAAAATCTTTAATAACATAGTTGTGGTGCTGGGGTAATTCTAGTCACAGGCCCATGTGGTTGACTATTTGCTCCCTAGTTAGTAGAACAGTTTGAGAAGTATTCGGAGGTGTAGCTTTGCTGGGGGACATATGCCACTGGGTTTGGGCTTTGAGGTTTCAAAAGTCTACACTAATCCCCGCTCCCCTTCCTCCTGCTTATGGATCAGATGTGAGCTGTCAGCTTCTTCGCTGTATTAGACCCGTCTTTCTGCTCTCATGTTTCCCACTATGATGGTCATGAAGTCTGAACATCTAGAAGTTTGAAACCCCAATAAACATTTTCTTTTGTAAATTACTGTGGTCATAGTCTTTATCATTGAAATAAGACAATAGTCTTAGGTGAAGTGGTAAAGAAACCAATATTTTTGTTCATTCTAGCAGTGAGATAACAAGATTCATTATTTCCATTAGACTATTTGAATTCATTTTGCACTTCTTACATTGAAAAGACTTATTCCTAGGAATTAATCCCAGAGCCAAAGTAACAAAGTTATAGGCACATATATATTAACACAATGTATAACAGCAACCAAGTAGATGGAATCCAAAAAATAAATGAGTAAAATTTGTTCACAAGGAGTAATGAAATGTGAAAATATTTAAATACTGGTTTTGTATTCCTAGATGCATTTAAAACATATTCGTTTTATTATTTTACTTTGTGTGTATGAATGTTTTTCTTTTCTGTGTGCCATCTTTATTCTTGGTGCTCAAGGAAGTTGATAGAGATTACATATAATTGTAAACACCCATGAGAGTTGTGGGACCTTATTCCAGGTCCTAGGGAAAACAACTGCTCTTCACCATTGATAATTTCTCAAGGAGATGTAAGTTGTATTCTTAAATAAGTAAAGACAAGATTTGAAATAGAGTTTTCAGAATTAACAAATAAGTTACATACTAGAAATTATAATTCAAAAAGCAAGAAAGGAAATAGAATAGCATTTCATAAAATATATTAATAAATGTATAATTATAGGCCAGAGTTTCAAGAATAAGAGAGAAGAGTTAGATCTAAAAATTTGGAGAATTTAAGCACAAATAATTTAATCTCAAACTTGATTTAGAAATTTCCTTGAAAAAAAATGGTTCCAATAATAAGTATCAATGAAAAAGTAGAAATAAATGTCGTTAACCTCAAATATCTATAAAAGACTAAGGTTGGAAGTCTTTTTCTCGCACCCCAGCCAGCTCCCAAATAAACGGCATGGATGCTTATTATTATGAGAGTTAGACTGATAGTTTAGGCCTATTTCTAACTAGCTCTTATAACTTAAATTAACTCATTTTTATTAATTTGCTGTCTTCCTCATTGCTCTATTGTTGGGACTATTTGGAATCCTGACCTTCAGCTGCTCTTCCCTGCTAGAACCTTCTGATTAGAGTTACTAAAAGCTGTGCCTTGCCTTGAGGATGAGAGGATAAGGTTTTCACCTGTGGGCCCACTTGACTGTTGAATATACAAGCCTCCATGGTGCTATTCAATAGGGAGCTTCTTACCAGTGACTAGAGGTCCGTGTCTCTGTCTCTCTGTCTGTCTGTCTCTGTGTGTTTCAACCTCCAGCTGCTTGCTTGAAGCTCACGAACTGGATGGTAGCGCATAGAGCACAGACAGGCATTGTGCACTGGACTCTATTACCTTTATTCTGTACTTCCTCTGTGTCCTGATATCTCTGCAAGACTCCTTCTTCTTCCCAGTAGTCTCGCTGATCTGAATATTCTGCCTAGCTATTGGCTGCTTAGTATTTTTTTTATTAAACCAATCAGAGCCACAATTCTTCACATGAACAATAAGATTATTCCACAACAGACCAATGATTTCCTCTGAAACAGAATCAAAGTCCTTGGGATAATGACTGCTATTCAAGTCTAGACGATTAAAGATAAAAAATAATCTTGAGTAATTTAACAACAAACAGCTAGTGTCATAATAACAGAGAGATAAAAGTGTCATTTTAAATGATTTTACTTAGTTTATAGATAGAAATTCATACAAAAAATGAATATTCACTGTAGATGATTTAAAGGCACAATAAGTTCAATCCTATTTTAAATAAAAATGGTAAATAAAGGCATAAACACATAAATCTTTGGTTACTACTAAATGTTTCTGCATGCTGATCATTGTTATGAAAATAAAGAATGTGAATATTTATATTTCCTCCTTCTTTTGGTTTTTTGAGACACGGTTTCTCTGCATATTGGAACTTGTCCTAGAACTAGCTCTTGTAGACCAGACTGTCCTTGAAATCTTGAAATAAAGATATCTGACTGCCTGTGTCTCCCAAGTGCTGTCATTTAAGATGTGTGCCACCACCTCCTAGCTTATATTTTTCCTTTTTAATTGATCTCAAGATCTCATAATAGTGAATGAAAAGAGGAAGTTCAGAAGCAGTGAATACAAATAGTAGAACCAAATTAGAAAGATTAAATTTGAATTTCAAATAATATTTCTATGTATGTTTAAATCATTTGATAATAGATTGATGGATCAATTGAAAATAAAATAATCTATCCTGACAATACCTAAATCAGCAGATAAGACTGGATCATGAAATATTAACTTCCATGTATCTTCAGAAGGTGATGACTGATATAGAAAGTTGTAAAGAACTCTTGACAAACACAAATTTAGAAATTAACTCAAAATAAAAAATAGGAATCTGGGAGATAAATTAAAAAATTTAAACATAAATTAGATATTTAAAAAACTAAGAATGATGCTTTTATAAGATACTTTTTTTTTTTGCTTTTTCGAGATAGGGTTTCTCTGTGGCTTTGGAGCCTGTCCTGGAACTAGCTCTGTAGACCAGGCTGGCCTCGAACTCACAGAGATCCGCCTGTGCTACCTCCCGAGTGCTAGGATTAAAGGCGTGCGCCACCACCGCCCGGCAATTTATGTCAAAAGTGTTCATGTAATTTTTATTTTAAAAGTGTTTACATTTTTAGGCAAGTGGTAGTGGTGCATACATCTAGTCTCAGCACTCCAGGGGCAGAGGAAGGCAGATCTCAGAGTTCAAGGCCAGTCTTGTCTACCAAGTGAGTTTCAGGACAGCTAGGACTACACTGAGAAACCCTATCTTGAATTAAAAAAAAAAGCTTATACTTTTTATGAACTAATAATTCTAGAAAATTAACAAAAGGATTGACAAAAAAAGGAAATATAAAAACACAATAGTGTTTTGATGACTCAAATTAATGGGAACAGAAATCAGGAACTAGTACTTATGAGTGCTCTGAAATTTCCAAACAAAGTGAAATCTTGATATTCATGTTTGGTTGAAAAATACACTGAAAAGTGAAAACACTAGTGTCTGAGAATAAGTAATATGCTCATTTGTTTTAAAGCTGACTGCCTTGAATGTATTATCAAAGATGCTTTAATGTAACACTTAAAGAAATTCAGATATTTAATAACATTAAGATTTTTTCTGATTTTTGTCATGACAGATTTATTTTCTGTAAATCTGAGTGTATTGACATGTAAATTCTTTTTTATGATTTATTGATTTTATAGGATAAGTATGTGTTTGCCTGTATGCTAGTATCTTCATCATGTGTGTTCCTGGTGTATTGAGCAGTCAGGAGAAGACACTGGATCCTCTGGTACTGGGGTAACAGACAGTAGTGAGCTGCCATATAGGTGCTGTAAAGAGAACACAAGTTTGTTGGAAGAGCACTAAGCACTCTTAATGCTAAACCATCTAACTTTTATCTTTAGTTACTAAAGAAAGTGTGGTAAGAAGAAAGCTTTTAGCAGAAAAAGAGAAATGTGACAGGGTAAAATGGGGAAGATATGACCAAAACTCAATATGTAAAAGTATGAAATTGTCAAGGAATAAAGAGTTAAAACAAATTGACGATAACTTTAAAAATATTGTTTCATAATTTTATTATATTAAATAATACCAATTTATGACTACCATAAAAACTGATTTAAAATCTATATAAATGCATTCAGGTATATTTTCATCATTTACTTTAATCATAATGTCATTTATAATATTCTTGTATTAGCCTTGCAAAGACCACTAGAACGTACATAATGTACTCACATAGTTCAAAGTTTCTAGCCTTTGTAGCCGGTAAGCTTTGTAATAATATAATATTTGATCTCTGTAAATTTGTGGATGTAGAAAATATGTTTGAATATTATCTGTTCTCTACTACTTTTAATTCCTATAGTACTTACCAAAATATCTCCATCATATTTTCATATCTTTGAAAATATTATTAAAGCTCACTGAGTTAAATTAGTATTAACATAGGATAAAAGGCATGGGGCTCATTGACCAAGCAATAAAATATATACCAGTGGCAAATTCCCAACCTAAAAGTGATTTTCTTCGATTTTACTGTTATTACTGCATGTTATCTGAGCAAGTATAAGAGCAAAACAAATTATGTCTATAAATATTATGAAGATAGTTTGACATCATTGACTATTTACTGTAATCATAGACTCCCACAAGGTCCAATGATCTAACCAAAACTTTTGGGAAGTTTTATAGTACTGATCATGCAGACAGACCTGGGTTAACATTCACTGTGAAATAAGTGGTTAGTCCCATAGCCATCCTACCGCTATTGCACGAGTGAGCACACGTTCCTGGCAGATCAGTGTATGGTGCTGTATAGGACCACTGGCATCTTTTCTTCCTTGGTAGCCCTGGAGCACCTTCCAGCATTATGAAATTGTTTGAGAAGAAATGTGCTTGTACATTGCAAAAATAAAACAAGACAAAATTTCTGTAACACTTTTATAGCTATTTGAATAAATCATTTCTTACTGCATAAATGTATTATACTATGGCCTTGTCTGACTTCCCTTCTTAAAATAACATCTCTAGTAACAGTCTTTGCAGCATTCTCAGAATACAATTCCACATTTACTTTTAAAAATCATCTTTTATATGCAGAATGAATCAACAGATTTTTTTCCTCCCTGTGTCTTATTAAATATAGTATAGGGGCCATGATAACCTACCATGAATGATCGTGTAATAAATGAGTGAATACATGAGGACTTATGTATCTTCCTGTTATATTTAACTCCTTTTCCTAAATTTCTCCATCAGGAGAAAATGTTTTGTAACTTCTATAATTCTAAGTATTGATTCATATACTTATAGTATGCTATAATTAATGATGATCCTCATATGAGTAGAAAAACCAGATACTTGAATGTTTCTGTAATAATTCATTTTCAATAGTATATTATATATGTGTATACATATTACATATATATGTATATGTGCAAACATATACATATATTTAGAGATACATATAATAGCAGTTATATATGTTTGCTTAATTGAAAAGTGATGTGGGATTCCTCTCTGTATGCTGTGAATTCCATTGGTTAAGAAAGAATGTTCTTTGGACCTATTGCAGCACAGAATAGAGGAAGGTGGGATTTACAAGCAGCTAGAGGAAAAGAGAGTAGATGTAGTCAGGAAACAAACAAGCAACCTCTGCCAACCAAAAAGCATGATAAACTTAGATGAAACCTTCTTTACACTTTTCTAAAGAGGAGTGATTGAATGTTGGTATACATTTGTAAATAGTTTCAACATGGTATACTTCATTCTTTAAAACCCCGTGACTTGACTACAGAAAGAAAATTTGTAGTGTAGAGTAATTTTGTTTACTTTGGAATGAATACTTTTCATTTTTCTTTTAATAGGCATGTGAAGGATTGATATTGCCATTTCATGAAGAAACATTTAAAATTGGTTTTGGTAGATTTTCCTCTCTCTGAATAATTGTTAAATTTTATTTTATTCAAGTAACATGTAAAGTTGTTTTCAAATTCAATAAATTTTTATGGAGGAAATTTTATGGTATTGATAAATGAAATAATAAAATTCATGCTATTGTGTACATTTTATTCTTTCAAGAAGAAGCAAACTCTACGATAAGTACAAGGCAAATAAATTTAAAACTAAATGTTTCAAGTATATTCAGTAATGTCTACAATATGTAGAGCAAACCCTTGAGCTTGAGAGATTTCTCAAAAATGAGCTGGATTCTTAGTAGTGAATCATGAAAGACCATATCCCCAAAATGCTCATTCTGTAAGAAACAAAATGGCTTAAGATTAACTAGATGGCCCAGTAGAGTCATCGACTGAGGAAAGAAGCATCTACTATGAAGAAAACAAGGAATGTTTTTTCTTTATTTGGTATTATATTTAATAAAGTATTTTTTCATCTTTCATGAACCATAATGACGTGAGAGCAGAATATTCATATATCTCAGATATAGTCAGCATCCTATGGAGAGAGAACATCATGCCTGGCAAAAAGATTAAATTACTATGCAATAATATTGATTTCTACAGTATATTATATCTCACAATACTAGAACACTGAGGAGGTCATTCTTTGGCTATGGAATAACATGAGCTACTTACATGTTTGTAATATACACATATATAATATATGTACATATACTAATCATATTACATTATACTCATGAGCTGTCATTAGTTATGATCTAAATTGCTTCAACAATTATGTCAGACTGAAGTGATTAATTTTAATTGCTTGTTTTATGATCTTAAGAGGATGTAGCAATAGTCTCTAAAGGTTCCTGTCTCCAAGGTTGTAACAATAAATACAAGAATCCAACTGCCACTCTCAAAAAGGAGAGTGTTTTTTTGTTCTTAGCAAGTTAGCTTCTAAATTCTAGATATTAATATTAAAGTGAACTCAGAATTCATGAGTAGAATATTCTTTAAAGCCTTATGAGTGAGCCAGAGTCACAGGGTACACTCTTTCTGTGAAACTTGGCTTTAGGTGCCCTGGTCTAGGTAAGTACCTTAAGAATCTTGTTAAATTTGGTGCATTGGGTAGGAGAAAGATCAGGTGTATGAACCTGAAATTCTCATTTTTATAAAATCTTGAATATAAATCGAGGATGAGTACTCAGATATTTATGTGACGTAAAATAAACATTGTCAGCTAATCAAAACAATAAAAAGGAGATTAAGATTATAAAGAATAAAATTAATATAACAAGGAAGAGTTTATTATCTTTTTTCAAAATATAAAAATCCTTACCAAATATTTAATAAAATAAATAATAATAAAGATATAACAGCCATCACATAAATAAACAGAAAATGTGAGTTCCTTTGAAAAACTCTAGCAAGACATTACAAACATCTAATAAATAATTAATCCTTAATTCCATATCTTTTCCCTCTTATACCACATATCTAAACCACAATCCCAGAGAATTTACACAACAATAAGGACACTAGGAGACATTTACATAGATCTAATCTACATGGAAAGTAGAAAAAGACAAGATCTCCTGAGTAAAATGGGAGCATGAGGACCTTGGGGGAGGGTTGAAAGGAGGAGGGGAGAGGCAGGGACAAAAGCAGAGAAAAATTTAGAGCTCAATAAAAATAAATTAAAAAAAATAAAATTCTATCATTTTCCATAAATACTCTGAATTTATTTGCAATATGAGCAGGACTTTTGCTTCATCTTATAAAAATACTTTTTAAATTTCAATTCCTACTTTTAATTTGAGTATTATACATCAAGCCAAGTGTTACCTAAATTTTATCTTGATTTTTTTTTTATATTTAATTAAAAATAGATTCCTTTTTTTCTCATATAGTATGTCTTGGTTTTGGTTTTTCCTCCCTCTACAAGTCCCAGATTCTTTACTCTCTTCTCCCCCAATCTATATATGCTTCCTTTCTGTCTCTTAATTAAATTAAATACATAAAAAGGATTTTGAAAAATATAATATTCATTATAAAAGTTCTAGAGAGTTTGGGAATACAAAGAACATACATCAACATAAAAAAAATGCAGTTTACATTAAGTCCATAGCTAACATCAACTTAAATGGAGAGTAACTATAAGCAACTCCACTAATATCAGGAACAAAAGAAGATTGTCTACTCTCTCCATGCCTACTCAGTATAGCTAACTGTGTTAGCTAGAGAAATTAAAAAAAAAAAAAAAAAACAACAACAACAACTGAGGCAGATCAAGAGGATTCAGATAGGAAAGGAAGAAGTCAAAATATCTTCATTTGCAAATGCTATGATAACATGTATAAGTGATCCAAAAGTTTTCACAGGGAAACTCTAGCTGATACAAACTTTCAGCAAATTCAATATATACAAAATTAATTCACAAAAAATCAGTAGCTCTTCTATATACAAATAAAAAAATTCGATTCCCTTTGAGTGAGAGAAACTGTGCTAAATTACTGAGAAATAAACAGGCAATAGTTCATGGTGAGAAATCAGAACTGTTTATACTTCAAATATTGTAGCACAGAATGCATAACTTAATTCCTTTACATATTCCTGGCTATTTCTTACCGATAAAGTAGTCATGATGTTATTTTTGGCTTATATTCTGTGAACCTAAACAATCCAATACCACTGAAAGTTGTATGTAAATATTTTATTTGAAATAGCGTCAAGTGCATCCACACACATCTTCCAATTTACATCTCAAGAATTCTTTTAAAATATTTATTTATTATTTATTATGTATACAATAGTCTATCTGTGTGTATGCTGAAGGCCAGAAGAGGGCACCAGACCTTATTGCAGATGGTTGTGAGCCACCATATGGTTGCTGGGAATTGAACTCAGGACCTTTGGAAGAGCAGGCAATGCTCTTAACCACTGAGCCATCTCTCAATAATTTTTTTTTATTTGAGAGGCTATGATTTTATTCAATAACTTATTTTAATATTAACTTTGTTTACAACAGTTATGATATTTTAATAATATGCACCAGCTTTATTATATGTACAATAACTTTGTAAGATACTATGTGCTATTCTCTAAGTTTTGTGAAGAGTGTGAAACAAGCTGGCTATGTCTTCACACTCTGTTTTTACTTCTAGGTATTCTAGATTCTTACAAAAGGAAGCTATGTCTCTGTCAGATGGAAATAACAGCGGGGCCATTTTCACCCTCTTGGGCTTCTCAGATTACCCAGAATTGAAAGTCCCTCTCTTCTTGATATTTCTTACTATCTACAGCATCACGGTGGTAGGCAACATCGGCATGATCCTCATCATCAGAATTAACCCCAAACTGCACACCCCCATGTACTTCTTCCTCAGCCACCTCTCCTTTGTGGATTTCTGCTATTCCTCCATTGTTGCTCCAAAGATGCTGGTAAATCTAGTTATAATAGACAGAACCATAACATTTATAGGATGTTTGGTGCAATTCTTTTTTTTCTGTACTTTTGTGGTAACTGAATCTTTCTTATTAGGAGTGATGGCTTATGACAGGTTTGTGGCCATCTGTAACCCTCTACTCTATACAGTAGCCATGTCTCAGAGGCTCTGTGCCTTGCTGGTGTTAGGATCCTATGCTTGGGGTATAGTATGTTCTTTGATACTTACCTGTTCTGCTCTGAATTTATCTTTTCGTGGTTTCAACATGATCAACCACTTCTTCTGTGAATTCTCCTCTCTCCTTTCACTTTCATGTTCTGACACATCTATCAGTCAATTGTTGCTTTTCATTTTTGCCACTTTTAATGAGATCAGCACACTCCTTATCATTCTCTTGTCCTATGTGCTCATTGTTGTTACCATTCTGAAGATGAATTCAGCCAGCGGACGGCGCAAAGCCTTCTCCACTTGTGCTTCCCATCTGACAGCCATAACCATCTTTCATGGCACAATCCTATTCCTATATTGTGTGCCCAACTCCAAGAACTCTAGGCACACCGTCAAAGTGGCCTCTGTATTTTACACAGTGGTGATCCCTATGCTGAATCCTTTAATCTACAGTCTGAGAAATAAGGATGTCAAGGACACAGTAAGAAAAATAATAGACACTAAAGTCTTTTCTTCTTGAACACATTACACAAGTGCATCCTTTATGTAAAGTGTGTCTATAAAGGTTGACTAAACACTTTGTATTAAAAGTAATATAGTTAATATTGTAGATTTTTAGCAAATTGAGTTTTATTCCGGAAGAATAAATTTAACTTTTGTGCTTTATTTTATGAAAAATAAAAGCAGTCTATATCCTTTTATTATAATAGGTCAAATATGTTATTTAATAACATACTTGGTTAAGAATTTTTTATTTCTTGATTGTTGTTAGCTCATTCAGTATATGAAGACAAATAATTATAAAATATTACAGATCTCAAAAGAGCTAGAAGAATGATACCTAATACACTCACACTGAAGTAACAGTAGAAGTTTCAGTTAATTATATATTATTTGTCCAACATTTATATGAACTTATAGGAGATACCTTATAATCTGTACAAAAGTATGGATCAAAAATTAAAAGTAATTTTAAAAGACTTTATCTATTTATTTCATACATGATGTAAAAATATCAATCACTCTTTAAAAATATCTGTCATTTCTTCACTGAGAATTTCATAGAAGTATGTGGTGTATTTTTATCATATCCACTCCCCAAGACCCTACCTCTTTCTCCTCCTAAGGTACACCAAAATATTACCCTCACATCTTCATGTTCCCTCTTCCTTTTGTGAAGACCACCGATCCCTGTTAGTTCTCTTATATTATCATGAATGAAGGACATCTAACTGGAGCAAGAGCAATGTACTAGGAATCATTAATGTCTCTGCTTCTCTCAGGAGTCCTTAACCTCCAATAGCTTGTCAACTAAGAAATTTCCTGTGTTCCTACCACATCCATTTCTAAATGTTAATTATTTTGATCTTGTGTGAGATTTATGATAATGATTACAGTTAATGTGAGTGCAAAAGCACAAAGTCCCTGTCATATTGGGAATAATTCATATAACACTGCTTGTATATTAAAGAAAATATTCCAAAGAACAACTCCTAGAATGGGATAATATTGTCTAGACGTTTATTCTGCTTTTAAATATCCCTTCCAGAATGGAGGAGGAGATTCATAAGACTCAAATAGTAATGAAATGTCATGTATCTCTGAAGCAGAGACTTGGAAGGTTCTAGGAGACTTCTTCAAGCTTTATAGAGGAAAGTAAACAGTTGCTGGGACATAAAACTCTGAAAAACAATGTCAGTAAATTGTTGAAACTGTACAGTCAGTTACCTGCTAGTTATAGAGAGTGCTAGGGTAGCAGATTTCATGAGTCCTCACCTGCACTGGCTTGAGCTTTTCAGTTATGAAGCTACTTATGAGTCATCTCTTTCCTGTAAGTAATTCTTCAACTTTGCTTGCCTACTCAGTATAAATTTATTGATGCTTCTAGTTTGACTTGGGTGTATTGGCTGCTTTAGTTCTATAGTGGGTTTCCTTTCTGGACTGAATTACCTGGGTATGTACTGTGTCCCTAGAAAAAGTCTGTCACACCAAGGAGACTATCTTAAGCAGGGTTTCTATTGCTGTTAAAAGACACCATGGCCACAGCAGTATTTACAAAGAAAAGCATTTAATTGGAATGTCTTGCTTATAGTACAGAGGTTAAGTCCATTATCATAATAGTGAAACATGGCAGTATAAAGGCCCAGATGGTGCTGGGGAATAAACAGAAAGAGTTCTCCATCTTTCAAAAGGAACGACATCAATTGTGACACTGGAAGTAGCTTGAGCATAGGAGAACTCACATCCTACCACCACAGTGACTCACCTATTCCAACAAGGCCACACCTACTCCATCAAGCCATACTTCCTAATTGTACCACTCCTAAGAGTGTATGGGGACCAATAACATTCAAACTACTCCAGAGACCATTTGTAAACTAAGCTTAGAACAAAAGGTTTACATCTACTAAGTATAGTGAACTTCAAAATCCCAGAAACTAAACAAAAACAAATCAATTGACACCAAATGAAGGGGGGGGGGGGGCTAGATCGAATAATGCCTTCATATATACACCTAAGCCATCACCCTGGCCCTGAGACCCCAGGAAATCGGGCGCACTTTGTTTAAGAAATGTGAGATGGAGTGATGAGAAAGATGGCATATGTCCTGGACAGATGGGAGATAAAGGGAAGCAGAGCCGTTCCTACTCTGTGCAAAAAGGTGGAACTGGAGACACAAAGGTGGCGAGGAAAAGGCCCATATGAGGAGCTGGTGCACCCAGATGAGGCAATGATGAGGTCCTGGCTCCCACTACTGATGAAAGCTATGTCTGAGTCTCTGGTCCTACTACAGCTGTGGTCTGTGTAGACAACATACGCCCGTGTTACCACCGAAAGCCATGCAGATGTCCATGACCTGGGCTGCTGTTTGAAATCATGTGGATGTTCAAGGTCTCCACTGAGCTGGTTTCTCCCGTCACCAATAGCTGTGCAGCAGTACAGGCAGTGAACTGAGTTTGAGTTAGTTGGACCTACACCTTGCCAGGGCGGCTACTGTCTAGCCACTGCAGAGCTGTGAAAATGGTGTCATGGAGGAGAGCTGGCTCTGGGTAGACTGAGAAGAGGAGAGGCTTGGCAGAGACCCAGGCTGACCAATTACACTGACACCTAGGCCCACGCCAACACCTACCCCATTTGTGACCTACTGAAGGACATGAAGGATATGGTCCTGCAGATCCACAGGCACAGGATCTCCATGACTTGGGGCAATAGCAGGATATCAAAGAGGAGCTTCAGTGTAAGTTCAGTACTGATGAGGTAGCAGAAGCTAGGGACCTTGAAAAAAACTAAGGACTCATTGCAATGAACATTTGCAAACAAACTGGGACAAAGGGTATCCTGTGTGACACACGGCAGCTTCCAATGTCATTACAATTAAAGAATAAAGATGGAGAGGTGGGAAAGACAGAGGAGAAGTGTGGTAGGAGTATGGAAGAATTGGATATGTGACAACTGTGGCTATTATTAGACAGGTTATAATTAATAGAGGAACATGTCATTGCCCAGAGGAGTCAGTAACATTATTTTATTTTAATTTGTTATTTTCTTTTGGGAGGAGGTTACAAGCAAGATATTACAGCAACCAATGTTGCTTACTTTAAATCTGCAACAAAAAAAAAAAAAAAAAACGTGCCTGTTAGCAGGTCATTGGTGAGGAGGGATTGATAGGACCATACCATACCTTGCTGAACTGTTGGTTATTGGTGGATTGTGGAGAAGAGATAATCGTTGTCTTTATTTGAGTGTTCTGATGTGAGCCCACCAATCCCTTGTGATATTCAGAAACATGTGGTCATACATAGGTACTTGGTTGAACTCAGTGGATCACAAGACAAAATCCAAAGATAAAAATTTTTGGAGATAAAAATTTCTGAAAAGCACTCTCCTGAATTATTGGTGATATGAGTTTTTGGGAGGGGACAGTAATGGCTTAAAATGTGTTGCTAATGCTGATCCACCATGTTCTAATTGACAGTTTCAAACCCATTTCTGGTTGACATAAGTGTATTACAAAGCAAATCGGTTTTTACACATTGTTCTCATGCAAATTCATATATAGATCATATCACATATATACAAAACACACAGAAAGTAATACTTCAGCACAATAATATGTTTATTGAATGCCTTGGCACAGCATTGTGTTTGTAGTTCTTAGTTATATTCATCAGATTTCTAGAATAAATTATAATCTTAGTATGATAGATTTACAAAATGCCACTCTTTCTTTTCATGGTGGCCAAATTAAAACAAACAAACAAAAAACCCAACAGCAATAAAAAAGACCAAGCTTCTTTAAAATGCTTTATTTTTTGTTCTTAGGTGCATATGCTATTTTCAGGGGGTGCTTTCTACTTGCCATGGTTCCACGTGGAAGTCAGAGGACAGTTCAATAAAGCTAATTTTCTGCCTTCATATTTCCTTTGGGTTAGGAGCTCAAACTCAGATAATCAGGATTACATTGCAAACATTTAACCCACTGAACCATCTCAGCAGCATTTTGTTTTTTTTTTCTTTGTAAAATTATAATAAAATAAAACATTAAAATTCCCATATGCATTTTCTATTTCCTTTTTTTCAAAATTGCTTGGGTACATTCTGTTTTCATTCTTATATACTGGCCATCTACTTCAAAAACTAATATTATTATTATTATTATTACATAATATTACAAAATATTAGATTATGCCTTATCATAGTGGATATATCTACTTTTTCATCACACATGTTCTTTGAAAATCCCAAATATACGGTGTCATAGAACGGGATATGGAAAGTCTATTACATAAGTTGCTTTCATGATATATGTCTTTAATCTTTAAAATGTGATTATAAATTATAGTGCTATTTCAGTTTGGGGGTGGAATATTAATGAGTAGTAGATTCTCTGCTTTATTTCCGAAAAGTAAATGCAGAGAAAAGGGAATTCTACTTTTAAAACTCCCATTTCTTTTTAGTTTAAGTTATTAATTTCAGTGTGATATTACACTTAAACTTTCTAAAACTGCTTTACTAATTCCAGCATCAAAGTTCTTGAGAAGATGAATTGAGGAAAATTATCAATTTAACCATCATTACTTTTCTAATTGTATCCTTCACATCTTTATTCCTCAGGCTGTAAATCAGGGGGTTGAGCATGGGGATCACCAGTGTATAAAACAAAGAGGCCACTTTGAATGTGAGCTTTGAGTTCTCTGATTTGGGCACAGAGTACAGAAAGAGAATAGTGCCATAGAAGATGGTGATGGTTGTCAGGTGGGAAGCACAGGTAGAGAAGGCTCTGCGGCGTCCACTGGACGAGTGCATCTTGAGTATGGTGACAAGGATGAAGACATAGGACAGGAGGATGACGAGGAAACTGCTGACAGCATTCACAGTGGAGAGTGAGAACAGGAGGATTTGGTTAATGTGAATGTCTGAGCATGAGAGGGCTATAAGTGAGGAGAACTCACAGAAGAAATGATCGATTGTGTTGACACCAACAAAGGATAATTGGACAGCAGAGCATGTCATCGTCAAGGAGCATGTCAGTCCCCATGCATATGATGCCCCTACCAGACTGATGCAGAGTTTCTGGGTCATGGTTACTGTGTAGAGCAGTGGACTACAGATGGCTACAAAGCGATCATAGGCCATAACCACTAATAAGATGGATTCAGTTACAACAAAGATAGCAAAGAAAAAGTATTGCACTATGCATTCTAAAAATGAAATGATTCTCTCTTTTGCAACAAGGTTCACCAGCATTTTGGGAGCAATGACAGAGGAATAGCAGAAATCCACAAAGGAGAGGTGGCTGAGGAAGAAGTACATGGGGGTGTGCAGTTTGGGGTTAATTCTGATGATGAGGATCATGCCGATGTTGCCTACCACCGTGATGCTGTAGATGCTGAGAAATACCAAGAACAGTAAGAGTTTCAGTTCCGGGTAATCTGAGAAGCCCAAGAGGATGAATATGGCCCCACTGTTATTTCCATATGTCAATGGCATGGTTTCTCTTCTGTGGAATATAGAATTTACCCAAAATAAAAATAAAATAGAGAATGAGGGAGCAGGGTGGGTTTTTTTATGTCTATACAGCTGCAATATGTTATAGTTCTTGGATTAAAAAGCAGATTACTCTTTGAACAGCTCAATTTTGAGTTGCTCAGAAAATGAAAGGTCACACATTTTAGAAATCCCAAGTTATTTGTTCAGCTTCTTAAAGGCAATACAATTACTAAGTTAAATTGTATGCCAGAATGTAAGTTTTAGTACTTATTGTTGCAATAACAGAGAATTGTTTTACCTTTACCTCTAGTTAATATATACCTAATACAGTAGCCTCTCATTTTCATTATATATATTCATAAACTATTAGCCTGTATAATACAAATGATAATAATACAAATGTTTAAACATAATTTATATCATATAATAATATATTTAATATGCATATATATGAAATACTATGTACATTTCTGTTATTCTGTATTGGATCTGAAAATGATTGTGTATCTTACCCTGGGAAACTATTTTCTAAAATCAGCCTTATTAATTTTTACAGGGAATATATATTTATTATTCTCTTTCTCTATCGCATAAAGAATAGAAACATAGAATAGAATATAAGGATATCAAGCTTTATGGAATGGGAGAGACAGAGAGCAGTCTGCAGAGTACTTTACTAGTCAACACGTGGCCTTTTAGTTTATTTCAAAAAATGAAGTTAAAACAGCTGTACATAGTAATAAGAGTTTGTAGCCCCTGTACTGGGGAGATGGACCTGTGTACATATGTGTGACTAGCTTGCTAGTCATTTTAGATTTTTGATTTTGCAAACCAAGGTAGATGGTGTCTGCAGAACATTTCTGAGGTCATCCTGTGACTCTACACATATGTGCACATATATGTATGTGTGTGAGAGCTTGAGAGAGAGAAATGACAAAGAAGACAGAAAGGTAGAAACACAAACACACAGAGACATACACACACATATTTACACATTCACACACATATTTCTGTTCAAGATGTACTCCATTGATGTGAAAATACAGACAAATCTATATACCTCTATCTACTGTACTCATGTGTAGATTCAAAGATGTTCATTCATTTAGCAAGCATTATATCCCTATTTGTATTTCTTGTCAAAATATTAACTTGTTTTAAAACAATCATACTTTCCTTGTGGATAAAGAAGACTTTAAACTATCAGACATAATGAGAATAGCATAGTTAAAACTAGGATATACTGGAATACAATATTAAGATAAGACACTGAGTGAAGATATAAGTGAATCTCTCACCTGTAGATATATATTGTATTTAAATATAAGAATATTTCATCTTGGTTGATGATGCCATACATAAAAATGACTTGTCATCATATCAAGTTACTTTTCTGATGAAAATTAATATCTACCTTTTTTTTCAGCCTTAAAGCAAATCTTTTGCAGGTCAAGGTGGATCTCTGTGAGTAAGAATGACAAACACATTCTTGTATTTATTGTTTCAGCCTTAGAGACACAAACCCTGGAGACTAAACCTTGCTGATCTTTTATGGCAATTAAAATTAATTACTTTTACTTGATGTAATAGTTTTAAGATGACAGATATTTTAATTGAGTCATAAATTACATGTTTTATGAAGCATTGTATGGTATGCAGTATTCATACATAGCATATAATGAAAGGCAGAATAACTTGTAATTATAAAAATGTGCACATTATCTTTTTAACACTGAGAACATACTAGAGGCTCTGCAGGAGTTACTGACTATAGTTATCAGCTGATGTTGCTCATACTTACCCTACTCTGCTACTCATGGTTAATAGTTAAATATCTAATGTAATTCCAAATATAGCCTGTGTTCATCAAGCATCCTTTCTCCAAACTTTCTTCCCTCAGCCTACACAAGCTTTATTTACATGTAGCCTTTCCCTTAAGTGCCCATGTTATTTCACAGTAAAGTCTTCCATTCTAATCACAATTTTTAAAACAATAGACATTTTACAAATAAATGATAATCAATTATATAAATATGCATATTTTTAAAATCTATTTATCTGTCATGTGCTCCATGTTTTTGCAAATCATGCATTTATATAATACATAGCTGAATTCAGATTTGTGTTTTCAAATACCACTTTCAGTCTCTTTGTCTCTATAAAAGCTATGTACACACATTATAGAGAAGAGGGAGACAGAGAAGTCTGTGGAGTACTTTACTAGGGAACCCAAGGACCTGAGGTTTATTCCAATAACTGAAGTTAAAACAGCTGTAAATGATTATGAGCTAATAGCTGCTGTACTGTCTGGGTTACCTCACTCAGGATAGTGTTTTCTATTTCTATCCATTTGCATGCAAAATTTAAGATGTCATTGTTTTTTTACTGCTGAGTAGTACTCTAATATGTATGTATTCCACACTTTCTTCATCCATTTTTCTATTGAAGGGCATCTAGGCATGGGGCTTCCTAATTGTCCTGACGAGGCACGTTCTCTGCAGAAACTGGAAATGACTGAACCATGTTTGCCATGGGGGCCTATGAGGCCCCCCTCTCACATATCCTGTCCGTATCAGGTTGCCTTGTTTATCTCTTGTAGACCTCCATTCATTCGTCCAATGTCTGCCTTTTCCACATCTTCTACATAAACCTGAAGGCTGAGTCCTCCTATTTCTGTTATTTCTAGAAGATGCATTATTATTATTTCTGAAAATCCGTTGTCTACAATTCCTTTTCATATGACCCATTTTGCCACAATTAAAACATTTGGTATTCTGGTGTCTCCTTTTACCATTGGAAATTGCTTCTTCTACCCATGCTTCCTTGCCATAATCAAATCTATCAACATTCAGTGTATGCAAGACCAATTCTTCCTAGGGCGCTGATCTGAGCTTTAAAGGGCCCCAAATCCTTTTGCATTCCACATTTGCATTTTCATAAGGCAAAGACTCAACCATTATATGTCTTGCTTCTGGGTCAGATATCCCTATTTGTACAGCCTTAGTTAGTCTTTGTAATAAGTCACTAAAGGGTTCTCTCTGACCCTGTTTAACTCTGACAAATGATTCCATTCTCTGTCCTGGGTCTTGTACCCTGTCCCAAGCCCTTAAGGCTGCTGTAGTACACATGGAGAGTGTGTTTTCATCCAAATTAGCTTGTTCCTGAGGGTCAGAAAAGAGCCCTTCACCTAGAATTTTATCTAGGGAAATGTCAATTCCCTTCGCTTTTTCCTGCTGTTCTAAAAGTCTAGCCTCTTGCCTGAATAAGCACTTCCATTTCAATTGCGGTCCACTCTCAAGTACCACAGAGCTCAGCTGGAGCCAGTCCGAGGGGGTTGCTCTGCTTGTCGTGGCCCAAGATTTTAGCATCTCTTTAACAAAAGAGGAATGCATCCCAAAAGTCATGACAGCCTGGTTAATTTCTTTGACATCATTCATATGGACAGGCTCCCATGTATCTTCCTTGATGAACCTAGGGTTTCTGGAACCAATCACTTTCTCTGTTGTTATTACTGGAAAGGCAGGTAGAGCTGTAGGTAGGGCTTTGTGGAAATTGTCCCGGAGAGATTTACCCACAGATGTAGTTAAAATTTGCCTTTCTACCCTTTGCTCTTCTTCATCAGAATTTAGAAATTCCTCAATCTTTTCAATTCTATTCACCATTGCCTTCTGCAACGTCTGAATCTCCTGTCCAGAATTATGTTCCAAAGCCTTCATTGAGGATTCTAAAGTATGAAGTTTGTCCATTAGAGATAACATCTCATCTTTGGACATAATTTTTATGGCCTAAACCATGCCTTCTTGTATTGACAATCTTTTCCCAATCTGTCATAAGCTTTAGACAAAATCCGATTGTCACATTCAGCAGTTTTGATTCTCTCAGTTAATGTTTCAGTTCCTACAGAAAGGGACTGAAGCTTACAATCCAAATCAGCTGTTCCCTCTTCCATAGTAATGAATTTCTCCTTAGCATCAGCCTGTACCTTTTTTAAATTTTGCTCAGTTGATCGAATCATGTTAAACAAAGATCTGTTCTCTTCCTGGAGAACTTCAAACTGATTCCTGAGAAGATTGTTGTCATTCTCAATTGTTTTTAAGCATTCAACCTCTGCCTTAAGAATCCTGGATTTGTCTCGTAAAGACTTTATCATATTTCTATTATCAAATCATATAGTGCCAAGGAAAACTATGAATCCCAGAAGGATCCATAGATGTGGGGTGATAGACACCTCTTGTAAAATCTCCCACATGGTACAATGAAAGAAACTGTTAAATTCTTGAATGGTAACGTGTTCAGACATTTTATTTATAAAAGAAAAAAATTTTTACCTGCAATGACCGGTTCCTGTCAGTGGTGGTCTCTGTGGTTTTGAAGCTTGTCCTGGAACTAGCTCTTGTAGACCAGGCTGGCCTCAAACTCACAGAGATCCGCCTGTTTCTGCCTCCCGAGTGCTGGGATTAAAGGCGTGCGCTACCACCGTTTGGCTGGCCTCGAACTCCCAGAGATCCACTTGCCTCTCTGGATATTATGGGCCTGAAGGCTGAGTGTGTCTCAGGCTTGGCACTGGGGCCCGAGTCACGAACTAAAAAAAAAGGCACCCAGGAGCGTGCTGTGTTAGCTAGCGGGCTACGCGCTTGAGTCCAATAGCAATTCCTGAGCTCCCGTAGCTAATCTTGCTCGCAAAGGTTGGGAAAGAACGAGCTTGCGCCCCCCTCCCCCGCAAGCCAGGGTGGATGCAAAATAGCCCGATGTTGGATGCCAAAATGTAACAGCGTAAATGAATGCAGACAGATTGTAAAAATATATACAGCTTTAATGGAGAAATAGACTTACAGAACCACCATTCTTGCGGAGACCAGGAAAGCAGAAACAAGCGCTGTGAGCATGCTCACCAGATTTATAGGGAAACATTAGCCCGAGGCGAGCATGCCCCCTAAAGGGCGAAACTTATCTCTACACTTAATTACACAACTTATTTATCCATTCTTCTGTTGATGGACACCTACATCATTTCCAATTTCTGGCTATTATAAATAGAGAAGCAATAAACATTGTTGTCCAAGTGTCCTTGTGGTAGGAGAAAGCATCCTTTGGGTATATGTTAAAGAATGGTATAGCTGGATCTTGACATTGGTTGATTCCCATCTTTTTGAAGAACGACAACATTGTTGTAGTTCGGAGCAGCAGGCTATATTCCTGGCACCTGGCTGTCCGCACGGCTAGCTTTATACCCAAAATAATTACACAGAAACTGTATTCTTTTAAACACTGCTTGGCCCATTAGTTCCAGCCTCTTATTGGGTAGCTCTTACATATTGATCTAACCCATTTCTAATAATCCGAGTAGCCCACGAGGTGTCTTACCAGGGAAGATCTTAACCTGCGTCTGTTTAGAGTGGGAAAATCATGGCAACTGCCTGACTTGGCTTCTTTCTCCCAGCATTCTGTCTGTCTACTCTGCCTACCTAATTTTCTGTCCTATCAGGCCAAGCAGTTTTATTAGTTAACCAATGAAAGCAACAGATAGACAAATGACCCACCTCCATCACAATACTGATTTCCATAGTGGTTATACAAGTTTTCACTTCCAGCAGCAATGGAAGAGTGTTTTCATTGCTCCTCTTTTTCAACAGCATGAACTGTAAATTCTGTTATTGATCTGAGCCATTCTGACAGGTTTAAGATGGAATTTCAAAGTAGTTTTTGCTTGCATTTCTCTAATGACTGTGGATGTTGAGCATTTCTTTAAGTGTTTCTCAACAATTTGAGTTTTCTCTACTGATATTTCTGTTTATATTTCTACGACATTTTTAATTAGTTATTGGTTTTGTGATATCCAGTTTCATGAATTCATTATATTTTGGATATTAGTTTTATATTACATGTGGACTTCATAAAATCTTTTATCATTCAGTAAATTGCTACTTTGTCCTAATTATTATGTCCTTTGCATTATAGAAGTGTTTCAGTGTCATAAAGTCCCATTTGTTATTGATCTTAAGGGCCTCTATTAACAGTGTTCTGTTCATAATGTTTTCTCTTGTACCAATTAGTTCAAGGGTTTTCCCCACTTTCTCTTCTATCAAGTTCTGTGTATCTGGTTTTATGTTCAGGGTGTTGGTATATTTGAAGTTGAGTTTTTTGCAAGGTGGTAAGTATGGATCTATTTGGATTCTCTTATATGCAGCCATCTAGTTTGACCAGAACCATTTGTTAAATATGCTATCTTTGTTTCCAGTGTATATTTCTGGTTTCTTTAACACAGGGTATGTAGGTTTATATCTGGGACTTCAGATTGATTTCATTAAGCAACATGTCTATTTCATGCTAATATCATGCTTTTTTTCTGGTATAGCTTGGTAGTACAACTTCATATCAGTAATGGTGAGACCTGGTTCTTTTGTGCTTCCAAATGAGGCTGAGAATTATTCTTCCAAGACTTGTAAAAAATTATTTTGGAATTTTACTAGATATTAAATTGAATCTGAGGATTGCTTTGGATAGGTGAAAATAATCAAACACAGGTTAACTGAATAACTTAGTCATGAAAAATCACAGAATGAATCAATAAATCAAGGAAGTGAAAGGTAGCCTTGAAACATCTGAAAAGTAAAGACAGCAAGCACTGACATTGGGATGCTGTGAAAGTACAAGATGGGCATTGTCACAAGAAGGCTGATATTAGAGGCACAAATATATCACATGAGTAGTTAGTTATCTGCAGATTCAGGAATCAGACATGAAACACGAAACACACTTGGAGATGGAGAGATGACTTTGTGGTTAGGAGCACTTCCCAGCACTCACATGGTAGCTAACAAGCATCCGTTTCACTTACTGGAGAATATGACACATTTTTCTTGCTCTTTGAGTACTGTAGACATGTGAAGCACATATATACATGCACGAAAAACAACTGTAAACATAAATATAAATCAATCAATAATAAAGAAAAATGCATAATCCAATATTATTAGAATAGATAAATTATAAAATCAGACTACAAGTTGTGATTTAAAATTTTAAAGAAAAAGCTAACAATTTAACAGATGTTTGAACCAAAAGTTAAATGTAATTATGGCATCAAATATGACAGCCTGTGATTTATTAAAGTTGCATCATATGAAGTCATTAATTTCCACAGAAAACTTTAAGATCTCAAGAGAATGGGGCAAGATTGCCCCCAAAGGTTTGTGCTTCTAAGGCTGAAACTATTAATATAAGGTAAGTCTCTCAGACAAAAGATGTTCTAAAATTCTTTACAATCAGGTTGTTGTGTCCAGGGGCAGCTTATATAGGGATAGTCATACAGAAGATTGTTTTCCTTCTTCTTACTTTTCAATCAGAATGACAGTTTTGGAAGGAAGACCCAGACCTGGCTATGCCCTTGGTTTTTGGTGCTTGGGTAAATAACAAAGAAGTGGAGTGCCTTCCTTCTGCGGAGATGTGATGAGGGGCTCATCTAAAATCTTCAGTACAGGTAAAGGACAGATGGGATGTGAGAATAGGAGAGAATAGAAAATATGAGAAATGTATGTCTCATATTTACATCATCCCTTTCATTTAGGAACTTATATCATTTAATGATGAAAATTAACTAATTTATAATAAGTATAGTACAATCTCATTCTATAAGAAATATAAAAATGTCAAGAATTTGCATTTTAACTCAATGTGTTTCTAAGAAGAAATTTTAAAAATGGTATTTTCGTTAGTTTGAGCCCTGGTCCTTATTTAAAATTTCCTTCAGTCCATCTAAGGCAATAAGTCCATCTAAGACAATAGATGATGAAAGGCATACTTTGCTTTGCTCTCCAGGTTTCATAGGTGAATAAGTGTTTCACTGATTGCGGCACACCATGCCTGTCTGTGCTCTATTTGCCGCCACACAGTTTGTGAACCAGGCAAGGGGCTGGAGATTGAAACACACAAAGACTCACAGAGACATAGAGTCAGAGATGAGTCATCCTTGAAGCCAGAATGCCTCAGGAATGCCCCCTTTATTGTGTCCAGGGGCAGCTTATATAGGGATAGCCACGCCCCAGCCAAACGCACCAGAAACCACTCTCCTGCCATGAGGAACTCCTGAGGGTCTAGCGCTCAGAGCAGCTGTAGGCATTCAGATCAGGGGAAAACAAGTTGTTTACAAGAAATTCAGGATCTGGGGGCTCACTGCTCCCACATAATTTTTATTTATCTTCTAATAATTTTTCTCATTCTCAGGAATAATCTTCATACTCTTACAAACCAATGATGTGGCTGTCAGAAAGAAACGATAGCGGGGCCATATTCATCCTCTTGGGCTTCTCAGATTACCCGGAACTGAAACTCTTACTGTTCTTGGTATTTCTCAGCATCTACAGCATCACGGTGGTAGGCAATATCGGCATGATCCTCATCATCAGAATTAACCCCAAACTGCACACCCCCATGTACTTCTTCCTCAGCCACCTCTCCTTTGTGGATTTCTGCTACTCCTCCATCATTGCTCCCAAGATGCTGGTGAACCTTGTTGCAAAAGACAAAATCATTTCATTTATAGAGTGTATAGTGCAATACTTTTTATTTTGTGTCTTTGTGGTAACGGAAGCCTTCTTATTGGTGGTTATGGCTTATGACCGGTTTGTGGCTATCTGCAACCCTCTGCTCTACACAGTAGTTATGTCTCAGAAACTCTGTATTACATTGGTGATGGGATCATATGCATGGGGCTTTACATGTTCCTTGACACTGACGTGTTCCATTGTTCAGTTATCTTTTTATGGTGTCAATAGAATTGATCACTTCTTCTGTGAATTCTCTTCACTGCTAGCCCTTTCTTCCTTTGATATTCACATCAGTCAATTACTGCTGTTCATTTTTGCCACTTTCAATGCTGTCAGCACACTTCTCATCATCCTTTTGTCTTACCTCTTTATTGTTGTTACTGTCCTCAAGATGCCTTCCTCCAGTGGGCGTCGTAAAGCTTTCTCCACCTGTGCATCTCACCTGACAGCCATCACCATCTTCCATGGTACTATTTTATTCCTTTTTTGTGTGCCTAACTCTAAGAACTCAAGGCTCACAGTCAAAGTTGGCTCTGTGTTTTATACAGTGGTGATCCCCATGCTGAACCCCTTGATCTACAGTCTTAGAAATAAAGATGTCCAAGACACAGTCACCAAAATAATGACAATGTTACCACGTGTTAAGAATGATAGACACAATTAAGAATTTCAGATATTTACAGTCAAATAATTTATCATTGGACATCACATGATTGTGGTCTTTGGTTAGTATTTAAACTGTCATCTTCTGTGGTCTTAAACATACTTTTAAAGTTAGTTGAGTTATATTATGCATAGCTAAATTAATGGGGTTAATTTGGAAAAATAAAACATGATTATAGCTTCTGAAAAATAAAAAGTGATTTATTTTTACACTTCATCCTAAAATGGATCATCTTAAATAGTTCAAAATACAAATATTCAGATTACATGATGATATGGTTTTCTTCTAAAGATACTTGTATATTCAGAAAATAATATTCTATCTTCTATTATTGTCAGATATTTAGGACACAGGAACATCTTAAAAAACAGAATGTTTTCATTCTCACATAAAATTGAATTCATTGTGAATATGAGAAATTGTACTTGATTTAAACAACGCAAACATCTAATACTATGGAAAGGATGAATGTGAGTATTTATGATACATGATACAGAAAATAATAACCTCGTAGAGATTTTTAAAGAGGAAAATGTGATAATTGATTAAAAATTATAGGAGGATGCTTTCAAAAATATGTAAAATTAAAAAAATTATCTTATAAAACAGAATATACACATTATGTATATTACTTTCATTGAGGAATAGATTTTACTAAGGAGAAAATAGAAGTATAAAATCAAGCATATATGAATATTGTTATCATATCAATAATCAATAAAGTTTTTGAGAGCTAGTGTTGATTTATTGATATGTAATAATATGTATGTGCAATAATTGCTATTTAAATAACTGATTCTCAGTAAATTTTAAAGGATAGCAAGTGAGACTAAACCAAAATTTAAAGTAATTTATTGGATTATAGAAATATGACATCCCATATCAGGGCTTTTGTAGTACTAAACACTTTTTATTTTCTGTTGATATTGTTAGAAGATGCAGAAAACAGAAATCCAAAAATGTATCTCCAGGATTGCACAAGCAGCAACAATTAATTGCTTTGGAGAAGGGATCCTCTGACTGACAAAATTTTCTTCAATTTATGTAGAAATCAAATGCCTAGAATACCATCTTCCATGGTACCATTTTATTCTTTTTTTGTTTGTGTGCCAAACCCTAAAAACTCCAGGATTACAATCAAAATGGGTTCTGTAGTTTACACACTGGTGATCCCCATGATGAATACCCCCATCCCCCTATTCAACCATGGTCCTCTTAGTAATGTCAATAAACTCACTAAACTTTAGTTGAATAGTTTTATTTTGTCAGTCCTTAGTGCTCTCTCTTAGATAAATACATGTATACTCACCTTTTCCAGAATATGAAACAATGTGGGCTTATTTTAGCATACTTGTGTTAAAGATGATCATACTTTATACAAAAACAATATATCAAGGTGTCTTTCTGTTTTATCATAATCTTTACAGTGTCATTTTCATACTGATATATGTAACTTTCTATGTTTTTATTTGCTTTGAGACTATCTTGGCAATCAGAACATGTTTGAGGGTAGCCTTCTCTACATTACAAGTTTATAGTAAGAATAGAATACTTATCAAATAATGTCTTCACTCTCTCTACAGCCAGATAAATAATCCAGTAAGTCAAAACAGTAGTAGAAAAAATAAAGAGAAATAATCTAATCAGAATAGAAAACATTTTTTAAGAAAAGAAGCAATAGAAAACCCCACTCAGTAGTATTCTTAAGTGCCATAGATTCAACTCACTTATTTAAAACTTGAAAATAGATTTTTCTCTCATAAAATACATTACAATAACAGTTTACCCTCTCTCAACTTCTCTCACTTCCCCCACCACATCTAGGCAAATGCCCAACTTGATCCTACATTAGACATATTTGAACACACATGCTTATTGCTGCACCACCCTCAACAAAAACAGAAGTAGGGGTAGATGTCAGCCAGCTGGTGACTACATCCATGATATGTGGCACAAAAATAAGATGAAATATCATTCTTCATAAAGAGTGTAATTATGTTCTTTGTAGTGAGAAGAATAAAACTGACTGATGTTAATAAAATAAATCAGTCATAAATAAAATTTTGGATTTTTCTCTTTTGTATGCAAGTTCAGAATTTCAGTACTTACATTTGAACATATAAATTGACTTTAATTTCATGAAACTACAAAATAGCAATAAGATAAAACAAAGTAGTATTATTAGGTAGGGTTAGCTTCAAATGAGATAATGGAATACATATTACATAAAAGTGAAAGACGGGCATTGCTAAGAAGAAAGGAACAAGTGTGTGTATATAATATTACACAAAAGGTTAAAGGAAAGAAATAAATAGAGAAAATATATTTATAAAAATATAACAAAACCAACTACTTTGTATGCTCATCAATAGACATCAAATAAAATATAAAAATAGTCTATGAAATTGATATAGATAAGACACAGTGAGGACATGAGAAGAAATTTAGTGTAGAATATTAGAGTAAATTCAAGAGTGAAAAAGGATCAACTAAATTTTCAAGAACTATAAATAGAGGAATACACAACAGAATATAGTTAAGAAGGTATCAAAACGGTTTTAAGACTTTTGCCCAATTTATGTATTAACAAACATAAGGGATTAGTAATGGAGAAATCATAAAGAAGTGGAAAGAACAGGTCTAAACTTTTTAATCTCCGTTATTAAATAAATCCATTGCTACACTAAAAAATAAAACTATCAGAAAGAAAACCCATAGCAAAAATACAATAAAGAGGTGGATTTATAAGATGCACTTGAGTACTGAGTACTGATTGCTGCCCTCTCTGAAGAGTGGATGGGGGTGAGGTGGGGAAAAGTGGAGGAAATGGGAGGAGGGGAAGGAATGGGAATTGAATTGGTATGGAAAATGAGAAAAGTTGTGGTTTTATTTTATTTTTATTGATATTTATTGAGTGCTACATTTTTCTCTGCTCCCCTCCCTGCCTCTGCCCTCCCCACTTCAACCATTTCCCAACGTCTTCTTACTCCCTATTTACTCAGGAGAATTTGTTTTTTTCTACTTTCTACTTCTCATGTTGATTAGATTTATTTAAGTTTCTCTTAGTGTCCGCATTGTTGCCTAATACTCAGACACAGAAAGACAATTATCACATGTACTCACTCATAGTTTTTAAACATAAAGCAAAGAAATCCAGCCTACAAACCACAATCCCAGAGAAAAGTTTTTTTTAAGAAATAAATTGTTAAAAATGTACAAACCACTTGAAGCATTTTGACTAAAGTCAGTAAAAATTAGTTTAAAATATGATTGTGTATTTTTCTCCAAAAAAAGAGATACCAAGTATTTTTAAAAGAATAAGCAATCCACAATCCCAGAGAACTTAGACAAAAATGAGGGCACTAAGAGAAACTTACATAGTTCTAATCTACATGGGAAGTAGAAAAAGACAATATTTTCTGAGTAAATTGGGTGCATGGGGACCTTGGGGGAAGGTTGAAGAGGGGACGGGAGAGGCAGGGAGTGGAGTAGAGGAAAATGTAGAGCACCTTAAAAATCAATAAAAAAGAATAAATCAACTCCTATAATATTCTTTATATCTTTAGATATAATGTCATAAGGATTCCAAAACCCTCTTATGTGAGGCATCTGCTAGGATGCTGTATATCATAACTCCCAGGGCTACCCTACATACATCCCCTTTCCATTTTGCTACTGTGGAACTCTGTCCTTCAAGAAGCACACTATAGTGTGACATTATCTGTAATGTTAACTAAAAACAAATGGGAGGGAACTATATTTCCATCAACTATGTTATATCATATTTCAATATATTACTTCACAAACAAAAATATATATAAAGTAAAATTATACTGTATAAAATAAATGTACCAAAGAGAAAGAAGAAAGACGCAGGTTTGAATTGTCTTGATGAAAAAAAAAAAAAGCCAAGGTTAATGGGAAACCCTCAAGTAATTCTCATGTTTTAGGCTTTGAGCATTTACTCTTGATTTTTCATTCAAGTGGTTTAAACAGATGACAATAGACAAAGAAAATTTTGTGTGCCTAAAAAATAAGAGAAAAGATAAATCATAAATATACAAAATATAAAAAAACACTGAAAATTTATTCCATAAGAAATTTTCATATTAGTTTGAGGCAATTATATATAGACTATGGAGAATTGAAAATGATTTTATTCTAATTACACTCATAAAATTTTGGGATATTTTGGTGAATCTATATGCACACAGACTACTTTGAACAGGCATTTTTGAAGTCACTATTGTATATTTAGGAAAAGACCAAATGTAAGTAGAGAGAGGTATCAATGTTGTGGACTCCGTGAAAGCACGTGAAGTCTGCTCTCCCAGTATCACTTCAGCAGCTGTGCTAAAAACCAAAAAGACTAATACAGATGACCAAGTATAGCTCAATAAAAAAATAAAATAATAAATAAAAAAAGACAGAGTTCTAACAGAGATCACATTTTTTAGCTAAGGGTAGGCTTCATCTGCTTACCTTTTAGTCACCTATCTCTAAAGGCGACATTGAAATGTTGAATTCATTCAGTTTTATGAACTTGGATTATGACAATAGTTTATATAAGTTTATTATGTAAGAAGGACTCAGCAGTATTCATCACATCTCTCTGCTCTTTGGGGAAACTCTGTGGTGACTTGTCACCCTTTATTGTATGTGTAGTGGACTGGTCAAACATGGCAAACATGTCTTCTGTCACCTATTCACAAATTACACAGAGGTAATGCTCAGGAGTAGCCTTCATTGTTTATCAAGAAACTTGGTGCACACCTTTAATCTCAGCACTTAGGAGGAAAAGGCAGGCATATCTCTACACATTTGCAGCCAGTCTGGTCTACTTGGCTACAGGACAGGCTTCAAAAGCTACAGAGAAACCCTGTCTCTAAACCACTGCCCCTCTCCCCCAAAAAGAAAGAAACTTGAATTAAATTATGCTAACTCATGATATACTGGTCCACACTGATTAATTTCCCCATTTTATATCTTATTACACTAATAATTGAATCTCAAGAGGGACTGATTTCCTTGCTGTCACAATGATATTCCACAGAGATTGGTGCTTGTTTTCAGAAGCTTAAAATCATAGGCCTTGGAAATACACACATATAAAAAGTGTAGCATTTTCTGTAGTAGCAGAATATCACCAGGAGCAGAAGGTGGCATGTAAAGTATGCTTGACAGGTTGGTTGGCTGAATCTATATAAATACAATATTCTGTGGTGGAATACACTAAAATAATAGTGTATGAGATTTAAAAGGTTAATTATCTTCCTCACTGTATAATTTTACCACTATAACATACAAAAATGGTTTTCTGTTTTACTCTTTACGTTTTGATTTTTTTGTTTTGTTGTTGTTGTTTTGTCTGAGACAGAGATTCTTTGTGTAACAGTCCCGGTTGTCAAGGAACTCCCTTTATGTACCAGGCTGGTCTGAAACTTGCAGAGTTTTGGTGGTCTCTGCCTCCAAAGTACTGGAGTTAAAGGAGGACTACAAAACTCTAAACTTTTTGATACATCGAGTTTTGTACCTTGATTCTAGAGCATTCATTAGTACATACCATGCTATGAAAATGCAAGTAGGAGGATATACTCCGTCCTTGGTAAGAGATAAAACCACAGAGAATGCTGTTTGCTCTGCTGAAAGACGTAGGACAGCTGCTGGTCTGAGAGGGAAACAATGTAAAAAATGGATGAAAGTGGCTTCTTGTTTCTTTGTCATTTAATTTATTTCTCACTCATGAGAACCTCACCCATTCCATATGGCAGATGCTGTATAGTGCTTTTCTCCCAGTCAATCAAACACTGGGAGTAGCAGTAAATAACCCTCAGCAGGGTTCATGCAGGAGCGGAGACATAAGAACCATGTCTGAAGTAGAAGAGATGATTTATTTCAGTTTTAGGAAAGATGTTTGATATGTCACTCTTATGCATTTTTTTCCAGCTCTAGGCTGAGGGACAGTTTTGTCTAGATCATACTTTGTGTAATGTATCTAGTGAAATCTAAAGTAAATGGGGAAATCAGTAGCCTTTTCCATTAGGTGTTACCAGACTCCCTTCCTGCTGTAACAGCAGAAACTGTCCTTGGGCACTAATAGATATCCTCTTATGTCACATTCCTTACAAGTAAAGAAGCAGTGCTTTTAGGAAATCAGAAAGATATTCTTTCATCATTAGCCCTTTTAATGGTAAAGCATTTTTAAAATTATGTTTCCTTGAGGAATGAATCCCCGTCAAAGTAGAACAATGGCATGTGTTCAAAATTAGACATGTTAATGAATATATCTTCATGTTTTATAAATCAGATGATAAATTGAGAAAAGCTTGTTTCTGGTGTTCTCAATATTCTTTCCTCCACAAATGTCTTATTGGTACCTCAAGGATGTTTCTATCAGGATCAGGGCAAGTGCACATGAAGGGACTTTCTACATATTTGAACTTCAAGTTCTTAAATAATCCCAACTTCCTACACAGCTATAGCCTGCAATTTTTCTTTAGAATCTGATCATGTTATAAATCCTTTACTGAATCATAATATGAATAAAATTATTTATGTTCAAAGGCAAAACCTAAACATATAGTTTATGTGTACAGTGTTTGTTCTATATCCATTAAGTTTTTAACTTTTTTCCATTCTCTCCTACTCTGTGCAATTTAATTAAACTAGTTTATCAAATTAAGTGATATGTTTTTTCATATCTAACAAATTTTTCTAATGACCCTCTATTTCCATCTTGATTTATAAATTATAATAGCTCAAATAACTTACATTTATCAGCTACCAATTGTCTTACGGACATGCTCTACACCTTTAATTAGTTTTCTCAAAATATTTGACGCAACACATTTGTTTTTAAAAGGTATTTAATTAAAAAGCTGAAGAGTCATGAATATAAAAAGGAAGTTGGCACACAAGAATATTTATTCCATGAACTACGGCTTGAAATAAATCCTAAAATTAACCAAATCAGAGTAATTAGTTCACAAAGACAACTGATAACTTAGAAACTAAGCCTGTTCTTTTATTTTAAAACAGCTTAGGAAAGCCAATAACTCATGACATTAGTTATTTAAATTTTTCTGGAGATAGTGGAGGCTAGCTCCAAATGTAGACCTCATTTTCCAGGGTCCTTGTGTCCAAAAGATTGGCTGATGAGAATTCTGGGTGAATGGAAACTAAATTTTAGAGAAAAATGAGTGAACTAACAAGTAATAATTAATATTTCTTTTTAATTTAAGGTCATAATTACAATTTCAAAAAAGTTAATAAGATAATTAAGTATAATGCACAGATTCTAATTTTGCTTTGGTTGCTGAATTAAACTCTTGACTTTAAGGATATCTATTATCAAGGCCTTAGTCAAGGCTAAATACAGATAAACATTTTCTTACATCTTTACAGATATTTACTACAACCCCACATCCAGAATCTGTTTCTAGGAGAGAGGTTAAACTACATTTTAAAGCACATATAAAGAATTATATAGTTCTTTTCTCCAACCACTTTTAAATGTAACACATGGTTGAGGGAAACTGCACCTCTGTGGCACAATTCATTCTCCAGGGATTTTCAGATGTCCCTGAGTTGAGTGCTGTCCTCTCTCTGGTGTTTCTTCTCATTTATGGTGTCACTGTCTTGGCCAACCTGGGCATGACTGCTTTGATTCAGGTCAGCTCTCAACTGCACACCCCCATGTACTTCTTCCTCAGCCACCTGTCCTTTGTGGATTTCTGCTACTCCTCCATCATTGTGCCTAAAATGCTGGCTAACATCTTCAATAAGGACAAAGCCATATCGTTCCAAGCATGTATGGTCCAGTTCTATCTGTTTTGCACGTGTGTAGTCACCGAAGTCTTCTTGCTGGCTGTGATGGCCTATGACCGCTTTGTGGCCATTTGTAATCCACTACTCTACATGGTCATCATGTCCCCAAAGCTCCGCATGGTACTGGTGTCTGGCTGCTACCTCTGTGCATCAGTGTGTTCTCTGATTCACTTGTGCTTAGCACTTGAGATCCCGGCATTTAGTTCAAATGTCATCGACCACTTCTTCTGTGATCTGCCTCCTCTCTTAAGTCTGGCTTGCTCTGATGTCACTGTTAATAAGGTGCTGCTGTTTGTTGTAGCCACCTTCAATGAGAGCTTTAGTATTGTGATTATCTTCACCTCCTACTTGTTTATTCTCATCACCATCCTAAGAATGCGCTCTGCAGAGGGGAGGCACAAAGCCTTCTCTACCTGTGCCTCCCATCTCACAGCCATCACCATCTTCCATGGAACAATTCTTTCCATCTATTGTCCATCCACTTCAGAAAACAGTGGGGATGCCAATAAAGTGGCCACAGTGTTCTACACTGTGGTGATCCCTATGCTGAATCCCTTGATCTACAGCCTGCGAAACAAGGACGTGAAAGGTGCTCTCAGAAAAGTTGTAAACTCTAAGATATATTCCTAATGAACACTGTATTGTCAGTGTGCAGAATTCTCTGGTAGATATTGGCAGAGAGATTAATAGATGAAACAAGGTTTTGCTACAAACTGCAGATACAAGGCATTTCAGAGTGACTCTTTTTGTTTTGTGGTTTTCTTTTTCCATTTTGTGACTCTTAAATTACAAGCAAACATTTAAAAATACCACAATTGCTTTTAGACTATTGGAAAATTTGCAGCTAATGGAAAATATGCAGTTTTATAAAGAAAAAAGTTTTGTAATATTGAATAATTCAAGTAATTTTTTTTCAATTTTATTGATGTGTGTGACTCTGTATGTGATCTGTGCATATGAGCGTAGTGTCCACAGAGAACAAAATAATCTTAGTCTTCTGAGACACATGATGTATGTCCTCATTATGGTTCTCAGGACATCTAAAAGATAAGAAAGCCATTGTAACTGCTGAGTCAGCTCAACCTTCTGTTTACAGGGCATAAAACATGCATAAGAAACCTTGAATTCCTAGAAAATAAATGCTTCCATCTCATTTTCATTATGTCTATTAAATACTGTCATTGTAGAGAAATTTAGTAGAATGTCTCTACTTGTTTTATATCTAATTCTGTGCTCATGCTAACACTGCTGCTGGTGAAATAACTGAAGTCACCTCAGTTCTTACTCTATTCTTATATACACATATAGCTTCCATTTCATTAAAGTTGTTCTTTGTTGATTGCATATACAGAAACATCACACACACACACACACACACACACACACACACACACACACATTGCTTTCTCATTACTGTCAACCCATTTGCTGCAAGCTCTTTGGCCCTTATACTCCCTTCTTGCTACATATCTCTTTCCCATGTCCATGATTTTTATCTTGTCCTTTGTGACTCTCAAAGTTCACTCAGGGCCATCAATGTGATCATGGGTTTGAGACTACCCACTGGAGCATGATACTTCATTGGTGGCTTTGAACTTGAAGACAGTATCTTTATCCAGATATTGTCTATCTATAGTCATGCATAGTCAATATACGGCCCATAGTTCAACTCACACCTCTCATAATGATGCAATGTCTTTCATTTCCCAAATTTTCATGTTTCTCAGCCACATTCATTTTCAGTTCTGTCTATACCATTAACAGTTTTGTATTGTGCCTTAGCATTTATTCCAATTTGTAAAGTACCTTCAGTTGTGGATAGAAAACTTTCTCTTTGTATCTATGATGTTATTAAAGCAATAGACTGGAGTTTAGGGAAACCAGGTTGGTGTCTTCATTTTGATTTTATTTACCATTAAATTCATTTTCATTCATTTACTTCTGAAGGTTTGTACAAACACCTAAATAAATGCTTCTAAACACATAGGACAGAAAACATACACTGTTTATCTTTTTGAAATTGATATAATATTCTTAATATGATTACATGGATTTCCTACAAATGGACTATTACATGAATTCCACTGCATATAGATTGTCATTTTTATCCCTTCCTCAGTTCCTGGACACCTATGCTACTTCCACGTTTATTCTATTGTGAATAGTGCTATAATAAATGCTGTTTTTAAAACTGTTGTTAAATTATTTTTTCTTGATGTTGTGGAAAACCCCTGGGGAATGCTCTTGGTAGAACTTTCCAACCACTACTTCAGCCCAATGAATTGAAAATATCCTCAGCAAGCAAAATGAAATTCAGTCAACGTCTTAGTGGTTTCAAGTGAAGAATGCAGGAAAGACATTTACCTGTTTGCACCCCAACAAGAGTGCATTGTTCTCCTTATGTCTGGGCATACAGCATAAAGTTATTTCTCTAACATTGCTCTAAGTTTATCCTTTGTTGATGAGATGCTTAAGTAATATATGATACAGAGAAAGAAAGTCTACACAGGAAAATTATATGATAAAGCTTCTCCTTTCTCTAGAATACCATTAATTAATATACCTCATCTTTTCAATGAGACTTCATGAGGCAAATTATCCTGCTTAGGTAACAAAATGCAAAGTATAATTTAGAACCCGGGAGAAGACAGAAGGGAGGCATAAAAGACTCAACTGCAATGTTTCATATTAGATATGTTTATATTTATTTTTGTGGGTTAGCTTAAAATAATGTATTCAAAGCATATAATTGGCCAGAAAACTATGAAGAAATTTTTAGTACAATTCCATGTTATAAAATCACCTTATCCTGACTAATATGAGATGATAGTCTTATATCAACCAGACATTTAGGGAATTAAAGAAATTTTAAAAGAAGGAAATTCAACCTATTGACTTTCAATGATACTTTTGACTACTTTAAGTGAGGCTCCTGTGCAGACACTATGATACTCCTTTCATGGGATGCTAATGGTTTTTAATGATTTAAAACTCATTCACCCTATTAATAAGATAATAAAATGACATAATTTGATAAAGCCCTTTAATATTATGTATGATATATGCTTTTAAAAGGCATTATATACATATTTCTGAATTTTTGAAACTTAAGAAATACAAAGATGCCAGTAATTATTGTTCCATTCAAGTTTCATCTAAAATTCTCAGGCTTTTTGTATTCACAATTCAAATTACTGCTACTATTTCCTGTTCTCTTATAAACTTTAATTAGATATTTATGAGGTAATCATCAAATGAACATTTCCAATATAAATGCTAGCATCCACATAATTATTTATTGAGTTTAAAGTTTAAAACATTCCTGACAACAATGCTGATACTTTAAAAAAAATCCCTTGTTATCGCCATCAGCATTTATACCTGGACATAATTCACCATATAACATCTTGGTAGATATCCCAAAATCTCATTAAGATGTGTTTTTGGAATGCATTTGCGTTAAAAGTTACTTTGCTTGACATGACGTTTTGCACATGGACATCTTGAAAGGCATTATATCCATGTAACAGTACAGCATCGAGGCTTAAATTGACATTTTAAAGCCAGAACACCCAGGTAGAGCAGAAGATGTGCATGGTCACATCTGATGACATACAGCTTTCCATCCACAAGTCATAACACAGTGTGACATTTTTTTGAGTTTATACCTTTGTCCATAGAGTCAAGCAGATGGAGATTCCAGAAGCCAAAATTTTGCCATTTCTAGCAAATTATTTTGCTTTTCTCAATGATTTCTCACTGTTTTTCCTTTGTAAGTCTAGTTAGTACAAAGACTACACTATATTTTGGTTGACTATGATGAAGTTTAAATGAAATAGTATTTATACAAATTTTAGAAGAATCTGAGTGTGTATTATTATTATCCACTTCTATTCAACAGCATGTGGTCCCAGCTGTGTGTTAAAATATTTCCTAACAATATGATAAAGGAGAACTTTATGAGAAATACTCATGCAATGTGAATTATAGTTCACACACGCACGCACACACACACACACACACACACACACACACACACACACACACACATTACATCCTGAGCCCATTTAATTTAATGCAGCTTGTATGTGACAGGCATTTTATTTTTGGTTTGATATACCCATAATAGTTACACATATTTGGGGGAATTATGATGTTTTGATTGCACACATACATTATTTATATCAAGTCAGAGCAATCCAGCTGTTTTGCATACAATTCAAGTTTGTTTTATAGTGAGAACACTGAGCTTTGATTCTTAGCCACAGCAGTGAGGCAGAAATCAAAGAGTCACACTGCTCTCTGTAGCTGCCTAAGATACCTTTGCAGTGATCTTCTCTCAGATAATGCTGGGAGTCTTTACTTACCTGCAGAAAAGAATTGTCTAATGATCAGTATGAAGTAGAGTTGGAATTTATTTATTGTTCAGACAATGAATAAACCACACCTAACTGTGGGTGCATTCAAGAGAGTGTCTCTGTCAAGTGTCTTTATAAGAATTTCTGTGGCTTCTGAAATTACATTGCAAATCCTTTATATGGAAACATAGATTTGATAATACTGCCAGTAATAATATCCATTGGATAGGCTTACTGTTTAAAGATAAATCTTTAGGTCCCTTGGGTTGTTATTAAAATTAAATATTTTCTTTCTATGGAAAACTTCAGTGTTTTGTTCATGAGATTTGCAGAAATTTCCAGGAAATTTTTATCTAGGAAACAAGTAAGGGGCTTATTAGTAGGATTAATAGACTTAGACACAAGAACAACTCATTAATATTTTAACACTTTATTTGAAAATATCTCCAGTTAAGGAATGTTATTTAATCTTTATAATGGTAAAATTCAGTTCAAATGATGTTTTCTTTTTACATACACTTTATCTTATTTTAACTTTATTGCCTTCGCTGTGCTACAGCTCCCTAAACCTGAGTGGTTCTACAGAGAATAAGTTTTAGTCTTCCAGGACATACATCTTTAGTTCAGCTTTATTACCTCTGTTTTGGCACAGAAGTTAGTCTTTGCTTTACATAATGGATCCTTTTCCCTGGAGTTTAATTTACAGAATAAATGCTCTGCTTATGAGAAATGTTTAAAATCTCCCGTGCTAGTGAGAAATGTCTCAGGTTTGTTCAAAAGCAGAAGGCTCTAGTTACCTGAATTTGGAAATGGATACATCTTATTTCTATTTTCATTTTAAGATGTGTCTTCCTTTCTTGTGTTCTAGTGCAAGTTGCACATGAGAATGCTTCAACTTTACAATCGACAGGGGAAAGAAACTTGGTTTTTATGGAGAGACAGTTGATGACAAATGAGAATCGATTCTACTGATAGCAAACGTTTTGAGCACGAAAAGTTTCAGACTACAGAATGTAAGAAAGCCTTTTGCCTTTGCTCTCTGTTTTCCTGTCTCTGTTTTATTTATTTATTTATTTATTTATTTATTTATTTATTTATTTATTTATTTATTTATTTATTAAGATTTCTGCCTCCTCCCCGCCACCGCCTCTCATTTCCCTCCCCCTCCCCCAATCAAGTCCCCCTCCCTCGTCAGCCCAAAGAGCAATCAGGGTTCCCTGTCCTGTGGGAAGTCCAAGGACCATCCACCTCCCTCCAGGTTTAGTAAGGTGAGCATCCAAACTGTCTAGGCTCCCACAAAGCCAGTACGTGCAGTAGGATCAAAAACCCATTGCCATTGTTCTTGAGTTCTCAGTAGTCCTCATTGTCTGCTATGTTCAGCGTGTCTGTTTTTCTTTATGTCTCTGTCTCTTTCTCTCTCTCTCTGTTTGTGTGTGTGTGTGTGTGTTTCTCTCTCTTTTTTTTTTTTTTGTTTTTACCAACTTACTTCATGAAATCTATAACTTCGGGCAAAGGATGAGCTTCTTTATTCCATAGGCAATGCAAATCAGGGTGCTGAACTGTCTCTCTACACTAGTCATGCAGTTAGGTCTTGTGAACTTTGTTTGCTTGGAAACAGATAAGTATTTTGTGATCAATTTAGTTTGACTTTATAATAAAATAACTTTATGTTATCAGCAGAAAACATCACAAACCTGATTTCTAAGATTTTTCAATCTTATCAAGAAAAGTTTTCCAGGTCAAGCAGCGTGGCACCCATCTCTAAACCCAGCACTCAGGAGGCAGAGGCAGGCAGATGATTGTGAGTTCGAGGCCAGCTAGTTTAAGGTTAGGCTACTACAAGAGCTAGTTTTAGGTTAGGCTCCAAAGCTACAGAGAAACCCTGTATTGTAAAAGCCAAATAATAATAATAATAATAATAAAATAATAATAATAATAATATAATACCACCTTTCCGGCTTCAGTTTTAGTCAGCTGTCTAGAGTTAGTTCATTGTGTGGATTGAGGCCTTATGGGCTTTTTGTTGCTCAATTTAACATTTCTTCCTTTCTTCTTTGCTTCCTTCCTTCCTTCCTTCCTTCCTTCCTTCCTTCCTTCCTTTCTTTTTTATTTTATTTAATTTTTTTTTAAGACAAAGGTTTTGGTGTAGCCCCAACTGTTCTGGAACTTGATTTGTAGATCAGACTGGTCTGTACTCATAAAGATTCACCTGTCCCTGTCTCCCAAGTGCTGGGGTTAAAGGTATGTATCCAAGCCAGGCTTCACTCTCTCCCCTCTCTCCCAATTGACAAAAAAATCAAGGCAACATGACCTTATTTGGTTTCTATTTCACTAAACTTAGTTCAAGACAGAAGAAAATGCAAGTCTTTTTGTTTTTGTTTGAATTTTCCTCAGTTTTCCTTGTATTACTGAAAAAGTATGCATGGTTCCCATTTTTTTTTTTTAATTTCAGAAAGTCAGAGAATAAAATAACCTCAACTATGTATTGTGTTTTGACTATCATAGATTTACACTCTTTTAAATCAGACTCTTTACCCTAAAACTTACTTAAGATATCTGGAGAGGTTGTCATTGACTTCTTTGTTAATTTACATAATTATATTTTAGTACATATACGTGTCATAATTATATAACATATGTATATATGACATTGTATATATGTACATGTATATACCTACATTTATGTCCTTGCATGCTATAATTTTTTACAGTTATACATGTGTAAGATATAATTTGTAAAATACATGCTAATTTTTCAATGTTTATGTAATGATGAACCATAATTTAACTATCTTTCCTTTTGACAGTCTTTTTGTATTTATAATCTAAAAATTTAGTAAATTGATTTTTGAAAATTTTAATATGATTTTACATTATAGAACACTGAGATTACAATCTTCAGAATAATTTAGATTTTGTTATTTCATAATAATATTTTTAGTAATTCTTCTTAATCATTTTCTCAAAAAAGTTTGTCTCATATAAGTCATTATAGAGTTTGAGTGTAGCAAACCAAGTAGTTCAAATTGAAAATAAAAATATTTTTAATTCATTATTTACTTTTTAAATTTTTAATATTAATTTTTAACATTATTAAAATTTCAGGATTTTTCCAAGGGATTATTTTCAGATGAAATTTTATAGTGTCACCAAGTATAATTTTAGGTAATTTTGCTTCCAATTTCATACTCTTAGAATGAGTGACAGTAGTATAACTGTGTATATAGCATAGCCAAAATAGGCCACAACCAGTAAAGTCAGATGTTTAATAAAGTTTTTTTTTGTGATTAGATAAGTCCCATGACATGTCATATTATGGCACTAAATGCATTTTAGGCAAAAATTGTACGGCCATCCTCAGATATCAGTTTATTTCTATTTTAGATGGCCATCCATTGCTTATAATGACAGGTATGAAAGAGGTTTACTAAAAAGTGTTTTCGTATGAATCTGAACTAGCCAATATTTTGAAATGTTAATTACTCTGTTTTGATTGTACTCTAAACATATATTCTTGACATTAATGCTCTATTTTTTTCTGCAGTTAACATAAATCTCTCTCTCTCTCTCTCTCTCTCTCTCTCTCTCTCTCTCTCTCTCTCTCTCTCTCTCTCTCTCTCCCTTCCCATAAGTAGCACAGGGTTTTTCTAAACTGGCATATGGCGGTCATGGATGAGGAAAACTGCACCTCGGTTGCAGAGTTCATTCTCCTTGGCTTTTCCGATGTGCCCGAGCTGACATTCTTCCTGTTTCTGGTGTTTCTTCTCATTTACGGAGTGACAGTCATAGCCAACTTGGGCATGACTGTTCTGATTCAAGTCAGCGCTCAACTTCACACGCCCATGTACTTCTTCCTCAGCCACCTGTCCTTTGTGGATTTCTGCTACTCCTCCATCATTGTGCCAAAGGTGTTCACTAACATCATTAACAGGGAAAAAGTTATTTCTTACCTGGAATGCATGGTGCAATTTTATTTATTTTGTGCTTTTGCTGTCACTGAGGTCTTTCTATTGGCTGTGATGGCCTATGACCGCTTCGTGGCCATTTGTAACCCACTACTGTACATGGTCATCATGTCCCCAAGGCTCCGCATTGTACTGGTGTCTGGCTGCTACCTCTATGCGTCAGTTTGTTCTCTGATTCACCTCTGCTTAGCCCTTGACATCCCATCGTTTAGGTCAAATGTGATCAACCACTTCTTCTGTGATCTGCCTCCTCTCTTAAGTCTTGCTTGCTCTGATGTTACTAAGAATGAGTTATTCCTGTTCGTCATTGTGAACTTCAATGAGATTCTCACCATTGTAATTATCTTCATCTCCTATTTGTTAATTCTTGTCACCATCCTGAAGATGCGTTCTGCAGAGGGGAGACGCAAAGCCTTTTCTACCTGTGCCTCGCACCTCACGGTCATCATTGTCTTCCATGGAACAATTCTCTTTATTTATTGTCAGCCAAGCTCTGGCAATAGTGTAGATGTTGATAAAGTAACTACAGTTTTCTATACTGTGGTCATTCCCATGCTGAATCCCCTAATCTACAGTCTGAGGAATAAGGATGTGAAAGAAGCTCTCAGAAAAGTGTTAGTTTCTAAAAAGAATTCTCTCCTGGAATTTTTATTTCACAAAGCTTAAGGATCTATATTGAAGTTCCATGTAGTGACAAATATATTAGTTGAATATGGAGCATAGAAAAATAACTATTACACAAGGATGTTAATTAATAACTCTTAGCATCCACATATCTTTTGAATCTCTTTTTGTAGGAATGAGGGTTTATAATGGTTGTATTTATGATTGTTCTTTAATTTGTAGCATTTAAGCCAATATGAGTTATAACAAGATACAAGCACTATTTTTTAAATATTGTAAACCTTTATTACAGCATAATTTAAGGAATATGTGATCCATTTAAAAATGACTTCCTGATATTTTACAATGAATAACAAACTTATACACAAGTATCTGGACTTTATATACTAGCATATATCATATATACATTAGGCCTTTTGGTGTTTCCTATACTCTTTGATATTCATTTTAACATTTATTTACAAGAATTCAAGAAATATTATTTGCCTATCATAACTCAAAAAGTTTTGGGTCCATTTTTGTTTATAGTCCTTTGTGGGTTTTTTTTTTTTGGCCTTTGTGTTTCTCTGTATTGGGCTTTAAAGTCATTGACCTGTCTCATCAATGTCTGCATTTATGACCTATCACAGACTTTTTCCTACTATTATCTTGAATCTAGTGAGAGCAAAGCATATACTTGACTTGTAAGTGCATTTCCAGCCTCTGTTAGTTCTTTGCGTATGTAGTTGACCTTAATAAAATATTCCTTTGCCTCTCTTACAACTACATAATCAATATTCTTTCAGGCAGACTTGATTCATGTTTCACTTCTATAGTCCAGGATGATTTATATTGATATCCACATCATGTTTACTTGTCCAAGTAAAACATTTCTTAAATAATTATTTTATTTTTAAAAAGAAAATAAACTGTCTTTTTTCATTTTACATACCAATCCCAGTTCCCATTCCCTCCTCTCCTTTTATTCACTCCACATACCCCTCCCAAATCCTCATCCATTCCTCAGAGAGGGTAATACACATTGCTTTTGGGGAGGTCCAAAGCCCTCCCTACTAAATGTAGGCCGAACAAGGTATCCATCCAAAGAGAATGGGTTCCCCAAAAGCCAGTACGAGTAGTAGGGACAAATCCTGGTGTTACTGTCAGTAGCTCTGCAGTCTTCTCTAGGTATACAACTGTCACCCACACTCAGAAGGTCTAGTTTGGTATGATGCTAGTTTCTTCCCTCTCCAGCTAGAGTTGGTGAACTCAGGTAAACTGTTTCAAAGGGTGTCCCCATCATGGTCTTAACCTCTTTGCTGGAGAAATGGCTTAGTTTTTAAAGCTAGGCTCACAATTAAAAATATAAACACATTAATCCTATTATCTATAAAATGTTAGAATAAGAGTTAGACTTTGTTTAAGAAACCAAAAAAGATTGGGTGTGTTGTATAGATTAAACAAAAGTTTTTATCACAGTGAGAAGCACTTCTACCTATATACTTAGAAGACATCCAAAAGAAAAATTAAAATCTTGAACTTGTGACTCTGATAAGAATAGTCATTGTTTACTAGAACTTGATTGATAGTTTACCAGAATTCCAATGATTAATGTTAAGACTCTGAACTTTTGAAGTCTTAATACAGCAGTAGCGTAGTAAGGAAACTGTGAAAGTTAATAATGATTTCTTGCAATTATATTTACTAATGTATTTTCTATAAATAGATACGGTATTTCAATTCATTCCACTACTTTTTTCACATAATATTTTGAGTGCTATTAGAAAAACTGTTAGAGTTATTTAAATCAGGGGCTTAATAAATACAATTAAGCTTTCTGCATAGTCCACAATTTGGAAACCAAAGTACCTTTGAGGAATTGCCAAGACAATCATTTGTTTCATCACTCCATTTGTGATTAATCAATTCCTTGGTGAAACTATTTAATTGCTCACTTATTTTCTCATGAGAATTTAGATACTATTTTATGGACTCTTAGAACCTCAATAGGAATTAAAGGCCTAAAAACACACCTGCTTTTTCAAAGAATCATAAGGAGGTGTTTTTTTCAAAACACACTGAAAGTGTGTCCAAAATGAACAAATTCAACAATGGATTTATACTTTTTGTTTAAGTATTACACATGTTTTCTAGTTGAAACTGAACTGTGGTTCATAACAGTGAGGAAGGAGGTGAATGAAAGAAGTGGTGTTTGTCTGGTAAGTGCTCTAATGAAAATACTCAGATACTGATACTACATAGGATTGTAGTGGTTCAGTTCTCATAATCACTATCTAGAAAGCTGATGATTTTGAACAAAACTGCAGCCATTGAAGTTATTCAAACCAAAAAGCCAGCAATACATCCAAGTACACTTAAAACATGATATTCTTAAGACATCTGTCCATATTATTAGACCCCGAGGTGACATCTAAATAAGAACACATTTATCATTGTGAGGGATTTGTTAATAAATTAAACACAGCAGTGAATGGTGGAACACACCTTTAATCCTAATACTTGGGTGACTAAAATAGGTAGATCTCTGTGAGTTAGAGGTGAGACTTGCCTGGTCTAGCAGTGAGCTCCTGGCCAACCAAGCCTGCATAGTGAGACCCAACCTCCAAACAGTAAAAAACAAAGGATCAGAGATTTAGATTTCTGTTGAAGTGAATTTAATTTGTTAAAAAAAAACAACAACAACAACAAAATTGGTTTCCTCTTATGTTAGCTTAATGATATCATTCCTTATAGACAAACATGTAAGAAGCCCACTGGAGTCATCATAGCATCCAAAGAAAATCTGTGAAAGAAGCGTTAGAATTTAGTATGTGGAACTCTGGGTAATTACATGCAGATTTCTTGGTCTCTGTTAGAAATACCCTATTCTTGTCTACAATTTTTCTAGAACATGTTTTATTTTCTTCTTTTATGACTCATTTGTACTTTGGCTATATTTAATATTTTATTTCCCTTTATTCAATTTTGTTCCAGGTTTAAGTTTACTTTTTATTTTATTATTAAATCTTGAAACATGAAACAACCTTGCAAGACTATCAAAATTATTCTTTCCAATAAAATTGAATTTCTGTCACCTATAATTCATTGATTAGAAGTGGTAGTCTCTGGTAAACTGTTCCATTAGCAAATAAAACAATTTTTCATAACTATTCAGACCACTATGACATTTAATTTTGCGTGTAATTTTGAGCCTCCTTTTTGAGGTTGTTCTTCAAATGACAAATATAAAAAACAGTGACTAAATACAGGCAAGTCATTGTATTCAAGCACAGTTACTTGTTACTTTATGTAAATTTGCCTTTCCCTTGCTGTCTCAGCCAATGTCCTTGCTTCAGGTTTAGTTAGGTCGAAATCTTGTATAGTTATAAATGAAGGGACTGTCATTTTGTCATTTCATGAGATTTGGCACTTCTTGTGAGTAATCCACTTATATTTTAGGAATAGAAATATGCATATAACATATAACACACACACACATATAAAAAATAGTTGGCTACTAGCCAAATGAAATTTTCTTTCTCCAATTGACTTCAACTACTAATTTTACGTGAAATTATTTAGCTTGAAATTTTAACCTGTATAAGAAATTTTTGCATAATCATATAGATCATGGGTTAAAATAAGACAATATTGATATCTAAAGAGATCAACTTATTTTGGTTTTTAGTATGTTGACAATGAATACTTACTAAATGTTTGGAATATAAAATGTGGGTTTGAAAACACTTTATATGTCCACATAGTACTGTGGACAAATACTACTATAATGTTTAAGTTGAATATAAGAAAATAAAACTGCAAATGAAATATTCAAAATCACAGAAATAGAAATGCCTATTTATTTAAACCCAAATGCAAACTTTTCTTTTATGTAGTAGTACTAAGTAATACTTTGTCTATCCGCATTAATGGGTTTCCTATGTATCATTATGGTCTATACAGATCTGCAGCCTTACCAAGTCACTGAGAGAAAATGAATCAGAGGGATAGACAAATATACATGCCTCAGTTTTTGAAATACCTAATAAAAACAAGACAACATTCTTGAATATATTTTATGAGCAGGACTGAGCTGAATGCAACTAATTTAAAATATGATCAATTTTTTTTATATAATTTGGATTCTATATTTAAACACATTGTAAAATCATTCAGAATTACTAACTTGCCACTGAGAATTTGAAGAGGCTGGGGAAGGAAACAAGCTTTCATTTGTGTAAATTAAGAAATGAGCCATCATTCTCAGATTATGGATGATATGCTTCAACCATGGTGGATGTTTTTCTTGTTGGGCATTTCCTTGGTGCCAATCTACAGAACTGAGAATCGCTGAAGAATGAGTCCTAGTCTTTGTTTTTTTTGTTATTCATGGCAGGTGAACAACTCTGAGGACTTTATTTGTTCTTTATGTGGGAAACACACCTCGAAGTGAAAAACAGTCTTTCTACCCTCTGTTGGCAAAGATTCTTCTGGAACTGAGACATTGTTCCTTACTATAGCAATTGATGAGAGAGATAGAAGAAAACAGAAAAATTTATTCATAGTCATAAAACTAAACACTTTTTAGAGTAACCTTTTGCCACTGATGATAGAGAGTGCTGACAAAATTAAAGGTAATGTGTCACCTATCTTAAGAGCCACAACCAGCATGATGGATAAATATGAGACACGAAAACTTTAACACAAATTATAAATTCAACATATAACATCAAGATTGCAAAATTATCAAATAAATATGCTGTTATTCTTACTCTATGAGCTTGAATTAGATTACAAATAACTCTGCTATTGATTTTGAAATTTATTTATTTTCTCAGTTTCTATTCTATCTTGGCTACAGAAACCAAAATTCCTACAAATAATGAGTTTGGGGAACAGTACTGTGAAGACTGAATTCTTTCTCCTGGGATTCAGTGATCATCCAGAGCTCCAGAGTCTTCTGTTTGCTGTATTTTTCTTCATCTACTCTGTTACTCTAATGGGGAATCTTGGGATGATCTTACTGATTACCGCCAGTTCTAACTTACACATCCCCATGTACTTTTTCCTCTGTATGCTGTCCTTCATAGATGCATGCTACTCTTCGGTTATTGCCCCCAAGTTACTTGTGGATCTGATTTCTGACACGAAGACAATTTCTTACAATGGCTGTGCTACACAGTTGTATTTTTTCTGCTCTCTGGTTGATACTGAATCTTTCCTCTTGGCTGCCATGGCCTATGACAGGTATATTGCAATCTGTAACCCCTTGCTTTATACTGTAATTATGTCGAAGAGGGTGTGTGGTCAGCTTGCAGTTGGAGCATTCATGGGTGGAACTATGAGTTCCATAATCCACACCACTAATACTTTCCAGTTGTCATTCTGCTCCAGAGAAATTAACCACTTCTTTTGTGATATCTCTCCACTCTTCTCCCTGTCCTGCTTTGATACCTACACACATGACATCATTTTAGTCGTCTTTGCAAGTTTGGTGGAAGCTATCTGTCTCCTTGCAGTTCTCCTCTCATATGTGTGTATTATAGCAGCCATCCTTAAAACAAGTTCTGCAGAGGGAAGAAGGAAAGGGTTCTCTACTTGTGCTTCTCACCTGATAGTGGTCACTATTTATCATGGGACCCTGATTTTCATTTATTTACGCCCTAGTACAGAGCACTCAATGGATATTGACAAAATGACCTCTGTGTTCTATACATTGATTATACCCATGCTTAACCCTCTGATATATAGTCTCAGAAACAAAGATGTCAAAATTGCTTTTAGAAAAATTATTGGCAAAAAATTATTGTCTTAGGTAAATGAAAATAAACCTCACGACTTTAGCAATTACTTTCATATTTTTCTTTTTAATATTTGGAAAAAAATCATTGAATATTTTAATTCCACAATTGTATGAAAAAATGAGGTTCCAACCAGAAAGTCCTGAACCTAATTCTGAAACTAGGATCTTCCTTATCCCACTTATCTCTATCACTTTACTTTTTTAAAGTTTCCATGTTTAGTATTTGTTTCATGTAAGCTTGACTTTTCCCTTAACTTCAATGACACTAATGCTGTCTTCTCTCTACTATTTTCTTTTCTTTTTATGTATTTATTTATTTTTTAATTTTATTACATTCCAACCCCAGTTCTTCCTCTCACTCCTGGCCTCCCCACTCTGCATTAGGGCTGAGCATGGTCCTGTCATAGGGAATGGTCTCCAAAAAGCTAGCTCGGGCATCAGGGATAGATTCTGGTCCTACTGCCAGGGAGCCCTCAGACCAACATCTCTCACAGGCAGAGGGCCTAATTTGGTCTCATGGAGGCTCCACAAATGTTGGTCTAGAGTTCATGAGTTTGTACGAAGTTGGTTGAGCTCTCTTTGTAGATTTCCCCTTCATGATCTTGTCCTCCCTTGTTCATATATTCCCTGCTCCCACTTTTTCAATGGATTCCTGGAGCTTGGCCTGGGGCTTGGTTGCGGATCTCTGCATCTGGTTCCACCAATGACTGGATGAAGGCTCTATGATGACAATTGGGATATTCACCAATATGATTACAGGAAAAGGCCAGTTCAATGACTATACAAAGGAGTTGGAGAAATCACACTATTAGGGAAATAATAGTACACATGAAACCTCTAGGACAAAAAGAAGCAAACTCGCCCAGGAGGAGTAGATGCCAGGAAATAATAGTAATAAAATGATCAAAAATAAAAAAAAACAAATTAATAAAAAATGAGGACTGAAATCAATAAAATAGGAACAAAGAGAACAATATAAAGAATCAACGAAACAAAAAAGTTGGTTCTTTGAGAAAATCAAAAGATAACCAATTCCTTATCCAAATTAACCAAAAGGAAGAGAGAGAATATCCAAATTAACAAAATCATAAATGAAAAGGGTGACATAGCTAAAATTTTCAATAGTCACTGCATTGTCTATTAGTTCTTTGAAAATGCGGTCTAATGTGTTTGCACTAGATTTACTCTCTCCTTTAATTCTGTGTTCCATCCCACTTCACTATACAGTCAGCTTTGTGTGTTTCTTATTTTTCACTCATAATATCTGTGATCTTCCACTGGAGCATTGTGTTTCATGTGTCAAAAAGTTTATATTAGTATAAAAAATAAATTTGATTTGTATTTTTTCTTTCATTCTGACTCACAAATAACATGTACCCACTGTAGCTTACTTATTCAAATAGAACTAATTCTTTAATTATTCAAATATTAAACTGTACTTTTTTGAATACACTTTTAATTCAAAAATGATAATTTGTATTTTAAATTTTAATTGAATGATGGATGTGATTTTATTCTTCTTTTGAATACTCATATGGTTTACCTTTTCTACCTGCTTTGTAGTTTTATTGTGTTCTGTAGTTCTCCCAGAGTCAGTCATTCCTAATCACTTATTAATAACATTATGTCAATTACAGTGCCTTCCTTACTGTAAAAACTGAGGGGTTTCATTTTAAATGGAATAAATATCAGTTCACTATTCACTGATTTAGTTTGTTTGTATAACTCTGATATTTAAAAAGGTGAATTTTCCTCTTGTTTTGACTTAACTGCTAAGAGTGGACATTTCTACTCTTATATTTTGTAAGATATTACCAAACAAGTTGTTGGCTCCTCAGAAAGGAGCATACAATATGTAAAAAAACATATGTATTTCTTCCAGTGATTGAAATGTATATTTTTAATGATTGAGTGAGCATTAAATGTCTTGATCTCTAATTATGGTCGTAAAATTGTCAAGGGGGATTTTGGTAATGAGGGCACAGACAAGAAATGGAACCTATGAGTGGTAGGTGATGACTTATTTGCCTGTTCTCCAGAACAAATAGGAAAACTCTTGCAGAAATAACAGAAAACAAACAAGACAAACTTAAGATTAAATATAGAGGATGAATTCAAAGGAAAGGCTCATGATACTAAAAATGTATAGTAAGTTTTGATTCTAAACCAGCACTTATTCAATGCAGCATGTAATATTTTATAAAGAATATATATCTGAAATGAAATAAGACCTGTCCAACACTGTGATGGAGGAAGGTCATTAGCTAATAAAGGAACTGCCTTGGCCCATTTCATTGGTTAGAAGATAGGTGGGAGGAGTAAACAGAACAAAACGCTGGGAGGAAGAGGAAGTGAGCTCAGACTCAACAGCTCTCCTTTCGGGAGCAGACTCCTCAGAGAGAGGCCATGCTCCCAGCTCCCAGGAAGATGCACGCTATGAAGCTCCGACCTAGGATGGACTTAGGCTAGAATCTTCCCGGTAAGACCGGTGCTATACAGATGATAAGAAATGGGCTATCCAGGTGCGAGAGGGAAGAGGCTGGGTAGAAATGATCCAAAGCAGTGTTTAAATGAATACAGTTTGTGTGTAATTATTTCGGGGCAAAAGCTAGCCAAGCAGGCGGCTGGGGTGTTGGGACGCAGCCCCACCGCTGCCCTTATTACTACAACACTGGCTTTAAAAACTGAAGAAAGAAGGCCGGGCGGTGGTGGCGCATGCCTTTAATCCCAGCACTCGGGAGGCAGAGGCAGGCGGATCTCTGTGAGTTCGAGACCAGCCTGGTCTACAAGAGCTAGTTCCAGGACAGGCTCCAAAACCACAGAGAAACCCTGTCTCGAAAAAACCAAAAAAAAAAAAAAACCTGAAGAAAGATTTGTACCTTAATATTGAATGCAGTAAATAATTCAACTTGAATAGCAAAGAGGAAATATGCTTTTAAGTATCTGATAGATCATTCGGCATTCCAACCTTCCTCCAGACAAAGATTTTATAAGATAGTGTAAAATGCATTGCTTTAGGCTTCTTTACTCAAGTGTGCTTTGGAATATGACATCTGGGACTTAGACGACAATGTAGTTGAAGCAACTAAGGAAGGATATAAGATGGTTTGTATGGACGCATGAACTCCTATATACAGCTCTACGCCGGACTGAAGGTGGCAAAAGGAAAACCATAATTGGATGTTGTACAGATTTGCACATAGGTCTGAGGCTAGAAGTCATGGGTTGGTTATGGCCAACTGGAGAAATGAATTCTAAAGAGGACAGTGTTTGAGACTCAAGTCTGCATTTCATGATATGATGATAAAAGTAATGCCATCTCTTCTGTATGCACTAAGGATGTAGTTCCTCATATTTGTTTTAGTATGGTAGTAGACACGCTCATGAATACTATCCCTTATTATATTATATAATGTTTGCATTAACTCCTTGTTTAAGAGTTGAAATCTATGTGAATTGACTATGACCCAAAACTTACTATGTAAATAATCAAATACAGATTTGAATCCATATCGGTCTTAAAAAACAATTTCCTTTCCTTTATGTAACATTTTGCTGAAATGCAAATAAAATTATCAATAAAAATGGTAGAGTCCTGTTAATATGTAAACATGATTGAAGTCTTCATGGAAGAATCTCTGTTTGCCTAAGGGTTCAGAACTTGTACTGATACACCATGAATAACATTAACCTTGTTCCTGTTCCTGGTCTCAGATTCTTACAAATTAGTTTTTCACAGATAAAACTTTTTAATTGTATGTTTCAGCATCTTGAATTTCATACTTGTAGAGAAATTGAAAAACAAAAACTTTTTTTTTTAGAAAAGTTGCTTTTTTTTTTTAGTTCAGGTTTATAGCTCAATATTAGGGTACCAGCTTAACATGACCAAAGCCATGACTAATTCCCAACAGAAAAAAATCTATCTGTATCTTGCTTTGTGTTGCCAATTGTTATATTTAATTAACAAGAGTAAATTCTTCAGAAAAAGGCAAACATTTTAATCATATAAAAAACCCAAGCTGATATATATCCACACATTTATAAAGGAAAGCATGAAAAAATATTCTCCCTAAAATACAGCCATCAAAAACTGGTTTTTGAAATGGGATCAAAAATGAACAATTGCCACACTGTATGGGTACAAAATAGGTGTGGTGAAGCTAATTTTAGTTGTCTGTTTTGATTTACAGTTTGAAAAAATATTCAGTTATTACGTATGTTAGCTCCACCTGGTCAGTCTTACTGTGTCATTTGCTACAAATCCTATATGTAAAGGATGTATGCAAAAGAAAGGATGTTCAAGGTATAAAAGAATTCAGGTAACATAATATTCTAGGCAATTTCACGTTTCCTCTGAAACCCTGCTGACTCTCTGGCTATTATGTTTTTGCTGATTTGGAGGTTTTCTTTAGCTCTCTAAAGGGCTAGCATACTTACAATAGAAAATTCTAAGGTTATGTGGTTTTGTAACTGACTTATATGATAGTTTTAAAGTTATCTACTGTATTTCGGTATGATGATTGTTACACTAAAATATTCAATGCATTCCTGTAGGAAATATTGAGCAATGTTCAATGTGATGTAACTACCTATATTTTCTAATCATGTTAATCAAATAAAGCATGTTACCCTAGAGCTTTGTTAATTGTTTGGTGTGTGTGTAGGTTGTTTGTAGTCATCCTGGGACACTTCTGATTTTTATTGAACTCCTCTTCCATGCTTCCCTTCCTCTAGGGATACATCCTTCTACAGGCTGCAGTCTACTCTGACGGCTTCTAAACTCATTTTCTAAGAAGCTTTCATCCCATGTCATGCCAGTTACATGCCCATATCAAGACAGAGCATGGGAAGAACATATGATTAAAACTGATTGGTTCGAGGAATTTCTGAAAGATACTTGAATTTTAATAGAGAATATGCTTTTTTCATCCTGTGGTAAAACATTTAGGGTAAAATTTTAGGATATCAGAAACAATGAACTAAGATGCCAACTAAAGATAAACTTATGAAATTATAAAATATACTTCTAGGTATATTAGTCATAGACTATGTCTACTTTTAAACTTCTCACTTCTCAAAAATATTTGTGTGTCACTGAGTCAATGATTACTGTCAAGTAAGGTCAAAGGATGTTCCTGGTACCAAGAAAAATCAGAGTCATTAATCTGTCTAGACATGAACACAGGAAAAATTGTGTCTGAAATCTGGGAACAACTCTGATTGATCTACAGTAGAACAAGTGTATTTCAGTGACATGAATATAGTATAGGATTTCCACTGGCTGACAAATTTTAAATGCTTTTTAATCTCATATATAAGTATAGTGCATCTTGGTCACTCACCATTCCCCTTCTCCAGTTTCCCAATTTGGTAACCTAACATATGTACAAGTGTCTTACAATTTCAAGTTGGTTTTTTTATAATCCACCAATAAAAATTTGCTGAACATAAATTTACGTAGTAAAGTCATTTAGTAAGGCATGTGTCTTGGTGTTTATTGCTGCTGTGAAGAAACACAATGATCAAAGAAACTCTTATAAATGAAACATTTTATTGTGGCAGCTTGCTCACAGTTCACAGTATCAGTCCATAATGGCAGGAACATTATGAAATGCAGACAGGATTGTTGCTGAAGTAATAGCTGAGTGTTCTACATCTTTAGAAGAGTCACAGAAGTGCTGTCATATGTTAACTTTGTTGCCCTGAAAGGTGTATTATTTAGTTTCTGTGATAGGTGTTACAAAGACTAAGTGTCATCGGAAGGATAGCTGGTGAGGCTTTTTCAGAAGCAGATTTCCATGGAGGTCATTATCAGTTTCATTGTGGACCAGATCAGTATTAAAATAACATAGTTTTTGTTCAAAGAAGTAGTTCCTTGGCATTATTATAGACTCAGCTTTTTAAAAGCATTTTCAAGATTAGTGTGGGATTACAGGTCAGTAGAAGTCATTGACATGCTGAGAATAAATAAGACAGCTGGAAAGTTCCACAATGTAATTTGTCATGGGTCACTATTTAACAGAAGGGAAAAATATCCAGTAAGGAAGAATGTCATTTATAAAAAATTATTATAGGAATATGTTTTTAATCAGAGCTGGGAGAGGAAGATATTGACAAACTGAATGAGTGGCAGAGTAGAGAGAGTTTTGCCCTGGTTAGACAATACCAGTGCTTCTTGCTTTTAATTTTTTAAATTATTTAATGTCTTATTTTTAGTTGACCCAATAGTATACAAATTTATGGGCTGCAATGTAATGTCAAGAGGTACATGCACATTATATAACAATCAAACTATCACAGTTGTCATATTAATTACCTAGAATATTTATGATTTCTGTGTGGTTCAATGATAGAAATAATCTCTCATTTTGAGTTATATAGGATAGTTGACTTTACTCAGACTAATTTGTACTACAAAGTCAAGTTTATTCAACCTTTTCCATTCAAAAAATTAAGCATAAAATATGAGTAATGAGTACATAAATATTTAAGTAGATGTTTTCATCAGAGGACATAAAATTGTCAAAAACATCAGTATGTCCCAGGAAGTGAAAGTTATAGGCACTCTGCTGCTTACTTGCCCCATTTCTGACTTCTACCTTGTATACCTTTACTTATCTGGCCAGCTCAGCATCTCTGATTCCAGCTTATGCATCTGAATTCCATCATCCTACCTAGATATCTCCAGAGGTTAAGGTGCATATTTCAGAGTCCTTTCTTATTGGGCATATAGATATAAAGAACTTTCTTTACCTTCCCTGCCTTTCAAATTCATAGAATTAAAATAGTATAATGAAAAGTGCGGAGGCCCAAAAATACAAGCCTCTTCCCACCTTGTGTGAAGTTTAGAGAGTTTCAACCTGCTCAAAGTTGTTAACAACAAGTGTGCCTACACACCCTGACCTAAAGTGTGGTTGCTTGATGTTTTGCTTTAGGAAGACCGAAACAGGTAAATCCACTCCACTCTAACTAAAGGTCAGTTAATTCTAGCTGCTTCTCCTTCTTTTGGATTAAGAGGTTTGACCTTGAGAGTGGCTGCCTTCCAGACTCCTGGTCTAGGGTGGGTTCACTGCCTAAACCACAGAATGCCTTTCTCAAGAATTAATGACTTGATGTCTCAAGCTTGAAGAATGTAATTGTTCTAGTTGTCCTTTGCATCATGTTAACGTGGTGCTTTGCCTCCTTCCTGCTTTACATATTGAGGTTTAAGAGTGTATGCAAAATTAAACACAGGTGAATTTCAGCGTTCACTGTAACTTCCTCCCTATATTATCCTATGCTTCTGTTTATTATTCTTCATGTCTTCATTGTTCTTACTTATTTTTCTAATCCCCATGCCTCTACACTGGTAGGGGGTATACTTGTCAAAACTGATCTCTTACAGAAAAACACACAAACAAATATGATGTAGTGAAATACAGAGTATTTTTTTAAAACTACATGAGGTTTGTACATAGCAGTTATAAAATATATATTATAATAAACAATAAATAATTATAAATAGTTACATGAGGCTTATCTTTCATTATATCTAATTTAAAGTAACAAGATCATCTGCTTATAAATTTATATTAAAATATGTATGCATATTGAGAAATATCTATTTAATTAAAGGCAACGCTACCTCGCAGGTATTTTTTTACACTTGATTTTACATCCTTGTTCCTCAGGCTGTAAATCAATGGATTGAGCATGGGGATCACAAGAGTATAAAACAATGAGGTCATTTTGTCTTGATCCAGGGAATAGGCAGAACTTGGCCTGAAATACATAAAGAGCATTGTTCCCTGGAAAATTGCAACAACAGTCAGATGGGAAGTACACGTGGAGAAAGCTTTGAATCTCCCCTCAGCAGAGCGAATCTTCAAGACTGATAAAATGATGTAGCAGTAAGAGACAAGGACTCCTGAGATGGTGCTCAGTTCAATAAACCCAAATAGGGTGAATATGACTAGTTCATTGACCTCTGTACCTGAGCAAGATAGTAATAGGAGAGGAGGGACATCACAGAAGAAATGGTTGATCTCACTGGACCCACAGAAACACAAGCGAAATGTCAGTGTTGTGTGTGTCAAAGCATCTACCATTCCAACCAGATAAACTACAGCCAGGAGCTGATAGCACACCTTTCTGGACATGTCTACTGCATACAGCAAGGGGTTACTAATAGCTTTGTACCTATCAAAAGCCATCACTGCCAGAAGCACACACTCAGCATCTGTAAAAATACAGAAGATGAAAAACTGTAGAGCACAACCAACAAATGGAATTGAATTGCTTTTGGCCACAAGGCCCAGCAGCATTTTTGGTCCAACTGCAGTAGAATAACAGATGTCAGAGAAAGAGAGGTGGCTGAGGAAGAAGTACATTGGTGTGTGAAGCTGGGGCTCCATTCTGATCAATGTGATCATTCCGAGATTCTCAATGAGAATAATGAGATAAATAATTAGAAAAGTAGTAAATAAAATCACCTTGATTACAGGGTTATTGGTAATTCCCAAGAGAAGAAACTCTGTGGCTGAGCAGTTCCCAACCTCCATTCTTCTTTGTTTGATGAGCTGTTTTCAAATAAAAAGATAAATTAGGGATTGTTTTATTTCTAAAATATTGTTATTATGTTATATACTCTTATTATACATTATATATAATACATATTTTTTTTCAATACAGGGTTTTTATGTATAGCTTTGACTGTCCTGGAACTTGCTCTGCAGACCATGATGACCTTAAACTCACAGAGATCCTTATGTCCCTGGCTCTTTAATCTTGGGATTAAAGATGTGCACAACGACCTGGCTCAATATTTTTTTTCTTTAAACTGGTGTATGTTTTCTCAGTAAACAACATAGGCAAATATTATTTTATAGAAACATTATTATAAAAGTCTATGTAAGTTGTTCATCAATAAATAGTTCATGTAAGTGATTTATCTTGATGATTCAGACACACACTTTGACAACATATTTGAATAAATTAAATATTGACTCCATATTAAAAATAATATAAAATCACATAAGGGAAAGTCAGAAGGTAAAAGGGAGCAAAATTCATTAGTTTGATAAAAAGAGCACATTTGTTGCTTAAGACATATATTTGAGATTCCTTGCTCAGCCTAGATATAGTAGGGAGGGCCTTGGACCTTCCTCAAAATAATGTGCCTTATCCTGTCTGAGGAGTGAATGAGAGGTTGAGTATGAGATTAGGAGAAGGGAAGGAAAGGGAGTGGGAACTGGAATTGGTAAGTAAAATCAAAGAAGATCGTTTGTTTTGTTTTGAAACAATAAATTAATTAAAAATAAAAGAATCTATTTTGAACAAAAGGGAAAAAAGAATAAAAAAGAAATATATTTGAATTTAACAGTATTAACACTATTTTGTTGCATAGGCATTAATAAATGGAAATTATTCTGTTAATTTAGTGTGAAGGTTTTATTGAATAATCAATTATGTTTTGAGGACATGTTCTACATGTTATCTTTACTGCTTTGTCAAAATATTAATAATCCATTTATTAAATTTACCAAATTCCAAATTATAAATGATAAATTATTTGGATCATGAGAAGATATGACATCAAGCAAGATAGAATAAAGATTCTACTAAGTACAGTTGCTTCTCACTAGTTCTTAGATTAGAAGGGTTGTTACAAAATAAGTGGAAAGATGCCTAACAGTTTCTGAAGTTATACATGTAGTGTCATCTCCTTTTTATTTGCACTTTTGTGTGTATATGTATGTCAGAGCCCTAACATGAGTCTGTCTTTTGATGTAGAAATATTGGAATGTAGATGGAAGTCTGATTCTTACTTTTTATACTCAACTGTAGTTGCACTTAATTACTCTATTCTTTCATATAAACTGAAATTAATATATGCATGATGATTTGTATCATTAATTGTCTTATTATTTAGTAAAACACAATTTATATTACATGCATATTACTTCTGTAAAGTGATTTGCAACATAATGGTTTACCAATGACTTCAGAATAAATATGAACAAATAAATCCTTAAAATTTTTATACAAATAACAAGTTAAGTAATTTAATGGTGTACTGATGACTTCAGAATAAATATGAACAAATAAATCCTATTTAAAATGTTCATACAAATAGCAAGTGAAGTAATTTAATAATACATAGTACAAACCGGAAGATATCATTGTCATCTAGATTGTGTATTATGTTTAACTTCATGAGTTATTCACTTACACATTACCCAATACCAATATGTCAGTTTCTCAAAGAAAACTGAATTATTTCAATATAAATAAATGATTAAATAGAAATAAATAATTATTGAATGAATAAGAAAAAAGGAAGGATGGATGGAACAAAGAAACTAACATACCTGAGTTGAGTCTTTCTGTTTTCATCAGTGATGCATGTACTATATGTAGATGACCTGTTATTTTCACTCGAATGCTACTGGAGCATAAATATGACAAAACTCTTCTTGGGGTACACTCTTTTATTCATCAATGGCTAATTAAATTCCTTGATGATATTTTCCCCAAGGGATACTATGGCAACTTCAGTAATGTTGAAATTACACATTTTTACAAGTACTGTATGACTTAACTGGCACCATTGATTTCCCTACTTCAGCTCAAAAAAAAGGTTATCAAGCAACACAATTCTCCTTAACAAAGATAAAAATGTACATATTTCAAAATGTTCTATGCTTTAATGTGTTTCTGGGTATTACAATAATAATCCATAGAGAAAATAAAGCACATGTATACATATCTATATTAAATTCACTTTCACAGTAAGATATAGAAGTCAATGTGTATTATATATAATCAAATGATATGCTAACTCCTTTTCATTCTTCTATTTGGATATTCCAGTAACAAGGACATTTATGTGGTTTAAGATAAAGACAAAAAGTTATATCACTAAAGCTTTCAACACAGTAATCACTGCTACAGTATTCAAATATGCTTGCCTTAAAACAGTGGTAAAGATAATATGTAATTTAGAGATATTATAACTGGAGAACTGATGAGGATTTTTATTTGAACGTTAAAGTCTGTAAAAGAACATTGATTCATACACAAGTCTAGACAATTTTTCAGTTTATATTTAAGTCATAAATATTTTCAAATAACTCCATACAATGCAACATCAAAAAATATCAAACCTATAAATTCAGGGAAATAACACTTACAATTTGATCCTTTTATACTAGACTTTTCTGAGACAAGGTAAATTGTGTTTTATTAAAAGATATGATACATGACATGAGAAAAATATACAAAGAATCTGAAAAGATTAGTTACATTCTGAAGAAAGAAACAAAGCATTCTATCATCAGAAAAATGTTTCCAGAATATACAAAGAACACATAAATTCAATTTAAAATAGACAATAGATGTTATTTTTTAATTTTTATTTTTTTTAAATTGACAGTAGGTTCCTCCCTCTGCTTGTCCTAGCTACCCTAGTCTTCTCTTCCCCACAGGTCCACTTCCCCTCACCATTTTCTCTTCAGAAGAGCAGACCACAACCAAACAGACAAAACAAGATACAATAGGACATAGTGAAAGCCTAACAGTTTTTTTCCCTCAGTTTGTAGAACTTTGGATTATTTCCACTTAGTTCATACCCATTTCATTTAAACATATGAGTTTATATGACCATCAAAACAGTCTTCAATCATTATAAGAGAAAAACACAGGGCAACACATGGAAATTTAATACTTTAATTACAGTCTCTCTGGGAGAGTCAACTACTGTTATTTGGTTGCATGAACATGCTGTCAAGCTGTTTTGTAAATCATTACATTTATATGGATGGATTTATGCTACTCACAGTCTTGGTTGGGAAACTTTTATTATAGTTGGCAATGATTAGTCCACAAAATCATCTGTGAATAAATAGGTGAGGAAGGAGGACTGTTGAGTGCTCAGGCAAAAATTGAGCCCAGAGTTTTAGGAAATATCACAGAAAAAAGTATGAGTCACAGGATGGGAAGAAGAGTAGGGAAATGATTTGTTCTAGATATGACGTGTGATTACCTGGGCCTGTCAACATTTCTTTGTGGGCAAAGTGAGGTTTTGTAGCATAAATAATAAAATCCCAGAGACAGATATCTGGGTTCAACCCAAAGATCAGAAAAGCAAAGCAGCCAGCCACTGGCTCCTACCTCTACCTCAGACCAAACTGGGTATCCTGCCTCCACAAATCCTCAGAATGATACTCAGCTGAGACCTGCCTCCTCCCATCTTCTATTTCTTTCTAGTGCTCTGATTAAAGGCATGTACCACTATTGCCTAGTTTCTATGTTGAACTACTGGGATTAAAGGTGTGTGTCACCACTGCCTTGTCTGTAAGGCTGACCAGCATGGCTGTTTTATATTCTGATCTTCAGGATAGCTTTACTCATTAAAATACAAATGAAATATCTCTACAAGATTTCTACAATTCCAGAGGAACTGTTGTTATTTAATAAAATCTGGGGGACATGGAGTCATATTCTCCACTGATACAGATGATGCTTGGTTTCTTATGCTCTATCAAAAAACTCCCACAAATGGTCATTCATTAAGCTCTAATTAAAGTCAGAAAAATCACAAGAAAGGAGCCTGGAAAGAGGAAGGGATTTTTTGGGGGGTGGGAGGAGAAAAATTTGTTTATGGAGGGAGAGAAGGCAATGAGAGTTGACTATGGTCCAAATATATTATACTTATAAGTCCACATGAAATTGTCAAAGAATAAAAAAGTTAAAAGATAGTAAATCACTTTTCATTTGGGTACTCACAAATATTTTATATACTTTCATTTGTTTGTTTGTTTATTTGTTTCATGGATGCTAGTAATCCAAAGTTGGGTCCTTATCATTGAACAACAAGCAATTTAACCATTGAATTCTATCCAAATACTCCTTTTCCTTGAATTCTTTTTTTTTATGACAAAGTACTACATTAATTTATTTATTTATTTTTTTATCTTTTTTTTATTGAGACAATGAGAAAAAAAAAACAAGTTTCCACCTCCTCCCAGCCTCCCATTTCCCTCCCCCTCCTCCCACCCTTCTCCCCCTCCTCCCACCCTTCTCCCCCTCCCCCCACTCCTTTCCCCCTCCCTTTCCAGTCCAAAGAGCTGTCAGGGTTCCCTGCCCTGTGGTAAGTCCTAGGTCCTCCCCCCTCCGTCCATATCTAGGAAGGTGAACATCCAAACTGGGTAGGCTCCCACAAAGCCAGCACATTACGTAGGATCAAAACCCCTTGCCATTGTCCTTGGCGTCTCATCAGCTCTCATTGTTCGCCATGTTCAGAGAGTCCAGTTTTATCCCATGCTTTTTCAGTCACAGTCCAGCTGGCCTTGGTGAGCTCCCAATAGATCAGGCCCACTGTCTCAGTGGGTGGGTGCACCCCTCGTGGTCCCGACTTCTTTGCTCTTGTTCTCCCTCCTTCTGCTCCTCATTGGGACCTTGGGAGCTCAGTTTGGTGCTCCAGTGTGGGTCTCTGTCTCTATCTCCATCCATCACCAGATGAAGGTTCTATGATGATATGCAAGATATTCGTCAGTATTGCTATAGGATAGGGTCATTTCAGGTTGCCTATCCCCAGCTGCCCAAGGAATTAACTGGGGACCTCGACTTGGGCACCTGGGAGCCATTCTAGGTTCAAATCTCTTGCCAACCCTAAGGTGGCTCCCTTAACTAAGAATTGTGCTTCCGTGCTCCCCTATCCAACCTTCCTTTATCCCAATCCTCCTTTTTCTCCAAGTTCCCCCCTTCCTCCCCTTCTCCCTTTTCTCTCCCCATCTCCCCTTACCCTCATCCCACCCCACCCCCAAGATCTCAATTTTCTCTCCAATGATAGTCTTTGCTGGAGAGGCTATGGAGGACGGGGTACCCTCATCCATTGCTGGTGGGAATGCAATCTTGTGCAACCACTTTGGAAATCAGGGTTTCGGTTTCTCAGGAAATTTGGGATCAACCTACCCCTGGACCCAGCAATACCACTCCTGGGAATATACCCAAGAGATGCCCTATCATATGACAAGAGCATTTGTTCAACTATGTTCATAGCAGTATTATGTGTAATAGCCAGAACCTGGAAACAACCTAGATGCCCTTCAATGGAAGAATGGATGAAGAAAGTGTAGAATATCTACACATTAGAGTACTATGTTGCGGTAAAAAACAATGACTTCTCGAATTTTGCATGCAAATGGATGGAAATAGAAAACACTATCCTGAGTGAGGTAACCCAGACCCAAAAAGATGAAAATGGGATGTACTCACTCATAATTGGTTTCTAGCCATAAATAAGGGACACGGAGCCTACAATTGGTGATCCTAAAGAAGCTAAGTAAGAAGGTGAACCAAAGGAAAAACATATAGTTATCCTCTTGGCTATGGGAAGTAGACAAAGCTGCCGGAGAGAAAATCAAGATCCTTGAATTCTTATAAGAAAATGTAAGCAATAGATTGAAATCTATGTCATCTATACCTTGAGCTGCTGATCCACAGGTTTCTACTTCTTCAGATTTTTTTCAGTTGAAATTAGTATTTTTTTCATTTTATATTTTCTCTCTTTTAACTTTTTCTTAAAGTGATGAGTACTCCATGAGACTGGGCATTTTAATTCTTTGAGACTATCATACAAGGAAATCTGTGACTGACATTTGTTTCTTAAAAGAGATTTTTGTGTGGCTGTCTCTCTGTGTGTGTCTTAATGTGGGTCTCTCTCTCTCTCTCTCTCTCTCTCTCTCTGTGTGTGTGTGTGTGTGTGTGTGTGTGTGTACATTTGGGTTTGTGACTTCGCGCACTTGTATAATTTTATCCACATAGTACTTTCTCAAGCAATGTTATGTTAGCCAGTATCACATTTTATTTATTCATTTTTGCTCTCTGTATTCAATATATTATGACAGTGCTTTTCCTCGCTGGACCTTGCAAATGCTGTTAAATGTGAGGTGCAGGTAGAGAAAGCATTGAACCTTCCCTCAGTAGAGTGGATCTTCAAGACTGATAAAGTAACAGTAAAAGAAAAGGACTCCTGATTTTGTAATCAGTTCAATAAAATCAAAAACAATACATAAGTTCAGTTCATTAACTTGTATGTCAGAGCAAGAGAGGAGTTAAAGTGGAGGTAAATCACAGAAGAAATGGTTGATTTCACTGGACACACAGAAACACAAGCGAAATGTCAATGTTGTGTATTTCACAGCATCTACAATACCTACAATGTAAACCACAGCCAGGAGTTGGTAGCACACTTGGCTGGACATATCTCCTGCATACAACAAGGGGGTGCTTATTGCCTTCTACTGATAAAATGCCATCATTGCCAGAAGCATACACTCCACATCTGTAATGATGCAGAAGATGAAGAACTGCATAACACACCGAAGGAAAGAAAATGAATTACTGCTCCTGACAAGCAGGTCCGATAACATCTTAGGGCAAACTGCAGTAGAATAGCAATCATCAGAGACAGAGAGGTGGCTCAGGAAGAAATATATTGGCATGTGAAGCTGGTGATCCATTCTAATCCAAATGATCAAAAAATCCAAGACTTTCAATAAAAATAATAAGATAAATGAGATAAAATAAATAAGCCATAACCCTAACCCTTCCCAGGGAAGCCTGCTGTTTTATTGAAGGGAAACAAAGAAGTGGATCTGGGGGTATAGGAGAGTGTGGGGGGATGGACAGAGGGGAAACTGTGATCAAAATGTAATGTATGAGAGAAGAATATAAGAAAAAGCAAACAAAAATAAATATACATCGTCAATTATGGTAATCAAGAGAATTTTATAGTGATGAATATTATGCACTAGTATTATATACATATATATTCAAACATGCAACATTTTCATATCTACTACATTAATGTACTTAGGTGTTAGAACAAATACATATTTTACTGGTTCAAACTATAATTTACAACTTCCATCTATGCCATCATTACAATTTTCCAGAAAAAAAAATTCCTAAGCATTATAAATAAACATTCAGGCACATGTGACAGAGTTGTTTAGGACCACATTTTCATTTTCAGTTTTTGTAGAGCCTCTTTCACATCCGTGTTCCTGAGGCTGTAAATCAAAGGGTTCAACATGGGAATCACAAGAGTGTAGAACAATGAGGTCATTTTGTCTTGATCCAGGGAATAAGAAGAACTGGGGCGAAAGTACATGAACAGCATAGTTCCCTGGAAAATGGCCACTGTGGTCAGATGGGAGGTGCAGGTGGAGAAAGCTTTGAATCTCCCCTCAGCAGAACGGATCTTCAAGACTGATAAAATGATGTAACAATAAGAGACCAGAACTCCTGAGATGGTGCTCAGTTCAATGAAGCCAAAAACAGTAAATAAAGCCAGTTCATTGACTTGTATATCTGAGCAAGAGAGGAGGTAAAGTGGAGGCAAATCACAAAAGAAGTGATTGATCTCATTAGACCCACAAAAACATAAGCGGAATGCCAAGGTTGTATGTATTAAACCATCTGTTGTTGCTACCAGGTAAACCCCAGCCATGAGCATGGAACACACCATGCTGGACATGTTCACTGTGTAGAGTAAGGGGTTGCTTATGGCCTGGTACCTATCAAAGGCCATCACTGCTAACAATAGACACTCAGAATCTGCAAAGACACAGAATGTCAAGAACTGCAGAGCACAACCAACAATGGGAATTGATTTCTCCTCAGCCACGAGGTCCACCAGCATCTTGGGTCCAATTGCTGTGGAATAGCAGAGGTCACAGAAAGAGAGGTGGCTGAGGAAAAAGTACATGGGTGTGTGGAGCTGAGAGTCCACTCTAATTAAAATGATCATTCCAAGATTGGCCAGAAGAGTAATGAGATAAACAAGTAAGAATGTGGTGAACAGGCCTACCTTTACACCAGGAGTATTGGTAATTCCCAAGAAAATGAATTCATCCACAGAAGAGCAATTTCCCCTATCCATTCTTCTTTATTTTGTAAATTTTAAGATAATTTTCAAAACTGAGTAGGTGCATTCTCAGTTATCTCTAAAAAAGAAAATAATTCATTCTCTGGATTTATTTTGTTCAAAAATCTGTTCAATAAGTTACTATGTAAATAGATCTTTATGATAGTAATCATAATAGAACATACCTGATAGTTTGAAGATTCTGTTGTCATGATATGTAACATCCATATACTATTGTGCAAAATGTACTTATTACATTTTCAATATTTTGACCCTCTATTCCATTACCTTTGCAAACATGTTTTGATTTCCTGAAATCTTACATGATCTTCAAAATATGTTGACAAAAACATCATCCAAAGAGATTTTAGGCTATAAAATAAAATGTTAGACATTTATTGCATTTAAAAACATTTAGCTAAGCCGGGCGGTGGTGGTGCATGCCTTTAATCCCAGCACTTGGGAGGCAGAGGCAGGCGGGTGTCTGTGAGTTGGAGGCCAGCCTGGTCTAGAAGAGCTAGTTCCAGGACAGGAACCAAAAGAGCTACGGACAAACCCTGTCTCGAAAAAAAATTAACTAAGCAGAAATATTAATTACATATATTCAGATCCTCTAAAATCATGGTTGGTTGAAAGAATATTTGCCAATTCTAAAAGCAATGGATGTCTATGACACTGGTTGATGAAAATTAAAATCATTGTATTCTGATTCCATGTAGCTTGTAGTATGTGATAACAAAGAAATAAATCAGATTTTCTTGCAATAATATGCTTTGTTTTCACTGGTCTTTGTGTCTTTTCCAAAGAATTGTCTAGAGACAAACATCTAGACTTTGGGCACTTAAAGAAGCATATTTAAAAAAGAAAAGAAAACTGGTAAATCTGTGACTTAACACTAATATATTCTTGTTTTTAGTTTTTAAGTCAAGAATTACATCTTAAACATGAAAAGAGTGTAAAGAAACATGAAATTTTCAGAGCTCTTTTTGTGTGTTCTTTAATATGTGATTGATTTGCACTTATAGGACTCTTAAATGAAATCTTGTGAGTAGGAAACAGGGATGGATACACATTGAAAGCCATTTTCATTACACTGGCTCAGTATTACTTATGGTTTATTTGGTGGTGTTGAAGTAAAGTTGAATTATCACATGCTGTTATTTAGAAAGTGGTACTCCATTATCTGTTAAAGGAATCATCAACAGAGAACACCAGCAAAGACTGTAACTCTCATATTGTCATGATGGTCAAATAATCAGAGAGTTTCTTATGAATTTAGATTAAGATAAATTGAGTAAAATGCTCATATTTAAGTGCAAAATCTTCTATTTTTGAGAAAAAACTGTCATTTAACCATTTTACTTCATAATGTATTAATATAAGCAGAGAGAAATTGATTAATCTATGTAGCTCTCACTGTTTTCCAAAGAAGATCAATATTTTTAACTTTGTGCCTTTAAATGTTGAAATCCAGGAACCTACCTGAGATGAACAGTTCAATCTTAGATGAATAATGGTAGTGTGTGCTTTTTCATGCAGTTAAAATTTGAGGTTTAAATCTCTGAAACTACTTCCCTAAGGTTTTGGTGTTATGAAACCATTTAATTAATTAGATTTCTATTTCAGAATTTTCCCCAAAGAATACATTAACATTTTAGGCATACCTTGAGCTTAAGTTTTATGATAGTTAGCTAGTTGATCTGTCTCAGAATAAGAAATAAATTTAATTTTGCACTTTAAAACATAATTGATACAAACATAATGTATAATATGCAATGTTATCTGTATTACAATCTGAAATACAATGCATTTAAAATGCGTCCCTATTTAACTATGATCAATGTCCTTCCAGTATTTTTCTTTTTTAACCATATCCTAATCTTTGATTAGATTAATATTAACTTTCTTTTTTATTTTTTTAAAATTATTTTTATTTATTGTAAAAGAAAACAAAATATCTTTATTTTATTATACATACCAATCCAAGTTCTCACCCCCCCTCCTGCCATTCTTTCCCCTTTCCCCGCACCCCACCTCTATCCACTCTTCAGAGAGAATGATGCACCTTGCTTTGGGGAAGGTCCAAGATCCTCCCTACTATATCTAGGCTGAGCAAGGTATACATCCAAAGAGAATAGGTTCCAAAAGGCCAGTGCAAACAGTAAAGGTAAATCCTGGTGGCACTACCAGTGCCCCCTTGGTATGCCAGAGCCATGTAACTGTCACCACACTCACAGGAACTAGTATGTTCCTATGCTTGTTCCATACCAGTGCTGCTAGAGTTGGTGAGCTTCCATTAGCTCAGGTAGACTGTTTCAGTGGGTGTACACATCATGGTTTTCACCTCTTTGCTCATATTCTCACTCCTTCTACTCTTCAACTAGACTTTGGATGCTCAGTCCAGTGCTCTGATATGGTCCCCAGCCTCTGTTTCCATCAGTTGCTGGATGACTGTTCTATGGTGATATTGAAGATTTTCATCAGACTGACTACAGGGCAAGGACAGGTTCGGCACCCTCTCCTCTGTTGTTTATGATCTGAGATGTGTGAGTTCTTCTGTTTCTATTATGTAGAACACTTTGAGGTATACAGGTATTAGTTCTTCTTGGAAGTTCTATCTAGTTGATTTCTTCAAGGAGCCAGGTTTTTTTTTGTCTCCATGATTCTTTATATTGTTACTTTGTTTCAATTTTATTGATTTCAGCCCTCAATTTTATTATTTCCTGTCTTCTACTTCTTCTGGGTGAGTCTGCTTCTTTTTCTTCTATAGCTTTCAGGTGTGCTGTTAAGTCACTAGTGTGAGCTTTCTCCACTTTCTTTATGTAGGCACTTAGTGCTATGTACTTTCCTCCTAGCACTGCTTTCATAGTATCCCATAAGTTTGAGTACATTGTGCCTTCATTTTCAATGAATTCTAGGCAGTTTTTAATTTCTTTATTTCTTCCTTGACACAGTGGTGATTCAATAATTAACTGCTCAATTTCCATGAGTTTGTAGAATTTCTGAGAGTAGTATTGTTGTTAAATTCTAACTTTAAACCATGGTTATCTTAAAAGACACTCCAATTTTTTTATATCTATGGAGGTTTGCTTTGTTACTGAGTATTTTGGAAATTTCAGAGAATGTTCCATGAGGTGCTGAAGAGAAAGTATTTTCTTTTGTGTTGGATGGAATGTTCTATAGATGTCTGTTAAGTCCATTTGAGTTATGACATCTGTGAGTTCTCTAATTTCTCTGTTGAGTTTCACTCTATCCATTGGCAAGAGTGGAGTGTTGGAGTCTCCTACTATTAGTATATGGGTTTGATGTGTGATTTAAGCTTTAGTAATGTTCTTTTACATTGTATGTGCTTTTGTAATAGGGGCATACATGTTCAGGACTGAGACTTCATCTTGATGGGTTGTTACTGTCATGAGTATAAAGTGTCCCTCTCCATATTTTCGGACTGATTTTTGTTTGATATCTATTTTGTTAGATATTAGGATAGCAACACCCACTTGTTTCTTGGGTCCATTTGATTGGAAAACCTTTTCACAACCCTTTTTTCTGTGATAATGTCTGTCTTTGAGGTTGTGGTGTGTTTTCTGTATACAGCAGAAGGCTGGATCATGTTTTTGTATCCATTCTCATATTCTGCTTCTTTTTGTAGATGGATTGAGTCCATTGATAGTAAGAGATAGTAATGACCAGTGATTTTAAATTCCTGTTATATTTCTGTGATAGTGGTTGTGTGTTTCCTTTCTTTGGGTTTTGTTGTTGGGAGGGGATCTGTTGCCTGTGTTTTTGTGTGTGTAGTTATATTCATTTGGTTGGGGTTTTCCTTCTATTACTATCAGCAGGGATTTTTTTGTGGATACATATTATTTAAATGGTTATGTCATGGAATATCTTGTTTCCTCCATCGATGATGATTGAAAGCTTTTCTGGTGTAGTAGTCTTGGCTTGCATCTGTGGTCTCTTAGTGTCTGCTGCACATCTTCCCAAGACCTTCTGGCTTTTACTGACAAGGTTGGTTTAATTCTGATATGTTTACCTTTATATGTTACTTGACCTTTTTCCTTTGCAGCTCTTAATATTTTTTCTTTATTTTTTGTTTTGCATTTTGATTGTTATATGGCAATGGGACTTTTTTTAATCTAGTCTATTTGGTGCTGTAAGCTTCTTGTACTTCCACAGAAATATTCTTCTTTGGTTGGAAAAGTTTTCTTCTATTATTTTGTTGAATATATTTCATGTGACTTTCAGCTGGAGTTCTCTTTCTTCTATCCCTATTATTCTTAGGTTTTCATGGCGTCCCAGATTTCCTGGATGTTTTGTGTTAAGAATTTGTTGGACTTAATATTTCATTTGACCAATAAATTTATTTCCTCTATAGTATCTTCAACACCTGAGATTCTCTCTTTCATCTCTTTTAATTTACCTCTATAACTTCGGTTCCTTTACCCAGATTTTCCATATGCAGAATTCCTCCTGATTGTGTTCTCTTTATTGCCTCTATTTAATTCTTCAAGTCTTGAACTGTGTGCTTTAACTGTTTGATTATTTTTTCATGTTTTTTGTTTGGTTTTGAGGGATTTATTAATTTCTTCCAATTTTTCCTTGTTATTTCCTCCATTTCATTAAGGGCGTTTTTTTATTTCCTCTTTAAAGGTCTCCAACATCTTCATAAAGTTATATTTAAAGCATTTTCTTCTGCTTCTTCTTGGTTAGGATGATAATTCTTTCTGTTGTATGACCACTGGCTTCTGGTGTTACCATGTTGCTTTTTAGGTTGTTGGATGAATTCTTGCATTGGCACCTACCCATCCCTTCCTTCAGTTGATGCTGGCAGTGTCTTTGCATCTTGGTCCAATCCTTGCAGTGGCTGTCTAAGTCTTTGGGAATCATTCATTCCTGGTGTGCTCTGTACAATAAATATCTGTGTCTCTGGGAGCCACTAAGATCTTTCTTAGCCTGCTCTCTTGGTCTGCTTTGCTTCTTCACTCTCTTGGCCCTCTCTCTTGGTCCTCTCAGAAGGAAACTCCCCTGCTGGTTGGCTTGAGAAGGTGAGACAGGTGTGGGAGAGGCCTGGATTTCTGCCTCACTATGGAGGGCCTAGAAAGTAGGGTGTGCTGCTGGGTGGTGGTCACTCACCTCTTGGTCCTCTCAGTATTGTAGCAAGCTGTGTTTCAGAGTTCCACTAAGTTTGCAGGAGGATAGGTGAGCTTGGGGCCAGGATGGTGGTTGTAGTTTGCAGGGTCTGGTGGATGAGGGTAGGTTTTGGGGTAGCCTACCTGCAGGAAAGTCTCCTGCTGGCTGGATAGAGAAGGTGAGGCAGAAATTCTCTCTGTATTGTAGAAAGCTGTGTTTCAGAGTTCTACCAAGGTTTCAGGAGGATAGACAAGTTATGGGTAGGATGGGGCTTGTAGCTTGTAGGATCTTGTGGAAAGGGGTGTGTTTTGGAGCAGCTTACCTGTAGAAAACTCTCCTGCTGGCAGACTAGATAAGCTGAGACAGTTGGGGTGGGGACCCGGTGTTTTGTCCCACTATGCAGGGCCTATATCGTCATCGCCTCTTGGTTCTAATAGTAACTTAAAATGTTACCGTTTGAGATTTAACTCATACACAATAAACTTCTCACAATTTTGAAAGTACGAACTAGTTTGGAATTTACATTTCTTAAATTCTTCCTATATCTCTGTAGTAATATGAGCAGCGGCGGGGCTACGTCCCCAAAACCCCAGCCTTCTGCCCGGCTAGCTTATGCCCCGAAATAATTACACACAAACTGTATTCTTTTAAACACTGCTTTGGCCCATTCCTATCTAGCCTCTTCTAGGCTAACTCTCGCACCCAGAATAGCCCATTTCTTATCATCTATATAGCACCGGTCTTACCGGGAATATTCTAGCCTAAGTCCATCCTGGGTCGGAGCTTCATAGCGTGCGTCTTCCCTGGAGCAGGTAGCATGGCGTCTCTCTCTGAAGCGCCTGCTCTGGAGAGCAGAGCTGTCGAGTCTGACCTCACTTCCTCTTCCTCCCAGTGTTCTGTTCTGTTTACTCCTCCCACCTATCTTCTAACCAATGAGGGAGGACCAAGCAGTTTCTTTTTATTTAACCAATGACCTTCCTCCATCATTTCCCCTTTTTCGGTTTAAACAAAAAAAAAAGGCTTTAACTTTAACATAGCAAAATTACATATAACAAAACAGTTATCAAGTAAAAGTTACATCAGAAACATTTATACATATAACAAAATTGACCGTAAATCTCTATCAATAAAGCAAAATCTATACTAATGCAAATTATTCATGTCTATATTATATCCCCCTTTAAATGTAAAATAACATTTATAAACTATATTTGGGAACATGGGCGCAGTTTTTTCTCTCCAAACTGCTTCCTGCTAAATGGGGGGGTCATTAATTAGGTCTTTCATGGTATAACCTGTGTGCCAGGGTCATCTCAGTTGGCAGTTGAGCAAAGTAATTTTCTGAAGATGTTTACAGCAACCCTTCAGGAGGACGTGGTCCATCATACCAAATCGGAATTGAAGAAATGAACAGGGTCTCATCCTCTGTGAAAACAAAATAAGAAACTCCTTTCCAAAGCATCATATCCTTAGATCCAAATTCTGAAATCATACCCTCATGATATCCGTTCTGGTTCCACTTGGCAGCCCATATAATGAAATGTCTCTCTGTACTTAGCTCCTTCACAGTCAATTTTTTTTAACATTTTTTTTATTGATAAAAGAAGAATAAAGAAAAAAAAAACAAATTTCCACCTCCTCCCAGCCTCCCCTTTCCCTCCCCCTCCTCCCACTCTTCTCCCTCTCCTCCCATTCTTCTCCCCCTCCTCCCACCCCTGTCCCCTTCCCCCCCACTCCTCTCCCCCTCTCTCTCCAGTCCAAAGAGCAGTCAGGGTTCCCTGCCCTGTGGTAAGTCCTAGGTCCTCCCCCCTCCGTCCATATCTAGGAAGGTGAACATCCAAACTGGCTAGGCTCCCACCAAGCCAGCAGATTGCGTAGGATCAAAACTGCGTGCCATTGTCCTTGGCGTCTCATCAGCCCTCATTGTTCGTCATGATCAGAGAGTTCAGTTTTATCCCATGCTTTTTTTGGTAATAGTCCAGCTGGCCTTGGTGAGCTCCCAGTAGATCAGCTCCACTGTCTCAGTGGGTGGGTGCACCCCTCGTGGTCCTGACTTCTTTGCTCATGTTCTCCCTCCTTCTGCTCCTCATTGGGACCTTGGGAGCTCAGTCCAGTGCTCCAGTGTGGGTCTCTGTCTCTATCTCCATCCCTCGCCAGATGAAAGTTCTAAGATGATATGCAAGATATTCGTCAGTATTGCGCTAGGATGGGGTCATTTCAGGTTCCCTATCCTCAGCTGCCCAAGGAACTAACTGGGGACCTCAGCTTGGGCACCTGGGAGCCCCTCTAGGGTCAATTCTCCTGCCCACCCTAAAGTGGGTCCCTTAACTAAGGATTGTGGTTCCGTGCTCCCCTATCCAACCTTCCTTTATCCTGATCCTCCTGTTTCCCCAAGTCCCCCCTCCTTCCCTTCTACCTTTTCTCTCCCCATCTCCCCTTACCCCCTTCCCACCCCACCCCCAAGATCCCACTTTTCTCCCCGGCAATTTTGTCTACTTCCCTTATACAAGAGGATAACGATATGTTTTTCCTTGTGTTCACCTTCTTACTTAGCTTCTTTAGGTTCGCCAATTGTAGATTCTGTGACCCCTATTTATGGCTAGAAACCAATTATGAGTGAGTACATCCCATGTTCTTCTTTTTGGGTCTGGGATACCTCACTCAGGATAGTGTTTTCTATTTCCATCCATTTGCATGCAAAATTCGAGAAGTCATTGTTTTTTACCGCAGCATAGTACTCTAGTGTGTATATATTCCATACTTCCTTCATCCATTCTTCCATTGAAGGGCATCTAGGTTGTTTCCAGGTTCTGGCTATTACAAATAATACTGCTATGAACATAGTTGAACAAATGCTTTTGACATGTGATAGAGCATCTCTTGGGTAAATTCCCAAGAGTGGTATGGCTGGGTCCAGGGGTAGGTTGATCCCGAATTTCCTGAGAAACTGAAACACTGACTTCCACAGTGGTTGCACAAGATTGCATTCCCACCAGCAATGGATGAGGGTACCCCTTCCTCCACAGCCTCTCCAGCAAAGGCTATCCTTGTTATTTTTGACTTTAGCCATTCTGACAGGTGTAAGATGGTATCTCAAAGTTGTTTTGATTTGCATTTCCCTGATTGCTAAGGAAATTGAGCACGACCTTAAGTATCTTTTGGCCATTTGAAGTTCTTCTGTTGAGAATTCTCTGTTCAGTTCAGTGCCCCATTTTTTAATTGGGTTAATTAGCATTTTAAAGTCTAGTTTCTTGAGTTCTCTATATATTTTGGAGATCAGACCTTTGTCTGTTGCGGGGTTGGTGAAGATCTTCTCCCAGTCAGTAGGTTCCCTTTGTGTCTTAGTGACAGTGTCCTTTGCTTTACAGAAGCTTCTCAGTTTTAGTAGGTCCCATTTATTCAGTGTTGCCCTTAATGCCTGTGCTTCTGGGGTTATACCTAAGAAGCGATCACCTGTGCCCATCTGTTGTAGGGTATTTCCCACTTTCTCTTCTATCAGATTCATTGTTTTCGGGCTGATAATGAGGTCTTTAATCCATTTGGACTTGAGTTTTGTGTACGGTGATAGATATGGGTCTATTTTCATTCTTCTACAGGTTGACATCCAGTTGTGCCACCACCATTTGTTGAAGATGCTTTCTTTATTCCATTGTATACTTTTAGCTCGTTTATCGAAAATGAGGTGTTCATAGGTTTGTGGGGTAAAATCCGGGTCTTCTATACGATTCCATTGGTCGACTTCTCTGTTTTTATGCCAGTACCACCCTGTTTTCATTACTGTAGCTCTGTAATAGAGTTTGAAGTCAGGGATGGTAATGCCTCCAGAAGATCCTTTATTGTATAGGATTGTTTTGGCTATCCTGGGTTTTTTGTTTTTCCATATAAAGTTGATTATTGTCCTCTCCAGATCTGTAAAGAATTTTGATGGGATCTTGATGGGGATTGCATTGAATCTATAAATTGCCTTTGGTAGAATTGCCATTTTTACTATGTTGATCCTCCCAATCCAAGAGCAAGGGATGTCCATCCATTTTTTGGTATCCTCATCAATTTCTTTCTTCAATGCCTTAAAGTTCTTGTCAAATAGTTCTTTCACTTCCCTGGTTAGGTTTACCCCAAGATATTTTATGCTGTTTGTGGCTATCGTGAATGGAGAAGCTTCTCTGATTTCCCTCTCTGCTTCCATATCCTTTGTGTATAAGAGGGCGACTGATTTTTTGGAGTTGATCTTGTATCCTGCCACATTACTAAAGCTGTTTATCAGCTGTAAAAGTTCTTTGGTGGAGTTTTGGGGGTCGCTTATGTACACTATCATATCATCTGCGAATAACGAAAGTTTAACTTCTTCCTTTCCAATTCAAATCCCCTTGATCCCATTATGTTGTCTTATTGCTATTGCTAGAACTTCCAGCACTATATTGAAGAGGTATGGTGAAAGTGGACAGCCTTGTCGTGTTCCTGAGTTAAGCAGGATGGCTTTGAGTTTCTCTCCGTTTAATTTGATGTTAGCTGTCGGTTTGCTGTATATAGCTTTTATTATATTTAGGTATGACCCTTGTATCTCTAATCTCTCCAAGACTTTTAACATAAATGGATGTTGAATTTTGTCAAATGCTTTTTCAGCATCTAATGAAATGATCATATGGTTTTTTTCTTTCAGTTTGTTTATATGCTGGATTACATTGATAGATTTTCGTATGTTGAACCAGCCCTGCATCTCAGGAATGAAGCCCACTTGATCATAATGTATAATTTTTCGGATGTGTTCTTGGATTCGGTTTGCCAGTATTTTGTTGAGGATTTTTGCGTCGATATTCATGAGTGAGATCGGCCTGTAATTCTCTTTCCTGGTTGAGTCTTTGTGTGGTTTTGGTATCAGAGTAACTGTAGCTTCATAAAAGGAATTTGGTAGTGACCCTTCTGTTTCTATATATGGAATACATTGAGGAGAATAGGAATTAGGTCTTCTTGGAAGTTCTGGTAGAATTCCGCATTGAACCCATCTGGCCCTGGGCTTTTTTTGGTAGGGAGGTTTTTGATAACAGCTTCTAATTCTTCGCGACTAACAAGTCTATTTAGATTGTTCACCTGGTCCTGATTTAACTTTGGTAAATGATTTTTATCTAAGAAAGTATCCATTTCCTTTACCTTTTCCAGTTTTGTGGCATATAGGCTTTTGTAGTAAGATCTAATGATTCTCTGAATTTCCTCTGTGTCTGTGGTTATGTCCCCCTTTTCATTTCTGATCTTATTAATTTGCAAATTTTCTCTCTGCCGTTTGATTAGTTTGGATAGGGGTTTGTCAATCTTATTGATTTTCTCCAGGAACCAGCTTTTTGTTTCATTGATTCTTTGGATTGTTCTCTGTGTTTCTATTTTATTGATTTCAGCCCTCAGTTTGATTATTTCCAGTCTCGTACTGCTCCTAGGTGAGTCTGCTTCTTTTTTTTCTAGAGCTTTCAGGTGGGCTGTTAAGTCTCCAATGTGAGCTTTCTCTGTTTTCTTTAAGTGGGCACTTAGTGCTATGAACTTTCCTCTTAGGACTGCTTCATAGTGTCCCATAAATTTGAGTATGTTGTTTCTTTATTTTCATTGAATTCCAGGAAGACTTTAATTTCTTTCTTTATTTCTTCCTTAATCCAGGTATGGTTCAGTAGTTGGCTGTTCAGTTTCCATGACTTTGTGGGCTTTCCGGGGGTAGCCTTGTTGTTGAATTCTAACTTTAATCCATGGTGATCTGATAAGACACAGGTGGTTAATAATACTTTTTTGTAACTGTGGATGTTTGCTTTGTTACCGACTATGTGGTCGATTTTCGAGAAGGTTCCATGAGCTGCAGAGAAGAAGGTGTATTCTTTCCTATTTGGGTGGAATGTTCTATAGATGTCTGTTAAGTCCATTTGTTTCATTACCTCCATTAATTGTCTTATTTCTCTGCTAGGTTTCTGTCTGATTGACCTGTCCATTGGTGAGAGAGGAGTGTTGAAGTCTCCTACTATTAGTGTGTGCGGTTTGATGGCTGCCTTGAATTTTAGCAATGTTTCTTTTATGTATGTGGGTGCTTTTATATTAGGGGCATAGATGTTCATGATTGAGACTTCATCCTTATGAACTGTTCCTGTTATGAATATAAAATGCCCCTCTCCATCTCTTCTGATTGATTTAAGTTTGAAGTCAACTTTGTTAGAGATTAGTATGGCCACACCTGCTTGTTTCTTAGGTCCATTTGCTTGATAGGCCTTTTCCCAACCCTTTACTCTGAGTAGGTGCCTGTCTTTGTGGTTGAGGTGTGTTTCTTGTAAACAGCAGAATGTTGGATCCTGTTTTCTTATCCAATCTCTTATCCTGTGCCTTTTTATAGGTGAGTTGAGCCCATTGACATTAAGTGATATTAATGACCAGTGGTTGTTAACTCCGGTCATTTGTTTTTTAGTCGTAGAGTTTGTGTGTATCCCTTCTTTGGTTTGTGTTGATGAAGGGTCTCTAGATGCCTGAGTTATTGTGGTCATTATTGGACTCCTTGGTTAGTGATTTTCCTTCTATTACTTTCTGTAAGGCTGGATTTGTGGCTGCATATTGTTTGAATTTGTTTTTATCCTGGAAAATTTTATTTTCTCCATTTATAGTGAACAAAAGCTTGGCTGGGTATAGTAATCTGGGCTTGCATCCATGGTCTCTCAGTTTCTGCAGTACATCTATCCAGGACCTTCTGGCTTTCATGGTTTCAATGGAAAAGTCAGGTGTAAGTCTGATAGGTTTACCTTTGTAAGTAATTTGGCCTTTTTCCTTTGCTGCTCTTAATATTTTTTCCTTATTCTGAATGCTTTGTGTTTTGATAATTATATGGCGAGGGGATGTTTTTTTTTGATCCAGCCTATTTGGTGTTCTGTATGCTTCTTGCACCTTCATAGGTATATCTTTCTTTAGGTTGGGAAAGTTTTCTTCTATAATTTTATTAAATATATTTTCTGGACCATTGAGCTGCACTTCTTCTCCTTCTTCTACTCCTATTATTCTTAGGTTTGGTCTTTTTATTGTGTCCCATATTTCCTGAATGTTTTGTGATGAGAATTTGTTGGACTTGCTGTTTTCTTTGATCATAGTGTTTATTTTCTCTATGGTATCTTCAGAATCTGAGAGTCTTTCTTCTATCTCTTGTATTCTGCTGGTTATGCTTGTTTCTGTAGTCTCTATTCGTTTACCTAGATTTTCCATGTCCAGCCGGCCCTCTGTTTGTGTTTTCTTCTTTGCCTCTATTTCAGTTTTCAAGTCTTGAACTGTTTCCATTATCTGTTTGATTGTTTTTCCTTGGTTTTCTAGGGTATCATTCACTGATTTATTCAACTCTTCAAACTTTCTGTTATATTTCTCATCCATTTCTATAAGGGCGTTTTTTACATGCTGTTTAAGGGCGTCAATCACTTTCATGAAGTCAATCTTTTCTCCTTCTTGATTAAGGTGTTCATGTCCTTCCGTTGTGAGGTCGCTGGTTTCTGGTGGCTTCATGTTGCTTTTCAGTTTGTTGGGCGAATTCTTGCCTTGGCGTCTGCCCATCTCTTCTTCCAAATACTCCCTTATGGATCTTCTTTACCAGATCAGGTCTCCTTGCCTCCCCAACGCGGCCTCCCCAATGTTGGCTCTCCTGGCACCAAGGGATCAGGTCTCCGTGCCCAACCCTGGCTCGTCCCAATGCTGATTCTCCCCAATGCTGGTTCTCCTGGGGCCGAGAGATCAGGCCTCCGTGCTGGTTGGGCAGCTCGCAAACAAAGCGCCTACCCTGCTGGGTGCAGGCAGGCCACAGAAACAAAGGAACTGCAGCCCGCCTGGGCGCAAAAGAGGGCGGGGGGGGCGGGGCGAAGTGGGGGGGCTCTGGACGGAAGCTGGGTGTGCCAGGAAGAAAGAGGCAGTACCCAGGGAATAGAGGTCCTGCAGAGAGCCCAAGAAAGACAGGAGGCCAAGGGACCCCCGAGATCCCTGTCCCTGGCTGGCGCCGCGGGCCAGAAACTCACCCCAACGATGGTTCTCCTGGGGCCGAGAGGTCAGGCCTCCGTGCTGGTTGGGCAGCTTGCAAACAAAGCGCCTACCCTCCTTGGTGCAGGCAGGCCACAGAAACAAAGGAAGTGCAGCCTGCCCGGGCGCCCCGAGGACTGGGACCCAGCTCCCAATGCCACGCGCCAAAAGAGGGCAGGGGGGGCAAGTGGGGAGGGCTCTGGACAGAAGCTGGGTGGGCCAGGAAGAAAGAGGCAGTAACCAGGGAATAGAGGTCCTGCAGAGAGCCCAAGAAAGACAGAAGGCCAAGGGACCCCCGAGATCCCCGTCCCTGGCTGGTGCCCTGGGCCAGAAACTCACCCCAACGCTGGTTCTCCTGGGGCCGAGAGATCAGGCTCCGTGCTGGTTGGGCAGCTCGCAAACAAAGCGCCTACACTCCTTGGTGCAGGCAGGCCACAGAAACAAAGGAAGTGCAGCCCGCCCAGGCGCCCCGAGGACTGGGACCCAGCTCCCAATGCCACGCGCCCAAAGAGGGCAGGGGGGGCAAGTGGGGAGGGCTCTGGACGGAAGCTGGGTGGGCCAGGAAGAAAGAGGCAGTAACCAGGGAATAGAGGTCCTGCAGAGAGCCCAAGAAAGACAGGAGGCCAAGGGACCCCCAAGATCCCCGTCCCTGGCTGGCGCCGCGGGCCAGAAACTCACCCCAACGCTGGTTCTCCTGGGGCCGAGAGATCAGGCCTCCGTGCTGGTTGGGAAGCTCACAAACAAAGCGCCTACCCTCCTTGGTGCAGGCAGGCCACAGAAACAAAGGAAGTGCAGCCCGCCCGGGCACCCCGAGGACTGGGACCCAGCTCCCAATGCCACGCGCCAAAAGAGGGCAGGGGGGGGCAAGTGGGGAGGGCTCTGGACGGAAGCTGGGTGTGCCAGGAAGAAAGAGGCAGTAACCAGGGAATAGAGGTCCTGCAGAGAGCCCAAGAAAGACAGAAGGCCAAGGGACCCCCGAGATCCCCGTCCCTGGCTGGCGCCGCGGGCCAGAAACTCACCCCAACGCTGGTTCTCCTGGGGCCGAGAGATCAGGCCTCCGTGCTCGTTGGGTAGCTTGCAAACAAAGCGCCTACCCTCCTTGGTGCAGGCAGGCCACAGAAACAAAGGAAGTGCAGCCCGCCCAGGCGCCCCGAGGACTGGGACCCAGCTCCCAATGCCACGCGCCAAAAGAGGGCGGGGGGGGGGGGGCCCACAGTCAAAAATTTTAAAGAAAACACAATGTACATAATCCAGACTCTTTGTGAATTTTTCATTTTTACGTGGCTTATTTTTATTTATATCTATAACTATCTGTACTCTGTCTCTTTAAAGACTTTACTCTTACTTTTTTCTTTTTAAACCATTAACTTTATTCTCTATATTCTTTTTCTTCTCTCTCCCAAGCCAACGTACATTCATCCAACAGTGTGACTCATTTAGTGGTCTGAATCTGTCCTATTGTGAATCTGCAATTTTTTACTATCCAGGAGCACTTTTGATTTGCGCCTTTAAATCACTAGGCGCTTAAGAATCTCAGCTGTGACATTTCTAGGTTAACCTTTTGCTTTTTGAGTGCATATCTTTGACCTGGAATAACCCTGTAGACCAGGCTGTCTTTTTGAATTCTCAGAGATCCGCCTGTCTCTGCCTCCCAGGCATTGGGATTAAAGGTGTTTGCTACTACACCTTGAACTCACAGAGATCTGTTTGTCTCTGCCTTCTAGGCACTGGGATTAAAGGCGTGTGCTACCACACCTTGAGGTCACAGAGGTTTACTTTAAGAATTTTAACTTTTAGTCTGCATATATTTTAACACTGTAAATCATTTAAAATTTTTCTTTGTCTTTGACGCCCTCTTTACTGTATCTCTGTTTTTCTGACCACATGAGTCTTTAATTTACCAAGCAATATCAGTAGGACTAAAGACGTGGCTTTGACGGCTGGATCCAGCCCATTCCTTAGCTTTCCAGCCTCATGGCTGAGGTACTGGCTATAGCCATGGTTATAGCCAACCTCTATGGCGTTTCAAGGTCCCTGCCAGCCAGCAAGCTACAACAGACAACACTCAAGTCCTCTCTCGGTAGCCAGCCCTCCTGCCTCAGACAGTCAGAGTTTGCCCTGGCAGGATGGCCCAGAAAGCTGGCATTTTTAAACGCGCACCTTTTTTTTTTCTGCTACGGCTGAAAACCGAAAAGCATGTGTTCAGCTTTTTGTCAACACCGTTTAAGTGTTTCGTGGCAGGACCTCTTAATGAGCTGCAGGCTTTGCAGCTGAAGCTGAGTCAGGAAGCCTCTCTTAGATGAGGCACTTGCTTGCCTCTAGCAAGCAGAGTAGACCAGAGAAAGTGCTGCTACCAAGAAACCATGCACAACGCTGTCATTTTTTTCTAGAATTATTTCCCAAGCTGTCTCAGGCTTTATGTGGACCCAGTTAGCCACACGTCTGGGCATCATTTGTAGTAATATGGAGCGGCGGGGCTGCGGGGTTGAGTCCCCAAAACCCCAGCCTCCTGCCCGGCTAGCTTATGCCCCGAAATAATTACACACAAACTGTATTCTTTTAAACACTGCTTTGGCCCATTCCTATCTAGCCTCTTCTAGGCTAACTCTCGCACCCGGAATAGCCCATTTCTTATCATCTATATAGCACCGGTCTTACCGGGAAGATTCTAGCCTAAGTCCATCCTGGGTTGGAGCTTCATAGCGTGCATCTTCCCTGGAGCAGGTAGCATGGCGTCTCTCTCTGAAGCGCCTGCTCCGGAGAGCAGAGCTGTCGAGTCTGACCTCACTTCCTCTTCCTCCCAGTGTTCTGTTCTGTTTACTCCTCCCACCTATCTTCTAACCAATGAGGGGGGACCAAGCAGTTTCTTTTTATTTAACCAATGACCTTCCTCCATCATATCTCTGTACTTACCATTCATTACTTCAATATGAAATATAACTTTACTTGGACCTACATTTTCTTATTTCCACTCAGTCATTGTAAACTATAAAAAATTTTCTCATTCCCTGGAACTTTTCTGATTATAACATCACGTATAAAGAGAATTATATTATAAAAGGCCTTTGGTGTCAGATTTTCATGTATTATGGATTGATAACTACTGAGTTATAGGATCTTCTGCTGTTAAACAGTTGTTTCTGGGAAAGCAGGATCATAGCATATAACCCTTTCTAATAAGTCTCTTTTATATATACATGTCCCATTTGTTTTATTCTAACGAACCCCGATTTTTACAGGAATCATGGTCAATATAGCAAGAAGGGGAGAAAGGAGGAATAGATAACATTGTGAATGTCTGAAAACTCATAAAAATCTTATTTTATATTTGTATAAATTTATAAATACATATATTTCATTAAAACAAAAAAATATTGTCTAAATTAATGTTTTTTTAGGTGGACTGTGAAATGTGGATGGAAAATAACATATGAAAAGGTGGAGTTTTAAGTTATATAGAAGTTATCTAGTTGTAGTGAATATGTAAGAATAAATGTCAGAATGGGAACTAATAAAAAAGGCAAATTAGTTTATTTCAACTAGTAATGCCTTCACCAGAATATCTTTTTATATTAATTTCTAAATGAAAATTGTGATAATCAATGAATCTTTTTCCAGATTTATGTTTTGACTATTATTATTTGAGCCATTTGAATCCATGAAATTTCTCCTATTCACTCTTTCTTTTCTATAACAAAATTGATCAAGATAATACAGAAAACTTTCCAATGTTAAAATACTGTTAGTATGTCCTAAAAATAAAACAGTAAAGGCTAGTAGATGCAGAATAATGTGGTATTATGTATTAACTTAATACAATATGAATCACACTATATTGTAGACTTGAGATACGCATAAACAAATTTTAAAAAATTCTATGGTGTTTGGAAGTGATTTGAAATGGAGTTTAAAGTGTTGTTTTTATAGTGGTTCTCAGTCTATTGAGATTGCAAAAAAACAATTCCACAAACACCTTTTACTCTCCCCTCCCCTTTGTTATGGTCTTGTAATTGAGTCATGGTTTTCTTGAATAAACTGCTTGTGGCAAGATGTTGAAATCTTAATGTCATCTTCAAGGATTTTTTGTAGTACAAGATAGCCTATGTGGAAGGTTCAAAGATAAGGTGTTGGCATTTCTAGGTGACCCATATTTTGCTTGCTGCCCTATCTCTAATCAAATTGTAATTCGTTTTTATGGTCTTTATCTAGTTGGTTTCATTGTGGCATAGTCATTCAATGATTTTTCCTGTGACATTAGCTTATGATAAGATGGCTATGTCACTTATGATTATGTTAACTTTTTTGCTAATTTCTGGATTATGTTTCTAAATATAGCCAGCACACCAGAATGTTGCTAATCAAATGTTCATCATTCTTTTCTTCCTGGTTTATTATTTGTGATTTCAAATAGATGCACAGGAATGATATAAGGGAGCACAATATCAGGACTTTTCTACTCATAGAGATTATCTGAAAGGCACCTGACTATTCAACACTTTACTCAAATATGATAATTCTGTTATATGATTTCATGGAATAAAACTATACTCATTAAATTAATATCCTTTAACAAATCTCAGAAAATAATCCAAGAACAGAAAAATTATGTTTACCATCATATTATTTCATTTACATGATCATTTTCTTACTCATCATGGCAAATGACTAAAACATATAAAACCAAATTAAAGAGATGTACACATTTGTACTTTCTGGACTAAGAGACATGAATGAATAAATATAATCCACCACACAAGTAGTCAGAATATAAATAATTAGATGAAGGAGAAACATGACTATGTGACAGGCATTAAATGTTTCTGATGTACTTAAATGTACCTACATGGAAGAAAATAAAGAAATGTTAGGTGAATTGAAAACTTCTTCTCAGTGAATTAATAACCTAGAATCTACTATTGCACAGATTGGAATTTATGCTTCTAATAGTTGATGTTAAATTTAATCTACTAACAGTCTACATTTTGTTTCTTTCTGCACAGAGGAAAAGCAACCACATTAAAAATTTTTATTGAGAAAATATTTTCCCTAGGCATAGATCATTGAAGATAGATGATATGCATAGTACATTTACAAATGATGAAAATTTCATAATATTTAAGTGCAAAATATACAAAAATGGAAAGTGATTGCCTTCTCAAAACAAGCATAAATAGATTTAAGATGGTACTCTAAAATCAAAACCACAAAAGTCAAAGACAATTTATACAAAATGGATAGCACTATTCCTTAAGAAATAACCTTTTCAGAGCTGCAATCACCTCCTTGTTCCTAAGGCTGTATATCAGTGGATTGAGCATGGGAGTCACAATTGTGTAGAACAGAGACAGCAGTTTGTCAGTTCCTGGAGAATGCATCGACTTTGGTCTCAAGTAGGTAACAGTAGCTGATCCATAAAACAAAACCACCACCAGCAAATGGGAAGAGCATGTGGAGAAGGCTTTGGCTCTCCCTTTGGCTGTTGGCAACCTCAGAATGGTTGTAATGATTTTGACGTACGATGTAAGGACCAGTATGAAGGGGAGTGCGGCCACCACCATAACAACCACATAGACAGACAGCTCGTGCACTGAAGTGTCCCCACACGCTAGCTTGAGAATCGGGGGTATGTCGCAGAAGAAGTGTTCTATTTTATTAGAATTGCAGAAGTGCAGGGAGAAAATCTGACATGTCTGTCCTATCTGGATTGGAATGCCGCCAAGCCAGGATCCCACTGCCAGCTGAGTGCACTTTGTTGGGTTCATGATCAGAATGTAATGCAGAGGGTTGCAGATGGCCACATAGCGGTCATAGGACATTACAGCCAACAGCACACATTCAGTAGTTCCAAAAATAAGAAAGAAGCACAACTGAGTGGCACAGGACATCACTGAAATTCTTAGGTCCTGCATCTCAATGTTGAACAGAATCCTTGGGACAATAACTGATACATAACAGATTTCCAGAGAGGAAAAATTTGCCAGGAAAAAATACATGGGTTTCTGTAATGCAGGGTCCATACTGGTTATTACTATTATGAGGAAATTTCCAGTCAGGATAATTATATAAACAACAGAGAACACTGCTAATATAAATCCTTGGAGATTGGGAAGGTCTGAAAATCCTATCAGAACAAATTGCATCACTGTTGAAACATTTTCTATGGCGTTGAGTCCCTCATGTTTCACCTATGGAAAATGTTAAATCACAAATAGACATCACTTCTGATTTCAGCCTAATTAGCTTCATGTATACTTTTCTGACAGCACAAGTCTCTTTTTAGTAATTAAACGTTAAGATTCCATTGTTCTAAAAAGTATAATCAAATATATTTTCATAATTTATAAATGATGATTTAGATGATGTATTTTCATCTTCTGATATATATTTTATTATGTTTTTGCATTGATAGGATACATGATTTAAATTGTATAATTCATTTGTAAATGCAATATCTAAAAGCCCTATGATGTTGCTGTGGTTTCTTCAAGATATTTTCTAGGCTTGTGTTCTGTAGAATTTCAATACAAAACAAAATAGAATTAAGCCATTAAATACCTTTAAATATTATTTCTTTCAAAGTTGTTATCATTTAAGTGCAAGCTATATAGGATCAGCAGGCATAAATATTGTTTATACTTTTAAGTTCATTAGTGTTTATCTGAATTTTTTCAATAATATTATTCTCACTAATCCCGCTGTCATCATATTTATGTTTTTTCCATTCAGTATTGTCACAGTGTGTGTATTTGTTTGTGTGTGTATTTGTGCACATTAATGTGTGTTTGTGTTTATTTTTATTTTTCTGATGTTTATGCATAAATATGGATTAAAAATGTTAGTTTTCACTATGCTTTATCAACACATTATGTGTAACAAATAGCTTACAGTTTTGCAGAGCTGATTTATTAACCAACTGGATAAACTATTAACACATTAAAGTGCTTATATCACATCAATAGTCTGCCAAAACATGCTACTGTTCATGATGAAAGTTTGACCCCTGCCAGTTGCACATTAAGGACATCTTACATATGTTTCTCTGTTCATTATCAAATAATAGGAGTAAGAATATGATGAATTATTTTCTTCCTCTTTAATCATGTATAAGTAGTATATTATGTGTTTTTTCTTTACTATGAGCTATTGTATTATCATATAATCTTATGAAATATAGGAAAATAAAACTAAGTAGCTCACAATAAGAAGAATCCTCATCACCATTTGTCCACAATGTTAGTGTGGTCAGTGAAAAGGGAACAAGCTTCAAAAACATATTAAGTATAAACTCAATTTTATAGTAATCTAGAATATAATAAATTGGTTAAAATATTCTCAGTGTCCTGTAATTTTATTATAATTTTATTAGAATATTGTGATAGAAATTGAGAAAAACCTAAGATATATTCTCACCATAGTGGCAGTAGAGAATGCCAGGAGGCAGGATACAGGGAGATATGGGACCATGGAAGGAGATGACAATGGACATGAATCTTTCATTGGTGTATAAAAAGTAAAAACCTAAACCTCTGTTGAACAACAGAGAGTTAAAAAATTATATTGTGCTGCTGTATAACGCATGAGACAAAATCTGTTTTAAACATAGTCATCATAAAAAATATGCATATTTGTTTGACAGTTTACCCTGATTTTATCACAATAATATATAAATGATGATATTAGAATTTCCTTCCTTTGAACTCATATGATTAGCTAATCAGATAAAATAACAAGAAGAATGAAGAAAGTGATAAATAGATCACTTCATAGGAGATATGGTAACTGAGTTGGTAGAGCATTATAATTTAAGTAAGTGGTGATGTTGCTAAGCAAATGTTTCAAGTTCAGACTCTGCTTTCTCTATGTGCCTGTCACCACTATCACCATTCTTCACTCAGGAATGCATTCCAATTTAAGGAAAAGACTAATAGAGAAAAACAACATGAATAACAAAGTAAACATTTTAACATAAGCATGATAGGATATAAATCAATTTTATAATACCCGTTACCTAAATTACTTAATGGTTATGTAAAACTGTGCCTTTTGGAGATTTTATTTCTATATTTAAAATACATAAAATATTTGATTATTTCTTAAACAGATTATTTCATTAATAAATATTGAGAGTTAAATGAAGATATTGGTGAGGATGTAATATTTAGTATACAAGCTTAATTTGCAATAGAGTGCTTTTCATTTTTTATGTGATTACTTAGCATTTATATTTAGTCTGCTGACTCAACCAGTGTTTCAAATATAAGCATTAAATTTTTATCTTATTCTCTATAATTATATATTGTTTTTGGTGTTTCTATACTGTACGTATAACCTTGTATTTATTCCATTTCCTTTCACACTTACCTATCTTATTCTACACACAATATAATACATACCATTATTGTTTGCCTTCAATATGAGAAAGGCAAAGATAGTTTTCAGCTCATGAAACTTATTTAAAACAGTGTCTCATTGCCTTTTCAAATGTCTCAGGATAAACTAACTATATCATTTAAGTAATAAAATTCACTACCCTGGGGATCAACTCTTTTCCCATGCAACCTTCTAACTGAGATATTAATTCTCCTTGTCACTCACAGAGAAGAATACAACAACCAAAATAATATCCAGGGAGGTTATTTTTAAGAATGATGTGCATGCTTATGTGTTTTGATCAGATCCTCTCTGCAATCCTTCTTCTCCAACCTCCCCATCCCAACCACCACTTTTTGTTCTCAAAACCCAAACCCCCTTATTTCCCTGAGTCATGTTGGTATTTCTGTATATGTCTATGAGATGTCTGCCTGGGTATATCCCTGAAACATAAATGTATGCCTCATTCCCCAGCAGCCTTTAATTGGCACCAATGTCTTAGATAGGGTTCCGGCTTCATGAAGCTTTTCCTGTTCCATAGTGAAAGTTAAGTTGTCTTGACCTTTTCCAAATCTTGTGCACCCAGTCCCATTTGCCAGGAGTTCATGTATGCTACAGACCTGTTCTGTTCAAAAGAGAATGATTTGCTTCTGAGGTCAACTTTTTAGTTTACAATTTTCTGCACAATCTTCAGAGGAGTAGGTGTGATGTAGGTATCTCACTTAGCTGAGTATTCCACATCCCCTTATTTTATGCATGTTGCCATCTTTGGAAGTCTTTATTAATTAGCATCTATTACAAAGAAGAGTTCCTGTGATGATGGTAGAAAAATGAACTAATCTATTTCATTTTCAACTTCTACAATTTTGTTATCAAGTAATGGGATCTTTGATAACATCAACATATTATATCTTTTTAAAATAATTAATACAATTTTTAATTTTTTGTGTAGTTGATTATCATCATTTTGTAAAAGTAATTTCCAAAAATATATTGTTTGCTATTGGGAAAAGACACCACAGCTCCTGAATATTTGAATACTATGTACAGTTCTTTAAAATAATGTATAAATATCTTTCACAGAAATTTATATATGTAGAAAACAATGTCTTTAAAATAAAAAGTTTAGAAAAACAATAAAATTTTGAAACTTATTAGAATTTAGGCTTTTTGTGGATTTAATATAATGTTAAGAGACTGGCTGACGTTTAGCATCGATGGAAGAGTAGTGAAAATGATGATCTGGCTATATTTTACAAGTTCCAGCTTAAAGCTCAGTTTTTACTGATGGGTAGGCATAAAAGCTCTTTTCTGGTTAGGAGCTGCTTCATGGGCTATAACTAAGCAAAGTGCAATGTTTCTGAAACATAGACAATTACCTTACAAACACACAAACCACAGACACACACACACACCCCATACATACACAGACATGGACACAGAGACAGGGAAACACAAACAGCACATATACAAAGAGACACAGACACACATATACACACACAATACACTGAAATAATTTAAACATTTTAAAAGTTTCAAAACATAAAGACTTATACTTAATAATACTGAAGTATTGTAGTTATTATCTTTCACTCAGACAACACAACATCAGCCTTTAGACAAATGCTGTTTTCATGTTTTCTTTTTTTTCTTTTTATTAGAAATTTCCACGTCCTCTCCTCCTCCCATTTCCCTCCCCCTCCCAACACTCCCCCTCCCCCTACCTCTCCAGTCCAAAGAGCAGTCAGGGTTCCCTGCCCTGTGGGAAGTCCAAGGTCCCCCTGCCCCTTCCATCCAGGTCTAGGAAGGTGAGCATCCAAACAGACTAAGCTCCCATAAAGCCAGTACATGCAGTAGAATCAAAACCCGGTGCCATTGTCCTTGGCTTCTCAGTCAGCCATCATTGTCAGCCACTTTAAAAGAGTCCGGTTTGATCACGTGCTCCTTCAGTCCCAGTCCAGCTGGCCTTGGTGAGCTCCCATTAGATCAGCCCCACCGTCTCAGGGGTGGGCGCACCCCTCGCTGTCCTGACTTCCTTGCTCATGTTCTCCCTCCTTCTGCTCCACATTTGGACCTTGGGAGCTCAGTCCAGTGCTCCAGTGTGGGTCTCTGTCTCTATCTCCATCCATCGCCAGATGAAGGTTCTATGGTAATATGCAAGATATTCATCAGTATGGTTATAGGATAGGGCCAGTTCAGGAGCCCTTTCCTCAGCTGCCCAAGGAACAAGCTGGGGACATCTCCTTAGACACCTGGGAACCCCTCTAGAGTCAAGTCTCTTGCCAACCCTAAAATGGCTCCTTTAATTAAGATATCTTCTTCCCTGCTCTCATATGCACCCTTCCTCCATCCCAACCCCCATTCCCCCAAGCTCTCCCCATCCTCCCCTTCTCCCTTCTCTCTCCCCCTATCCCTTTACTTCCACCCCAACCCACCCCCAAGTTCCCAAATTTTGCCTGGTAATCTTGTCTACTTCCAATTTCCAGGAAGATAACTATATGTTTTTCTTTGGGTTCACCTTCTTATTTAGTTTCTCTAGGATGCTGAATTATAGGCTCAATGTCCGATAGAAGACCCGGATATTAATCCACAAACCAATGAACACCTGATTTTCGACAAAGGAGCTAAAAGTATACAATGGACAAAAGAAAGCATCTTCAACAAATGGTGCTGGCACAACTGGATGTCAACCTGAAGAAGAATGAATATAGATCCATATCTATCACCATGCACAAAACTCATATCCAAATGGATTAAAGACCTCAATATTAATCTGAACACACTGAACCTGATAGAAGAAAAGTGGGATATAGTTTACAATACATGGGCACAGGAGACCACTTCCTACATATAACCCCAGTAGTACAGACAATAAGGGCAATATTGAATAAATGGGACCTCCTAAAACTGAGAAGCTTCTGTGAAGGAAAGGACACTGTCATTAAGACAAAAAGGCAACCTACAGATTGGGAGAACATCTTCACCAACCCCGCATCAGACAAAGGTCTGATCTCCAAAATATATAAAAGAACTCAAGAAACTAGACTTTAAAATGCTAATTAACCCAATTAAAATGGTGTTTTCATGCTTTCTAGATGGTTTTTATTTCTTGTTTCTAATCATTTATCATAGATACATTAGTATTTACTCACTGTGACCTAGACATTAAATTTAGTTTAGCAGTAACACTAATTTTGTTTGCTAAATTTTGAATTTACATGGACTCCTCGGCATATGCAAAACTCAGGGATTTTGCATACATACATACATACATACATGCATATTTTTTGAAAGTTTCTCTGAGCAGTTTTAGTGCCTGTCCTAAAACTAGCTCTTTTTGACTAGACTCACCTTAAACTTAAAGAGATCCACCTGCCTCTGTCTCCCAAGTTCTGGGATTAAAGGCCTGCACCACCACCACCACCTGGCTATTTCTCTTAAGATAGTAAACAGTGCCGTGTGTGGTATCACATGCGTTTAAACCCAGGGCTGGAGGGCAGAGGCAGACTGATCTTTTTGAGTTCTAGGCCAGTCTGGTTCCAGGACAGAGTAAGTTCCAGGACAACCAGAAACCCTTGTCTCGAAAAAACAGAGAATAAACAGTGTCATAATAAACCAAAAAGTGATGTTTTTGAATGAATAATTAAACATATATCTTTAAGTGATTTATGAATTAAGTGAGAAATTCTTTCTAGTGGTGACAAATATAAAATGCCTTAATATAAGATAATTTATTTTTATTTTTCTATCATTGATAAAAGAGGTATCAAAGATTTAGTATTATTGAGGTAGCTCTGTGATCTTCAGCCTGACTCTTCCTATTCTATGGGTTGTGGTCAAGTCAGGCCTTTTTATTCCCCACATTATAACATTTTATAAAGTTTTGAAAGAGTGTGGATGATAATAGATGTGCCGATTATGCATTTTATGTGTAAAAATTGAGAAAAAATACACACTATCTATACACTATTCCTTCTGTAAATTTAGTCACAAAGCCACAACAATCAGAAAAAGTTTTTTGACAGACAGAACAAGTTTTTGGTCACCACTTCAGAGGACCAGACAATTTCTGCTTTTAGTATCCCTCAGTTCATCAAATCTAAAGTTTCAAAAAATTACTGAATGACACTCTTAATCAATAATCAGATCAATTTAACCAGAGTAGTGTTTTCTCATTTTGCAATGAATATAAATTACAGAATACTTATGCTAAATCTTTATGTCGACATAACTACGTGGAAAATAGTTCAAAAACACAATGAAAGAGGATGTTTACTCTGGTCAAAGAAGTGTTTTATGGAAGTAAAATACTAAGTTTAGATACAGAAACAAATATATTAAAGAGGCATTTTATAGACATTTATTGAAGGTTATCAATATACAAAATTTATATATTTTTCCAGTTTTGAGTCTATCATTTGTAATTTATTTTTCACTATTTACAGCCATTAATTAAGGCTCTTTGGACATGAATGGTTAATGATGATAATCATATTTTATTAGGTATTTCTGAGACTTGTAGTAGAGTATAAATTCAAATATTTTACATATTTATTTATTATGGAGTTTCATCTGTAACTAGGAATTTGGGAAAATATTATTATGTTAACATTCCTTTTGTTATATAATTAATTTTGAAACATTTCCCAGTGTTTAAAGAAATGCTATCTTAGGAATCAACTCTGTAACTTTTGTTAATAACCACTTAAACCATTTCCTTTTATGCGTTATATTTTAGATGACGTACTTTGCAATTTTTTAGCTATTTTTCCTGATTCAAGAGCTTAAGCTTTAATACATAAGTATATTGTCACTTTACTGTGCAATTACACATGTGTGTGGTCTTGTGCATTTATTTATTCTATTTTGTATTACCATCTGTTAAAAATTACTCCTTTAATATGAAACAGAAATGCAAAAATAAATATCGCATTAAATCTTTGAAAGGGTTCATTTTTATTTTTTTTCAGTTTAACAGCCCCTTTCACCAATTGCATACATATATGACATGTTCTGTGATTATTTTAATTCTATTATTCACTCTTACCCCGGAAACACCTGATGACAATTTACTCCTTCTAAAGCATCACCCTTCTGTTCTTATGCCATCCTTTTAGCACTAAATTTAACTTGGCTGTTTGTCTGTACATGCACTGAAGGTCATTGACTGAGCAAGGGCAATTTACCAAGAATGCCACCACTTTAGAAAAAGACACAACCTCCTTCAAAACGAGGTGCATATTTGCACATCTGGGATGAGATAAATGAAAATAAATGGTTATGTTGCTCGAAGTTCAATTTTCCCATGCAAAGCTGTTCAATGGCTGAATAATTTTAGCAACCCCCCTAATCAGGGGTAAAAGAAGAAAGCACATATCTGCAGATACTATATAACTGTTTGGACTTCAGCAAATCTTGAAATAACTAAGTACTTGCATTCACACTTAATTTTAGGGAATCCATTTTGGTAAACATTGAGAGGCCAAGGTGTGGATCTGTGAACCGTAGTTTAAAAAAAGGAAAAACATCAGCAGCAAGAACAACAACTGCAGAACTTCATAGTAAAGTAATCTAGGGTTACTATAGTAAAGGAGAAAATAAATGAAAAAAATATTATGTATGTTCACAGTGTTGTTACACCATAAAGTGTTCTCATACTAATTAGGAGAAAGGATGTGGGTCTCAGCTTTTCCTTTGGTATTGCAATGGAATTATTCCATAGTGGAGCAGAATCGCTTAAATAAATAAACTCAAATAGCAACTGTAGTTGTTTCCAGATCTTTTTCAGAGTGTCAGGAAGACTTGCTGATAATTCAGTCATCACTTACATACTTACTCAATAAGCACTCGTTATTCTATTCCTACTGGAAGTTATTTCTATATGCTTCAGAACCATAGAAGATTGTCGGAAAATATACTTATGAATATGTTAAAGAACCTATTAACTTTAAGGTATGAAAGTAAAATTTTGAATTCTACCTGCATACTTAAAACAAAAATATGAAATATTAAAGTTTTGCTTTTTTAATTTATTTATTTATTAAAGATTTCTGCCTCCTCCCCGCCACCGCCTCCCATTTCCCTCCCCCTCCCCCGATCAAGTCCCCCTCACTCATCAGTTCGAAGAGCAGTCAGGGTTCCCTGACCTGTTGGAAGTCCAAGGACCACCCATCTCCATCCAGGTCTAGTAAGGTGAGCATCCAAACTGCCTAGGCTCCCCCAAAGCCAGTACGTGCAGTAGGATCAAAAACCCATTGCTATTGTTCTTGAGTTCTCAGTATTCCTCATTGTCCGCTATGTTCAGCAAGTCCGGTTTTATCCCAGCCTTTTTCAGACCCAGGCCAGCTGGCTTTGGTGAGTTCCTGATAGAACATCCCCAATGTCTCAGTGTGTGGGTGCACCCCTCGCGGTCCTGAGTTCCTTGCTCGTGCTCTTTCTCCTTCTGCTCCTGATTTGGACCTTGAGATTTCATTCCGGTGCTCCAATGTGGGTCTCTGTCTCCTAAAGTTTTGCTTTTAAAAATAAATATTTTTTTCTAAGATGGTTTACTGAGGATGGGTAAACTTGCCTAATGAACATCTAAATACTCTAAAGTGAATAAGAATATATGTTTAAAAATTGCATTATAAAATGGAAGTGTTTTCCTTCTCAATATGAGGATGAAGCATTATAAAATGTGTTAGTTACCAGTAATTCAAGGAAATACAGCAATCTGATGCTAACACATGGCCCTACTTTTGCAGTTTTAATTTTCTCAGTGCAGCAATCACCTCCTTGTTCCTAAGGCTGTATATGAGTGGATTGAACATTGGAGTCACAATCGTGTAGAACAGAGACAGCAGTTTGTCAGTTTCTGGAGAATGCATGGATTTTGGTCTCAAGTAAGTAATGGTACCAGACCCATAAAACAGAACCACCACCAGCAAATGGGAAGAGCATGTGGAGAAAGCTTTTGCCCGCCCTTTGGCTGTAGGTAACCTTAGGATGGTGGCAATGATTTTGCTGTATGATGTAAGCACCAGTATGAAGGGGAGCGCAGCCACCACCATAACAACCACATAGACAGACAGCTCGTGCACTGAAGTGTCCCCACAGGCCAGCTTGAGAATGGGGGGTATGTCGCAGAAGAAGTGGTCTATTTGGTTAGAATTGCAGAAATGCATAGAGAATATCCAACACGTTTGGCCAATCTGGATTGGGATGCCACTGAGCCAGGAGCCTGTGGCCAGCTGAGTGCATTTTCTCGAGTTCATGACCAGAGGATACTGCAGAGGGTTGCAGATGGCCACATAACGGTCATAGGACATCACAGCCAGGAGAAAGCATTCATCCGTTCCCAACATTAGGAAAAAGCACATCTGCACGGCACAAGCCAGCATGGAAATGTTTCTATTCTGTGTCCAAATGTTGAACAGAATCCTTGGGACAGTCACTGATACGTAACAGATTTCCAGAGCGGAAAAATTTGCCAGGAAAAAGTACATGGGTTTTTGCAATGTAGGGTCAAGTCTAGTTATTAATATTATGAGGCAATTACCAATGAGTATAATCATGTAAATTATGGAGAATACTGCAGACAGAATTCCTTGGAGGTTGGGAAGTGAAGCGAATCCCAGCAGGACAAATTGGGTTACTGTGGAAATGTTGCTTTCTGCTTCAAACTTCATCTGTGGAAATGATTTAGTTAGTCTGAATCATTTGTCTTTAGCTTTGTTTCCATCTCTACAATCCAAGAATACCTTTCATTTTTATTACTCCATTCTCTATAAGATTTGTCACTGTAAACAAATGCCTATTCAAAGCCTCATATTTCGTCCTTCTCAAGAAATTATATTTTTTAAATTTGTAGTATTCACTTAAACTGACTATAATTGGTAATTTGAAATATGTTCAATATTGGTTACTTGAGTTTATACTCATTACTCAAATATGTTTTCTGTGACCCTCAGCTTATATTTATTTGATTTTCAAATCACCAGTTTCAGTCTATGGTAATTTAATGATTAAATATCTACAGAATAAGGTTGCTTGATTCTTAAAAACTGATAGTAAGACATATAATACATCAAATATTATTTAAGCATTAATAACAAACAGAATACAACAAAATACTATTTAAACTTCAATGTACAATCTGCAAAACCATCACTTAAACTGTGCTCACATTTTTAGTGAGTAGTGATAATGACTGAAATGATGTACGTGTTGAAAATCTCAGTAATAACTCTAAGGGGAAGGTGCACATTCCAGACATGTTTACTTACTTTATAGAAAGATTGCCGTCTGCCACTTGTATATGTGACTGTCTTAAACCTCTCAGCTACTAACTAATTCCTACAAATGTAATTCATTTCCTTTAGTTCATTCTGTGATGTGTTATTGTATGTGGATGTTCTTGGTAGGTTTACATATATTTTCATTTCCTTATATCCAGACTGGCATTGTAAGCATTTTTTAAAAAAGTCTGCATCTAATGTGTGTGGGAAACATTATTTGACAAAAGTGGTTTAGTATCTTATATCCCACAAAGTGTAAGATGTGGTTTCAGCTAGAATTCAAAACCTCTCCTACTCAATGAATTTTTTGAAATTTGTGTCTGTGAATGTTAAGTGGATAGGAGTGGAGGTCTGGAAGAATGATTTTATTTCCATTATTACTTGCAGAAATAGTATTCCTAAAGTCATTTTGGTAGGAACAATATTGTTACATATTATTTCATAAATGATATGGAGGATAAATGGAATAACTCACTGCAAGAGAGATCCACATAAACAATCATCTGCTAAGAATGTAAGTGTAGGCAGTGACTTAGATGCATGCATCAAACATACAACTTAAATAGGAATTTATGGTGTTATTGCGTCTACCATATTCTGGACAAAGCAATTACTTAAAATATCCATAGTCTTCCACTGTCCTAAATTCTATTTATTAAAGTTTGATTCAAAGCATTGTAGCAAACAGTGTACATTGTCTCAGAGAAGAGAAAATTTTATAACTTATAAGAACCTTGGAGAACGAGTACTTGAGGGATACAAGGTAAGGTTCATTAGCAGGAACTAAATTGTACTTAAAATTAAAAGTTGTTTTTGCTATCCTACAGCTGTGAATATAGTCAATTATATTTTACCATTTGCTAAACTTAACCCTAAGGAAAAATTTGAATATGTTAAACATAATAATTAAACATGCTTCAGAAGGAGAGAACATTTTCCAAATTTTAATGTTATGGAGTAACATACATCAAACCTCAGCATGGTACCCAAAACTTTCATAATTGCAATGTACCAGCCAAAAATAAATGAAAAATAAATGAGACTAGGAGAAACGAGTGTCATTACACACACAGCATTATAACTGAGTTACTTAGATAATCATTTGATTGTGGATAGTAACACAACTATGATATGATTTCAAGTGTGACTTACTCAAAAAATGCCCATGTAGCCTAAGGTATCCTACAATATCTCAATTTAATGTCATTCATGTAGTCATTCCAATTCATTTCAAATTGAGTATAATGCAGGAAAAGCACCAAACAAAAGGAAAGCCTTTTGTTAGCAGGTGCAGGAATTTGATTAAAATCCTGTAATCTCTCTCTTGTATTATGTAAATACTGTTTTGACAAATACTGTCTTCAGAATAGATAAATGTAAAAATTTATGTATATGAATAACTCAGTTCCTATTAATACATGCTGGTGTTTATGTGATTGTGATGAAAACCACAATTATGATATTGATCCTAATTTTAGTACCTGTGCTCCCGATATAATAAAGTAATTTGCCTTTTGGCCTCATTTGATCTCTTAATAATTTTAACCAGAAGACTATGAGCATTTATGAATAAGGGTTGTGAAATTTTAAAAGAAAATAAATCCATATTTTAAAATATTCTATTACTATAGATCATTTACTGATAATAAGCAAACATGCATTTGTAAGCATAAATTGTAATATGCAAAAGTAATTAATGTTAAATTTTTGAAACAAAATATATAAACTACTTACTTTAATTGGATTCTATAAAATGAGAGAAATAATAAAAAATAAATCAGATAATTTTTTTCAGAGTCTATCTACATTCTCCAACATATTCAGTGTCAGAATAAAGAGAGTTCTTTAAATACTAATGGTTCTCTACCCTGGGGAACATCTACTTTCCTATTGCATTTTATAATTGAAATGAGCTAGTTTGTCTGACACTCACAGGTTGATATGACATCCAAAACACTAAATGTATATGCTTTTTTCTTTTTCTTTTTCTTCTTCTCCTCCTCCCCATCATCCACTTATTGGTTTTTAAATTTTTAATCTCTTGTGTTTTTAGGTGATTCTTTTGAAATCAATTTTAAAACTATTATAATAGTATATTGATTATATATAAACTAAACGCTCTTTATAATGAGATAAAATACAACATTTTTACCAAGAACAATTATTATTTTTTTTATTCAGAGCTGAGATTACTGCATTCTTTGTCATTTTGAGCATTTGAACAGTTATTTGATCATGATGATCACCATGCCAATCAAGAGTTATAGCAATTTTAATTTAATTGTGATTAAGCCTGTTCACTCAGGGCTTACCAATGTCTCAGTGGTTAAGATCATTGGCTGCTCTTGCAGAGGATCCAGGTTCAGTTCACACTACAAGGCATCTCTTTATCACCTGTAACTCCACTTCCAGGGAATTCCATACTCTCTTCTTGCCACACAATACACGCATGTGTGTAAAAAAAAAAATTCCCACAGATGCATTCCTATCTTCAAGGATAACAAAAAAATCCCTAGTTAGGTTATATATAAAGCATTAGGGATTATTTATTTTCCTTCTTTATAGTTAAATTAAGAAAATATATAAAGCTATACATACAGACTAACCACAAACACCGCCCTCAGTCCATGAACCTTTCATCAGCATGGGAACAAACTCTTACTCATATTAACCTGTCACTTCCCTTTTCTTTCTAATCTCCAGCCCTGAACAAGCATTAGTCTGTTATTTCTCCTAATGTGTCTATCTGAGATTATGTATTAAGTAGCTTTAAAGCATATTATTTACATGTTCCTCAATATATCTATAACCTTTGTCTGTATTTTATGAGCTATGAATTAATGATACTACACAATTTTCTTCCATTTAAGTCTGTGTTCTTGGATACAATATTCCCTGTAAACTTTCCCCATGTTGTGTACTGGTACTTTGATTTTACTCATAATTGTGTAGCATTCCACAATACAAATGAAAATTAATTTATCTCAAGATAATGTGTAGTAAAAGGTACACGATATCTTACAATTAGTAATACTATCTGTGATTATGATATAAAGCAAACAGGGCTTGTTGCAACATAGAAATGGTAACTAAAACCCACATCACAAATTTCATGCTTCTTTCAGCATTTCAAAATTCTTAAGTAGTATGTGAAAATATTAATATCTTGAAATTTTATTCTTCCGTAAGTGGTTCTGCGTGAGAAAATTTCTTACATGTTATAGAATGTATTTAATCACTATTTCTGCATAGGCAGAAGCTAGAGATGGAGTAAGCATGGTGGCTCCCTTCGTTAACATCCATGAGGCAGAGACAGGAGGATCTCTGTGTAGTCTGGGCTATTCTGGTCTGCACATTAAGTTCCAAAACAGTCAGCCTACATAGTAGAGAAACTCTGTCTCAGACAAAAGTATCTAGCAATTGTGTTTTTGGGTGACTCTGCTTTGACGTGTTCAGAAAGAATAGATGCTTTCATGCAGTTATACAAATTAGTATGACAGTGATTATAGAACATTTCACACATGTTTATTGTCAAAAATCAGATTTAGTTAGAAAATGAAGTGTAGTCATTTTCTACATGATTCCACATGCTTCACTAAGTTTATAAGCTTTAACTACTTCAGCATTAAAATATTGAAATATCCACATCAAATATGTTCTCGAGGATTTCTAAATCCATTTAACAAGCTATTGCATGGCCAAGTTGGAAAATAATTGACTTTGTGAAATTAATATTATCTCATCTCACTGGTATCACCATTGCCATTATTTCAGTCTTAATAGAGTATAAATGCAATTCTTTCAAACACAGACAAACCACCACTTTTATTATGGAAGATATTGTTACAAACAGAATGAAGTTTATATAGCAATGTATTCAAAATTTATAGTAACAGAGAATTCCAAGCAGAAAATGGATACTTGCAAAAGATCCTAGAAATCATCTAACTTAATTATTATTTAACAGAGTTTCTTCAGTTGAAGGGAGAGTTCTGAACTCTACAAGAAACTCTTAATTTTTTATGGACATTTTCTGAGGCACAGGAAGTGAGGACAGGGGGAACTTTAGTTCATGCAAAAGCAGTTACTACATTTACTTAATTTCAGATGTACTAATTTTTGAGTCTCTTAATATTATTACTCCCTTTTAACCAATTTATGAATATTATCACTAACACTTCTTTGTAAAACTAAAATAAAAAGTGAGCAGTTCCAATGTTAATATAGTGAACTTTTACACAAGTATTTTGGTAAGTTCTTTTTGTGGTAAAGAGAAAAAAAGTGTGTCAAGATACAGGGTACTCTTTGCAATAATTACTCTGAAGTGTTAACTACATATCCAATTATAGCATTATATTTGGACAAAAACATACATTGTGAATTGTTGGTAAGTAGGTAGCAAGGATGAGACTTAGAGATACAATAGGAAAAAAGACAATGGCCAGGACAAAACACAATATTTAATAGAGCATTTACTATATCTGTTAAATTCAAAAAGATTTTATCTTGCAAATTTCTATAAAATAATTTTGTTGGGTTATGCAGTCTTATAAATTCTAAATAATAGAAATAAGAAAACAGCACATTTGCATATACACATTCACTCATATATGTGTGAGTGGACATATCTGCACACACATGTGCACACACAAAGGCATTAGTATATTTTAAAAAGAAAGTATTGTAACATTTGGAGATCAATTTTCTGTGATTTGACATTAAAATCAATACTAAATTCATTAAATACATTTAAGTAAATATTAAATGAAATTTCATTTTTCATGTGACATAATTTTTAGAAAAACAAAATGACTCTACATGAGAAAGGTCAAAACTTAAAATAGTTATTTAATTGCATATTTTATTTTTCAGTTTGTTCAGGGCTTCTTTCACATCCTTGTTCCTCAGGCTGTAAATCAGAGGGTTCAGCATGGGAATCACAAGGATATAGAACAGTGAGCTCATTTTGTCTTGATCTAGGGAATAGGAAGAACTTGGCCTGAAATACATGAAGAGCACAGTTCCTTGGAAAATTGCAACTGCAGTCAGATGAGAGGCACAGGTAGAGAAAGCTTTAACTCTTCCCTCAGAAGAGCGGATCTTCAGGACTGATGAGATGATGTAACAATAAGAAACAAGAACTCCTGAGATGGTACTCAGTTCAATAAACCCAAAAATTGTAAATATTGCTAACTCATTGACCTGTGTGTCTGAGCAGGACAGTAGTAAGATTGGAGGGATATCACAAAAGAAATGATCTATTTCATTAGACCCACAGAAGCATAAGTGGAATGTCAGTGTTGTGTGTATCAAAGAGTCTGCCACACCTACAAGATAAACCCCAGCCATGAGGAAGGAGCACAGGTTGCTGGACATGTTCACTGTGTAAAGTAAGGGGTTGCTGATGGCTTGGTACCGGTCAAAGGCCATCACTGCCAGCAGTATGCATTCTGAATCTACAAATGTACAGGCAATGAAGAATTGCAGAGCACAGCCAAAAAAAGGAATTGACTTGTCATTGCCAAATATGTCCGTCAGCATCTTGGGCCCAACTGCTGTGGAATAGCAGAGGTCACAGAAAGAGAGGTTACTAAGGAAGAAGTACATAGGAGTTTGAAGTTGGGTATCCACTTTAATTAAGAAAATCAATCCAAGATTTCCCACAAGGTTAATGAGGTAAACCAGTAGAAATATTGTGAACAGAACCACTTTTACCTCATAGTTGTTGGTAATTCCCATTAATATGAACTCAGTAAAGGCAGAGCAATTTTCCCTCTCCATTCTTCTTTGCATTTCTGAATAGTTTAGAAAATGTTCAAGAGGATGCAAAATGTATATTTTGCTTTCTGAGTATGAACCATGCACCTGTAAGACAGAATGCAATTGGCTTCAGATGTTACTATTTTACTACAAGAGAGTCATCAGTCAGTTTAAAGATGCTCTTTGGTTAAATGATTTAAGAACTAACATCTCAGCTAGTCTGTTTGGAAAATTTGATCTCATTTCCTTGAGATTCATGAAACGCGCTGCTTTCTACAAGTTCCCTAATTATTGTGAGTCACGTTTTGACATGTTTGGCTGACAGAACTATTTTAAATTCAAAGTGACATCAGGGAATTATGGCATTACAGACAGTGCAACAGACCTTCTTCTGTGTTTTGGAGTACTCACGTGACAAAAAAAAGGAATCTTATTATTTTCCTTAAAAAAAAACATGATGGTTGTGAAGAGTTTTCTGCCAGTTATAGTATATAGACTAGGTTACTGAATAATCCTAATAGGCTTTTTATGTTACTATACCTGATTCAGGTTTCCTTATTGCTTGTTCTCATTAGCCAAGGGTCTCCTATGCACAGGTGAGTATTCTGACTAAAGTCATATGCCATAAAAACAGAACAACAACAAACTTTTATTTTGCAATTGCCTTAAGCTTGATTTTAAAATAGATCATTATATATAATATTGGAAATTGACAAAGATTCAGTGTTTTTACTACTTCATGCCTAGCAGCTTTCTACCTCATACACACCAGTAACTGAAGGGTTTCACCAATCCCTGCTTTATCTGATAGTAGTGCATATGAGGCAGAAAGAGAAGGAAGACCTAGCTTCATGGGCTCTCTTCATCTGCCCATGGAGTCTCTGGTAGCTCCTAGGTATTTAACTATTTAGCCCAGGGCACTTCTCTTACTGAAACAGTAAGAGAGTTCTCCACCAGTATTTTCCAAAATCTAGCACTTCCTACCCTGCATAATATTTGAAACTATTGTGATTTGTCACTCCATGGGATTAGACAGAGAATGTCTATGACTGTACATGTCTGGGCACAGAAAAGATATCGAAGATTGATAGAACTTGCACAAATATTCCATTCAGAATATAAATATCATTTAATAAATTGCCAAACCTCTGGAAATTGGACAATATACATAAAAATATTTCTGGCACATATAGGATCTTTCTGTCTCCCAGTCTCCCTTTCTGTGTCTGTCCCTACCTCTTTTTCTCCTCTCTGTGTCTGATTCTCTCTCTTTCTCTTTCTTCCTCCTATCTGTGTATGGACTGTTTGTTTCTTTATTCAGCAGTGTGATGTATCTCTTTGTCCTTCATAGTATATAAAAGTTGGAATGTGGGTGAAGAGCATTTGAGGGATTTTCTAGACCTAACAAGTCATGGCATGGTCTCAAATGGGCTCCATTTGAATATGCTGTTCGTTGTTTGCACATACTTTTTACATCAATATTTGTTAAGTTTATGCATGTGTTTTCACAGTTATAAATAATGTCCTTGCCATGCGACCAGAGTAAAATAACATTTTATTCTGTTACTGCTATATTAAGTTCAGTCACATTCTTCTAGTTCTCTGCAAATAAATATTGTTAGTCATTACATGGAAAAATTCATAAACTGAATAACCAAGAAAGTAAAATAAATGACTAAGTTACAAATTCTTTTTTATTGAAGGTGATATTTAGGAAACATATTGTATAGTTTAGATCTGAAAATTTAGAACTTACCTTAGTTGAACAGGTTTCTGTCAGATGGGCATAAAGCAGGTAGCATTTTATATTATCCATTGACATTTGGGATTTCAGATTCTGAAAATATTTCCCTCAGGCTTTGGTGTGATTAATTATAATTCTGGGTCTGTATTGTATGTCGTAAGTCCAGTGCTAATTCTTTATTATGGTAACCAAATAAATATAAATCAGTAGGAAAACTATTAACTATTTAAAAATATAAAATATAGCCTAAGGTTTACTTCTTCATTCAAAGTAGAAATTTAACAAAACTTACACAGCTTCCAGTCTTTACCTCCCCATTTCTTTTATGTAGTACTATATACTACATTTCCATTATTTCAGAAATATGTCAGTTTTGACATAATTGTTTTATTTCTTAATAAAATGAGGTAGCATAGTATTCACCCATTTAAAACAAAAACTTATTTGGTAGCAGTGTACTGACTGGCTGTGTAGGCATCAACACTATTTAATTATAGAAACTCCTTAAAGCTTCAGTAATAAATTCAGGTTCATTAGCAGTCATTCTCCCTTCTGAGCTGTCTGCAGTCTCTGGAACACACATTTCTGTTGATAAGTAGCTGCCTATATAGGGCAAAACATAAAATTATAACTAAGCAAAATGTAGCCTCTTGCAAAAGACTTTGTATATTTACACTCAGCTTATCATGTCAGCGGTGTTTACATGCAACAGAGTATGTTTCCTTTAATGGCTAAATTCTTCACACATGTGCATGTACACACAAACAAATCTATTTTATGGTGGTCATTCAATTTATTGGGGCTTTCTTGTTGCTCTTTGGTTATTTAAATAATTCATCATCATGAATGCCAATGTTAAGGACACATTTTATACTTGAAATTGCATGCTCATTTGTGTGTATGTGTACTTATGTGTGTAGGTATGTGTGTGTGCAACTATTTGTCATTGTCTATGTGTGTTTGATATTGTGGGTTTGTCCATTGACTCTCCTTTGAAACCAGAGGATGGTGTTTGATATTTTCCTGGCACTCTCTTTCTATGGATGAAATGTCTCTAATTTAATCTAAAACTGAAGATTGGTGGCTAGTCTGGCTGCAGTGAGCTCTCAGGACTACCTGCACCTGCCCTACAGTGTTGGCATTACAGGACCTTACAATTTTTAAATGATGCTGTAGGTTCACACTCAGTTCTTCATGCTTGCAGAATAAGCACTTACAAACACTGAATACCTCACTGGCTACAGCAATATCATGTTCTTATCCCCATTGAAGATGCTGACAACATTAATTTCATGATGTTATACATTCTACACATTTAGTACACTCCTTCTTCAACTTTCTGTTTTTTTTCACCTAGAAACCTTAAGACTGTTTTAGTCACTGTTGTATTGATGACTGTGAGAAAGTTATGATTAACCCACAGGAAAAAGCATTTTTGCCCAGTTGAAAGAGCACATTTTCCCCATTAAGATTTGGGCTGGGGTGTATGCCACCAAGAGGCACTCCTCATTAGACCTTAGAAGCTGCTTAGCTGAATAAGATAAAACACCTGTTTGAGCTTCCTCACAAGGACAGTGCATGGAGGTGGTTAGATATCTGTACTGAACTTTTTTCCTACCATTTGTCTGCAGTATATATGCTGGCTGAGAAATAAACTCAGGACTGTTTAGTATTGACCTTCAGTTCTCCTGGTTTATTCTATGATTCTGTCTTCAGCCTCATGCATTCTCCCAGGTACCCTTTGATGATTCCTGCCAGAGAAGGCTATGATATTTAATGATCTATACACACATGTGCATATCAAAATTATAAGCTAGAATCTGTTTCTGAGTGAGAACATGTAGTATTCATATTTATGAGACCAAGATACCCTCTATTACATACTAATTTTCAGATCAATTTATTTTCCCAGAATTTTAGAATTCTGCTTTTTATAAAGCAAAAATAAAATTCCATGCTGTATATATACACTCTTTTTAGTGTCTATTCTTTCATAAGGGGGAAGGATGCTGATTTCATTTTTCAATGTTTTTGAATAAACAGCAGTATTTACTATGGATATGCAGTGTAAGTATTTCTGTGTAGGCTGTAGTCCTTTGGGTGTATGCCCAAGAATGGCATGATGAGTCAGATCCTACTTCTGGTTTTAGCTTCTTAAGAAACTTCCACATTTTCTGTGTTGGCTGTACCCATTTATGATTCTACAAACAATTAATAATTTTTCCCAATTCCACACATCCTCACAGGCATTTATTATTTTCGTTCAGAAAATAGTCATTATTTTGTATCAGCTGAAACTCACTGTAGATTTAATTTGCATCTCTGAGAGGTTGAATTGCTAAGGATATTGCTTATCTAAATAGTATTTTTTATTTTTACAATTATCCTTTTCTTTCTTTCTTTCTTTCTTTCTTTCTTTCTTTCTTTCTTTCTTTCTTTCTTTCATTCTTTCTCTCATGCGTGTGTGTTTTGTGTGTATTCATGTGTCTGGGCATACATATGCCAGAATACCAGTTTGGAGGTCAGAGGACATTTACAGGTCTTGGTTCTCTCCTTTTGTATTGAATTCTTAAGTTTACTGGGCCTTAATTAGAGAGGTATTTTCTAGACCTTGTACACTTTATAGGCAGGCTGCACTTCCTGAGAAAGGAAGGGAGGAAAAAGGAGGAGAGGAGAGGAAAGGAAAGGGAAGAAGAGGGGAGGAGAGGAGATGAGGAAAAGAGAAAAGAGGAAAGGGAAGGACAAGAAAGGGGAGGAGAAGAGAGGAGACAAGGAAAAGAGAGGAGGGGAGGGGAGAGGAGAGAGTAGCAGAGAGGTGGAGAGAAGAGAGGAGAAGAGACAAGGAGAGGAGAGGAGAGGAAAAGGAGGGGAGGAGAGGGGAGATGAGGAGAAGAGAGGGGAGGAAAAGAGAGGAAAGGAGAAGAGAGGAAAGGAGAAGAGAGGAGAAGACACGAGAGGGGAGGGGAGAGGAGGAGAGGAGAGAAAAGGAAAGTGAGGAGAGGAAAAGGGGGGAGAAGAGGGGAGATGAGGAAAAGAGAGGTAAGGAGAGGAAAGGAGAAGAAAGGAGAGGAGAGGTGAGGAGAGGAGAAGAGAAAACAGGAGAGGGGAGGAGAGGAAAAGAGAGAAGAAAGAAAAGGAAAAAGAGGAGAGGAGAGGAGAGGGCCTCAGATTGTACATTCATGGTACTTTTGTGTCTGTCTCTGTTTTCTGAACTCTGGAATTAGAAATGTACCATGCAACACCCAACTTCACTTTGAACTCTTTAAAGTATACCATGTCTTGGGATTATGATTACATATGACTGTGGTATTAAATAAGAGTTGAACAGTTGTCTCAGTTGAATACTTGTGCATTTGCTGTTAATGTTGCTGCAAGTTCCCTCCTAGGCACCTGCAGTTGGAGCGAGATGAATCTTAAAGTGGTCCTTGTCATTGAGATCGTACCTTAAATCTTAGAGCTTTCTTGGTGGCATCTTTTACATCTTTATTTCTCAAACTGTAAATCAGTGGGTTGAGTACTGGGATGATGATGGTGTAGAACACTGAGATGATTTTATCAGTACTGGGGGAATAGAGCGAGCTGGGCCGAGAATAAATGAAGAGCAGCGTGCCCTGATAGATGGCCACGGAGGTGAGGTGAGAGGCACAGGTGGAGAAAGTTTTCTTCCTCCCACTTGTTGAGCGGATCTTCAAGACGGAGAGAAGGATGAAGAAGTAGGAGACGATGATGATGATGAAGCAGATGACCTCCACAGAACTCCCATATGTGGACAGCAGCCATTCGTTAATGGACGTGTCTGTGCAGGAAAGCTTCAGCAGAGGAGGGAGGTCACAGAAGAAATGATTGATGACATTTTTGTCACAATATATTAGAATAAAGGCGAAAGATGTGTGAACCAGGGAACTCATGTTGCCGCCAACATATGACAGCACGACCAACCATATGCAGAGGTTCCTGGACATTGCAACTGTGTACAGCAAAGGATTGCAGATGGCAACATAGCGATCATAGGCCATGGCAGCCAGAATAAAGGATTCAGTATCCGCAAATGTACAGAAGAAATAAAACTGGAGAGCACAGCCAATGTAAGAAATAGATTTCTTTGCTGAGAGGAAGTTGACTAGCATGTTGGGAACAATTACTGAGGAATAGCACAGGTCTACAAAGGAAAGGTTGCTAAGGAAAAAGTACATAGGGGTTTGAAGATGTGGGTCTGTCCTAATTAACAACATCAAGCCAATATTCCCTGTTAAAATCATACTATACAATGTCAGAAACACTAGGAATAAAACAACCTGGAGTGCAGGTTTTGTTGGGAAACCTAACAAGATGAATTCAGTGACCAAGGTATAGTTTTCAATTGTAAACTCCATGCAGGTGCAGTTTTTCTTTTTTCTTTTGGAGAACTGTAAAAGCTTAAAAGTATAATACAGGTCAGAAAAGTGAAATACTCCAGAAAAAGCTTATTTCATTATTTTATAAAGGCTAGTTAAATAAAAAAAAAAAGGTCTATGATCAAGCTGTTTCCAAACACAATATCTGAGAGATGTATTTCAGAATTTGGTCAAAGATTAAACTGAAGGCTACTTTGTGTATTTTGATTCACCATTCTTTTTGACACTGCACGACTGACTTTTCCTTTTTTAAGCCAGAACAAGGCATGTTTTTGTTTACATTTCTGTACTCAAATATAATGGAGTATACAGATGCCAAGAATGAAGTCATTGATGAAAACACAATGTTAAAAGAAAAATTATATTTGATATTGATATAAATTGATATCTCATGTCTTTCTTCTGGCATCAAAAAAAAATAGAACAGTTTACTTCCTTTTCTTTTTGTTCTTCCCCTACCCCCACACATTTAAGGTACAGGCATGATGTGTTGTGCCATCCTAACACAAGCTAGAGTCATTGAAGAGGAGAAAGGTCCCTCTTTGGAGAAAATTTCTCCAAAAGATTGAATGGTAGACAACACTATAAGGCATTTTTCTTAATTAGTGATTTATTTGAGAGAGCCCAGTTGCTTGTGAATCAGTCTACTTCTTGGCTGGTGTTCTGGGTTCTATAAGAAAGCTGTATGAGCAAGCCATGATGAGCAAACCAGTTATCTTCACCCATCCATGGTCTCTGCATCAGTTTCTGCCCTGTTTGAGTTCCTGTCCTGATGTCCTCTGATGATGAACAATGATGTAGAAGTCTAAGATAAATAAACCCTTTCTTCCCCAAGTTGTTTTGGACATGGTGATTCACTACAGCAATATTAATGCTAACTAAAACACATGGGTTTATTTTTGCAAGTGTTGATGTAGTAGTATTACAAAATCCATACTAGGTTAACACTTATATTTTCCAACTATAAAACAGGAGCATTATTAGTGAAATTAAATCAGTTTTCAGGAACATTAAGCAGTAAGAAAAAATTAGAATAATTCCATTAGTGTTTCTCATATATCAAAAAAGCTGATAATGTTGATTATCTAGTTTTGTAACTTTGGTAAATAGTGCTTACCAAAAATCAATAACTACTAAATACTAAGTAGTTTACTCAATAAAGTTTGGGCAACATTTAGTCATAAATTAATTTATAATAACTTTATCTGGAATTTTCATGAATAAAAACAAGTAACAAAAATAGCTAACAATTTTATTGTACTATGAAACAAATAGTATCTGAGAAGCATGTCAATCATATTTTCTGTGCTCTCAGCATACTTAAATGGTAAAACACGAAGTATTTGAATGATTTCACTTGATTCAATCTTGAAGTAAAAGAAATCTGTAAAGCTATTTACAGCAAGCCGACAGCTAATATCAAATTAAACGGAGAGAAACTCAAAGCCATCCCACTAAAATCAGGAACACGACAAGGCTGTCCACTCTCTCCATACCTCTTCAATATAGATATTGAAACATATAAATATTGAAATTTTAGCAATAGCAATAAGACAGCATAAGGGGATCAAGGGGATTCAAATAGGAAAGGAAGAAGTTAAACTTTCATTATTTGCAGATGATATGATAGTGTACATAAGGGAACCCAAAAACTCCACCAAAGAACTCCTTCAACCGATAAACACGTTTAGTAATGTGGCAGGATACAAGATCAACTCCAAAAAAATCAGTCGCCCTCTTATACACAAATGATATGGAAGCAGAGAGGGAAACCAGAGAATCATCACCTTTCACGATAGCCACAGACAGCATAAAATATGTGGGGGTAACTCTAACCAAGGAAGTGAAAGATCTATTTGACAAGAACTTTAAGGCACTGAAGAAAGAAATTGAAGAGGATACCAGAAAATGGAAGGATCTCCCTTGCTCTTGGATTGGGAGGATCAACATAATAAAAATGGCAATTCTACCAAAGGCTATTTATAGATTCACTGCAATCCCCATCAAGGTCCCATTAAAATTCTTCACAGATCTTGAGAGGACAATAATCAACTTTATATGGAAAAACAAAAAACCCAGGAGAGCCAAAACAATCCTATACAATAAAGGATCTTCTGGAGGCATTACCATCCCTGACTTCAAACTCTATTACAGAGCTACAGTAATGAAAACAGCGTGCTACTGGCATAAAAACAGAGAAGTCGACCAATGGAATCGTATAGAAGACCCGGTTTTTAGCCCACAAACCTATGAACACCTCATTTTCGATAAAGGAGCTAAAAGTATACAATGGAAGAAAGAAAGCATCTTTAACAAATGGTGCTGGCACAACTGGATGTCAACCTGTAGAAGAATGAAAATAGACCCATATCTATCACCATGCACAAAACTCAAGTCCAAATAGATCAAAAACCTCAATATCAATCCGAACACACTGAACCTGATAGAAGAGAAAGTGGGAAGTACCCTACAACAGATGGGCACAGGCGATCGTTTCCTATGTATAACCCCAGCAACACAGACATCAGCAGCAACATTGAATAAATGGGACCTCCTGAAACTGAGAAGCTTCTGTAAAGCAAAGGACACTGTCACTAAGACAAAAAAGGCAACCTCCTGACTGGGATCTTCACCAACCACGCAACAGACAAAGGTCTGATCTCCAAAATATATAAAGAACTCAAGAAACTTGACTTTAAAATGCTAATTAACCCAATTAAAAAATGGGGCACTGAACTGAACAGAGAATTCTTAACAGAGGAAATTCAAATGACCAAAAGATATTTAACGTCATGCTCAACCTCCTTAGCAATCAGAGAAATGCAAATCAAAACAACTATGAGATATCATCTTACACCTGTCAGAATGGCTAAAATCAAAAACACCAAGGATAGCCTTTGCTGGAGAGGCTGTTTAGGAAGGGGTACCCTTATCCATTGCTGGTGGGAATGCAAACTTGTGCTACCACTTTGGAAATCAGTGTGGCGGTTTCTCAGGAAATTTGGGATCAACCTACCCCTGGACCCAGCAATACCACTCTTGGGAATATACCCAAGAGATGCCCGATCATATGACAAAAGCATTTGTTCAACTATGTTCATAGCAGCATTATTTGTAATAGCCAGAACCTAGAAACAACCTAGATGTCCTTCAATGGAAGAATGGATGAAGAAAGTGTGGAATATATACATATTAGAGTACTACTCTGCCATAAAAAACAATGACTTCTCGAATTTTGCATGCAAATGGATGGAAATAGAAAACACTATCCTGAGTGAGGTAACCCAGACCCAAAAAGAGGATCATGGGATGTATTCACTCTTAATTGGTTTCTAGCCATAAATAAAGGTCACAGAGTCTATAATTGGTGATCCTAAAGAAGCTAAATAAGAAGGTGAACCCAAAGAAAGACATATAGTTATTATCCCTGCTATGGGAAATAGACAAGATTGCTGGGCAAAAAAATTGGGATCTTGGGGGTGGAGTGGGATGGGGGTAAGAGGAGAAGAGGAGAGAAAAGTGAGAAGGAGAGGATGAGGGGAACTTGGGGAAACAGGATGATTGGGGATAAAACAAGGTTGGATAGAGGAGTAGGGAATCACATAACTTAATTAAGGGAACCACCTTAGGGTTGGTAGAGACTTGAACCTAGAGTGGCTCCCAGGTGCCCAGGGCAATGTCCTCAGTTAGTTCCTTGGGCAGCTGAGGGAACCTGAAATGACCCTATACTATAGCCATACTGATGAATATCTTGCATATCACCATAGAACCTTCATCTAGCGATGGATGGAGATAGAGACAGAGACCCACACTGGAACATCAGACTAAGCTCCCAAAGTCCCAATGAGGAGCAGAAGGAGGGAGAACATGAGCATGGAAGTCAGGACCACGAGAGGTGCACCCACCCACTGAGACAGTGGGGCTGATCTATTGGGAGCTCACCAAGGCCAGCTGGACTGTGACTGAAAAAGCATGGGATAAAACCGGACTCTCGGAACATGGCAGACAATGAGGGCTGATGAGAAGCCAAGGACAATGGCATGGGGTTTTGTTCCTACTTCATGTTCGGTCTTTGTGGGAGCCTAGCCAGTTTGGATGTTCATCTTCCTAGACCTGGATGGAGAGGGGGAGGACCTTGGACTTTTCACAGGGCAGAGAACCCTGACTGCTCTTTGGACTGGAGAGGGAGGGGGAGAGGAGTGGGGGGAGGGGGAGAGGGGCGGGAAGAGGATGAGGGAAATGGGAGGCTGGGAGGAGGCAGAAAATTTTTTTTTCAATAAAAAAGAGAAATCTGTACTTTATCTTGAACATTGTCTTGAAGAATGTAAAACAAATGAACAAAGTAGTCAACAAATACATTGATGTTGTATAAGAAAACCATAAATGGAACATAGCTGATTCTGGATTATTACTTTATTCCATTATTAGAACAATTTGTGCTAAGGAAGTGTTGATGATAGGGATGAGGTTTTTCACATTCAATGATTAAAACATCCCCACAACATGTGTACATCAAAGCCCAGATGGCTGGTTACCAGAAAGTTCTACTCAAATGCATTTATCAACAGAGTGTGATGGTGTGTCATATTTTCTCTAGATAGTAGAAATAATTTCTTATGTTTTGTCTGCTTTTAGCAATACATTAAATTTAAGTTAATGTAAATTAAGTTATAATCTGTTTTCCTTACACGTTATCCAACTTTGTGAAACTTAATAAACATTATAATATATAAGGCTACTATGATATATCTTTCAGTGGTTCTGTATTAAATTACAGAATTAATTATCTACTTATTTATTTGTCAGTCTGGCAATTTTTCATATGTCTGTCTATCATCTATCTATAATGTCTTAATTCACCCGCTTTCTAGTTATCTTTTCTACGTATTACCCTTTAGACAGAATAACATGTAGAAAACTGTATTTTACTTATGCTGACACTACTTTATCAACAGTAACTACAAGTTGTTTAAGGCTTCTCAAGTATAACAAAGAATTCCAAATATTTTTGGTGTAGCTAATTGAATTTTCTTGTAGATGTAAAAATGAAGAAATAGGAAATTTGAGTTTAAAGGGGAAATTGACAAAAAACTTAAGATAAAAAAATTGTTCCAAAGTTGTATAATGCATTAGTTCACAAAACTACATTCTCATTCATATCAACTGTCAGGTAGATGCTTGAAATAATATACAAAGACATTAGTCTAAAAGTTAACAGGAATGATTTAAATTGAAATGTGTTTTTAGTCGAAGACAGGAGGAGTAACAATCATGGGGGTTGTTCAGAATGTATAGTTAGATCACATTGAGACAGGCTGAAGAGCAGAAAATATTTTCTCATTTCCTGGAATAATGGCAGCCGCTCCTGTGATAAAATATTCCTTGTGGTTGTCTAAAAAGATAAATGATACCAAGAGTCAAAGGCACACGGAGAAGAAGCAGAAGACAGAAAAGTCTCAACTCCTCAGAAAATAGATATCAACTGAATCATAAAAAAAATCACAAATTTTTATACACTTCTAGCAATTTTGTATTCAATTATAGCATAAAATATGTCAAATTATCAGACTGACAGAATGGTAATTTCTTATTTGAAACCAAAAATGTATTTACACAAGAATGTTACAGATTACTGCACAATACTTGTCAGAAAAAAATATACTATTTGTGCAGACAAAAGCAATTTATAGGTAGATTTTTGCATTGAGTCACCTATTTTTATTTTTGTTCAGACTTACAAAACCTAACTTTTATGCAACGAAAACCCATCTAACTCCACACAAAAGTGACTTACCAAGGAAAGGATAGTTCCCTAGTAGACAAAATGAATAATTTCACACAGGAATTAAGGGCTTTTACTATATTTTTATGCCAATGGGAGTTGAATGAATGAGATCCCAGATGAATCTTTCCAAAGGCTTGTGTGGATCCCTAATGGTGTCACTGCCACTGGGATATGTGTTCCTGAAAATACACTAGTGATTACTGAGAAATACTGTCATTATTTATTATTTGAAGAAGTAATTATCACTCTCAGTAACATTTGGGTTGTTACCGTTGCTTTACTTGTTAGAACTGGGAACTAACTCTAGGGAGTCAAGCATGATAGCAAAGTGTGCTATGCCATTGAGGTATTTCCTAGTCTTGGTATTAATTTTAACAACTTGCAATTTTACAAAGAATGTCTTTTATACGTAAAAGTTCTTTGTAGTTAGCAACATATTTAAGATTTTAATCTTTGTAGCTAAATTATTTCAAATGTCACAAGAAAAAGTAAAAATGTTACTGAAAAATATCAGTACTGTAAATTCATAATTCTTTTCATATATTGATGTGTCTATATTGTCTATATAGGACACCCTCAATATAGGAGCTCTTAATGCAAATATTGTCAAGTACAAGTACTTTCTGAGAATAGGGAGTTGACATAAAACCTTTTCATACACAGTTAGTAAATACATCAGTTTGATTGGCTGATATACATAGTCCATAATAGGTTCACGAAAGGAACTGAATTTCAATAGCTTTCTATTTATAGTAAAAGACTGACAATCTTGCTCAGCTTCAGTCTCAGTGTAATTGTATCTCAGAGCAAGAATCCCATAGCTTGTATTCATCCTGCAAATTTTAAATATTGAAGATTTCTGACTTCTGCCACTCAAATCTAAATTTGTGTCAGTCATTATTTTCTAAATACACACATTAACTTTCTATTATAACTTAGAAAAATAATAAGCTCTGTGCAGGCGATTTAATATAAACATAAATAAAAATTTATAAACAAAAAAATATAACATTTTCTTACTTAATCATTTTATTTATGGTTTGAATGTTTAATAATTTACTATTTAAAACATATTTGCCGAATATACTTTTCTTGTTACATGAATTTAAATTAAAAAAGTATAAATATTTAGAATCATATTACACTATAGTATAAAAATGTCCCTTCAGTTTTGTTTAACTTCTTTGTGGAAAAAAATAAAATCCCAACGTCCTTTTATTTACACAGCTTATTTAAAATGTACATATTCAAGCCCTGATAGACAATTAGAAAATGAGGACCATTATTGAAAACAGCCATCAGCAGATAGGTCTGTAAGTGAGTAGAAGGAACACATGGGTAAGCTTTTACTCAGACCTGGAAAAGACAAACCCCAAGTTCACTGTTTTAGCCTCAAAAGCAGTGTTTTTACAAGTTTTGGACACTAGATGGAACCATAGACAATCAGGCAATCATTTACCAAGCAGTATGCTGAAGATTCTTTAAAGCAATGATTTCATTAATGATTTAAGAACTCTATAAAAAAAAAAAAGAACTCCATACAATGTATTTTGAACAGACTTCCCTAGGTCCTTCCATCCACAGCTTCTCTACCCTGCATATCCTATCCGGGCATCTTTTCAGGGCTAAAGAGGTAGACAAGTGAGGATACTCTAGAGCTTGTTAGTCATCCAACTTAGGTAAGTTTGTGAACTACAGGTTCAGTGGAAGATCATGACTGAAAAAACTCAGACAAAAATAGTTGAAGAATCTACACAAAGTCTACTGCTAGTGTCAGATGCAGAGGCAAACGTGCATGTGCACACATACACACACACGTACAAAAATAAGCACACATACATGTATATATATATATATCACAGAATTATGTGGGCAACTGGATGGATCTAGAAAAGATCATATTGAGTGAGGTAATCCAGATCAGAAAGACAAATATAATATGTACTCACTCATAAGTGGCCTTCAGAAATAAAACAAAAAATGAACAAATAAACAAACACCATACAATTCCCAATTCCAGATACCCTAGATAACAAAAATCTAATTTACAAGCAAAGTAGAAAAAGACAAGATCTCCTGAGTATAATGAATGAAGGAATCTTCGAAGAGGGTAAAAGAGGAGGGATGAAGAGGGTAGGGGAGGAGAGAAAAATATATAGCTCAATAAAAAAAATTAATTTTCTTTTGTTCTCCCCCCCCCATGAAATTCAGGTTTTATTTTTTTAATAGACTGGAGCTTTCCCAGGGCTTTGGTTGACCTGTCAGGGATCACATCCACATCATTAAATAAAATAGATTCTACCTCTTATGTAGCTATCAAATGCCATAAAAGTTTTCAGCTAACTTGGTTTTTCATTCATCTGTTTACAGTGGTATTTTTTGCATTGATTTGAGCTTGTGCAGACTTCTGCATAATGTCATATTCATTGTGAAATGTTCATATGAGCATCTGCCTTCTTGTGTCTAGAAAACACTGTTCCATAGTGTCATTATCCATGACCTCTGGTTCTTACAATCTTTCTTCATTCTCTTATGGTAAAGATGAAGGAGAGCAGTGTGATGTGTATGTCATATTTAGTACTGAAAAACCCAAAGTGGCTTATTTTATGCATTTTGACCAATTAAGGGTTTCTTCATTAATTGCCATCTACTGCATGGTGAATACATGCATAGGCACAAAGCAACCAGTGAGAAGAAAAGGTAAGTAAGAATGCATTTGTAAATAAAGACTTCTCATTCAGTTCCTGGCTGTCCAGACCTGAATAGTCACATAGAAACTACACTAATTGCAAAACTATTTGGCCAATAGCCTTGATATATTCATAGCTAGCTCTTACATTCAAAATTAACATATTTCTATTAATCTATTCATCACCATGAGGCTGTGGCCTACCAGTAAGTCTCTGGCATCCTTCTTCTTTGGAAGATACATGGCACTTCTCTGATTCTACCTACTGTCTCAATATATCTATGTTTGAATTTCCCACCTGGCTTTATTCTGGCCAGACACAGGCTGAAGCAAATTCTTTATTAACAATGGTAATAAAACATACAGCATACAATGGGGGATCACATATCATACATTCACAACTGAAAAAGAAATATAGAATCACCAGAATCCAGTGATCTTACTACAGCAAAACCTGAACATTGTATTGCAGCTGACACATAAGAAAATGAACTTTAAAATTACTTTATGAAGATGATGTTGGCTCTTAAAGAGGAAATAAAAATTCCTTTGGAGAAGTCAAGGAAAAATATAAACAAAATAAGACAAAATCAATAAAATATCTCAAAGAAAGCAAAGAATCCAACAGCAACGAAACCAACAAAAACAATCAAACATGTAAAGAAAATGGTTCAAGACTTTAAAACTGAAATAGAATTAATAAGCAACACACAAACCAAAAAAAAAATCTGAAAATAAAAAATCTGGGGAAGTGAACAGAAACTAAAGATGCAAGCATCATCAACAAATTACAAGAGATTGAAGAAAGAGGAAATAGATTCCTCAGTCAGAGAAATGTTAAACCCAATAAATTCCTAACAAAAATTTCCAAGAAATTTGGGACCCCATGAAAAGACAAAACCTAATAATAAGAGGGATAGAAGAAGACAAATAGATTCAAAGACACAGAAAACATATTCAACAAAAACATAGAAGGTAATTGTCTCTAAAATTGTCTCTAAATATACCAAATAAGGACAGAATTTTAAGAGCTACAAAGGAAAAAAGCAAGTAGTATCTAAAGGCATACCTATCAGAATTACATCAACTCCTCAGTAGACTCCAAAAGCCTGACGTTCCCAGACTGTAGACAGAAGTTTCTGTCTGATTGTTCTCACAGGCATTCAGTTCCAAATAAACACACAAAAGCTTATATTAATTATAAACTATTTGGCCTGTTTCTCAGGCTTATTTCTCTATGTGAAGTCAAGTGGCATGGTGCTTTTTTTTTTTTTTTTTTTTTTTTTTTTTTTTTTTTTTGTGAGGCATTTTAATCTTGCTTGCTCTGTGTCTGGCTGATGACTGTCTCTGTGAATTTCCTCTTCCTAGAATTCTCCTAATCTGGTTTCTCTGCCTATATTTCCTGTATGGCTAGTGGCCAATCAGAGTGTTATTAAACCAATACGAGTGACAAATCTTTACAGTGTATAAGAGCATTATCCTACAGCACTAGACAGATTTTTTTATCTTATTTATTTATTTATTTATTTATATTTATTAAAGATTTCTGTCTCCCACCACCGCCTCCCATTTCCCTCCCCCTCCCCCAACCAAGTCCCCCTCCCTCCTCAGCCCAAAGAGCAATCAGGGTTCCCTGCCCTGTGGGAAGTCCAAGGACCACCCACCTCCATCCAGGTCTAGTAAGGTGAGCATCCAAACTGCCTAGGCTCCCCCAAAGCCAGTACGTGCAGTGGGATCAAAAACTCATTGCCATTGATCTAGACAGATATTTTTTACAAACACTAAGAAACATTGGAAAACAGCTCTTACTGCTATACCCAGCAAAACTTTCAATCAGCATAGATGGAGAAAACTTCTACATTCCATGACAAAACCAGATTTAAACAGTATCTATCCACAAATCCAGAACTAAAGAAAGTAAGAGACAGAAAACTCTAATACAGGAGGTTAGTTGTACCCACAAAAACACAGGCAATAGATAATAATCACTCCATAAAATTCCAAAGAAGGAAAACACATACATATACACTACCACGACTAACAACAAAACCAGGCAAAATATCAGGAATTAACAATCACTGCTCACTAACATCCCTTGCTATGAATGGATTCAATCTGCCTATAAAAATACACAGGCTAATGGAATGGATACAAAAATAGGATCCATACTTCTGCTGCATACATCATGTTTCCTCTGTCTTTCCTGTTCCCAGAATTCTCCTACTCTGTACGCTCTGCCTATACTTCCTGCCCAGCTACTGGTCAATCAGCATTTTATTAAACCAATACAAGTGACAAATCTTTAAAGTGTACAAGAGAATCCCACAACAACTACTCTTTCAACTGACATATGTTTGATTCTCAAAACCCATATGTCAGTTCACAACTTCGTTTAACTTCACTTCCAGGGACTATAATACCCTATTCTGACTTCCACAGAATCTTTCACATATGTGATACACATAAACTCATGTAAGCACACACCCATACACATAAAAATATATATATGTATATATACATATATATTTCTTATATAAATGTGCATATATGAATGATAAATGTTCTTGGCAAATTAGGTGGTATAATAAAAAGCTATTGTTATTAAAATAGGTGCTTTTATACTAAATTTTAATGATACTCAAACTTTTCATTTCACTCTTCATTTTGAATTCAAATGTGGTACTGTTTTTGCAGAAATTTTTCTGATACTTTTATTTGCATAAAATTTTTATCACTATGTACACTTTCATTGAGTATTTACTGAATGTGATTTTCCTTTTCTAGAGATGGGTTTTTCCCATGTAGCTTTAGTTGTCCTCCAACTCTGTCTCCTGAGCACTGGAATTAAAGATGTGCCCCCACCACATCCAGTTTTAATTGTGATTTTAACACATTCAATTCAGAAACTTTGAATTTCATGGAAACATTGTAAATTGTTGAGCAAGTTGATTTTATGCTATTACAGAACAGTGGACATTAAATAACAAGCACTTGGTTCACATAAGTGTCAAAGTAGCCCTGCAGTACAAATCTTTTTGAGCAAACTGTCTAAGCCCATTGTGTGAGTGAAGCATCTTTGGATTGAGGTTCTCAGTTTCAATGGATAAATATTCTAGCCTGGAAAATGGAGGCACTCTGGGTAGGTCTGAGATGTTTTCAAAGTCAAGAAGTCCAGCAATGTTAGGGTAAAAAGAATAATTACAAATGAACAGATGTGTTCTGGAATTGTCCACTGTCAGCTCCTCCATCTTTTATTCCAGAAAGTCTTCTTTTACTCCTTTTAATTGTCATGACCTGGTTAAACAATGATAGTTGCACCCTAAAAATACTATATAAAGAAAGAGTTTGTCTTTGGATATGTCTTGTTACATTGTATTTACTGATTTTGTGTGCATGAGTGTCCCTGTGTGCGTTACCTGATGACAAAAATATGAAATGCATTCAATAAATACTGTACTGTGTCTCCAGTTATACACTTCTTTTGTGTTAACCAGTGACTTTGAAAATTTAAATATCCAAACGTCTCTGTACTGATCGTTATAACAGGGTTTGGCTTTCTATTACAATGAAAGTTTAGTGAAAGTCAGTTGCCAAAAATGCAAATCAAGTTTAAAGATTGTGATTAGATAGGTGATAGGGTAGAAAAATGAGATATTGATTAATGATAAAATTAGTAACAATTCTCTAAATTACAGATAAAAAAGACTGTCTCAGAAATAAAAGTAATAATAAAAAAGCCATGGAACTCAAACTATGCCTTGTTTAGGGTTCATTAGAAGTTTTATTTCATAAAAATGTGATTCATGATAGCAAATAACAATTTTAGCTAAATTCTCATAAAACGCTTCAAAGATCATTTGGTAAAAAGAGTAAAGAATTGAAAGTTCAGTTTTACTGAAGTTTCTGTGATTAGTCTCAGGAGAAAATACATACCTAACTAACTATATTTGAATAATGCAGACGAGGGAAGGCAGATTCTGATGTGTACAAATCCCAGTTGTCATTCATTAAACATAAAAAACAAATGAGATATATATTCCTGACACTGGTAAAAGGTAGGAATACTGTCTCATCTCAGGTGGGGAGAACGAATCCACATTCTAGAAAATAGGGGAAAAAAAAGAAAAAAAATATTTTATTTGGAAAAGTGAATTGGTGAATTTGTAAATGATTTATTTATGTCTAACTACTCAGTTAAACATACAAAGTTACCAAATAGTTATTTCTTTTCATTTTTATTTAGATAATAATGGATTTGAAACATTAAAATATGTATCTTTAAACTTATATGGACTTATATTTAATTCTAGAAACAGTAACATCTAACGAACTACATTTTAATTTTAACAGATAGTACGTAGGGGACTAGGCAGCAAGGGATAGAGACAGACATATACACTAATAGCTACCATAAATAAAAGACAAACAAGCCTATACTGCTTTGAAAAAACTACTGTTTCATGCTTTAGCTAAATAAAATCATTAAAAAGCCAACATTTAAAAACATATCTATTGTGAATTTTGGCTTCTATTTCATTCTTATGAATTATTTGGCTGTTTTAATTATTAATTGTTATTTGTTATAAATTGTTAATTAATTGTTATTAATTACTATTTGGCTCTTTAGAAAATTTATACTTGCAGTCACCCAAGACTTTAGTAGTTTGACAAACCAGCAAATAATGACCTTTACAATAGGATAGAAAAAGAACAAAAACAATGGACAAGGGAAACTGCTCCTCATTACCTGAATTTCTCCTCTTGGGAATTACAACTAACCCTGACATGAAAGTGGTAATATTTACTACGTTTCTAACGGTTTATCTTGTTATTCTTCTCACCAATATTGGAATGATCATTTTGATCAGAATGGATCCCCAGCTCCAAACACCAATGTACTTTTTTCTCAGCCACCTCTCTTTCTCTGATCTCTGCTATTCTTCCGCAGTTGGGCCGAAGATGTTGATGGACATTTTTGCCAAGAACAAAACAATTCCTTTTGTTGGTTGTGCCTTGCAATTCTTTTTTGTCTGTATCTTTATAGATGTTGAGTGTGTGTTGCTGGCAGTGATGGCCTTTGATCGCTACAAGGCCATCAGCAATCCCTTGATGTATGCTGTAGAGATGTCTAGTAGGGTTTGCTACCAATTCCTATTTGGAGTTTACCTTGTAGGAATGACAGATGCTTTGATACATACAACATTAACATTTCGCTTATGTTTTTGTGGATCAAATGAGATTAATCATTTCTTCTGTGATATACCTCCTATCCTATTAATATCTTGCTCTGATACACAGATCAATGAATTAGTGATATTCACCATTTTTGGATTTATTGAACTGAGTACCATCTCAGGAGTCCTTGTCTCCTACTGTTATATCATCTTATCTGTCTTGAAGATCCGTTCTGCTGAGGGAAGGTTCAAGGCTTTTTCCACCTGCACCTCTCACCTGACTGCCGTTGCAATTTTTCAGGGAACACTACTCTTTACATATTTCCAGCCAAGTTCTTCTTATTCTCTAGATCAAGACAAATTGACTTCTCTGTTTTACACTCTGGTGATTCCCATGCTGAACCCTCTGATTTACAGCCTGAGAAACAAGGATGTGAAAGAGGCCTTGCAAAAACTGAGAAACAAAAGGTGTTTAAAATAATTACATTATGTGTATATGTCCATGTAATAGTGGTAATTTGTATAAAATGATATTGCTTTATTCATAACAAAGTTGTATAACCTATTTTAAGAGATTAGCATAAGAATTTCCCACAAGTTTATTGATAAGGTAAAATTGTAGCTATACCAACGATTTATATCTCATTATTTGCTATGGGTCATACATGATTTACATGTGCAGAATTTCTCATGATTGTTTCAGTCACATAGGAATTGTTTTTATCCTTCCATTCAGTTTTAGTTGTATTAAGTTATCTTGAGTATTATGAATTACTATTTTGCATAGTAATCATGCCTCATATTGAATCACAAGGGAACTTCTAGGTTGTTAAAGATGTATATTATATCCAAATGAAAGTCATAGACTTTAACTATACCCTTGGTACAATCATAACTTTTAGGAAAGAGTAAAATTTAATTTTATTCTGAAATGAAAAGGATTTTGGTGAAAATCTTTATACCCAACATACAGGCTGAAGAATTTATATATTTGTACCTATTACTGGGCTCATTTGTTTTGTATTTAGTTCTTTTGTTGTATTATGATTTGTTTGTTTTTCATTTATATGATCATATTATTTTATTATTATTCCTTAGATGCCTATTTTTTTTCTAATGCAAGAAAGGAAGGATGTGGGTCTGAATTAGAGAGGAAGTGGGGAGGAAGTGGAGGGGAGAACAATAACCAGAATATTTTGTATGAAATATTTTAAAAGAAAAAAAAAACATTTTTTAAAAAAAACAGATAATCATGAGTCATAGGCCTAATAAAATACATCTTAAATCAGTCCAAATAAGTTGGAAATTGAATAAATCTAACTAGAATAATTATGAAGAAGAGAGAGAAAAGGTGTGGTTAGGCACATATGTGCAGGCGATGTCTGTCACCTAATGTCTGACTTATCCCAACATTGCTCCTTTCCTTCTATAACATTCTCAGCCTTTCATAATGGTGAAAAATATTTTCTTGTACCCATTCTCATCTCTTCTTAAATGCTACTCTTCTAAAAATAATCTTATCGTCATATGAGTGTATAAAAATTTCTTCTGAAAGACTGGATATTGCATCTCTGTAATATCAATAATTTATATTTAATTTGTAGATAAAATAGGGAAAAGACAAATTAAAATAACAGAAAACATGATATTTAAAGTAGGCATTAGACCTTGGTAATGAGACATTAAGTGTTTTACACAAACACACACACACACACACACACACACACACACACACACTCACACTGGATACCATGCACCCATCTCCTTCCAGGCTTTAATAGATAAAAAGAATTCAAGATACTAGTGCGGTCGAGGTGATTGTTATCTTCCTGAAGAAGGAAGAATATAGGCACATATATTTTGTTTAACTATTTCTTTATTGTTTATTCTTTTATAATATTTTTTGATGCTTAAAGCACTGAATGAGTTCATTGAAAGCACGAGGATAGCATCTATACATTTGAGTGAACATAAAGAATAAGTATAAATTGTTCATTATTCACTTTAATTATAGATATGAAGGCTACTGGTGTACCTATGTAAGACTATTTCAGAATTTAATGAAATCCAAGTACTGCTTTTCTTTTTCAATTGGCCTCTGGTAAAAATGGTAATTTATGAGTATATATCATATGTAAAAATATATGATGAACTTTGATTGAGAGAAAATGATTTAGGGATTCCAGGAGTATCACATATTTTATCACCCTGTATTAAACTTGTGACTTACGAGCAATATTGTGGATTGTTTTCTTTATATTTAGTTTATCCCTAAAGCAATAGTGATAGATTATAAGTACTTTTGGAGAAGATAAATTCATAAGCCCAGAGCATTCAAGAATGAACTTGTATACTTATGAAAAAGAACTGGAGAACGTTCTAGACCATTATTTTAATGGAAGTGAGTAAAATTAGACTGTAAATACTGTCAATGAAATGAAAGTTAATTCCCCCTACCAGAAATTAAATCTGCCATGATGTGCTGCAACAACCAGAGAACTCATTGGTTTTGATAACTGACACCATGTTCCATATTAGGTACTTCTAAATGTCTGGTACTCTATTAGTAGTAATGATTTAAGTAATAGAAACATGTCTGAATGATTATAAAACTCACCTCTAAATTTTTATTTCTATACCTAACATTAGGTGTAGCACTTAGTACTCATTACACACACATACATGCACACACACATACAAATATAAGGCATGTAGATAATGGAAAACACACAACTAACTGAAGTATTAAAAACCCTAACATCCTAGAAACAAAACCTAACAGATATACTAGGGAGAAGTGGAATACATAACTGTGAGAGAAATGTACACACAAATAGTATCAAGAATTAGGCTAAAATATCTGATACTGTCTGTGACACTGTCTGTGAAGCTGTCAGCCTTTAGACTAGATAGTCCAGGGGCCTAGGGTGAAACCAAATACTTTTGTTCTGCTAAAGAAACATAGCAATAAAATGACTCTTAATCACACACACACACACACACACACACACACACACACACACACACACACACAGATGATAGATGACAGATAGATAGATAGATAGATAGATAGATAGATAGATAGATAGATAGATAGATAGACAGGGATCGGTGCCTCCCTCAGCCGTCATCAGAGAAGTTTCCTCTAAGAGTAGATGGAAACTAACACAGATAGATACACACAATTGGACAAGGTTTAGAGGCTGGGAGATTTTAGAAAACTCTCTCCTAAACAAGAAGTCTTTATCAACTTTCTCCCCTTAGGAGCTCGAGAGCCTCTGCAGGATGGGTGCCTCAAAGGAAACAGTGTCTTTTAGACACAAAATGACTGATACACATCTGAATTCACAGAAAATGTGGCATCAGCCACAGGTTCAAACCAGATGATGTTCAAACTCTGACAGGAGGAAATATACATGGGCTTCCGCCCTTCACCAAGAATCTGTCTGCAATTGAAACTAGCTTGCAAAAAAGAAAATAGTTTTCTCCAATAGAGTCTCACTGGTTATATTAAATCCTCTTAAGAGTTGACCCTATTCCCAGCAGTAGATGGACAAAACAAAATTAATTCAATGATATCATTGGAGATCTTTTGTTACATACTGCTTTGTTTGATCTTTCTTGTTGGAGAGGGTCTTGTTGCTCTTTCACTTTTATATTATTTTTTTCATATGGTTTTTGCTTGTATTTGTGTGTTTCTTTGGATTTTAAAGAATCTGTTATTTTAACTTTTTGCTTGTTTGTATTCTAATGAGAAAAAGAAGGAAAGAACATAGAATTGCATGGCTGAAGAGTTGGGAAGGACCTCGAAGGATTTCTGGGAGAGGAAATCCTGATAAAATATTATATGAAAAGAATATTCAATAAAAATCAAATAAAGAGTCTATAAGATTGTTAATTTTTCAAAATTGAATTTTGGGGAAGTAGTCTAAGAAATGGACAAGTTGTGATAAATAATAAATAATATGGAAATTGCTAATAAAAGGTCAATTTTAGTTTTATTATGTGTCTCATTCTACTAAAAATTCTGATCAACATAAATTATCAAATTGATTGAAGCGTGAGGAGTTGAAATAACAGCCATAGGGATGGTTGTCTCAGGATGCCCAGGAAAAAAAGTCTCCTAAGCCCAGACACTAATTAGTCATGTTAGGTTTATATGATGATAGGAAGAAAGAACCTCAAGAGAATTTAATTGCAATAGTATTATTGAAAATAAATGTGATCAACCTGGTCCATCTGCACTAGAGAAATGACAGCAAGACTGCCTTATTTCAGGTACACTTATGGCTTAAGACAGAATAAAAATAAAATTTTGCTTTTATTGAACATATGAGGAAGTCAGTTGAGGAATGAAAAACACATAGATTATTCTGATTCTGTAGTGTCATAAAATCTGTATCCTAATAATCAGGGACATGTTCTAGTGAGTGTTTAGTATATTCTGCTACTTTTATTTGACTTACATAGAATTTGAAAAGTTGGAAAGATTGGTTTTTCCAGTGAAAGGGAGTAGCTGGTCATGTTTAAATATTAATCAAATAAGTAGAATTGTAACACAATTCCACATTAATTTTCTTTTATGACTCCCTGAAAAGTTGATTTTGTTTCATAACTAACTTGTAACAAATAGAATAGTGAATGCAGCAAATATAATGACAATGATGCTTTTGATTAAGTGACGAGATGTTCTGTATGGCTTTATTGGTCATTAAATATTCTATTATATTAAATCTGTATAATATCCTATTTATTTCAAATACATTGCCTATAAATGAGTGTCAGATTTCTAGGCAAGTCAGAAAGAAAATGAAATATATGTATATATTTCAAAGAATGTTGATTATGTACCGAATTTAGTGGGTTTTTTGTTAATGAAAATGCTACTATGTACTGAGCCAGTTTTCTTAGTGTACATCATACACAAATATCTCAACATATCATTCCATTTAGCAATTATATTACATTTTTCTGAGTTTATTATACAGTACCATATTGAGAAATAAAAAGTCCAATATATCATGACACTGAAAATTTCTGTAATCATTTAGACCGCGAAAAAAGAAGAATGGAAATGGAAAACTGCTCTTTATTACCCGACTTTTTCCTCCTGGGAATTTCCAGTAACCCTGACATGAAAGGGGTTTTATTTCTTGTGTTTCTTATTGTTTATCTTATTATTCTTCTGTCAAATGTTGGAATGATCATTTTGATCAGAATGGATTCCCAGCTTCATACACCAATGTACTTCTTCCTCAGCCACCTGGCCTTCTCTGACTTATCCTATTCCACCGCAGTGGGACCAAAGATGCTGTTGGACCTTCTCGCAGAGAATAACCCAATCTCCTTTGTAGCCTGCTTCCTGCAATTCTTATTAGTATGTATCTTTATAGATATTGAGTGCATGCTTCTGGCAGTGATGGCCTTTGATAGGTACAAAGCCATCAGCAACCCTCTGATGTATGCTGTGGACATGTCCAGTAGAGTTTGTTACCAGTTCTTAACTGGAATTTATCTGTTGGGAACTATAGATGGCTTGATACATACTTCATTGACATTCAGCTTATGTTTCTGTGGCTCTACATATATTAATCAATTCTTCTGTGATTTTCCTGCTGTTTTATTACTTTCCTGTTCTGATACACAGGTCAATGAACTGGTATTGTTCACCCTTTTTGGTTTCATTGAACTGAGCACCATTTCAGGGGTCCTTATCTCCTACTGCTACATTATCTCCTCAGTTTTAAAGATCAGCTCTGCTGGGGGTCGTTCCAAGGCTTTCTCTACCTGTGCCTCTCACCTGACTGCAGTTGGGATTTTCCAGGGGACCATGCTCTTCATGTATTTCAGACCTAGTTCTGCCTACTCTCTAGACCAAGACAAAATGACATCAGTCTTTTACCTCCTCATTATTCCCATGATAAACCCTCTGATTTACAGCTTGAGGAACAAGGATGTGAGAGAAGCCCTGGTCAGGCTCAGAAATAAAATGTGGTTCTAAGGGAATTTATTGACTACACAGAAATGTATCATGTCTATTTGCTTTCTACTGTACAAAACAAAATTGATAGTATCAATTTTTTAATTTACTAAGTATTTGTGCTGAAGTTTAAAAATAAGAAGCAGTTTGAGACCAACGTATGTGTCTTACTCATTTATTGACTTTCATAATATAGAGTACTCTATTTTAAAAAAGGTATCAAGGTAGAATTTTTAAAAACCCTGACGAATTAATAATTAGTAGTGAAGGACTTCTTGTTTCCATTAGACTATTAACATAACCATTAACCGTTAATATGATTTGTTTAACCAAAACTCATATTAAATTTCCTGTGTTGACAATCAATCCACTTAACTATGATATTGGCATGCAAGAACTATAGGAAGTGATAAAAATCATGAAGGTATACTCTAGTGAAGAAATTTGTGCTCCTCTATAAAATCAGACTCTTGGTGTCTCATACCAAATGAGGACACTAAGAAATGGTAAGTCTATGAACCAAATTCCAGGCTTTCTCCTGACACCATGTGCAGATCACTGACTTTAGATTACCATCTTCCAGAACTGTGATCTACCTCTGAAAAGCGACCTTGACCTCAAGTATGCCATTTTCTGTGAAAAAGTCAGAAAGATGTGGAGACAATTGACATTCTTGGCAGAATTCATTCAGAGGAATACATTAAAATAACAAATGGTGTGGCAAGTGATCGTCACTAACTTAGAAGATGTTGTATTCATGGAAATAACCTTTATTCTATAAACACATCCTATTTATTAAGGCATGTAAACCATACTTGTATCCATATAGGTGTAGCCATTTATCTGTTAAAGTGATTGCATTAGTCAGACTTCCTTAGAGGAAGAGGAAAATAACAGAGAGAACGTATGTATGTATGCACGTATTTATTCCAAAAGGAAATTATTATACTGACATACAGGTTGTGGTGCAACAAGTTCAACAAAGGGTGTGTCTGACTGAAAGAATCTGGTATTTGTTTAATCTACACAGCTGACTGATTCAGCTGGTCTTCATTCTCCATTTGCATCTGAAGAAGCAGGTTTGGCTGCTAGTGAAGGAATGCCTCAGGAACAAGATAGATGAACTTGCCTTTAGAAGTAAGAGAAATCGGGCATGTATCTACCTTCATCATTGCCATTTTAGGTGGGATGTCCCCAGATGTATGTCCCAAATTTAGGGTGAGCCTTCATACCTTACATGACATTATTGAAACTATCTCCTGCAGATAAACCTGGCTGCTTTAGTTTTACTTGATTTCAAAGCTGTCAAACTGGCAGTCAAAATTAGACATTACAATGATTGTGGAATAAGTGAAGAGAGACTTCAAACTGTAAAACAAAACATATCTGACTTATGAAATCATCTTTCTGAATTTGTTATTTTGAGAATTATATTGCTTGGTGGAATACTTTAGGAAATTAAAGCCTGACATGGAAACTCTGACAGATGCTGTTCTAATGAGACAAAATATTACATACTTTGTTGTACCTAAAATCACTCTTTTTGTCTTCAATTTTTTCCTCTCATTATTTCCTTCCACACTTAATTTCTAAAATAACATCTCTTATATGTGTCATAAAGACAGTAGAAGTGTCAAGTCATTAAATACACTTAGGGTGTTGACCTTAAAATTTTTTAATTGTGTTTGTACATATGACTTTTGTCCTTCATTCTTGTTGCTGAAAATGAAATGTTATGAAGAATTAAATGTTATGATCTGTTTGGACATATGTGATATGCATCACAGTCTACTCTAATTTTATTTTACAAAGCATAGGAAATAAATATTAAGTGTTTTTGGATTTTCTGTGCACTATAATCTATCTACAAATTGATATTCCAATATTTTGATGTCCCATTATTGTATCAAAAATATTTGTACCAGATGAATAATTTTTTTATGTCCAAATAGTGGACTACAACTCCATTCTTTGGGAATAATATGGAAATAGTGAATAGTAGAAATAGAAAGCATCAATTTAATTTCTGGAGATCTAAAGGATAATTTGTTATTTTCCATGTAATGTCACTTCTTTTTCTTTGATTTCTCGCTCAAATACAAAGGTTGGTTAATTAGTGATGATGTGCAATTTTTTCCACATTGAAGTGATTATTCTTTTAAAATGTTATTTCATGCTCACCGGTAAAGTTCTTCTGGTGAGGGGAGAGAAATGGCTTTTTAAATTTATTTCCTCAATAAAATATGATATTGGCAATTGGCTTTCAATTTGACTGTTCTTATACAACTAAAGCCTATGTAAACAGTTATGTGTGTGTTTGGCCAGCATTCCAGAGGATATTGTCATGTGGGAGGCTGCTTAGGTATTGTACAACCCCTCCAGAATATAAATGGTGTTATCCATTGCTCTGGGTGTCCCTATGAAAGGAAATTGGAGTCAAAAAAGATACTGATATAGGTGTGCGCGTATGGTACTTTTATTCTTGTGTGAGCATATCTATGGATGCATTCTTCATGTCTGGGTATGATACTCAATGTTTTTCAGGTTTCCACAGTGAACCATGATCAGGCACACTGTAGGGTTTTCTTATACCATCAGCACTGGTAAAGGACTACTGACTGTTGTGGGAACTCCTTCTGTCAATAGTTTTTAAGATACTAGCCCATTTTGGGTATGGTCTCATGTACTAACAGTTCAGATGAAAAGTATGCCCCTTTTTCTGCTGGATTCACTTGAAGTTCCCAGCTCATACAGAAGACTGCAGATTGCTATCCTTACTGTGAGTTTATCCCTAAATAATTAAACTAATCCAGGGTACTGTGGAACTCTTTGATACTATTACAATCAGTCAAAATGTTTGGTTTCTTGGACAGAGAACATTAAGAGTAAAAATCAGAAACTTGATTTTTTTTAAAAGGTAAATTATCTTTGTAGCAGAGCCAATTATAGAAAATTATAAAAAATCAAAATGGAGAATTGTGTCAGCTTATCTCAACTGAATCAACCACAATACATCTCCTGCACCTCAGACTCAGAAACCATTGTGAAAGAGGGGTGGAAAGATTGTAAAAGTCAAAGGAAAAAAGGATTTGTCTTTGTCATTGGATCTCCTAGAAATATCAGGACCTATATTCATAAAATGTTACTGACATGACAGGATAAACATGACCTGAACAAAGAATACACCAGTAGACATGCAAATATTGACAGGGGAATCACAAGAGGCATCATCACTAAACAAAGAAACACATGTAATTAAAGAATGCTGAGAGTGTATACTTGGGAGACAGAGATAAGTAGATGTCTATGAGTTTGAGGCCAGTCTGGTCAACAGTGCAAATTGCAAGACAAGCTCCAAAGCTACAGAGAAATCCTATCTCGAAAAAACAAAATATGAAAACAAACAAATGGTGTGGGACAATGGTCTGTACTCTGTCAATTATACTTTAAATAAATGTTAATTGGCCAGTAGCCCAGCAGAAAGTAGAGGCAGGACAACCAGACAGGAAGTAGAGGTAGGTCAATGAGAACAGGAGAATTCTGGGAAAAAGGAAGTCCTAGTCTGCAGTCCTGATCCAGGCACAGAGCAAGCAAGATGTGACTACCATGCTGAAAAATGTACCAAGTCACGTGGCTAACATAGACAAGAATAATGGGCTAATATAAGTTATAAGAGTTAATAGAAGCCTGAGCTAATGGACCAATCAGTTCATAGGTAATGTAGAACTCTGTGTGATTTCTTTGAAATTTAACGACTGTAGGAACTGGACAGGACAGAAACCTTGGACAACAAACAAACAAACAAAGAATTTTGAGAGTGGAAAAATTAGTTTTCCTCAGGAAAGAATACACAATTAGCTACCCTGTACCAAATATTCAGTCCTGAAAACAGGCATACAGATAATGGTATGCAGAGAGAGCAGATGCAATTTCTGTATTCAAGCATGCCTTTGTGTTGGACTGGCCAACTTGTTCACATGTTCCTGAAAAGGGGAGTGGGGATTGAGGAAAGAAATATAAGAGACAGAAGGTAAGAGTTGGAAGGGCTTTCAGGGAATACTGTAACACCCTCAGGTTTATTACTGATAGTCCTTATGTTCCCCAATTAAAAGGGGAAGGCAAAAGACTCCTTCCCATAATACAAGAAAGAAACAAGCTTAATTAGCTCTTTACATCTCAAAACACCTAGTAACCATGCCCTAAGTCCTGTTGTTGAATCTTTGAGTAGCAAGACATCCAATAGCCGCACTGTTGGCCAAATATCCTGCAATCTGTCCTTGAGGAGCAAGAATAGGTTTGAATTCTCTGACCTTTAGTCAAAATGGAATGGATTCAAAACTGTGTGCTCTCACACATGTGCACATGCAGGTGCATGTGTGTGCATATGTGTGCATGTGTGTAACAATAATTAAAAAAAACAGGCTATTACTTTTAAAGAGAATGAAGGAGATGCATAGAAATAATGCTTGAAGAGAGGAAGAAAGAGGTGGGAATGTTACTATTTTTACAGTTTACATTAGCACATTTTAAAGTAGGTTGTGGGTGAAATTGCCGTGGACATGGAAGAATCGAAACAAATAAGGAAGAATGTAGACACCATTGCTTAAAGTTCAATTTCAGTTTCATTGAATGACTGATTTCACTAAAATTTCTAAAAAAAAGTCTGTCACCATTAATATGTCACTCTAAAAATGCAGACAAGTATAAGCAGTGAATATGATAACTATGAGTGCATTGCTTGTATATTCGCAAGAAAAGCACTAAGAGATGAGTGTAATTAATCACATTGGAATAACTTAGAAGAGTCAGAGCCTCAGGAGAATTAAATCTCAACAGTCTCAGATGAAAATAAATGTGATGAACTTATCTTCAAGTACAACAGGAAGGCTAGGAAGACTCTCTTGTCACAGGTGGGTTAAGTGGTTATTTGTAAAAAAAATACAAGAAAAAAGTATTATAGTCTTTCGTGGACATGATCTAAAGTACAAGAGAAAATAAATAAGCTTTATTTCTGCTTAGGTAGTTAGGTAAATTCTACTTAGTATCTACAAGCAACATTTTATTATTATATGTTAATGAATTTGTTTCTTCATTTGTTCTATATAAAGAATATCAAGTATCTCTGTAAACTGTTATTCTATGATTCATTCTTTTTTCACGTGTCTTTTCTCACTCCCCTCTGTCCACTTTTTGTATAAAAATAATAAAACACAAAAATAACCAGAAAATTCACATAGAACTGCTCAAGTAAACACTAAATACATAAAGATTTTGTTTGTACAATTTTTCTAATTAACTTGCATTTACATCTAAATATTAAAGTCAAGTTAAGAGTTAAGTTGAGCAAAAATATTTGCTATAAGCAACTGTTGCCACTTCTTGCAAGTTCTGGTGTATTTGTGAAAGATTTGGTCATCTGAGCATATTTAAGTAAATAAAAAAGGTTAGAAAGGCAGTAGTTAGTGATGATTGATAGGTAATAAGAAATTGTTTTTCATCTTTATGTAAACACCTAAAAAACTGAAATAGTGCCCCAAATCTCTTAATCTATTGTCTGCTAATATGTATAGATACATATAAAATTTGAAATAAAAGTATAATGATACTGATTATGACTATAATAAGACTGTATTTAATATATCTTATGTTATAATTTGTCAGTAATTTGTCACTTTCTTCACACTACGTGAGATCATAAATGAGGATTTTTTATTCACACATTTTACTGAATGATGAGTGATGGAGATAAAGACATGTCATATGGATCATGTCTTAAAAATATAAATAGATAGTTAGATAGATGGGTATATAGATAGATAGATAGATAGATAGATAGATAGATAGATAGATAGATAGACAGACAGATAGATAGATAGATAGATAGAGATGATAGACAGATAGATAGATAGACAGACAGATAGATAGATGGATGTAGACATAAATGTAAAAGTCAACATAATGATTCTCCTCTATGATGACTTTTTTATGATCATACTATATTACTGCTGCATTTTATGTTAGCTGTTTTCTTAGTGTGCTTGTGCACCTGGTGCATGCCTAAGAATGTGAATATTTTCTGCATTAAAATCTGTATACAAAAGAAAATAAAACCCTAAAAAGCCATTATCTTAATGAGTTTTGTAACTATTTAGATCATGCATAAAGAAGAATGGACAAGAGAAACTGCTCATCTGCACCTGAATTTCTTCTGTTGGGGATTACCAACAAGCCAGAGATGAAAGTAACTTTGTTCATAGTATTTCTGATTGTTTACCTTACTATTCTTCTGACAAATCTAGGAATGATCACATTAATTAGAATGGATCCTCAGCTTCACACACCAATGTACTTCTTCCTCAGCCATCTCTCTTTGTCTGACCTCTGCTATTCCACTGCAGTTGGCCCCAAGATGCTGGTAGACCTTCTTGGAGAAAATTCAATTTCATTTGTTGGCTGTTTTCTCCAACTCTTGATTGTCTCTATTTTTATAGATGTTGAGTGCATGCTTCTGGCAGTGATGGCCTTTGATAGGTACAAAGCAATCAGCAACCCTCTGATGTATGCTATTGACATGTCTAGTAAAGTTTGTTGTCAGTTCTTAACTGGAATTTACCTGATAGGAACTATAGATGGTTTGATACATACCTCATTGGCATTCAGCTTATGTTTCTGTGGCTCTACTCAGATTAATCACTTCTTTTGTGATTTACCTCCTGTCTTACTTCTTTCCTGCTCTGACACACAGCTCAATGAACTTGTATTGTTCGCTCTTTTTGGTTTTATTGAATTGAGCACCATCTCAGGAGTCCTCATTTCTTACTGCTACATCATCTCATCTGTGGTAAAGATCAGCTCTTCTGGGGGATGGTTCAAGGCTTTCTCTACCTGTGCCTCCCACCTGACTGCAGTTGGGATTTTCCAGGGGACCATGCTCTTCATGTATTTTAGACCTAGCTCTGCCTACTCTCTAGATCAAGACAAAATGACATCAGTCTTTTACCTCCTCATTATTCCCATGATAAACCCTCTGATTTACAGTTTGAGGAACAAGGATGTAAAAGAAGCCTTGAGCAGACTCAGAAATAAAAGATTACTTTAAGAAAATGCCTTATATTTACACAAGCATATTTATGATAGTTGAGGTTTTATATTCTACCATTCATATGAATCAATAACATCAGTTTGTTAAAGATTATGAAGTGTTTGTAGCATATTATAATATCTAAATAATTGTTTTAGACTCTAAATATATCCTACTATAATAATGTATTTCACTAATGTTTAATTTTCATGTTATAAAATTTTTATTATCAATCAACCCTGATTCTTCTATTTTATTATTTAGACTTAAATGTACTATTATATGATTTTGATGGAGGAAGGTTGTAGTATTAGGAGGCAGCGGGGCGCTGCGTTCCCAGCACCCCGGCCGCCTGCTCGGCTAGCTTATGCCCCGAAATAACAACACACAAACTGTATTCATTTAAACACCGCTTGGCCCATTTCTATCTAGCCTCTTCTAGGCTAGCTCTCGCACCTAGACTAGCCCATTTCTAATAATCTGCTGTAGCCCACGAGCTGGCTTACCAGGAATGATCTTAACCTGCATCTGCCTGGAGTGGGAGAACCATGGTGACTCCTGACTTAGCTTCTTTCTCCCAGCATTCTGCTCTGTTTACTCCACCCACCTAAGGGTGGGCCTATCAAATGGGCCTAGCAGTTTCTTTATTGCTTAATCAATGAAATCAACAGATTGATATATGACACTCCCCCATCAGAAGGTCATTGGTTAAAAAATAAAGAAACTGCCTTGGCCCATTTTATTGGTTAGAACATAGGTGAGTGGAGTAACAGAACAGGCTGGGAGGAAGAGGAAATGAGCTCAGAGACGCCATGCTCCCCTCTCCCGGGCAGAAGCGATAGCTCTGCTCTCTGAGGCAGACACATGAAACTCAGACCTAGGATGGATGTAGGCTAGAATCTTTCCCAGTAAGATTGATGCTACATATTATTAGAGATGGGTTGATCGGGATATGAGAATTAGCATGTAAGGGCTAGAGTTAACGGGTCAAGCAGTGTTTAAAAGAATACAGTTTGTGTGTTGTTATTTCTGGTGTAAAGCTAGCCATGTGGGAGCTGGGTGGGATTAAAAGCAGGCCCGCAGCTCTTATTACAACATCATTTATTTCATTTTTCTACATTTTTGTGCTCTGAATTTCTTTACAAACAAACAATGTTATTCAAGAATGAGTATATGCCAGTGAAATTAAACTGAGTACTCTAAACTTTGTTTATGATCAGGTGAATCCAAAATTGAAAAAGACACAGAGACACAGGAACTAATCTTCAGGAAAATAAATAATATATCCACATGGGCAGCTCATTGACTTTGGGCTGAATTATTTCTTCTTATATCTCAATATCAGCCTGTGTGGTAGAGGAAGGAAATGTATCATAGAGTTTATTATTAAAGAAATTATTTAGATGTGAACAAGTCCATACTAGTTAGAATTTAAAGAACTTTGACATATGTTGCTTTAAAAAAGCTATTTAAAGGATTCTGCTATAAAATTCTTCTATGCTGGAGTTATAAACTGTCAAGCCCTCCACTTTTCTTCTGTTCTCTCTATTTCAATCACAGTGATATGTTCTCTTGTACAAAGGATTTGCATCCTCAATCAAGTATTTACTGTTATTCAGTTTCTTAAATATGTACCTGCAATATAAACTGTAAAGATGTTATCAATCTCAGAATACCAACTATGTTATCCAAAGGACTTCAGTTGTATCTGAGACACAAAGAGGAAAAAATAAATAAAGTCATAAAATAAAATGTCAGAACGCAGACTTTTAAAGCTTATAACATTAGTAAAGTAAATATATATTTATTAATATGTATATATAGTGACTTGATACAAATGTAATGATCTAAAAATAAATATTCAGTTTCTTTAAAGTAAACAACTTTCCTGTTCTTCCTTTCCATTTTCTTTTTCATCTTTATGTATCAGGTTACTGAAGCACTAAAGAAGCAAATCAGGTTCCTTAGGACATGTGGTTCTTACATTCAATGTTGCCATAAGACAGGGTGACATCATTTTCCATTACAATTTATTCTTTTTGTGTTGAAAATATACTTTTATATTATATATGTTGATTATATTTTCCCCTTCCTTTATTCTTCTAAAGTCCTCTTCACCACCCCTCCTTTTAGCATCTACATGCTTCATGTTTCTCATTAGAAAACAAACAGGAAATTCACAATGATAACTCCAGCTAAGACTCCTAACAATAGTAGAATGGGTGCCAAAACTGCCCTTCTCCTGCAATCCGATTGGTGATAACCCTAACTGCAGTCAGAGAAACTTCATCCACTGGACCAAGTTCATCTGGGAGTTCTGTTGAAGAGAGGGAGGAGGGATTGTAAAAGCCAGGGGGGTGTCAAGGTCAGAGGAGTGTAACCCACAGAGAGAACTGACTGGAGCTCTTGGGAGCTCAATGACTCTGAACCCACAGCTCGGAACCCTGCGTGGAACAGACATAGGATCTCTGCATGGGTGTGACAGTTGTGTAGATTGATCCTTTTGTGGGTCTCCTAACAGTGGGTTCAGGACCTGTCCCTGGCACTTAACCTGGCTTTTGGGGACTTATTGTCCATGTTGGGATGCTTTGCACAGCCTTGATGCAAAGCGGGGAGCTTGGTGCTACTTCAATGTGATGTGGTGTGCTTTGTTGACCCCCAAGGGAAGCCTCTCCATTTCTGAAAGGAGACTGAGGTGGAGGAGGAGTGGATGCTGGGAGATGGGGGTGGGGGACTAGATAGGAGACTGGGGTAGGGAACAGGAGAAGAGGAGGTAGGAGAAACTGTGGTCAGTGTGTAAAATAAATGAAAAAAAACAGGCTTCTAAGGTATAAAAATAAAATATACTAAAATAAATCAAAAACAAAAAATCAAAAAAGGAATAAAAAATATATAGTCTCAGAGATCCACCAGTCTGCACACATGAATTCCAATAAACACTAAACTGAAAAACATATAAGCAAAAGTCCTGAAAAGAGGAAGTGAGGAAGAAAGAGAAGGAGGGATGGAGGGAGATAAGAAGGGACAGAGAAAGAGAGAGAGAGAATGATAAAATTTTTAAAAAATGAAAGCAAATACAGAAAAAAAAAACCTTTAAAGGACATGATGAGACAAGGATTGACTAATTTCCAAAGAAGCCTTTGAATCAATTTTTAGTTAGACATCTATTGATGGGAATTCAGCCTTCCCTTAAGAGTATTCTCTTTCCCTAGTGAGGCTCACTTGGAGAAAATAACTTTTCATCTGCAAGTAGATATCGCTTGGTAATAAATTTTTGGTTTGTGGTAAGTCCATGTGTCCACTTCTTTCTGCTCTAGCACAGCATCTGCTTAAGACCTGTGCTATTCCTCTGCAAGACATGTCAGTCTCTGTATGTCCATATGTATATTTGTTGCTCCCTATAGGAGCCCTTACCAGTTGGGAGGAGTGAATGGGAGGTGGACTTGGAGGGGAGGCAAATGGGAGGAGAGGTAGGAGAGAGAACTGTGGATGGAATGTAAAACGAAATTTAAAGACAAAAAGATTTTTAAAAAGCATTCTGCACGTACTGGCTTTGGGGGAGCCTAGGCAGTTTGGATGCTCACCTTAGGAGACCTGGATAGAGGTGGGCGGTCCTTGGGCTTCCCACAGGTCAGGGAACCCTGATTGCTCTTCGAGCAGATGAGGGAGGGTGACTTGATCGGGGGAGGGGGAGGGAAATGGGAGGCGGTTGCGGGGAGGAGGCAGAAATCCTTAATAAACAAATAAATTTTAAAAAAAAAGTTAAAATATAAAAGAAAAATAAAATCAATGGATAAACAAAAAAAGCATTCTATATAGGAGAAAATGATAAAAGAAAAAAACTTACTTTTTATTTTTCCATTCAAATATTTACGATTCCTTCCCTCCTCCCAATCCCCTCCCGCTCCCCACTCCCCCTCCTCCCAATCCCCTCCTGCTCCTCCACTCCCCCTCCTCCTTCTCCTTCCCTGCTTGAGAGAGGGCAGGGAACCCTGCCCTGTGGGAAGTCCAAGGTCCTCCCCCCAACATCCAGGCCTAGGGAGTTGTGCATCCATATAGACTAGGGTCCCAAAAAGCCAGAGCATGCCATAAAAAAGTCCCAGTGTCTTTATCAATGGCTTCTCAATCAGCCCCCATTGTCAGCCACAATCAGAGAGTCCGGTTTGATCACATGCTCATTCAGCTGGATTTGGAGAGGTCCCATTAGAACAGGCACACTGTCTCAGTTGGTGGACCAACCCCACCAGGCCCTGAGTTCCTTGCTCGTCATCTCCCTCATTCTGCCCTTCAACTGGACCTTGGGATCCCAGTCCCTTGCTCTGATGAGGGTCTCTGTCTCTATCTCTGAGATAATCATCAGTGTGATAGTGGGGCAAGGCCAGTTCAGGAACCCTCTCTTCTGCTGTCCAAGGACCTAGCTGGGGAGCTCCCAGTGGACACCTGGGATCCCCTCTAGAGCCAAGTCCCTTGCCAAACCTAAAATGGATTCCTTAATGTAGGTATCTTCTTCTCTGCTCCTATATCTGCCCTTCCTCCATCTACACCCTCCCACTCCCCTAAACTCTTATCAGTCCTCCCCTCACCCCACCCCTGTTCCCACTCCCATTCTCACAACTTTCGCCCTGCAATCTTGTTTGCTTCCAATTTCCAGGAGGATCTATATATGTTTTTCTTTGAGTTCACCTTGTTATTTGGCTTCTCTAGGCTTGCGAACTATAAGCTTAATGTCCTTGGTTTATGGCTAGCGTCCACAAATGAGTGAGTACATACCATATTCATCTTTTTGGGTCTGGGTTATCTCACTCAGGATAGTATTTTCTATTTCCATTCATTCGCATGTAAAATTCAAGATGTTATTGTTTTTTACTGCCGCGTAGTACTCTAATGTGTATATATTCCACACTTTCTTTATCCATTCTTCCATTGAGGGGCATCTAGGTTGTTTCAGGTTCTAGCTATTACAAATAATGCTGCTATGAACGTAGTTGAACAAATGCTTTTGTAGTATGATTGGGCATCTCTTGGGTATATTCCCAAGAGTGGTATTGCTGGTTCCTGAGGTAGGTTGATTCCCAATTTCCCAAGAAACTGCCACACTGATTTCCAAAGTGCTTGCCCAAGTTTGCATTTTCACCAGCAATGAGTGTTTCCCTTATTGTACATCCTCTCCAGCATAGGCTATCATTGTTGTTTTTGATTTTAGACATTCTGACAGGTGTAAGATGGTATCTCAAAATTGTCTTGATTTGCATTTCCTTAATCACTAAGGAAGTTGAGCATGACCATAAGTGTCTCCTGGTGATTTGAACTTCCTCTATTGAGAATTCTCTGTTCAGTTCAGTACCCCATTATTTCAATTGTGTTAATTAGAGTTTGAAAATTTAGTTTCTTGAGTTCTTTATATATCTTGGAGATCAGACCTTTGTCTGATGTGGGGTTGTTGACTTTAAGGCTTTGACGAAAAACTTATTTTTTATAAAGATTTCTATTTATTTGTTTTCTTTTACATCCTGACCAAAGCTTCCACTTCCTCCTGTCCACCCTGTCCCTCTTCTACCACCTCCATCTACTGTTGTGGGAGCTGCGGGCCACGTTCCTGCCGCCCCAGCTTCTGGTCGCCTGGCTAGCTTATGCCCCAAAATAACAACACACAAATTGTATTCTTTTAAACACCGCCTGGCCCATTAGTTTCAACCTCTTAACCCATTTCTAAAAATCTATGTAGCACCACTAGGTGTGCTTACCGGGAAAGATTCAGCATGTCTGACCTGGCGGCTTGCTTCATCATGTCTGGCCCAGAGAGGGGAAGCATAATGTCTGTCTGAGGTGCCTTACCTCACTTCCTCTTCCTCCCAGCATTCTGTTCTGTTTATTCCACCCACTTATGTTCTAACCTATGAGGGCCAAGCAGTTTCTTTATTATAATTAACCAATGACCTTCCTCCATCAATCTACCCTCATCTACTCCTTCTTCTGTTTCTCTTCAGAATAGTGTAGACCTCCCAAGGATATCACTCTGCCATGGTAAATGAAGCTCCAGTGAGATTAGGTACTTCCTCTTCTACTAAGGCTAGATGAGGCAATCTGGTAGAAGAAATTGGTCCCAAAGCAGGTAACAGGGTCAGAGACAGCCCTTGCTCCCACTGTTAGGAGTTCCAGAAAAACACCAAGTTATCCATCTGTAGTTTATATCCCAAGGGCCTATGTCTGTCGTATGCAGACTCCCTGGTTGTTAGTTCAGTCTCCTTGAACCCTTGTGAGCCCAGGCTAGTTGGTTCTGTGTTTTCTTGTTGTGTTCTTGACCCTTGATTCCACTTGCTCCTGCAAAATCCTTACTCCCCTTCTTCTGCAGGATTCCTTGTATTCCACCAAATGTCTGGCTGTGGGTGTCTGTATTTGTTTACATCAGGTGCTGGGTGAAGCCTCTCTAATGACAGTTGGGTTGGATACCCATCTATGAGCACAGCAGAATATCATCAGGAATCATTTCATTGACTTTTTTTGCCATTTGTGTATGGTTCTTTCCTAGTTCTCTGAGCTGCTTGGTCTCTGAGTATGGGTCTCAAGCTGGGCCATCCTGTGATCATTCCCACAATTTCGGTGCCACCTTACTCCAGCATATATTGTAGGCAAGACAGATTGTAGTGCAAAGGTAATATGGCTGGGTTGGTGTCACAATACCTCCACTTTAAGTCTTGTCTAGTTACAGGAGATGTCCAGTTTAGTGTCTCCCTATTTCCCATGGCTAGTAGTTTTAGCTAAGGTCACCTTTATAGATTGCTGGGAGGTTCCATTGCATGATACCACTAGTTCATCCCAGAGAGGTCTGCAGATTCCAGTTGCCTCTATCAATCCCTTCATCCTTCCCATACTTGGTACCTTCTATCCCAATCCCCAAGCCTCAAGCCCCCATACAAAGGAAATATCTATTTTATTTCCCCTTCACAGTGAGATTCATGTATTGACCCACCACCACCATCTCTTCAGCCCTCCTTGTTATGTACCTTTTCTGGGTCTGTGGATTGTACCCTGGTTATCCTAAAAAATTACATAACAAAATATGAATGTAGTATTAACTCTCCATCCAATTTAAGAATGCAATAACTTATATGTTAAAATGTTAAGTCAACATTGGGGGTGTTATGTCTGAAATAGCAATTGCAGAGTACATTTTTGAATACCTAGAAATCACTTCTGATTTCTACTAATTTCCAAACTATTATTTGAAGTAAAAGCACATGTAAGCATGTGCTGGCTTTGTGAGAGCCTAGCCTGTTTGGATGCTCACCTTCCTAGATCTATATGTAGGGGGAAGATCTTGGACTTCCCAGAGGGCAGGGAACCCTGACTGGTCTTCGGACTGGAAAGGGAGGGAGAGAGGGGTGGGGGAAGGTGGAGGGAAATGGGAGGAGGAAATTTTTAATAATAAAAAAACAATAACATATGTAAGTTATTAACATTGAACATTTTTCTTTAATGTATTACGAGCATACATTTTAAATGAAAAGTTATCATTTTATCTCACAAAATTTTTATTCTTATTATTAAAACCATTCACCAGTGTATCTATCTGAAAATATTTAACATGGAACCTTTACTATCCATTCTTCCAACAGAACTCTGTAGAGACATAACTACATGTCATGAAGAGAAAAATGAAAAGGGATCCCTTACCCTACTAACCATAACACAACCATACAAGTATTATAGAAAACAGAGAAATAGTTTTATAGACATATAGATGATGTTTTGTGTGGAGTTGTGAGAGAATAAACAATGGTTAATGGAAAAAGCATTGCTTGGGATCACCAGGGTTGAAGAGTTTCAGAAAGTAAAGAAACAATATAGAAAAAACTTGGGCATATTAGGAAAGAGTCTTCTTAAATTTCAATAGATGGCGTATTCTACTAGATAATACAAATCCTATGCATAAGCTCAAAATGTGTTAGGGATCCCTGTGGTGACAAGGGTACAGAATTAAAAGTTCAACCTTGATCAAATCTGTTGCTATATTCCTCAGGGAAAAAACTGAAATGGAACTTTAATTATTCCCACTTACATACAGAGACTCTAACATATTTATAAATTAATAGTACCTCAGGAAATAATATGATATACACATTGCTCAGATGCTGGACATAGAGATAGAATATCTGAGGTATGTTTCCACTTTATATTTAAACAATACAAAAGAAAGTAATGCCTTTTTCTTTTTCTTGTCCTAAGTAGTGAATCAAAAATAATAGTATACCTTGATGTCAGTTAAATACAGATTAAAATTTAGTAGTGGCCAATTTATCTTCTTGATATACTTGTATGAATTTAATTGCCGTAATATGGTTTTAATGCAAGTTTATAAAGATTTTATTACTGATTATTAACCAAAATTTCTTTGTTAAATAACTCTGTGATATACATAAATAATTTTATTTTTTCTATTTTGCTATCTAATAAAAATGATAACACTATAACTACAAATCAATGTAAATTAAATTCTGCAAGAACCACATATCATAAGAACTTAGTATAGAAAAATCAAATTTAATTAACAAGCATATTTCAACATACACCTTGTGACAGATAAATACAAAGAAACAGAAGATGCTCTTCAGAAGGCCCTCATGTTTGCAGGAATTATCATTTTCTTTACAGACCAGTGGAATAGGGGCAATTTATAACAATATTTACACACAGGCTTGTTTTCTTCCTTTTATAAGGATTTGGATTTTGAAGTCTGGGGGATTGAAAGCTAGGAGTGATAGATGAAAAGTGACAGATGGTTTAAAGAAATAGACCTCATTAAGAAAATGTAGGAAAACCATATCTTAGTAATTTTCACTAATTTATTTGTATTTGATGCTATGATGAGACTTTAAGCTATGGTTCTTTATTAATATGATGAACTTGATCCTTTTCAATTTTATGAAATGTTTTGCTTTTCGCTTCTTTGGACTTCCTATTCATTTTTGTTGTTTCTCATGAATTGTGATCTGATAAAAAATTTTAGACTTCTCAATTCTATAGTCTTAAAATAAGCAATAAAAATCACACAGAAATTATTTATGAGATTAAAATGTTATCTGTCCACTTTAAATATATGAGGGAATTTATGATAATTATACCACTTTAACAGTGATTTGTGCCAACGGCACTAACAGTGATTTGTGCCTAAGGGTTGTGAACACTTTGGTGGGGGTAGTCGAATGATTTCTTAGCACTGGTAGCATACCAGATATCTTGCATACCAGATATTTAATTTATAATTCATAATAGTAACAAAATTGTAGTTATGAAGTAGCAATGAAATAATTTTATGGTTGGGGTCACCAAATATCAAGAACTATATTAAAGCATCTAAGCATTAGGAAGGTTGAGAACCACTGATCTAGACCGTCTCATGAAACTACAAAATATTTTCTGCATAATGAAACTAGATTATCAATATTGACAACAATATTTTTGGATAGATAAATTACTCTGTCTTTTTTTTTAATGCTGTTTGCTACCATGAAAACAAAGAACAAAGAAGAATGGATGACGGAAACTGCTCCTCAATCACACAATTTATTCTATTGGGAATTACTAACAACTCTGCTATGGAAGTGGTTCTATTCATTTTATTTCTTCTCATTTATCTCATTATTCTTCTGACAAATATTGGAATGATTGTTTTAATCAGAATGGATCCCCAGTTTCACACACCAATGTACTTCTTCCTCAGCCACCTCTCTTTCTCAGACCTCTGCTACTCCACTGCAGTTGGACCAAAGATGCTGGTGGACCTAATGGATAAGCACAAATCTATATCTTTCATTGGCTGTGCCTTGCAGTTTTTCTTCACCTGTATCTTTGTAGATGCGGAGTGCATGCTGCTGGCAGTGATGGCCTTTGATCGGTATAAGGCGATCAGCAATCCCTTGATGTATGCTGTAGAGATGTCCAGTAGGGTTTGTTACCACCTCCTAGCTGGAGTTTATGTAGTAGGAATAATAGATACTGTGACACATACTATAATGACCTTTGGGTTATGTTTCTGTGGATCTAATGAGATTAATCATTTTTTCTGTGATATCCCTCCCATCTTGTTACTATCTTGCTCAGATACACAGGTCAATGAGTTAATTACTTTTGTTATTTTTGGTCTCATTGAACTGAGCACCATCTCAGGAATCCTTGTTTCTTATTGTTACATTATTGCATTGGTCTTAAAAATCCACTCCACTGAGGGGAGGTTCAAGGTTTTCTCCACCTGTGCCTCTCACTTAACTGCAGTTGTCATTTTCCAGGGGACACTGCTCTTCATGTATTTCCGCCCTGCTTCTGCTTACTCTCTGGATCAAGACAAAATGGCTTCACTGTTTTATACTCTAGTGATCCCCATGCTCAACCCTCTCATTTACAGCCTTAGGAACAAAGATGTAAAAGAGGCACTGCAAAAACTGAAAAATAAAATATTCTTTTAAATAAAGATACACACAAAAATACGATTTTGTTCATACATGTAACCCCTTGTTTTATTACAAATACATACTATTCCATAAAGATAGCTAAATATTAAATTGGTTAATGAATACATTTGTAAGTCAGAATATACCTATATTTTATGATTCCTAATATTTTATACCTTATTTCTTTGTCTTCAAAGTTCATGACACTCTACATTAGGAAAAATTCCAAAATATTAAGTAGATCTAAAATTTTTTTCTTGACCATGGAATAGATTTTATTTGAGTCTTTTACATATTTATCATATGGGATATTGTGTTCAAATTTTTTTTGCTAATAGACTCTTCAGTTTATTAGAAATTATAATCTTTTAAAAATATATTTTATAATGAAGTAATTCATTTGTAATCAAAAGGCATGTTATTCTAATTGCTAACATAATCTCCCAATCTAGACTATAAAGAAGCCAAGTTCTTTTGGAATGGACACATGTAGTTTGCGAGCTAAAGAATGACAGGCACAGCTTTGAGGAGAAGAAAAGACTCTAGATGCAAGAAGTAACCACTATCTATCCTGAGATAGTCAGATAATGAATATTCATGGAAAAATTTTCAGACATAAGGAACTAGGAGCAAAATGGTACTGTTTCTCCTTTCTCCATTTGTTGATGCTGATCGTGTTCTTGATTATTTTATAAATGTTTTGATTGTACTTTGAGCACGTTCACCCCCATGATGCTCTCTTCACTCTTTTCCCCTCCTACTTACTCCTCTTTGATAACTGAAATGCCTTCCTTATTGAAATATCCATCCAGATATTGGATCAGATTTTAATAAAATTGTTTACTGCATAATATTATTATTTTCCAACTGATTTGTTTTGATTTCACAACATTCATGATTTATTGGGGTTCTGAATATCATAAAATTGATATGGTCAGAAACTATTCAGGAGAGATGATTTTAAATTTTGAATCATTAACAAAATATTTTTGAGATGTTGGGTAAGGTAACTGTTACAATTTGTTGTTTATATGTTGCATTCATGACTATTAATTTCATACATATCTCCAATAAGTTATGCAGCTTTATATGCCAATTAAAGGTAAAATAATATAAAAGGTAACAAATTGCCAAGACAAGGTCACAACCATTTCTCAACTAATCCCATCCCTTCAACTTTTTCCCTTTTCTTATCACTTTAAAGCCATGATTAATTGTTCACCCTGTGATTCAAAAATAGTACCCTCCTAAGCACATCATTCTGTTTATTAATCATGTGTGTCAAGCATGTTGCTGAAAAGGGTCTCTATTCAATGATGGTCAGTTTCCCGTCTGTGGTCCTATCTCCTTATTTGTGACTTAGAAACAAAGAGGAAATATAAATAAATTTTTCAAAACCCAAACCAAGTAAGAACATTATGATGTCTTACTAGGTAACTTGTTATAGATAAGTTTAGGGTAATTTGTATATTTTGAATATTTTATAGGATCTATGATAGAAGATAGCATTGGTCTGAATTCTAACCATGTAACTATTCATACTACTCATAGAAAGATAAAATCATTTATCTTGTTACCTAAGTATTTTTCAATCACTTCATCTTTCTCTGATCAAGTGTATTTTGTTAAAACCGAGCACCATCTCAGGGAATGCTTGTTTCTTATTGTTACAGTATTGAATCGGTCTTAAAAATCACTCAACTGAGGGGACGTTCATATTACTCATAAAAGATAAAATCATTTATCTTGGGAAGTTATGTATGATGATGGAAATAAGATCATATCTGAAAGGTTAGAAAATTAAGCCCAAGGCACACTATGTTGTTGATCAAAACTGTATCTGCAACTGCATTTCCCACATTAAGATTTTCTGCTGCCATTTTACGGTATCTTGTGCAAAAACATTTCATACTTGTACTAAGTAGCAGGGACTTTTCTGTTTTCAAAGTAACACTTAGGGAATTGTTGAAGAATATCAGAACCATTGTAGAAAACACCTATGGGGAAGAATATTTTTTCTGGAAAAAAATTTGATGTCCATCTAATTGTGTCATCTGTACTAAATGTATCTAGACTTCGAAAAACATTCTATTTTTCTTCTTGCACTTCACAACCTCCTTCCAGATTATTCTCACTTCCCTACTTGTTCAACTGTATGCATCTTCTCTTCAAAGTAAAATCAAAAACAAAACTAAGCACAAGCACAAAAAAATCAATAGGAAACAAACAAAAAAACCACACCAAAAAAAAAAAAACAAAGAGTTCCCCAAAACATTGATTCTTTTTTTATGTTAGCCAACTACATCTGAGCATTTGTCTGCCCTGTTTGTGGTTATATACTCTTTGGAGAAAGCTATTTTCCACTTTCCCAAAAGTTATCAGTTGCCAATAACTTTTTAGCTATGGGTTGGAATTTGTGTATACTTACTTCTACTCATTGCTGGTATTTTATGTAGTTTAAACCTGTGTAGGTCTCATGTTGTCAGTGTCTCTGTGAAGTCATATGTGTATTGACCCTGTTTCATGTTTGGAAAATATTGTTTTCTGGTGTCACACATCCCCTGACCCCACTCCTTAGGGCTAGAACTAATACACGACTAAAGTAGTCAAGAGTCTGAGACTAGATGTGATATAATGCTATCCCCAGAGATCAGTGCATTGACAAATCCTCATCAGAGAAGCTTCTTCGTGCAATAGATGATAACTAACACAACTGGACAATGTGCAAAGAATGAGAGACTTTGGAGCACTTAGCACTGAATGAGATATCTTTGTGAAATCACCACCCATAGACTCAGGGATCTATGTGAAAGGAGAGAATGAAAGATTGAAAAAAATATTTATTTTTAAGTTTGTGCATATGTTTTTTCAGAGTATAAGTATGTACATACGTGAGTGCAGATCCCTATAGAGTCCAAAAGAAGTATCTGATACCTCAGATCTGGAGTTATAGGCATTTGTGAGATGTCTGGCTTGGGTGCTTGGAAGCAAACTCTAGTCTTCTGCAAGGACAGTATGCACTCTTAACCACCAAAGATTTCAAACTTACCCACAATGTTTGCATTAATCTTTATTGAAAGCAATACACAGTATCAAATCGGAAAACAAATTAAAATAATACTAGAATCCAAACTGGACTATCAGTAAATTACTATTTTTCTAAATGTTTAGGATATTATCTTTGTTTAGGGAGATGGGCCTGTCATTTAGTAGATATGAGTTTCATCCTTAGAACTCCCTACTCTCTGGTAAATATAAAAGTCCTGCATGGTGGTGTGTGGTTTGTGCTTATAATATCAGCACTGGAAAGACAGAAACACAGAATTTATTTATTACTTTGAATCTGCAGCCATTTCAAGTACATCACCATTAAGAGCTTTATTTAGCTAACAGTGCAGATGCATATCCTTGTATAGTAGACATTCAACCTATGATTGAAAAGTAATAAAGTATAACTGTGCTAGACAAAGGTACAAAACACATTTCCTTTATTAAAACTCTGCTATCTTTCAGAGCACATTTCCTTTATTAAAACTCTGCTATCTTTCTCTGAAACAGAAATCAAGGAATTTAGCCTTTTGTGGGGCAAATTCATTAAAAATAAGCCCATAAGGAAATGCCAGGCCACTTATTCCCTGAACAAAGACTGTTATAAATCGTTGACTAAGATTAGTATATTAAATTTATCAGTGACAACAAACAATATGATGAAATGCAGGCACTTTTTGTCATTTTCATTTTCTTTACCATCTTCACTTGTTTGGGTGTGTTTGCTTAAAGTTTATTCCAAGTCTTTACCCATAAGACTAAAACAATAAGGTTCTCAATTAAAACACAGATATCTCAGGGAAATTGATGTGAGCTGTCCATTCTCCACACATTTCTTATTTTGGGGTGAAGAAATATCAAATTTAGTAGCTGATTCACTAACACCTGTGTTTCCAAAACTCATGTGACAAGCACTTGTATATCCCAGTGCTTGAAAAGCAGAAACAGGCAAATTTGTGAGTCTTACAAGCTCGAGAGACTAGATTAGCCAGTGACTTCCAGACTAGTGAGAGAGAGACCCCTTTGTCACCTTAGTTGATGTCAAAGTTCCTTGGATAAACAAGTAGAGTGCAGATTGTCCATATAGGGTTAATAATGAGATCACTGGCACCAGAAAGTAAGGTCCAGTCACATTTAGAACTATACAGTCAGAGAAATTCACATTATAGCACTAGAGACACCTGTGCCCACCCGGCCCTGGGAGCCTCGGTGAGAGCTGAAATCAAGACCTTTAGAGAACAGGGGTGATAGTGTGTGGTAGGAGAAAGAAGGAAAGTAACAAGTTTTTTGGAAAAGAGTAGATGAGGAGATGCTTCTGGTTCCCATGGGGAGAACCACAGTGCCAAGAGCAGAAAGGTATTTGGCCTGTAGTTAGGACAGGTTATTGTAGCACTGGCAATTGGGATCATAGCTAAGAGGGGGCATTGTAAGGCAGCACAAAGGAAACACTGGATGTGTTATGAGAGGGACTGGTGAAGTTGAGAACACACAGAATTTTTTAAATGATTTGGACAAAAAAAGGGGATAAGAGGTGAGTGGGAGCATCCAAAAGTAGATGGTAGGATTGGGTGCGGTTTGATTGTGTCGTGTATTTGTGCCGATACACAAATATATCCGAGGAGACACTAATTAGTGGAGTCAGGGGGACCAGCTGGAAGTGGATAACAATTATTCCTGCAGGTATGGACTAAACTTAAAGCTTACTCTGGATCATAGTAGCCCATCTGTTCTCCCATGGATCTACAAGATATATTAGGAGTTGTACATTATTTCCTTTGTTGGGCCGAGGAAGCCTGGTTCTTAATAGAAATGTGCTAACTTGAGTTTGATACTATGTATCCAGTGAATTCTATGGGAATAGAATGGATTTTCCCTATATTCAGGATAATTATGTCAGCTCCTGGAATTTGAAGGTAAAACAGGAAAATGTTGGGGACTTTTGAAATAGAGTGGGGCTGGATGTGGATCGTAACTGGGTTACTGTATCCATTTGTGGGACCAGAGGTCCAACCTATGATTTGAGTAGAATCCTTTTGAGTGCTGAGGGGTTTTCTTATTTGGAACTGCAAAATGTTTTTATGGGGGTAGAGAAGAGATGGAAATGGGGAAAAAAAAGATCATCTTGCTTGGGAATAGGGGGCAGCAAAGAACAGGTTATCCTGAGGGAGCAAAGCCCTGTGAGTAAGGTTGAGAATGTGGGTTGAGGTGGAGGGATGGTGTGGGAGGAGGGGAAATAAAGGGTATGAGATGGAATACGTGAATCCAGAATGGTATTCCTCAATGTCTGGCTGCAGCTTGTGCAGGGCAAAAAGGACAAGGAAAATCACAATCTGACCTGAGTTGACCTGGAGACCAGGTTCAAGGAAAACTATCCTGCCCCTGACTTGACCTAGAAACCAGTATTAAGGACTTGAAATATCATCAATCCCTGGCCTTGGGCCAGAGTCAGGCTACAGAAACTACCAGTCCCTGAGCACATAATCCCACAAATCTCTGATCTTGACCAAATCAGATACCAAAAGTCCACCAATCCAAGGCCACACTGGAAAGTATCCCCCATGCAAAGTCCTCTATAAGCCCTGAAATCTTATCAGTTTGCTTTTGCTTTTCACTTAAGCACAGGCAGTCATTCTCCAGGGCATTTCTATTCCAACAATTCCCTTGTGTGAGATTTGTTGTGCATCGTGACATATTTACCAATGCAAAGCTGCAATACTTTTCTTAGGGAATCCCTCCTTTGCTGGAAAACAATTGTTAAACTTGATTTTGGGGAAACTTTCATTTCAAAGCTGCAGAACTTACAGTGAAGTATTGAGCACCATGGTACAAGGCCTCTATCACTTAGATTTTAAGGAAAAGAATAGCAGATTAAGAGAGTCGGGGAGAATTTATCTTCTGGTTGTAGAGTGTAAACCAGAAGATCTGAAAGAGGCCTTGGAAGAAGGTGGTCACAATGTGTGTGGATGAGTAGGAGAAAGATTGCTAAAGGGAAGAGTTTGAGTCAGTTTAAGTGTAATCTGAGAGAAAGTTTAGTCAAGGTTTCTTTAGGTGTTCTATTAGTTTGGTCAAAGTTTCGAGGAAATTGGGGGTGGTAAGAGATGTGAAAGCACCAGGGAATTTAGGACTTGGGTGACTCACTTTCTAGACCAGCCTGGCCTCAAACTCTCAGAGATTCACCTGATTCTATCTCCCGTGTAGAAGGAGCAGCGGGCTGCGTTCCTGCCACCCGGTTCCTGGCTTCCTGGCTAGCTTATGCCCCGAAATAACAACACACAAACTGTATTCATTTAAACACTACCTGGCCCATTATATCTAGCCTTTTCTTGGCTAACTCTCATATCTTGACTAATCCATTTCTAATAATCTGTGTAGCACCACGAAGTGATGTCTTACCAGGAAGATTCTAGTGTACGTCTCTCTTGGGCTGGAGCTTCATTGCATCTGGCTCCATAACATCTGCCCTGGAGAGGAGAGGCATGGCATCTGGCTCACTTCTCTTCTTCCCAGCATTCTGTTCTGTCTACTCCACCTACCTAATTTTTTGACCTATCAGACCAAGCAGTTTTCTTTATTGATTAACCAATGAAACAACAGATTGACAAATGACCTTCCCACATCACTCCTGAGTGCTAGGACTAAAGTCATTGACCACCAGCACCTGGTTATAGTGTGGGCTTGGTCAGGTTCGGAAAAGAGTCTGGGTCCTATCAGTCCTCAGACACTAAGCTCACATGTGGTTATAGACGTCAGATGACCTCAAGGAAGTGGCATCTCAGGGGCAGTCTGAACCCGAGTGACATTCCTGATGCCACTTGGGACAGAAACCTTTAGGCCTATGAGGAGTCAGACAGGCTCAGACCCAGTAGCCCTGCTTTTTACATGTGTCACAAGGACCTGGAAGCCCTTCCATTTTAGTACCCAAAATCAGTAGTTTGAGTAGCGTTAGCTGGATGTTGATATTTGTGTCTTTGGATATTTTTACCCATACAGTGGAAGAACTTGAAGTCCAGACAAATGCATTAGCCTGGGGAGTAAAGAGTCTGGTATCCAGACATTTGAGTCTGGCAAAAAATAAGTCATGAGAGCTGTTCGCTGTACAGAGTGTCAGGGTCAAGATTTATGTATTGTATCCAGGCCCTAGTGACACATTGGAAAAATTTGGAAGGGTTTCAGACTTATCCTTGATTATGTCTTATAATTTTTGAAAATTAGTGGTCTAAAGGGTAGCTCCTGTAAGTCCAGTGAGGACACAAGTGATATCTCTAATATTAGTCCCAGTCAGAGTCCTATGTCTGTAAGTGCCTCAGTTCTGGTGAGATAAGATATATTTGTCTAGTGTACTTGATCTAAATGATCATGGGCCTTTCCCCAAACTCATCCGTGCTTTTCAAGGAAGAGGTTGTTGGAGAGTATGAGGTAGATATTGTGAGAGGTAATATCATAGGACTGAGTAAGTTATTGGAACTCTTTGATATGTATGTGATATATGGTCTGAAGTAAAAGACCCAAGGCATATTTAACTTGTGAGAGTTCAGTGACAGAGAGGGAACAAGGATGGAAACCCTAACACCAACCACCTGATGTAGTGAGGGACCTCACCATGGAAGTGAGTGTGGTGTGGGAAGGGATGTAGCCGGTGGGTGGGTTGAAATTGGGTATCAGAGAGAGTTTGCTTGGGTAAGAGGGTGCTAGTGTGGATAAAAAGTTCAAGAGTTCAGGCTCAGAGGCTGCCTGTGAGCAACAAGCCCTCCCTGCTGGGCTGGCTGTGCTGACTGGGCAGGCTGGGGCAGTATGGGCAGAAGAAACACAGGGAGAGGAGGGGGAGGGTAGGGAATTTGAAGAGGCCAGCATCTGAGAGCTGCCAGTGGGAGGGATTTGTGCGATATTTCCATCACACTGTGAGTCTGGAGTTAGCATTTGTATTCATTAACCAAAATAAACCTTGGGTCAGGAGGTGGATCCAGCAACAAATTAATGAAAAGTATCATATATCATAGAGAATCAGAGTGAGTACAGAGTATATCTATATAGAGATATGTGCAGGAAGTAGTCGGGAAAGACTTTGAACTTTAAGTGTGTTTTTATCTTTTTCTTTTTTTTTTCCTGGTCTGAGCAGAAGGAGCCTCTCTTTTTGTGACACCAGTGAAGAGAGAAGGTCAGCTCATTGCTCTTCAACGTCTCTAAGTTAGCAGTTTTTTCCCCCAGTCTCTGAATTCCAGTTTCTATTAATAAATAGAACCATAGAAATCTAGTCAAATCGACATTTGGTTGCAGTCACAGTTGACAGATTCCCTGGACCACTGCCTGAGAAATGGGCCAGTAACCGGAACGCTGCAATTACTACCAGAAACATCAGTAGATTCAGGTGCTGCCAATGTGGCATCCTACACGTGGCACCACTAAACTAACAAAAGTTCATGCCACTGCAGTTGCTGCTGATGCTGGGGATTCCAGAAAGTGGTCTCACACTCAGCAGAAGGAGCCCAAGCTCAGCAATGGCCTGCTGCTATGGACAAATAGAAAGTTAGCAGATTTAGTGAAACCCTTTTTAGGTTTTTTTAGGAAGCCCTTAAAGAGAATGTTAGATAATATTTTTTTTTAAAAAAAAGAAATCTTGAATCCCCAGCCGTCAGCCAGCAGGTGAGAGAACTCCCCTAGCCTGCACTACCACCATGACAACCACTCACTGGATTCTGTTTACCCAAGACCTACTTCTCCACCCAAACCCATGTACCTGGTCATTCTCCACATGGCCATCCCTGCCCTACAAACCCCAACAGACTACATAGACACAGGCACATCTCACACCAGCTTAAAAGTACAGCCAAGTGACTGGTCTCCCAACTGAACCCGACTCTAAACTCTCTTCATCCCATCTCAGAACCAGCAAGGACAATGGGCTCTGGCACTTACTCCATTACTCTTGTTTAGTCCCAACAGCCTGCAGTCAGGAGAGAGACCTGCCTCCAGGCTGCATCACCACTGCACTACCCTTCTGGCTTCTGCTCCCCAAAGATAAACTCCACCACCCAAACCCATGGACTTGGTCATCCTCCCCTTGGCCAGCCCTCCTCAAAATCTCAGGAGACTACATAGACACAGGTACAATCCATACCCCTTGGAAAAACAGATTAGTAAATATCAGTGTAAGAATACATTCAACAACAGAAAGGAAAATATGGCACCATCAGAACCCAGTGATCCTATAAGAGCAAGACCTGAATATTCTAGGAAAATGATCTCAAGAATAACTTTATGATAATGATAGAGGCCCTTAAAAAGGAACAAAAAGTTCTGCTAAAGAAATAAAAGGAAAGACAAATAAAAAAATTGGAAGAAATCAGATAATCCCTTAATGTAGTTAGAGACTGTGCTATTGTTTTCCAGCTGCCCACACCCAAATAATCATACAGAAACAATCTTAATTACAACATTGTTTGACCAGTGGCTCAGGCTTATTACTATCTGGCTTTTACAGCATAAATTAACCCATTTCTATTGGTCTATGTATTGTTACATGGTCATGGCATTACCTCATTTTCTACATGTCTTCTTTCCTAAGTTGCTAGCTGGCATCTGATAGACTCTACCTACTCTTTATATATCTCTGTTTGGATTCCCTGTCTGGATTTACTCTGCTAAGTTATTGGCCAAAAAAAACTTTATTGATCAACTTTTAAGAGCAAAATTTGTACAAACGGCCATTCTGTATCACCTTAAAGAAAGCCAAAGAAGACAAGAAAAGAAAAAAACAATCAAACCACTGAAGGAAATATTTTAGGACTTTAAAATTCAAATTGAAGCAATAAAGAAAACAAAAACTTAGAAAATCTGGGTAAGTCAACAGGAACCTATGGATGCATGAATCACCAACAAAATAAAGTGTAGCGAAGAAAGAATTTGATTGAAGATACAAGACTTGCTGTTGATAAAATTCAAGTTTTTGGAAGACTTACTAATGAAAACGAGAAAAATACTCATGCACAGACAGAGGTGTTTGAAAAAAACCTACCACACTGATGGAGGAAGGTTATTGGTTAAAAAAATAAAGAAACTGCTTGGCTGACCCTCATAGGTTAGAACACAGGTGGGTGGAGAAAACAGAACAGAATGCTGGGAGGAAGAGGAAGTGAGCTCAGACTCAACAGCTCTCCTCTTGGGGGCAGATGCCTCAGAGAGACACCATGCCCCCATGCCCCGCTCCCAGGCAGACACACGCAATGAAGCTCTGACCCAGTATGGACGTAGGTTAGAATCTTCCCGGTAAGACCGGTGCTCACTGTTTATTAGAGATGGGTTGATCGGGATATCAGAATTAGCAAGTAAGGGCTAGAGCTAAAGGGCCAAGCAGTGTTTAAAAGAATACAGTGTCCGTGTAATTATTTCAGGTAAAGCTAGCCTTGCGGGCAGCGGGGTGCTGGGGATGCAGCCCCGCCACTCCTATTACTACACCACACCACTGCAGGAAGAAACTGATTTAGCTCATGCAATATTGGAAACCAGTTCTCAGTTATAAAGGTGAACATGGTGAACAGAGGAAGCTAGGGTCATAAAACAATAAAATGATGCTAAAGGGAATTATTTTCCCAAGATCAGCTTCTAGATGGAGGCTAAAATGCCTAATTGCTAAGAGATTTTGAATCTGATGATCACACTGTTTCCCTATATATCTAACAGTTTTGAATGCTTAGGATAAAGTTGAAGAATCATGAAAGAGGACTGAGTCAATTATTAAAATTAAACAAGGCCCCAAAGAAGTCTTCACTAATTTTTTTTATAAAGATTGACTTCAGCTATAAATAGAATGTATCAGAATCAGAAGTCAGAAAAATATTAATTAAAACATTGACTTTTGAAAATGATATTTAAAAATTTAAAAGGATGATTTAGCCTTTAATAGCTCAGTCAGCAACAGTAGATGAATAGATTCAATATCAAGCTGATATTGGATCTTACCCTTACGATGCTGTTTTGATAGAAGAAGTAATTTATAGAAATTCTAAGAAAATTCAAAATGCCAAATGTTTGAATTGTGGTAAGCAGGTCATTTGAAAAGGGATTGTAGACAAGGTGCTCCTAGAAACAATGATTTTTCTAGAGATAATCCTAACATAATCCACCAGCTTTTTGAAGTATGCAGAAGGTATGGCAAAGGCTGCAACTGGATTATTTAATAAAGATCAACACGGGGCAGGCAGAGTAACACTTTGCCATCAGGAAATTGTTTAAGGTGCCTCCTACTGGTCCCAGTATCTAATTTGGATCAATTATTCCCTGTCAATATTGGAGAAACTCATCCATGGAACAATTAAAAGACAATGATGGCTGTTAAAACAACACTGATCATAAATATTGTATCCTTTTAGAAACCAGGGAGTTTTGTAAAAATACAAAATAAACCATATAGGCAAAATCAGCTATTACACAGCCTAAGACCATTTGTGACAAATGGTAGGTCCAGTTTGTTCATTCTTGCACTGTATAATTTTTGCTGTATTTATGTTCATATAATGTGAGCGTTGAGTAAAGCAAATATGAATTATGTTATCAAGATAATGTTAATGATCATTACACATATTCCTGATCACTACACATTTTTTTTTGTCATATCAACCAACAGATCCCATTCAAACATTATCAGCCTGAGGCTATAGTTTCTGTACCATGATTCACTTAAGGAGAATCTGCTTCAATGTAATTGACTTGAGAATATCCTGAATTTAGCAAAACCTCAAGTAGCTAAGATTCTCATTCCCTATTTTTTTCACCTTTGTGTTTAAGACAGAACGTTGTTTAGGAACAAATCAGGATATATTTTATTGTATATAAAATATCTCCAACCTCTGTAGATAGGAAAAAATAATGCTATATGACAATAATTAGGTTTAATTAATTTAAAAGTGGCCTTAACTAAGGGTGAATATTTATTTATGTTATTTATGTTATTTCTTAGAATTCACTTTGAGAAAACACTTTGGTGTAATAAGCTATGAATGAGTGATTTAAGACATATTTAAATATTATATGATATGAAGGACTTAATATAAACTATACAAGTACTACTGGAAGCAAAAAATATATTAATGAGCCAAAAAAACTTGTTTCTAATAACATTATTTAAATATATGTAAAGTGTGTACATTATAACATCATTTGTTATTTGAAATCTAATGCTTTTATGGGATCCTTGAAAATGTGAATGAGTGGGTCCCTTTCTTCTGTGTCTTCTCTTGTTCTCTTTTTCTTCTGTTTGTTTTAATCAAATTGAAATTTTAGTTTTTCTTTTATCATATTTTATTTTATTATTATCCCTTAGGACCCTGTTTGTTTTCTAATGAGAGACAGAAATGGAGTGGATCATGATGTGAGGGTAGGTGAATAAAGACTGGGAGGAGTAGAGGAAAGGGAAAGATAACTAGGATAAATTATGTAAGAAAAATGTATATTTTCAATAAAATGAAAAATTATCTATTGATTCAAAAATAATAACTAGTTATTTTTATACAGTGAACTAATTTATAGTGTTTGTTGCCTTCACTAACAAAATGTGAATGCATTTCTACAAGTGTATGATTTATTAAGTTTATTTCATGAGTGTAAATATGTGCAGATGTATGGATAGCTATTGGCTCCCTAATTTATACAATCACAAAATATATAGGGAGTAATGAACAGAAACTAATTAATACAAAAGTAATTGGTATCATTGTGATGTTGCAAACTGTGGTAATTAGTTTCAAAGGAATATTTTAAAACTAATAATAGGAATGCACTTTAATCACCTACTTATATCAAATACACAATGATAAACCATGTTATTATAACTTATTCCTGAGAGACCAAGTTGTAAGCATCCAGGGCCCATGAAGAGAGACTTATATTTAGGGCAATTCCAGAGAGAGTATTGTGTCTATACAGGTAGAACTACTACCACTAACATCTCTAACCTGGATAAGGTACAGTAATGTTTGCTGTTTTTCAACTAACTTTTCTTTAATTCTTTCTATTTTTTATGCTAAATACATGTATAAAAGCAGATATGAAAGAAAGCAAAAACCTGCTTTTTGAACACTAAAAATCTTAATGCTGATCGAAAGTAACATGGGAATTAAAAGTGTTAAGATGGACTTGGGACGTTGGTACAAATCATTTATTATTTTAATAATAGATATGTAATTTTATGTATCTTAAATGCTATAATTACTTTAAATAAAATCACTACTTTTTAATGATCTGTATACTGAGAAAAATACTTAAAACAATATACTCAAGTTTTAGAAATCTGTTATCAACATGACCTTTTAGATTTTGTATGTGTTTTTTATTACTAGTCATGCCTCAAACATATATATACATGTATATTATATATTAATTTTATATGTTCATATAATTATGCGTAACTAATTATATGAAATATGTGTTTCTGTAACTGTCAACTTCCATTTATCCACGTAGTTTGTTAGAGTAAAGGAGTGAAAAGGTACAACATAGATTTTAATTGGAATGACTTTTCAAGAATTATTAGCACAAGTCAATTGATTCAAATGCTGCATAAAAGTCAAAATGAAATAAAGAAAAAAATAAGCATTGTTACAAGTTCTGGAGACAGATTTGCTCAGAAACAAATCTGAAAATTGATACAATGAGCATGAGATGGCCTTCTTAAAGCCATGGTGGTTTTATCTATTTTAATTCTGTTATAATGAAAAGACAAAGAGTTTAACTATAAACACAGAAAACTATAACTGTCACCTTCCTTTTTTTTTTTTTTATTGAAATACAAGGGTTTCCAGACTAGAACAATGACACTTGCGAACGTCACCGTGTTTACTGAATTCATCTTCTTAGGACTCTCTAGCAGACAAGATGTGCAACTGGCCCTCTTTGTCTTCTTCTTCCTAGTTTATGGCCTAACTGTAATTGCTAATCTAGGCATGATCCTGCTGATCAAGCTGGATCCCAAGCTGCACACACCTATGTACTATTTCCTGAGCAATCTGTCCTTCTGTGATGTCTGCTACTCCTCCACAGTCTCTCCCAAGATGCTTGCTGATTTCTTGTCTGAACAGAAGAGGATTACTTACAATTTGTGTGCTGTTCAAATGTATTTTTTTGGAGCGTTTGCAGATGTAGAATGTCTCATGTTGGCTGTCATGGCCTATGACCGTTACGTTGCCATCTGCAATCCACTGCTCTATACGATTGCAATGTCTAAGAAGGTCTGTATCCAGCTCGTGACTGTCGCCTATGTGGTAGGCTTAGTGGACTCAGCAATCCACACATGCTGCACATTCCGACTGTCCTTCTGTAATTCAAATATCATCAACCACTTCTTCTGTGACATTCCACCATTGCTGGCCCTGTCCTGCTCAGATACGTCCATCAATGAGATAGTGATGTTCACCTTCATTGGCTGTGTGGTGGGGTGCAGCATTGTCACTGTCCTTCTCTCGTACTGCTACATCATAGCTACCATCTGCAGGATGAACTCTGCTGAGGGCCGACAGAAAGCATTTTCTACATGCGCCTCCCACCTCACGGCTGTGGCTATTTTTCACGGAACTCTCCTTTTCATGTACTTCCGACCTAGCTCAAGTTACTCGATGGATACCGACAAAATGGCCTCTGTTTTCTACACAGTTGTGATTCCTATGTTAAACCCACTGATCTACAGTTTAAGAAATAAGGATGTGAAAGGGGCTCTGAGGAAAGCAATGAGTATTAACTTGCAGGCTGGGTGAAGTTCTGTTTTCCATTTCAAAATGAGTAAAATATTGTCAGACTGAGTTTACAAGCATTAATATAGAATTCCTTGTGTACAACTTTCACAATATTGTCTAAAGAGAATTGGATGTAATGCAAAAAACAACTGACCTTAGTGTTTAAATTAATAAACAATAGCTAATTCATCATCCTAAATTTTGCAAAGAGGGTTATTTCATACCTTTCCTCATCGATAAATGAGATACAATGAAGCCAAGCAAACTCCTTACAACTAGTACTTCTCAACTTACCCTCTAGTTTTCACTAAATGGGTCTAATAAAAATAGCTTATGCATTCAAAATGAATTTTAGAAAGAGATTTTTCTTCGGCTTTGTTTTAGCAATATTTCTGAACACTAGTATCACCTTATCTATGTCCATTATACTCTAGTAAATAATTAATAACTAAATAAAAGCACAAGCTAATAAAAGAAACCTTCTTTGGACTCTCATCCTATGGAGGTAATATTTATACTATTTAGTTTTTGGTATTTTAACATGTCCTATTTTCATGTTTGAATAAAATTTTCCCATTAAAAAACAGTTATTGAATGAATAGGGCTATACACTTTGCAAAAGTAATATATGTGGGAGAATTAGAAATTTAATAAAGCTTCTTTTTCATTTCAGTATAGTAATTTTACCTTGTATTAAATGGTTTCTTGTCTTTGGCTTAGAAATGGCATACTGGCCAAAGGGCAATTTGTTGTGAGTTCTTCCTCAGTTGTCATACATGCATCAACAAAGTCTTCATAATCAACAGACCCAGGTTTTCATTGTATGTTAAATTCTAACTTTCTTCTCTATACTTCCCTTCTTTCTCTCACAGTTAAAAACAGATATTATATTGTTAGCAGTTCTGTAGCAAGAAAGTTGGTGGTTAAAAACAACGAACTTGTTCCAAAGCTTTATGAATGGTGCTTTCATCTCCTGTAAGAGGTTGGTATTATTATATTGTGCTATTATTAAATTGTATACTTAAACCCCAAATGCCCGGACAGCATAGTTTAAAATGCAAAACAACGATTTTATAGCACATATTTTATAAGAAATAGGAAAATAATAACATTGAATGTTAAATAATAATAAACAATGTTTCTTTTATAATGATTCATACTTGTTTTGAATTTGCAGAAAATATTTCTAGGAAAAGTGCTTCTAAACAAAATATAAATGGTGACACATACCAGAATGGTTGGATATGAACTAATGCCATATAGTATACACTAATATTCAATGTAATATTCAATATGTTCTGAAAACATATTTTGATTAACCAAGTCATAATATCTATAGTAAAGCTGCACTAGTAGAAGTTGATTGTGGGAGGACTCTAAAGGTTCTAAGGGGTGACATGCAAAATGTAGGGTTGATTGAAAGTAACAGGGATACCATGAATGAAGAAATACTTAATAACACAAAGAGCCACTTGGAGACAGTGGTGCTGATTAGAAGATGGAAAGTGAAAATAGTTACCAATGAGAAGTCATGTGGAACATTCTTACTAAATACTCTTCTCAGATGGTAACAGGTAGAGGCAGGAGAAAGAACTCTTGAAAGATATTTTTTCTGTGGTAATTTTTGGTCAATGGTAAATTTGCATCTTTCACAGTGCTTGCAGCTGCAAATGCATTTACAAGAAATATTTCCACGTTATTCAGCATAATAGTTGGGCCCATTCCCACTGAATATATGCAGAGTTAGAAGAATTTATCTTAGTCTATCCCAGTGGCACTTTTTCTTTGAGAATAGAAAGATGCATTTTGAAAACATATTCCAGGCTTTCTTATGTTTCACAGTTGTGAAGAATGTGACAGACAAAAGAGAATTCATCTTATTTTAGATCTCTGTAATGAAAGAAAAATGCTTTTATAGGGTTTCCCATGACAATACTATTGTATATATCCTTAATAAAAAAATTATTTAATATTACATGCTGTGAAACATCACAGTCGTGAACCAATTAATAAAATTGTATTATCTGCTGTATACACATCTTAGATTACTCGCTGAACAGCGTTCAAAATAAATAAATATTGGCTTTACTCTTAAATCTCCATAATCTCTAAGGTCATATATTTTTTAACAAAATATGTCACACACAAGAACCTTTCTTTCATTGCTACTGTCTTTAAAATTTAAATGTGTGAAGTTAAAATAAATTTCTGGGACTGAAGAGTTGTCTCAGCTGTTAAGAATAAGTGTTGCTCTTGCAGAGAATTCCTATTTGATTTTTAACACTGCCATGCTGGCTTACAGCTAAGCATACCTCCAGTTGCTGAGAATCAGATGTCCATAGGCACCAGAAATGCAGGTAGTTCACAAACAAACATGTAATCCAAACACTTATATGCACAAAATAAAATAAATAAATCTGGAAAAAGAAATAAAAATGAAGATTAACTTTCTGTCTTTTCCATATAATTTATGATTTCTTTTAAATTTGCTGATTTATTATCTTTGCAAGTTGTTTTTAAAAAGCCAAAAGCAGACAAATCTCACTCTCATAAAAAGCTTTTGGTTTTTAAAACATTATAAGTGCCATAATATGTAGATCTTTGAAATATTTGAAGATCATTTATCTATCTAAAATATACCTTTGTTTAATCTTAAAAACATATCTAACATGATTACAACTTTAACTATTATAGATGACTAAATACAAACTTGTATATTTTAATTATCCTAAATAGTTTTCAAGACTAAAATTTTACATTACATTTTAAAATGAGTTTCATACATATTTATTGGTATCTTTTTTGGCCCTATAATAGAAACAGTGACTTTTCTGGCACATATAACAATAAAAAAGATAACTATAGATTAGAAAGAATCTATGGACTTTATGATGTATTTTCAACTGAGTTTATGTGAAATAGAAGTTTGTTCTTTTTAATCTCAAGATCCTTTCCTCTCTTCACTTTTGAAATTCTCATTTGTTAATGCTCTTTAAGAGTGAATTATTTTTTAAATAAGCATTTTCAGTGTAGTGAAAGTTCCTGTTACCTAAATTTCCAAACCATGAAATATTTTAAAGTAATTATTTTAATTAAAAATTTTATTGAACATAAATTCTTGTCTCTTATAATACATTCCAACCACAGTTCCCCTCATTTTCTGCGTCCATGTCCCATCTCTTCCAGATCCACTCACCCTCTATTTCTCTTTCAGAAAAAAAGTCAGGCCTTCAAAAGTCTTCAAAAGTTCAAACAGGACAAAAGAAGATACAATAAGACAAAGAACATCCCTCATATCAAGATTGGTAAAGTTAGCTCAAAATGAGGAAAAGAATTTCAAGAGCATGCAAAAGAGACAGAGATACACTATGCTGGAGCGAGGCAGAAATACTTCCCATGGAGTCCAGAAAAGAGTGCTGGGTTCCCTATGGCTACAGTAATATTAGGTAGCAAGACTCCTAATTTGTGGAATAGAAAATGAGCTTACAAGGGCATCATGCAATATTAAGCACTGAGCCATCCCTCCAGCTAAGTAGAATGTAGTTTATAACATTATAATGTCCTTTTAGTTTTAGCTGAGGTTTCACAATTTAACTGCATCTGTAACACGTTCTTATAACACTTCTGTTATAAAATCAATCAAGTAAAGAAATAGCTCACAAAATGGTAGAAAATGTGGCCTAATTATACATATAAAAGAGAAATATTATCTAGATTATATAAAGTACTCACCCCCGTAAACAAAAAAGAAAAATAAAGGAACAACAACAACAAAGAAACAAACAAAATAAAAAAGAAAAAGACTTACCCAAAGGTAAGTCTTACGAGAGGGTCCTCAAAGAAAGAAATGTGGGTAAAAAAATCAAAAAAAGCTTTATCAGCTTTAGCAATTAGGGAAAGACAAAATGAAACATATACCTATTGCTAAAATAGAGTCAGAAATGACGAATAAAAGGGATGATTATAGTTCTTTCCTAAATGAAAATACAACATAATATAAAATAATAAAAAATAGAATAATTAAGGAAGTTATTTCTGACTGGAATGTTATAGTGAATCATTATTTTTATATTCTTAGGTGTCTGCCAGAATATCTATTTTTCTAAAATTGAATAAATAAAAAAAATACCATTTAAGCCACAATTATAAAGCTATTTAATAAGCATTTCACTATTAGATCATTAATATATATATATATATGTATATATATATATATGTAGATAGCAGGAGAAATTATGACCTTGATTTTATTTAATTTTCCTCTAAATTCATTACAATATTATATTATATATAAGTAAATATAATTTCTTCTAAGGTAAGCCATTCAAGTGATATTACTGCACATAAAAATAGTTTTAAGCCACATTTTTTTATTAAATGTATATAATGTTTTGCTTGTCTTTCATATGTGTACCACATGTATGCCAGATGCACATGAATAGAAGAGGGTATCATATTTCCAAAATTAAAGTTACAGATGGTTATGAAATGTCATGCTTGTGCCGGGCGGTGGTGGCACACGCCTTTAATCCCAGCACTCGGGAGGCAGAGGCAGGTGGATCTCTGTGAGTTCTAGGCCAGCCTGGTCTAGAAGAGCTAGTTCAAGGACAGGAACCAAAAAGCTATGGAGAAAACCTGTTTCGAAAATAAAAAAAAAAAGAAATGTCATGTTTGTGTTAAATTCCTAACCCAGGAAAAGAAATCCTAGTCCAGTCTCCGCAAGAATTAGGTCTGCTCTTAATCACCAAGTCATCATATCTCCAGCCCCCGACTTTACATTATTTTAATATACTGTATATTTGAAATGTTACATGAGACTTTCTGTCTCTGTTAGACTTTTTAGTACTATAGACACTTTACCATGTGTAGCGGTTGAAAAGATCACTGATTAATTTTCCCGGGAACCCGAGGAGAGCATGGTGGAGGAATCAAAATTGTGCCTGTGCTAAAAATTTATTCTGGAAGCAGGTGTTGCAAGTAGCATATATGTGTAGATATACTAAACATGAGGCAATTGGTTCACCATCAAGTGTAAATTAAATAGTATAGGAATGGTATATCAATAAAATATTCAAAAGTAGTTACAATCACTAAATCAGTGAAGTGTTTCAAAAATGAAGATGAACAGAAATCAAATGTGTTAGATAGGATTTCATGGGGGTAAAGATTTCATTTTCATTAGATTCTGATTCAGTTAAATAATACAGAGATTATATTTTGCTGCATAAAATAACGTATACAAGTTCTCTATATTTTACAACATAAAATTAAACTGAAATATTTATTCTGACAAATCAACTTCATGACAACAGTAAGAAATTGTAGTGCTATCTTTAATGAGGAACTTCATATACTCACAAGGGAATAAGAGAACATGAGTAGAGCTAATCACACATTCACACCACCACAGCCTAAAGAGAAGAGGCTGCAGGGACATAATTCCCAAGAGATACAGGATCTAATAAAACGTTATCCTCTCATATTCTGATACCAAATCCAAACTCATCTCAGGTAAGCTCCTGAGATCACAAGTCCAACTATATACGGTTAATATATGGTTACAAATCACCTTTTCAGAAAGATAAAAGTAATTTTTTATTTAGTCAACAATACAGTTTACTTGGGTAAGTATGTTTAAAATTTAATAAAAACTCTTTATAATCAGAACAGGAGGATTCTGACTGAACTTATTAACATCTATTAAACCATATTTTAATTATTTTCCTTTAGCAGATTATTAGAAACTATTCTTTTTATTTCAAGCTGTTTGTAGATATATATATATATGTGGTTCAAAACCTGTATTTTATTCATCTGCATTTTTTAATTTTATTTTATAAAGCTTTATTAAGATAAATTTTATTTAAATATTATATTAAAAGATAATTTGTAAATTTCAAAACTCTCAGCTACATATGATCATAGTCAAATTCTTTTATAAAGATATATCATTACTTCCTAATATTCACATACTAACTAATTCAAACACACTTGACGAAACATAAAAGTTCACATAACTGCACATACACATGAGGCCATATATCATGGTAGTCTTTATTTATTCTAATGTTCTTTCCATTTTAAAATATTAAGTATATAATATTTGTAGTTGTGAATATACACATGTGACTTCATGATGCTTTCACTATTTTTTAAAATCTTTTTCCATTGAATGAGTAGATTTATTCTTTGGTTTCAAAAGTTCCCCCCAAAATAGTCAAAGAACATAGTGGCTAAATGAGCACATGTATATAGAAGAAGAAGTAACCAGGTGTTATTTGTTACTTACCATTTATTAACAGATGCATTGCTCACAGACACTAGAAGATTTTAATGGTTTATTTTTATTAGGAATGTGGTTATTTTAAAATTCACATTTTTATAAAATCTTGATTTCTAGGAATAATTTCATGTATATTTGAATGTTAAGTTTTATGAATTTGTAACATAATATATTTGCATTTATTCTATATAACAAAATAAATTTATTATTTTAAAGCTCTTCCTATCAAGGAAGGCTATTTCAGAAAAACAGACATATACAGTTTGGTGTATGTCAAAATACCTTCTCAATTACAGATTATGACAACTGGTATGTCAGGTAGATTATTAAAATTAAGTAATAGAAGCTTATTTGAAGATTGAAGTATAATTATACATATTTTGAGGACAAAATAATTTAGAGATATAACACTGTTCTGCATAATAAACGTACTGTGAACATATTTTTTTTTTTTAATTTTTAAGGTTTATCCAAGAAAATGGACAAGAAAAACTGCTCCTCTATTGATGAATTCATTTTCTTGGGAATTACCAATAACTCTGACATGAAAATAGCTCTTTTCACTACATTCCTACTTGTCTATCTCATTACTCTTCTGGCCAATCTGGGGATGATCATTCTAATTAGAGTGGACTCTCAGCTCCACACACCCATGTACTTTTTCCTCAGCCACCTTTCTTTCTGTGACCTCTGCTATTCCACAGCAATTGGACCCAAGATGCTGGTGGACCTCGTGGCTGAGGAGAAATCAATTCCCATTGTTGGTTGTGCTCTGCAGTTCTTGACATTCTGTGTCTTTGCAGATTCTGAGTGTCTATTGTTAGCAGTGATGGCCTTTGATAGGTACCAGGCCATCAGCAACCCCTTGCTCTATACAGTGAACATGTCCAGCAGACTGTGCTCCCTGCTTGTGGCTGGGGTTTACCTGGTAGGAACAGCAGATGCATTGATACATACAACCTTGACGTTCCGCTTGTGTTTCTGTGGATCCAATGAGATCAACCATTTCTTCTGTGATGTCCCCCCTCTTCTATTAATATCTTGCTCAAATACAGAAGCCAATGAGTTAGCAATATTCACCATTTTTGGGTTCATCGAGCTGAGCACCATCTCAGGAGTTCTTGTCTCTTATTGCTACATCATCTCATCAGTCTTTAGGATTCACTCTGCTGAGGGGAGGTTCAAGGCTTTCTCTACCTGTGCCTCCCACTTGACTGCAGTTGCAATTTTCCAGGGAACCATGCTTTTTATGTATTTTCGGCCAAGTTCTTCCTACTCCTTAGATCAAGATAAAATGACATCGCTGTTTTACACTCTGGTGATTCCCATGCTGAACCCTCTGATTTACAGCCTGAGGAACAAAGATGTAAAAACGGCTCTGGAGAAACTGAAGAAAAAAAGGTGATTGATAATTTCTAATATAAACTGAACACTTTTAATTTTAATTCTATCTACACAGCACATATACAAGACATTCTATCGTTACATATTTTCTAAAATATATCCTAAGTTTCACATCTAGTTTTAGGAAAGCTCTGTTAATATCTATGCTCAATTTTTTCTCAAACACTATATGATGTTCTCTGTCTGTGGAAATTTTCTTAACAATTTAAATTTTTCTCAAGTTGTATGTGACCTTCCTTTTCCCTCAATGTAAATTTAAATTTGGTGTGGTGGGTATTTACTCATTGCTTTAAACAGATTTAAATATTTTTAAAGGAAGATTAAATAGACTAACCAGTGGTGAGCATTATATATAGATGAAATAAGACAACTACTCTATATTCATAATATACATAGACTTTATTACCATTCTAGAGACAGTGGGACTGGGGAAAATGGAGTCAATAAATGAGAAGGACTAAAATCTCATACAATAGCCAACTTTATTCAGGTCCTCAGACAGTTTATACTCTGAATATTAATAAAAATAACAGGAGTAAAGTTTTTATGAGTTCAAGCTGGGTACATACAACAAGGCCAAGCTAAATATGACAAAACGTGCTTTTACCTAGAGGCATATAAAGGGCAGTTTAAACAACTAAATAATTAGCAGTAAGCACTAATGAGTAATCTGAACTAAACTCACTTCTATCTGTCATGACTTTGGAAGACCACAAAAACATATTCCAATAGCAATTCTGTGTTTTGAAGAAACTGAGGTCACAAGACTTTTATCTTATTTTCTTGGAGTATTCTCACAAGCCCTTAGACTTCCTTGCATATGAATCCATTCCTGAAGCATATTCTAGTAAAATTTCAGGGAAATCTTGAGTTTAAACCCCATTGACTCAATTTCAGAGAAGATTGTCTAATCCAGTTTCAGGATAACATCTTCTTGGAAGGTAGTTACTCTGTTTCTATATACAAATGATGCCAATAGGGTGGAAATGGCTATACAGTGATTTTTCCAAATAGAGGGGTCAAGATGTAGGGAAACCTACATTTGGAAGATCAACCATGTTGTTTAAAATAAGTACCAGATTTTGGCAATGTATAACTGATTTGTGGAATTGTAAATTCCCCCATCATTTCCTCCATTGGCTTCTAATTTGTTATTATTACTCTGTCAGCCCTAGTTAAATAATTCTCTTCAATTGCTTCTTTTAATTAATTTGCATCTATTTCTGAAATTTCTGTACACATTGTGAACACATAACCATATATTTGTGCCTGGTCCACAAGAAAGAGTTCCAGGACAGGCTCCAAAGCTACAGAGAATCCCTGTCTCGAAAACAAACAAAAAGAAAAAGCATGTATTTGTTTATATAATGAATTATCTGAGTTATAAAAATCCTAGAATCATAGGTGAGAAACACAATGAGACAGCAAACAAATAACAAAACAGAACCCCATGTGATATGAAATATGGTAATACTTGCTAACCACTGTTGGGACAATGCTATGTGCAAATTCAATGCACATAACAGACAGTTTAAGGTTTGAATAAAGTATATAAAATGGTTGTATATACAAAACTGAAATTTCTCTAAATAATTAAGTTCATGATATAGAAACAAATGACCTGTGGCTATGTCCTTGCCACACATTTTTAAATATATTATTGATCCATTTTTCTCATAGTTGAACTCTGGAAAATCATTTTGAAAATAATTTGGATATGGACCTGTATTTGAAAGTCAGTAAAGCCCATTAGTTGGCAGTCACAATGATATATACTAATTTTCCTGAGCACATTCAGCTTTACTGTTTTAGTATTAATTGATCCTGCATGAAAATATTTCAGAATTGAAGACCAGGTGCTCCTCTGCTTTATGATACTGTCGGGCAAAAATATAAGTTCTCAGAAAAAATTCCTGATAAGGAGTCTTCATTTAGATAAACACCTGTGTGTACCATGATTTCTCCATCAAATCACTTTCTTTTGGAATGGTGATCAGTGGCCAGAGCTGTGATGTTTCTAAATAAAGGTATAAATAATACCAAAACATTGTGTTTGACTTTCTTGTTATTTTTTGGGGGTATTTTGTTTGATTTGCTAGTGCTTTTGGCTTGTTTCTTCTTTTTTTGTTTAAAAGAGAGAGAAAAGACAAGGAGTTGGGTAGCTGAGTAGGGAGTATTTGGGAGTATGGGGAGTGGAGAAATTCATATTGGAGTATTTTGTGAGATACTTTTCATAAAAGGAATGATAAAAATAATGCTAATATGTAACAAAGATTTTGTGATATGATAAATTCATAAAGACAGAGTGCTCAAAGATTGGATTATGAACCTAGCCACATAGAAGTCAAAAGCTCTCTCTCTCCTTCTGGCACTAAAAAGAAGTGAAAGGAAGACTATCTATGGTAAAAGAAAAAAAAAGTGATATCAGCACTCTCCACATTTTATCTTGATTTGGGGCTGCTTTTTCCCAGAGTTGTGAGATTTACCAATATGTGATATTTTGTTACCATAACTCAAAAATATAAGAAAAACAACATGGCTGAAAACATTGTTTCAATTATATCAAAGATTATGCAAAATGTAGTAGAATTTATTAGGTGATAAATTAAAAGAGGAAAACAGGTCAATGGTTACCTTTATTCTTCTTAATGGATATTTGAATTTTATTATATTTGAACAGCCAGTTCAGATACATATTAATCCTATTGTATTATGTACAACATGTAAACAAAAGAAAAAGAAAATTAAAGTCATCAATGTCTCAAAACACAATGAGCCGATTATTATTATAATGTGCCTCTAAGGTGAAGTTGGAATTCTGACCCTTGGATTCATTTAAAAGAATTTATGACTTTAAATGAAGTTCTCACAGATTAGTTTTTGGTCTGAAGCCTGCACAGGACTGTGGACCACAATTTCAGAGGCTTTGTTGCCTTGAATGGGACTGTCTATTGAAGTGTTTATAGCTTATTTCCCTACTCATCTTTTCTACACAACACCTTCCCTTTTAAATGCCAACTGATGGCTGTAGGTAAATACTACTGAGTTAGATGCATCAATCTCTACAGTCTACTTGTTGTATGATACAATAAGATCAGAAACTAAGCAGAGTACATGTAACACTAATCGAAGATGGGAAACGTTCTAAAAACAAGTGTTAGGAAAGGTGATGTATAATAATTTTACATGTACTAAACATTAGGTCATTCTAAAAAAGCCCTTGAGTAAGGCAAAAAAGTTGACATCTTTTCACTTTGCTGTTATTTCTAATATGCTAGGCAGTACCTCAGCAATGTTTCCATTAAATTCATCATAGTTTTTTTCTGCATTGCCACCCAATTAAAACCATTGAAATAGACAAAGCAGCTTTAGAATCCACTAAAGAAACAATTCATTAATCAGTATTTCTTTCATATTTTAATCTCACACAGTTGTATTTTAAAGGAATCATTCAGCAGTTCAGCGGTTAATGAGTCTGTATTTTCAATTTTGCTACAGCTGATAATGCAGCTTGCTTTTATTTCTACTATGCTAGCCACTATCTCAGCAATATTTTAATTTAATTCAGCATATTTTTGCATTGCCACCAAAAGTCAATAAAATATAAAAGGCAGTTTAAGAATATGAAAAAATAAACAATTCATTAATCCGTATTACTTTCTTATTTTAGTCTCACATGGCTGTATTTTAAAATAATCATCCAACAATTCCCTGGTTAATGAGTCTTTATTTTCAGTTTTGCTGCACCTGAAAACCATTTCTTCATGCATGTATGTGGATGAACCCAATCATTACTTTAATATGTAATTGGTGATTTTACTTGTTTCCACAAGTTATATCAAATATACAATGCAGTTGCTTAAATAACGAGTGGGACAGACAGTCCTTGAGCAAGGATATCCACAATCTCATATTGAAAATTATCTAAGAGAACTGGAGTGATAGTTAACAATGGCTTTGCAAGATAATTATTTATGACCTACCAAAGGGAGCATTTAACCCATACAATGAAGTGGGCATAGATGGATAGAGAAGCTACCAAGAAAGCTGATATCAGCTACAGTTCATGGTTATCTTTATGAAAGCCCTTTCCTTCCTCTTAACCTACTTTGCACATCCTTAACTTTAAAAAAGAGATAAACTAGTAATCTATAAGAGTTTTGCAATTTCCAGAAGCTCCGACAAGAATTTGTTCTTTTCTTCAGAAGTGAGCTTATCTTTAGGTATGAGACTGGGTATCTAAGTCAAGGTTACTGCCGGTCTACACTTAAACATAATTTCGAGAACTTTTCTGTACAGGCTTCCTTCTATGGCAATTTTAAAACTGATTAAGCAATTTGTTTGCTTGAGTAATTTATGTCTATTACTTACAATTCATGACAACATTTATGATCATAGATAAAAAGATGATTCACTATCAAAAACACCATAATACAGAGAATATAATATAGCATAATGTTTATGATTTATAATCCAGATTCCAATTATGGAGTCTAACCAAACTTTGACACAGAATTCTCTTACCACTTGTTGTAACATTATATGATTACTGGTAGGTGTCCATGACTTTTGCTTATTAAAATAATGTTTCAGTGAGAGACTTAAGAAAATGAAGAATCAAAATATAAGCAATTGTATAGATGCCTTCACATTGAATTTAATAAAATGTAATGCAAAGACAGGCTATCTGGGATAGTCTAGCATTCTCAGACATGGGAGACTTGAAGCGAGGGGTTTTCAAGTGCTAGTCTGGAAAACATGGTGAATAACTAAAACTGCATGTGAATGAAGAAAAGTGATAATTCTAAAAAAAATATTTAAAACCATCTATTTATTTTAATTTTCTTCAAAGACTCTTTCACATCTTTGTTCCTCAGACTGTAAATCAGCGGATTCAGCATGGGAATTACAAGGGTGTAAAATAAAGAAGTCATTTTGTCTTGATCCAGGGAGTAAGAAGAGCTTGGACGGAAATAGGTGAAGAGTAGGGTTCCCTGAAAAATAGCAACTGCAGTCAAGTGTGAGGTGCAGGTAGAGAAGGCTTTGAATCTTCCCTCAGTAGAGTGGATTTTTAAGACTGATGAGATGATATAACAATAAGAAACAAGGACCCCTGAGATGGTGCTCAGTTCAAGGAAACCATAAATGGTAAATAATGCCAGCTCATTTATTTGAGTGTCTGAGCAGGAAAGAAGGTAAAGAGGAGGCAAATCACAGAAGAAATGGTTGATCTCATTGGACCCACAGAAACATAGGCGGAATGCCAAAGTCGTATGTATCAAAGCATCTGATGTTCCCACCAGGTAAACCGCAGCCATGAGCATGGAACACAATCTGCTAGACATGTTTACTGTGTAGAGCAAAGGGTTGCTAATGGCCTGATACCTATCAAAGGCCATCACTGCCAGCAGCACACACTCAGAGTCTGCAAAGGTACAGGAAATGAAGAACTGGGTAGCACAGCCCCAGAAGGGAATTGACTTATTTTTGCCAAAGATATCTACTAGCATCTTGGGGCCAATTGCAGTGGAATAGCAGAGGTCACAGAAAGAAAGGTGGCTCAGGAAAAAGTACATCGGTGTGTGAAGCTGTGGATCCATTCTGATCAAAATGATCATACCAAGATTCCCCAAAAGGTTGATGAGATAGATGAGTAGAAATATGGCAAACAGTGTCCCTTTCATCTCAGCATTATTAGTAACTCCCACGAAAATGAATTCATTCAGTGAGCAGTTTCCTATGCCCATTTTTCTTCCTGTCTATACGTTTGAGGAAAGAAATAGGAAATACAAACACATTTTAACCTCTGGGTATCAACAAATAGAACACAATTCAGTTATTTCTCATCCATTTTATAGTATAGAAATGTTAGAGTCCTGATTCTTTCTTAATCTATTTCTTAATGACAAACATTGGCATTATCTGAGATAGACAGGTGAGAAACTGAGATGAGTCTATGCACCACATTAATAATGAAATGAAATAAACACAGATGTTAGAGACACAGATTTTACATGAAGGGACTATTATTTCTGTTCTTTATTGTATTAAAACACAAATTATTTTATTTGTTTTCTGAACAATCAAATGAGCTTAAAACATGTTATTGATTTATAGTCATTGATAATAACTTTAAAAATGAATAAATAGGCTTAGTTATAGAAATGCAAATCCAAAAAAATTTTAGTAACAACTAAGACAGCTATTTTTTTGTTTTTTTAATGTTTTTAATTGAACTAAATTTACATGAGTTCCCCTTCCCTTTCTCAAGCTAGCACCATGCAAGTTACCCTCCCTCTCTACCGCATTCCATGCCCAACTCTCTGAGAGTAGCATTTTACTATATTCTGTGTGTGTACAAGTCCATGTGCAAATATACATAAATATAGAATCTATTGACTTTTTTGTTGGTTGTATTTATATACTCTAAAGACTAGTCATTTTTCTTTGTCTATTCTATTTTATGTTGTAATTTACTGAGACACAAGATAACATTTATTTGATCATTGCTATTAGAATATGTTATGTTTGCAATAGTAGTCCTTATCCATCGTTAGTAGTGGCCTGGTACCAAAGTATAATTCTTTTGACAAGTTAGATGGCTAAACCAAGCAGCATTACATTTTTAACAATTAAAAAAAATGCAATCAGAATGGAGCACAATAAATGTTCTAAAATACAGCTGCTTTCTAATATGCATATGTGCATTTTCATGTATGTTTTTCTTATATGTATATGCATATTTCTATGTTTTTAGTGAACAATAGAATTCCAAAGACAGATACTTTTGCATTATTCAGATTGTGTAAATAATATGAAGAGTATTTTATTATATATAAACATTGCAAGCATTATTTGTATTTAAGTCACTTAAATCCACATAAATGGCCATAAAAAATAGAAGTAGTTCTGTCTTACGTTGAAAGGTTAGAATAAAATTGTGAAAAATCTATGTTGGTATACTAAAACGTTTTAGGAGAAACTTGATTTTGTTTAAAAAATAATATTCATTAATTGGCTTTAATAATCTTCTAAATTAAGCAGGAAATAAAATCATTCCTGAAAAAAATGTTTCTAACTAAGAAAAATTAAAACTGCTTCATTTTTACCTGGATTCTGAGCATACAGACATGTAGAAACCCACCTGAGAAGAGAAGCACTTAGTTGCCTGAACTCTGCACTATTTTATTATGCCAGCTGTCATGTGGGACTGAAGGCTGTGAAATCATTTCCCCCTGGCTTTGCTGTAACCAATTAATATTTTCTCCTATACTTTCCTCTGAAAATACATCACCATTTTTAGCAAACATGTAGCTTCAAGTGTTCACAACTTTATTTATTTCAGTAAGGATGCTACTAGATACACATTTATGTATACAGGTATATGTACAAATGCATATGCAATCACAATATGTACATATATATGTACACACTTTTGTTTATGTAGATAAAAGATAGGTAGATGATAGATAGACAGAAGATGATAGATAGATAGATAGATAGATAGATAGATAGATAGATAGATAGATGATAGATAGATAATAGATAGATAGATAGATAATATATAGACAGAAGATGATAGATAGATGATAGATAGATAGATAATAGATAGATAGATAGATAGATAGATAGATAGAACTTAGTAAGTATACATGATAAAGTTGTTAATTTTCTACAATCTCAGGATCCATTCCTATGTTTACTTTTGAAAGTACTCCTCTTTGGTTAGTAATAAAGTAATGATCTTTATGGATAAATTATTTTTGAATAGGTATTTTAATTGTAGTGAATGTCACTGTCACCCAAATTTCATAACCACAAAATATTTTACTTTAAAAATATTTATTGAAAATAGATTCTTCTCTCATGCAATGCATCCTGAATATTGTTTTCCAGCCCCTCCATTTCTCCTAGTTTCCCCACCTTTCCTGTCTTCCAGACTCCCTCTCCAATTATTTGTCAAAAAAATAACAGACCTTTCAAAGACAATATCAAAGCGGGTCAAGATAATACACAATAAGACAAGGTAAAGGCCCTCATATTGATACTGGACATGGCAACCAAATAAGAGGAAAAGAGTCTCAAGAGCAGGAAAAAGAGCCAGAGATACATTAAGTTGGAGGGAGACAGAAATAGTACCCTTGGAGTCCAAAAGAAGGTATCCTGAATTTTCTATGGTTACACCTAATTTGTTCCCAGGAACTGAACTTGCAAGGGTATCATGTACTCTTAAACACCAAGCCATCTCTCCAGTCAAGTAGGATATATTTTAGGGTGGTATAATTCTCTTCTTTTAATTCTATGTGAAGTTTCACTATTTAATTTCATTTGTAACACATTTTCCTTATTTAACTTCATTTGTAACACACCAGTTACAGTTTCCCACAGGCATTTTGTATACTTAATATTATAAAAATGACAACTCTATCGAAACTAGTTTACAGATCTAACACATTTTCAATCAAAATCCTCATTTCAATCTTCAGAGAAAGAAAAAAAATATCTTGGAATAGAAAGAGAATGACAAAAGACTCAAGATAATTCAGAAATCTTGACTGAAAAGAAAAATGCTGAGACTATTGCCAGTACATATTTCAATATATTTTACAGAGTTAGAATAATAAACAGAATATCATAATACTGTAACAAAATTATACCTGTTAGAATCAAACAGAATACCTAAGCATGAGTCCTTCTAAGTACTATCATCTGATATTTCACAAAGAAGTCAAAAACATAAATTAGAGAAATCATAGTATGTTCATCAAATGGAACAGAAAACCGGGTGTCCACGTGAAGAAGGAAAGAATCAGTCCTGTCTGTATGGTTGTACAAAAATTAATTCAAATGTTCAAAGACCTAAATGCAAAACCAGAAATCCTGCATTTATTATAATAAATAGACAGTGCCCTGCAAGATATACAATAGGAAGAACATTTTATAATGTAGCCTCTGTTTTTGAATTGAGCCCAAATTTACAAACCTGAAATATAAAACTATAATTATAAAATCCAAAAATTCTGTTAAGAAAGCAGTCGCCCAAGTGAAGAAGAAGCTCACAGAATGGGAGAAATATTAAACCAATAATATACATGGCCAAGATTACTACATGGATAAAAATGGAACCCCAAAGCAAAGTCATGGAGACAAGTGAGCCAGTTACAAATGGGGTCCTGAACCGAGCATTTTCATCCATAGATATAAATGTAACTAAGAAATAATTCAAAAAGAGATTCATCAGCTTTAGCAATTAGGAAAATGAAAATTAAAACATATTCATTGCTCAACTGTAGACAGACAAAATAGCTTATAGGGATTTTCTTTCTTCTTATTTGAATCAGAAAAGAATGCAATATGTTTGTTTAAAGAAAATAGCATTTCTGACTGAAAGATGAGTAAATCATTGCTTTAAAATTTGCTACATTCGATATTTTACTAAACTCAAATAAACTAGAAATAGATGAGATCTGATTTAACTGCAATAAAACTATTTAAAGAGCATTGTGTTAATATATAATTATCATTTATCATTTTTCCTGAAATTAGCAGGAAAAATTGATATCAATTTTAATTCAATTCCATCTACACTAACAATGATAATATGTATAATTAAATACATTTTCTCCCATGACAAGCCATTCAAATTTATATTACTTTTTGTTTAATTCTTTTTAAGACTTTATGTATTTTTATTTAACGTGGGTCAGTCTTTTGTGTGTCTTTGAGTATGTGTACCACATCTATTCTAAGAACACATAGGGACCAGAAGAGGGCATCTGAATGCCGGGAGTACAGTTACAGATGGCCGTAAGCTCACCAGTTTCTGTTAAAATTCTAACCAGTCCTCTGCTAGAGTTACAAGTGCTCTTAGTCACTCTCAACTTTACACTGCTTTTAACATACTATGTATTTGAAATGATGCATGCGACATTCTGTCTCTCGTGGTCTTTTTAGTAACATAGACACTTCACCATTTGAAATGATGAAAAGATCATTTATGAAGTTTTCCAGAAACTGAAGGTGGAAAATACAGTGGGGACACAATTTGACATATGCTAAAATTTATTCTAGGAACAGGTACTGTAGATAGCATACATTGTGTGAATCCATCAAGTGCCAATTAAATAGTGTATGAACTGGATACCAATTAAATATTCAAATGGTAATTACAGAGACAAAATCAATGAAGCATTTCAAAACTGGAAGATGAACTGAACATAATTGCGTTAGAAACATTTCATCAAGGTAGAAATTTCATTTTCATTAGATTCTGGTTCAGTTAAATAAAATGTAGATTATATTTTGCTGTTAATATATATATATATATATATAATTTCTATATATTTTAAAATATAAAATTAATCTGAAATATTCATTTTGACAAATCAAGTTGATGACAATAGCAAGGAATTGTAGTGTCATTTTTAATGAGAAACTTACTGTACCCACAAGGGGATATAAGTCCATGAATAAAATTAATCATGTTTTCATAGCAACAAAGTCTAAGGGGAAAAGATGCAGGAATGTAAATCCCAGGTGATACACAATACAATAAAATGTTGTCGTTCATGCTCTCCCACCTCAGATAAGCTCCTAAGATCCCAAATCCAACAATACAAAATTAAAAATTATGTTTTAAGAAGGTGTCTAAATAATTTTTAAATTAATTAAATTTGATAGCCTACTTGGACAATATGTTTAAAATCTAATAAAAAATGATATTTTACATTCAGAGCAGGAAGATTCTGACTGTACTTAATAGTACCTATTGAACCATATTTTAATTATTTTCCTTAACAGATTATGTACCTACAACTGTGTGTAGATGTATATGTGAAATCAAAGGCTATGCTACTTGTCTGTAATTTTCTCTACCATTTTATAAAATTTTATTGAAATAAAGATTCATACATGTCTCTTTTATGGTCCTCATTGTTGTCTAGGTTATCTGTGATTGTGAATTGTGGGCTGGTTTTCTTTGCTTTATGTCTAAAAGCCACGTATGAGTGAATATATTTGTTGTTTGTCTTCCTGAGTCTGAGTTACCTCACTCAGTATGATGTTTTCTAGATCCATCAATTTGTCTGCAAATCTCAAGATGTTATATTTTTCAGCTATGTAGTACTCCATTTTGTAAATGTACCACATTTTTCTTATCCATTTTTCAGTTGAGGAGCATTTAGGTTATTTCCAGGTTCTGGCTATGACAAACAATGCTGCTATGAATATAGTTGAGCACATGTCCTTGTGGCACAATTGAGCATCCTTTGGGTATATACCCAAAAGTAGTATTGCTGGGTCTTGAGGAAGGTTGTTTCCTAATTTTCTGAGAAATCATCATATTGATATCAAAAGGGTTGTACCAGTTTGCACTCCAAACAGCAATGCAGAGAGTTTCCTTTACCCACAACCTCTCCAGCATAAGCTGTCATCAGTTTTTTTTTTTTTTTGATCTTGGCTAGTCTTATAGGTGTAAGATGGAATCTCAGAGTTGTTACGATCTGCATTTCTGTAATAGCTAAGATTGTTGCATATTTCTTTAAGTACTTTTTCTTTCAGCCATTTTAGATTCCTCTCTTGAGAGTTCTCTATTTAGGTTACTTGTATCATTTTGTAGCCTTTTCCTTTAAAAGATTAGAAGATTTCTTCTTTGGTTCTAATTACTCTCCTAAAATATACAATAAACTTTATGGTCAAAACATCACAGTTTTGAAAACAAAAGTAATCAAAATTGTTTATTTCTTACTATGTACTAATAAGCAGGTACTTTGCTGACAAATAGTAGAAGGTGGTAACTCTTTTATTCATTAGTAATATAGTTATCACTTCTAAAATTAAGTTTTTCATAGCATCTTGATATTTTGGAGATAATTTTATGAATAGCCGAATATTAAATCCAGTGAATTTAAAACTGCAATATCTCACCACTTAGTTTCACTAAAAAACCCTGTCTTGGAAAAAAAAAGACAAGTATCAAGAACAGCATAGCCACTAAGCAGACAAATAGTTCATGCACTATTGTATCCCCACAGGCTAGCTTGAGAATGAGAGGTAAGCCACAGAAGAAGTGGTTGATTTTATTAGAATTGCAGAAATATAGAGAGAATAACTGAAAGGTTTGTCCTATCTGGACTGGAATGCCACTGAGCCAGGAGTCTGTGATCATCTGAGTACTCTTTGTTGGGTTCATGACTAGATGGTAGTATAGAGAGTTCCATGCTGTGGGAGAATGTTCTTGTATACTGTAAAGATTTGTCAGTCATATTTGTTTAATAAATTTCTGATTGACCAGTAACCAAGCAGAAAGCAGAGGCAGGGTGACCAGTCTAGGAAAATTCTGGGAAGAGGAAAGGAGAGAGACAGTCATCACTTTGATGTGGATGAAGCAAGATGAAAATGCCTTACTGAGAAAAGGTACCAATTCATGTTGTTAAACATTGAAAAGAATTATATGTTAAGTTACAATAGCTAGTTAGTCTTGTAGCTAAGAGGCCTAAGAGTTTATAATTAATATAAGCCTCTGTGTGGTTATTTGGGATTGATGGCTATAGGACCAAATGAGACAGAAATTTTTGACTTCAAAATGTGACCTTGAGAAGGGATTCTAGGCACAAAAGAACAAAGCCAACTGTAGTTTCTTTAAAATGGCAGTCTGTTTGCTGGTGGTGATCTGAGGCATGGCTCCCTTAAAATAGGCTTCCTGATTTAGTGTTTGCAGTAAAAACTGTTCAGCTCCTCTAAGAGGCCCTGCCTCTAAAGATGGTGTTTATGGGAAGCTGGCAGGCAGCATATGTCTTGATAGTGAAATGGAACTAGAAATTCCACAAAGTGGTGACAATAAAACATGGCTCCCTCTGGTACCAATGCCATGAACTAGACTCTCAAAACTAAGGAATGAGGTGGAGGCAACTATCAAAACCATGATTTTAATCCTAATCATGCTGAATGTCAGGTTAAAGATTCATGTATTCATTTAAATATAGAGATACACAGTAAAGACAGATTCAGATGGCAAAAACCTCTAAATGATTTACAATGTGTTTAGAAGTACATGTAGATTTGGGAGAGAAAAGAAAATGGATAGAGAAAGTCCTTTAAAAAGGAAATAGAGTAGTTATGTATGATGGTACATGCCTTTAATCCCAACACTAGGGAGGCAGAGGCAGGCAGATCTCTGAGTCTGAGGCCCTGGATTCTGAGTGATTTTACAGGACAGCTAAAAATATACAGAAAAACCCTGTATATAAAGAAAAAAATAAAAAATGAAAATAGAAGAAATAGAGCAAAAAACATGTAAAGATGGAAAACACACAGATAATCTAAATACTGTATGTTGTTGTGTTTTCTTTGAATTGTTTACTGCTGAAGGAACAATAGCTGCTAAAACACACTTGACTATAAATGCTGTTGAATTAATTCAACCTATATATTTTGAAAATACTTTGCCTTCAAAATTTATTTCAAAATATATATTACTTTGGAGAAGAGTATTAGCTTTTGTTTTCATAAGAAATTAGAGGCTGTAAAGCCATTATTGGTTAATAGAAATGTTTGATCAAGGATTACGCCCTGAAAATTTTCCAATGGTAATGGATGGCCCAGATGATCCAACATTTGAGAGCATCTCTCTTGCAGTTTCTTCTGAGTTCTGCATCTAGAAAAGCTTTAAGGCTGCTGGTTGAGATGATCAATAATATTCCTGTCAAGATTCAATCAAAATCCTAAATTTTCCTTGGGTCCCCAAAGTTTTTCAGCTCTCCTAATCAACAGGAAGTATCCTAGTAAACTATGCCCACATTCCTGAAAGGTGATTAGGACTGGAGAGGGAGAGGGAGGGGCAGTGGAGGGAATGGAAAAGAAATGGGAGGAGGGCAAGAGGTAGAAATTTTAAATAAATAAATTGCCATCTTGAAATTCTTTCCTAAAAAGCTATCAATGAACTCATTAGTTTATCTTCCAATTAATATTTGCTCTTCAACATTTCCTTTTTCTTCACATTTCCCTACTTTCTAGACTCTACTTCCATTATTTAAACAATTCCATTAAATAGCAAATATAGTTTTCTATATAATGTTTGAGTCTCTGTAGTCATGAATTGGGAGAGTAAGAATTGCAATTTTCAACTTTTATAGAAACTATTGATTATATTATTCTTTCCAGTATTTATATTGACCAGCTGCCATTTTGTTATTTCCCTAAAGAAAAAAGGGACAACATGGCAGCAAAACGGAGGTTGTCCTCCAGTAATGATTTAAGAGATGTCTATGATTGGTACACAGTTCACAGTCAAAACATTGATGCCAAATGGAAATGAGTTATGATCTTTGAAAACTGTTCATTTCTGACAGATTTTATGATGATCAAATGTTAAAAGTATTTCTTAGCCATTTTCTAAATTTTCATATAAATATTAAAATACTAAATAAATACTATTTAAGATAAAAGAATTTTATTAAAAGTAACTGTCAATGATAACTTAATGTTATATTGTGAAAATATTGCAATTGAGTACACAAAATGAATGAAAATGGCTAAAAAAGACTAATATTACTAAACTATGATTTCAAGGACAAAATCTAAATCACGAGGTTATTTTTAAAAAATAAATTATGAAATATTTAAACTTCCCTTTCAACTATTTAATTAAATATAGTACTTATAGAGACAATTGCTGGAAAAGAAAGAGAAACATTAGTTTAAATTATTTTTATGATAGAATTAGGAACATTATACATGCTGTATTTGGTTAGATAAATATTGTGTTAAATTATTTTTAAATTGTTTAAAAATAAATTGTTTTTTAACATAAAAATTGTTGTTCCAGAAGATTGAAATAGTACAAATGTAAAAGCCCTCATGTAATAGATATCCACACAGAGGTCAAATCACCTTTCCAAAATACTAAAAAGGCATGCAACATTAGTGAGAGTTTTTGTTCATCTATTACTATAAGAATTTTTTTCATTTGTTTTTGTTCTGTTTTCTTATCGGGTATGGAAACAAAGTTCCATAGGTAAAAATGAAATGGCTGGTTATTTCATAATATGTATAGTACATCTTTCAACAAAATAAATTTTATTTGTAATTTATTATCATTGTGAAAACAATTATTACATTCTTAAATGAGAAGAGTCCTAGAAATGTTATACATACATACATACATACATAAAACAAATATAAAAAATATCTTCTAACTTTTCACACTCAATTACTGTTAATTCTTTATAATTTCTCAGTATCAATTTTATATCCTTTTTACTTGGGGATAAACATCAGAGTCACAATAGTAACACCACATCTACAAAATGCAACAAACAGAAGTAGCAAGTTTGGGAATAAATATAGTTTATGGAAGCTTTCAGATAATAGACATGATTTTATTCTAGTAGAAAATTGCTAATGGAAAGGAAAATGACGAATAACACAGAACCAAGGAAGACCACCATCTCATTCAAAAAGATAGCCACACAGAGTAAGTATACAAAGGGAGCGATGTCACAGAAGTGACTGATTTTCTAGAAACCCTAAAATGACAAAGAGAACATTTGCAAGTCTTGTCTGTGCAAACAAGGATTCTGCTGACATAAGAGCCCACCACTAACTGGGTCCACAGACCAGATATTAGCAAAGAGGGCTACAAAATTCCATGTAACTGTAGCTAGGAAGGAGCATTCTGTGGCATTCAGAATAAGGTGTCCCAGTATCACAGCTAGTTACAGAAATTAATTTAGACATTAGTGCACACACAACATTATTTCCTAAGTAACAATTTTCTCAGTGCGGCAATCACGTCCTTGTTCCTAAGACTGTATATCAAGGGATTAAACATGGGAGTCACAATGGTGTAGAATAGAGAGAACAGTTTGTCGGTTCCTGGAGAATGTGTGGACTTTGGTCTCAAGTAAGTAACCGTGGCTGATCCAAAAAATAAAAACACTACAAGCAAATGGGAAGAACAAGTGGAAAAAGCTTTTGCTCTTCCTGTGGCTGTTGGCAGCTTTAGAATGGTAGCAATGATTTTGCTATAAGAAGCAAGTATCAACATAAAAGGTACTGTAGCAATGAGAATAGTCACTAAGTAGACAGACAGTTCATTAACAGAAGTATCTCCACAAGCTAGTTTGAGAATGGGAGGTAAGTCACAGAAGAAATGGTTAATTCGATTAGAATTGCAAAAACTTAGAGAGAATATCTGACAGGTTTGTGCTACTTGGAATGGCATTCCACCAAGCCAGGAGCCTGCCGCCAGCTGATTGCATTTTGTTGGGTTCATGACCAAGGGATAGTGCAGGGGATTGCAGATGGCCACATAGCGGTCATAAGACATCACAGCCAGAAGGAAACATTCAGTGGCTCCCAGAATAAGGAAGAAGCATGTTTGTGTGGCACAGGCCAGCTTGGGTATGTTTCTATTCTGAGTACCAATGTTGTACAGAATTCTAGGAAGAGTGACAGATACATAACAGATTTCCAGAGAAGAAAAGTTTGCCAGGAAAAAATACATGGGCTTCTGTAGTGCAGGATCGAGGATGGTTATCACAATTATGGAGCTATTTCCAATTAGGATAATGATGTAAACTAAGGTGAACATTCCAAAGAGAAACCCCTGGAGGTTTGGAAGGTCAGAGAATCCCAGGAGGATGAAATGTGTGACTGTGGAGGCATTGTCCTTTGCTCTGATTTCTGCATGATCCATACTTTCAGATGATTTAGTTCAAAGTGGAAGTCACGTGACTGCATTTGTTTGTTTGTACTGCATATAAATTACAACCCAAACTTCTTAATTTTCTGAAAGAAAATAAGATACAAACACACATCTTATATGTTCTGTTAAATGTTGAGAAAGTGTATTTCTTGCTAGTCAGAATGTGCAATAAATATTCTCTGAATTTTCTGTTAATTTATACAGTTAGCATTTTGGTTGTTTTCTATTATTATGCATGCCACTTTTACTTTACTTCTCAATGAATCAAGTTCAAAATTTGAGTTAATATTCAGCTTAATAATGATTCAGTCTTTTAATTGACTGTTTATCACTTCCCAAATAATTTGTTTCATGCTTATTATATTGAGATTAATTTCATAAATTATTAAATAATAAACAGGTATTATTCAATACAAGAGTAATCTACCAAAGTATGTAAAATGTTTGAGGGATAATATATATTGACATTTTAATATAATCCTTCTTTTATGGGTTTGATGGTTTTATATATAGGTTCCTTTAGTATACCTGTACCCCAAATATAATACGGAATTTAAAATATTAAACTTTTTTCCAGTATACAGGTTGTGAAAACCAATGTTATAAATTTTATGCATATTGTAATGTTTTTGTCCTTAAATTGGAACTCAGGACAAAATAAAGAATGTTGAGGCCTTTCTATCTCAAGTTGCTGAATGGTCAGCAGCTGCCCCATCTTCTCCCACCCACCTGCACACATGGTGAAAGAAGTGTAATCTAAGAGGTGCATCTCTCTATTTTGAATAAGTGCGTATTGTAGCAGAACTGTGCCTACCACAGCTCACTTTGTGCTGCTCTAAGTCTTCCATATGTACTCAGATTTGTATGTATACAGCTAGACCACTTGTTCCATTCTTCCATTTTATGCATTTCAGGGGCTTATGCTTGAGAATCCTGGATGACCTCCTTAATTTTTGTATGATTCATTTACTTCCAGAGAAGTATTTTTCCATTTAAAACTTTTTACCTCCTATTTCTTACTTCTCAAAGCTTCACTATAAAACTTTCCAATTCTTAGAAATTTTTGAAATTGTTACATAATAACAAGCCCAAATATTCCTTTATTCCAAGTATCACAAACACAACTCATTATACCCCTTTCTAATCTTTCATCTACATATTCTCTATCTACTCATGTATCCATTTATTTATTTTCAATAGTAGATATATTTTCTCTTATTGTGTGCAGCCATTGGACTGTATGTGGGAATAAAAGGATCATCCTCTCTGCCAGATAAACACTAACTGTATTATTCTCCTCATTATATTAACAATTTTTTACATTCAGTCATTTTCAGGAAAGGATGAATAAGGAAAGCCATTGTATAGAGGAATTTGGATTTTAATTTTGTTTTGACAGAGTTATATGTGGCTCGTTCAAAATTTCAGTTCAAACGATAAAGCAAATTGGGAAGGTATAGGGTTTGAAATTAACTTTGAAATCCTAAGGATTTTTTAACATAAGTATGTTAAGTAAAAAAAAAATTCTGTTTCCCTCTGTACTCTTACATATTTCATTTTAATAATAGTGTTAAAGTAGTGATAGATTTGATTCTATTTTGTAAATGTATAGAATTTTATTAAGAAGAATTTAACATAAATATGTGAACTTACTATAACTGAAACTCAAAGTATACAAATACCGTTAGTAAAATGTAGCAGAGCTAAAGTCATTTGAAGATCATAAAAGTATTCCACAAAGTGTCTCTTCTTCATAATCATTTAAGCATATTTCTTCACATATTTAACTCAGACAAGTATATATGAATGGCAATAAAAATACTGTACAGACAGATGATTTTCATGAAGACAAGGATATACTATGTTTCTAGTTATTGCCCTGATAATGTATCATTGTCACAATATAAATAATAAATAACTCTAAAGTGTGCCTTCTGCTTTGGTTTCTGTGTTTGATTATGGGAACGGTATGCACTGTTTTTATATTGTAATCTCTGTTGTGTGGCATTCAAAAACATTTTAATGAAAGTATGTTCCTAAATCGAACTATAATATGCCTTAAAATATACTAGACCAAAGCATTATCTGATGTTTTCTTTTCTATACAGAAATCTTCTTTACAGAAGTCTTTTCTCCTGTTTTAGTGGAAGTATTGTATTTTATTTTGAAGAGAAAGCATCAATAAATGCTGTATTCATGTATGAAATGTATTCTCAACTAATAAATGGTGAAAATAACATTTAGATTGAAAAAGCCATTCATTTTTTCACATTTATTGGATTTTTCAATTTTAAACTACAGGCTAAGCAAAATAAATTGTAAATTTATACATTTGCTTAGAACGTACTTACATTTTATGTTGTTATTATTTTGATGTTTGCAAGCTGAATTCTGGGTCTCGTCCATGCTAGGCAAAAGAACTATAATTGGGCTACAAACCTCAGATCCTGCACACATAAACAGCTCCTCACATAATGCATCCGCAAATTAATCAGCAGATCTTCTATTTTCCTCTTGGAAAACTTTTATCAATTAATTTTTGGTCAGAAATAGTGCTCAAAGGTGTATATATCACAATGATATAATTATTCATGTATAGAATAATAAAAAGATAAAATGGAATAATTTTTAGGCTTTAGAGGAAAATATACTCATTTTGATTTGACTAAATATATTAAAGCTTATATAAATCACATACTCTGTTAAACAATGAAATTTTTGGATGTCAATACTGTAATTTGAAATAATGCAATGTCTCAATATGCATATTGCCTATGTGAGCTTACTGAGCTAGTATATGAAATAAAATTAAAGGTAGGGAAAAGGGTAGATAAAAACAAACACATACATGAATGTCTTTATTACAAAAGTGTCTAAGCCAAAGTAGAAGGCATGCTAATATGTTTAAAATTAACAACCATTAGGAGTTGTTTTCCCCCCCATAGGCCACATGCACATTTCAATGATTTTTATTCCATATTTTCAAAATTAGTACATGAGTTAGATATTAGGAGACTTGATCTCAAGAACTTATACTTGTAAAAGAGGTAAATACAATAGAAAATAATTTCTTGAAGAAGTAATTAAAACTTAAAAAATCAATTACTGTGATTCATGATAGCACAGAAGATGATAATGTCTTTAGTGACCGTGAAAATAATCTCTCCTACATTAACCTTCACATTTAAAATGATTTCATAATTTCTTCTCAACTGACTTAATAATATAACCTGAAACCTAACCTTAAAAAAATCACAGGGATGCCGGGCGGTGGTGGCGCACGCCTTTAATCCCAGCACTCGGGAGGCAGAGGCAGGCAGATCTCTGTGAGTTCGAGACCAGCCTGGTCTACAGAGCTAGTTCCAGGACAGGCTCCAAAGCCACAGAGAAACCCTGTCTCAAAAAACCAAAACAAAAAACAAAAAAAAAATCACAGGGAAATATTAATTTGATACATATCCAAAGTAGAATTGCATAGAATAAATTCCTCACCTTTATAAACTGGCATAAGACAAATAATGATGAATAAGTTAGTTTTTCTAAACTTAAGTATTAATTTGTTTTAAAAAAGGTTAATCACCTTGCAATATATACTACAGACTGTACTGTTTAATTAGGACACTGTCTGTTCTGGGAATAAATTCTTTCCCCAAGTCTCTTTCTAAATGAAGGGAATAGGTTTCCCCAAGAATCCAAAAGCTCAACAAAACAAAACAATAAAGAAGATACACTTGAGCAAACTACTCCATTTAAATATCATAGTTTTCTATTTTGTTACTATGAGAGCCAGGAATGGGATGTATGAGTGCCACCACGGTACTTGGATAGCTGAAGCAGGAGAACTGTATATTTAAAGTCAACTAAGGATTCAGAGTAAGGCTTTGTTTCTAAGTAAATAAGTATAGTAATTAAGTAAGTCAAAGAATGTTTTCAGTTCTCAAAAGAAGTAAAAACAATGAGAACATCAGAAATTGATAGTCTTTTTTATTCAAATTTAATCATTTATTTGAATGGTGACTCTTGTTTGTAGTCTGGATGGACTGGAGTTCCCTATGGAGATTTGTCAGGGTTCAGAAGTGTGATGATCTGCCTGCTCCTGCTTCCCAGTCATGAGAGTAGTGGAAAGCAGCACTGCACCTCAGTGCAAAGACATTTTATGTATTATATTAAGAAATGATAACAAAGCCAGGCGGTGGTGGCACACACCTTTAATCCCAGCACTCGGGAGGCAGAGGCAGGCGGATCTCTGTGTGTTCGAGACCAGTCTGGTCTACAAGAGCTAGTTCCAGGACAGGCTCCAAAGCCACAGAGAAACCCTGTCTCGAAAAACCAAAAAAAAAAAATGATAACAAATTTCCAGATTTACAATGCAGCCATGGAGTGGCAGTAAATACACAAGAGGTTCTGCATCATTGGCCAGGACTGATTCCTGCAGCATATCTCCCAGATCTGAACCCTCATTCATCACACTCTCTATGCTCCTGAAATTATAAGAAAAAGAGGAAGAAAAGAAAGGCTCATTTTTCTCCCTAGGTTGTGTGAACTGGGTGTTGTGCATAATTTCCAGGAATCACTTATCTAAAACCATACATAATGATATCTATGAAGATGAAAAAATATAGTGATACTTCATTCTTTACTACATATAGAAAACTAAGATTACTAATACATTAATCAGCAAGTGTGTTCAGCAGTCCCAACCTAAAATTCCACTTACTTCCTGCTTTTGTTTCCCAACAAGGAACTCTTAAGTTAGATCTTAAAGTAATATAGCTGATTTTGTAGACTCCCCAGATACGTCCTTCAAAATGCACATAGAAGTGTAAAAATATAGTGGAGAAGAATACTAAAAAAAATCATAAGATCCTATACTATTAACACAGACATAATATTTTAAATAAGAGAAATGAAAATAAGGACTTTAGAATAATGAATATGTATCATATCCCTTGTAGGATTTTATATATTCTTACAGTTTTGTGTATTATCTTTATTTTAATTGTAGCCATTAAAATATTAGTGAAATCCCAAATAATAACTATTATAGTTTACATTCAAAACACTAAACAATGATGATGAGAATTTTTATCTTTTTCAAAAAATACTTTTTGTTTATGTATATATTGGCATGCCTGTTACACTGTAGATGGCAGAACAGAACAGTTGAGTTTCTGAAGGTAGAATCACAAGTGGTTGTAAACAGGCATTACCTCGAGAGCAGAAAGATCTGGTAACTGCTTACACAGCACCTTTCCAACTTCTGATAATAAACCAAACCAATGTAATAATAATGATAATTTATTAATAGAAGTGCAAACATAAAAAGAGACATGCAGCTGTAACTTTGGATATCAATATGATGATTTCTCAGAAAATTATGAAACAACCTTCCTCAAGACTCAGAGTAGAGACTGGGGCTATAAGAAGCAAAGACACTGACTCTCATGTTAAATTCTCATTACTCTGTGTAGCATTGCAATTGTGAAACTCCCCACTATTCTGATAAATACTTTTAACTTCACATTTTAAAAGGATTATCGTGATCCTAAAATTAGACAATCTTAAAACTTTTACTAGGGTGTTGTGTTTGCTTATCATAATAAATATTCTTCACAGAACTTGGGTTTCATCTATAATTCTTCTGTTTGTTATCAGTGAGATAATAAAATGCATTTCATGATTTTTATTAGTGAGAGGAATATAAAGTAATATCAAAGTAACACTTATTAAACTGATTCTTTGCTATGTTTCCCTTCTCATTTCTAGATAATTTATTGATTAATTATTTTCTTGGAATGCATCACACTGCTTATTAAAACTTTATTTGATGGTCTTATCAAATTACTTTGATGAAAACAATTTTCTTTCCAACCTTCTTTCGTCAGAATTGGGTTTTTTTTGTACATTCAGGGTGAGTATTTTTGTACAGCAGAAAAAAATCTCATTCACTGCAGCAGCTAAAATGATACTTTTACAAACCTGATGGATGCTTCCTAACAAATTTCATCTGAGATGGTCTCAGACTATTCATTTGCCCCTATTCTCCTTTCATCCCTTCAATACCATGTTTTTGACCTTGTACAGAACAAAAATGTGTAGTAAGAACATCACCATGGGGGCTGGAGAGATGGCTCAGAGGTTAAGAGCACTGACTGCTCTTTCAGAGGTCCTGAGTTCAATTCCCAGCAACCACATGTTGGCTCACAGCCATCTGTAATGAGACTTGGTGCCCTTTTCTTGACAACAAGCATATAAACAGACAGAACACTATATACATAATAAATAAATAAATATAAAAAAAAAGAATCACCAACATAGGACAGAGCTCTATTAAGTGTGGTGTAGTTGAATTCATCTACTGTGTGAGTTATATACTATAGTAGCATTTGGCCATAATTTGCTAAGCTCTCCAATGACTGCACGATACTAAAACTACTTAAGACTTTCATGTCAATTACATGACTTTGCACAGGAAAACAATAAAACAAATGAACAAACAAACCAACAAACAAAAAAACACGCTTGACATAGCCAAGTCATATGTATTTCTACAAGTGTTATTTATATTTGTTCTCAAATGCTGCATTTAGTTCTTCATTTTCTAAGTATTTCATTCAAAATATTTAATCATAATTTAGTCAAAATGACATTTTATGAATTCAGCCCTTTGCTTGACATTAATGATGGTAATGAGAGTCATCTACCTTTAAGGAAATTATAAATAGAACCGTTGCAGTCGGTCTTTAGGTGCCACACCCAGAAATCTTGTTTCCATTTTTTCTGTTCTACTGCTCTCCTAAATGGGATTCCAATATTTTGACTCCACATGCAAACGTTTTTGTTGAAGTTTTCTCTGTGCTTCAGTACACAAATCCTAAATGACAGGCAAGGATTTTACTACTTCACTTGTGATTTTTCTATCTTAAATGATCCTATCTGTTGCTCGTTATTTTATTCCGCTGTGAATCTAACAGACTCTGTTTAAAGGAAATTTTCACTCTCAAAGAGAAGAAGATGAGAATTAATTGGGAGGAAAGACAAGTAAAACCTTCCTATATCATTGTTTTTAAGTGAATATGATTAAAATATTTCATCCCTATAAAGTATTTCTTGACCTACTTAAATTTGATTTATGTTGTGCAATACCACACCTAATTACTAAATGACATTTGGAGCCATTGGTTTATCTTCAGCTCTTGAGAAGATGAAGCTACGAAGAGGACAAATTCACTCACTGTGCTCTTGATAAAAGATAAATAATAAATAACTCTCTATATATCCATATGATGAGTCATTATTGTATTAGATTTTATTCTAAATTATATTTTACATTTTGTTCTTTTCTCTAATGCTTAAAATATCACAGCAGTAAGATGTAATTATTTTAAAAATTACATACAAAATTCTTTTCCATTATTTTAATAATCATCTCCTAATGTTGATATTTAAATATGAGTCAAGCTATTTATGAATTTATTATTTTTCAAGAGTAATTTCTGCCAATCTGTGTAGAATTATAAGAATTATAATTTTACCTGTATTTATCATCTTAAAATAATAATAACAAATCTGATATATAAAGCTTAAGTACTTCCTTTACATAAAATTTTTATGCGTTTATTGTACTGTCAGAACAAGGGTGATGAGTAAGTAGAAAATGGTTTCTCTGGGAATAAGTTCCTTCCCCATACTGCATGCTAATTGAAGAAGAAAGCACTTTGTCTTCTTCCTTAAGGAATTAGTCACATGAATACATAAATAAAAAAGAAAAGGGAAAATGAAACTTAACTAAACTACTCCTTTTTATAAATTCAGTTTTGTTTTTCAGTATTGAGATAAAAAAAAAGTGAACACTGAAAGTATCAAAATTTCCTATTATTTTAATGCGTGAGCATGTGTTGTGTGTGTGTGAGGTGTGTGTGTACTTATTATGTGTGTGTTTGAGATAGTATCCCTGTATAACTAAATCTGAACTCATTATGTAATCCTGCTGGTCTTAAAATTCTATTATCTTCTAAAACCTGGGAACAGTAGCTTGTGATTACCTGGAGTAACCACTAGTTTTTCTTAAGTGAAATAAAGAAAGAATGAGAAGATAAGTATTCTGATATCTATACAATACTAATTGATGACGTTATTTATACTTACATTTGCCATGAATATAAGTAGACATGTGATGTGCCTATCTTTGTACTAATATATTCTTACGTATATAGTTCTGTCCTTTTTACTAATTTTATATAGTTTTTATCTTCTCATGAAAAATATTTTATAAACAACTTGTTAATATTCGTTAAAAACTAATTGCTAATATTCCTAAAATATTCCTTCATTTTTATTATTTCAGATTAATAACATTTATTTTATTGAATATAATGATGTAACATACAGAATTATTTACCTATAAACAAACCTGAATCATACTTAATACATATAGTCATCTCTAATGAAACTATAAACTCCAAAATGAGATCTTTAAGGTTTTATCAATGCCTCAAGTAGCACAAAATTTTCTTAGTATGTCTGAGGATCTTGGTGAGAGTCTCAGCACTGAAACATCAAACAGAGTCTCAACACTGAAAAAAATATCAAATAAGAAAATCTTAGGCTTTTACTTATGAACCACACTATTTGACAGTTATTTTTAAACAGAACTAGATACATGTGCAAGTTCAAATTTTTGTGCATATCTTTTATCTTATATCTATTATCTACTGTATTCATCAGCTTTCTGTTGATATGATAGGGACCATAATCCAAAGCAGATCATGGAAGAAAATGTTTTATTTAGGTGATGTTCATCTAACATCCTATCAATCAAGAGAGTCTGGTCAAACATTTAAGGAGTAAGCTGGTGAGGCGAGGTTCTTCTAAAATGAATATTTCCTCTTGTCTTGCTTATAAAGCTATACTGCTATAAAGCTCATGTCCACCAGGCTGAGAATAATACTGTCCAGAGCAGGTTAGGACATCCTACATCAACAAGAAATTAAGGAAATGTCCTACAGACATGAACAGAGTCCAAACTTACTGAACCAACTTCAACCAACTCTTCTACTAGCTACATAACCCTAGATTAGAGCTAGTTTAAAATACAAACTAATAAATCTATACAATTAAAAATAATAAATACACTCACCACTAACTTAAATTTATTTTGAATAAGAAAACAACATGAGTTGTGATGATATAACAGAACATCTACTAGAAGAGTCAAGCCATTCCCAGTATGCATTCCTTCTGCTGCCTGTGGTATGAAAATAGGGCTCTCAGTCATCTGTAACTAAGGATTCTAACTAAATGAAACAATAAGCCAAATTAAATGCCTTTATTTTATAAAAAATATGTACTTTTGAAAGAGAATATTGCACAAAAATGTATGTGTACAATTGGAAGAGCCAGTTATTTGATAGAGCATGGAAAACTTTATCTCAACGTATACAAATGAAATTTTTCTTGGAAATAATTACAATTGATAATAATTTCTTTATAAGAAACAGATGTCATAAAATTAAACAGAATTTTTTAAATCCTAATACAAGCAAATACAAAGCTGTATCTGCCAATATGTTAAAATTAATTTGAGTTAATTCTTTACATAATAATTTCTTCAGTGTCATTATGACAGCTTGTTACTTGGAGATAATTATGGGAATTCCAAAGTTTACAGAAAAAGAACTTAATAACTAACATAATAACTTCAGAATATGTCAGAAAAAAAGACATTGGCCTAATATATAGTTGATGACAATTTGAACAAACCAACATAATTTTTACTCTAGTGAAATAATATTAAAAGAAAGAGAAGCAAGACAATAACACAAAACAAAGGAAGATCAATTCATTCACAAAACTGTTCACACAAAATGAAGTATCACATAGGATGTCACACAAGTGTCTGATTAGATAGGGAGAAAAATGACAAAGAAATCATTTAGAGAGGCTTAAAAGTTTTTCCCTCTAAGATTCCATTACAGGGTTCAATTAAAGACACCAAGAATAGCTAAAGGGGGGCTAAAAATCTGAGGGTAAAGATCTAAGAGTTAAGAAATCTATTCATAACAGGAATCATCTGTTCATGTTTATTCTTTCTCTGCTTTCTAATTTCTATCAATTCTCCCTTGATCTCTTTTGTTTTACATTGTTCTTAGTTCTACATTGTTCCTCATTGCCCTACCCATTACAAATGTTCCTAGTTAATTATACCCTTAAAACCAGTACTTGCCGAACCCTATCAGGTGCCAGGGATGGAATTCTTTTGCCCCACAGGAAATTAGATAAAGGTTTTCACACACACACACACACATACATACACACACACACACACACACACACACACACACACAGGGGGGAGGGAGGGAGGGAGGGAGAGAGAGAGGGAGGGAGGGAGAGAGAGAGAGAGAGCTGCTTAACTGAAAAAGATAGTTAAGAAAGGAATTAAATCATCAGGGAATTTTTAGCAGGGAGGTTAGTGTACTACATTATTATGTGATAGATAAAAGAGCTAAAAGGTTTATTTTCAATAAAATTATGAATAGGGCACAGAATGTTTAAATCAGCAACTCAGTTCTTTGATGGCAGTATTCATAGATGAAGAAGTAGTATGTGGCACTGTGGATAAGATGATCTCTATATGACAGGGAGATAAATAAACTACTTTAGAAATTAGTACACAAAAGTTTGCTGTCTTTTCCAATTAACAATTTTCTCAGTGCGGCAATCACATCCTTGTTCCTGAGGCTGTATATCAAAGGATTGAACATGGGAGTCACAATGGTGTAGAACAGAGAGAATAGTTTGTCAGTTTCTGGAGAATGTGTGGACTTTGTCCTTGAGTAAGTAACAGCGGCTGATCCAAAAAACAAAAATATCACAAGCAAATGGGAAGAACATGTGGAGAAGGCTTTTGTCTGTCCTGTGGCTGTTGGTAACATCAGAATGGTGGCAATGATTTTGCTATAAGAAGCAAGAATCAACATAAAAGGAAAAGCAGCAAAGAGGATAGCCACTAGGTAAACAGACAACTCATTAATAAATGTGTTTCCACAGGCTAGCTTGAGAATGGGAGGTAAGTCACAGAAGAAGTGGTTGATTTGGTTAGAACTGCAGAAATGAAGAGAGAATATCTGACAGGTTTGTCCTATCTGGACTGGGATGCCGCCGAGCCAGGAGCCTGCTGCTAGCTGAATGCACTTGATTGAGTTCATAACCAGGGGATACTGCAGAGGGTTGCAGATAGCCACATAGCGGTCATAAGACATCACAGCCAGAAGGAAACATTCAGTGGCTCCCAGCATAAGGAAGAAGCATGTTTGTGTGGCACAGGCCAGCTTGGATATGTTTCTATTCTGAGTACGGATGTTGTACAGAATTCTAGGAAGAGTGACTGACACATAACAGATTTCCAGAGAAGAAAAGTTTGCCAGGAAAAAATACATGGGCTTGTGCAGTGCAGGATCAATTCTGGTTATCACAATTATGAAGCCATTTCCAATAAGGATAATTAAGTACATTATGGAGAACATACCAAACAGAAACCCCTGGAGGTTTGGTAGGTCTGAGAATCCCAGAAGGACGAATTGGGTGACTGTGGAAACATTGTTCTCTTTCCTGCTCTCTGTGAGATCCATGCTTAGAGATGATTCGGTTCAAAGCAGAAGTCACGTTACTGTATTTGGTTTTCTTATATTGCATCTAAGTTACAGGTACAACAATTTAAAACTTCCTAATGTTTCTAAAGAAATAAAAAATAAACATGTACATCTTATATATTTTCTCAAATAATAGGGAAGTGTACCACTTGCCATTCAGGAGCAGCAGTAAAAACAATCAGGATTTTTTGTTAATTTGTACTGCTTGCAATTTTGGACATCTGGAATAATTATGCTTGCTATTTTACTTTTCTTTTCAATATTTAAAATGCATAATTTGAATTTATATTATTTATCATATAATTCATATTTTCTATCTACCCAATATTTTTTCATGATTATTAGCTTGTGATTAATTTAAAAAAATTTAAATAATACATAAGTAAGTTTTCAAAAAGGTATAAAAAGTTTAAGGGATAATATATATTATTTCAGCATCATTTCCCTTTTGGTTAGATTGTTTTTGTTTTCAGGCTATTTAATACAATTAGTAATTAATTGTGCACCAAATATTATATGCAATTTAAAATATTTAATGCAGTTTTTGTTTTTAGTTTATAGAATGTGAAAATCAACCTCATAATTTTTAAACTGCTTTTAAAGTTTCTCTACTTAAATTAGGAAGTGGAAAAATACAAAATGTTAAGACATTTCTCTCTCAGTATGCTCAACATTCAGAAGCTGTCCACACTTTCCCCACCAGAACACATGGTGTTCAAATGTACTGAAGGGGGTACAACTCTCTATTCTGAATAAATCTAGTGTAGCAACACAGAGTTCACTTCCTATTCTCTAAGTCATTCATATCCACCCTGCATGTATGTCTATAACTAGTCTGCTTATTCCACTCTTTCATTACAAGCTTCTGTGGGTTTTGTGCTTGAGAATGCTGCCGTTCATTTCATTTTGTATGTCTTATTTGCCTTTAGAACAATAACTCTTTTTAAACTCTTTTGCCTTGTATCTCTTGCTTTTCAATATTTCATTATAAACCGTCCCAACATTTCCAAACTTTTTGAAGTATTTTAGAACCCTTGAAAATCCAAAATGCTTACATATGGTACTCATTCTACCCTTGTCTTCCACATACAAATCCTCTATCAACTCGTGCATACCTTTAACTGTACTCAGTAGTAGGCACCTTTTCTCTTACTGTATGTGGCCACAGGTGTTATGTGGGATTTACAACCATCATCCACTCTGTCAGAAAAATCTGATTGTCTTATTTGCCTCCATGTGTCAAATAATTTCAGGTTCAGTAATATATACACAAAAAGATAAATCAGCAAAGTTACTGCTAAAGGAATTTGACTTCAAGTTGTGTTTTTGCAGCATTAAATATTTCTGGTGTTCAAATTTCAGTCTCAAATATAGATGTAAATTGGGAAGGTTTGAGCCAAACTTGGACTTCCTAAAGAATTTTTGACAAGAATAGGAATAAGTAAAAAAAAAAATAAGAAAATATAAACTTGTTGTAACTGAAACTCAAAATGTACAAAAACTTTTAGTAAAAGTTGGCAGTGCTAAACTGTTATTTAATGGTCATAAATTTGTTTACAAAGATCTTTTCTTCTTCATTACACCACATAAACACTACATAATTCATTGAGCCATGCTTCCTCACCTAATTTTTACGTAGTACTATATACGTAGACACTGACAAAACCCTACAGCCAGATCATTTTCTTGAAGATCACTATGTATGATTTGAGCAAGATCTACTTGACAGATATCGCCATGAAAGGTGCCATTGTCACAAAATAAGAAAGGATAAGATAAAATGTGACCTTTGCTTTGGATTTATTGTGTTTGATTGTGTGATGTGGGAAGCAGGTGTGGCTACAGAGTCTTTCCATATTGCAATATGTTTTGGGGAATTTCACACCATTGCAATGAAAATGTCTGTTTCTGAATAGAAATACTTTAAAAATATTTAAAAAATACTTGGTAAAACAACATTGGCAGATGTTTTGCTTTTCTACTTGTACAGAAATCTTATTTCTGTTTTAATTGGGAAGTATCAATGTTACTTTTGTAAGATAATATCATCAGTGTATGTTGTATTCATATATAAAATTTCCAACTAACTAATAATTGATATAAATAAATATTTTAAATGAAAAACACATCAATTTTTTCTCATTTATCAAATTTCCCACTTTAATCCAAGGGTTAAATGAGGGAGATTGGAAATTCACATATCTATCCAGACATACTTACAGTTTTCTTTGTAGCTTATTTTGATTATTGCTTGTTGAATCTCTGGTTTAATTCATGATAGAAAAATCAGTTTTTCATTGTACTTTATTGCCAGTTTCTGCACACACAAGCATTACATCCCACAAAGCATCATTAAAGGATGTAGCAGGCATCCTTTTTTCCTGTTTGAAATTTTTCAAATAATTAACTTCTACTAACAAATGGAGTTCAAAGTGGAAAATATAAAATATTAGCAGTCACACATGAAATATTAAAAAATTTACAAAACTGTTAGACCTAATCCCAGCACTCGGGAGGCAGAGGCAGGTGGATCTCTGTGAGTTTGAGACCAACCTGGTCTACAAAGCTAGTTCCAGGACAGGCTCCAAAGCCACAGTAAAACCCTGTCTCGAAAAACAAAACACAAAAAACAAAAACAAAAAACAACAACAACAACAAAAAAACTGTTAGACCTTCTTACTAAATACTATAATTTTTGTATTGACTGAAGATATTTAAGCTTAGTAAATAGCATAGCCTGTGAAACCATGAAATTCTTAGATGTTAATATTGTAATACCAAATAATGTAATATCTCAATATGAATAATGCATTCAGAAGCATATTGAGCTGGTAAATTAAATCAACTCAAATATAGGAAACAAAAGTAGAATAGAATAAGTAAATTCAGAAATCATTTTATTGCCAAAATATATAAACTGAAATAGGAAATATGCTAATATGTCCCAAATAATTTTAGATACTTTTCTCACTGATGTTAATTCTTAATAATCATGCTCTTTTTATAACTTCAAGTCACATGTACAATTCAGTGTTGTTTCTTCAATATTTTGATCATTTATTTATATAGTTAGTTAGATTTTATCATATATGAATTCTAGTTCTTATATTTGTAAAATAGATAATTACATGGGGCACAGACTATCATTACTCTATAAGTAGCTAAATAAAAATCAACTACTACTAGACTCACTAAAGATTGTATTTAAGATGATAATGTGTTTATTGATTTTAGCAATATTTTCTGCTATATTAACTTTCATATTTAAAAGGATTGTATAGTTTGCCTTCAAAAGACATAGTAATATCATCTTAAAGCCAACACAAAAAACAACAGAGAAACATTTACTTTGACATGTATCCAAAATAGAACCATGTAAAACATATCTCACCTTTATACATAGGCATGAGACAGACAATGATAAATAAATTTGTTTTTCTAAGTTTCAGTATGAATTTATTTAAAAAGAGTTTAATCAATTTCTAACACATATTTCACAGTGTGCTGTTTAAGTAGCATACAGTCTCTGCTCTGGGAATAAATTCTTTCCCAAGTCACTTTTTAATTGGTGGGAATATGTTTCCCTGTGAATCAAGAAGCCTAACAAAGCAAAACAAAACAAGAAAAAGAACTATTTGAGTAAGCTACTATTTTCTATAGTTTAAATATTATGTTTTTTTATTTGTGATTATGAATACCAGGAATAGAGGCACATTACTACAAAGTGAGCAGTTGGAAAGTTGAGGCAGGAGAACTGTGAGTTGAAACCATCTAGGGCTTCATAGTAAGGCTTTGTTTCTTAGTATGTAAATTAATCAATAGATCAATTGATAAAATTTTTTCACTTCTCAGAAGAGAAATATAAATAATGAAATCCCAGAAATTGATAACTATTTCATTTATTTAATTGTATTAATCCTTTGGGAGGTTAAGTCCTGTCTGTAGTCTGGACTGACTGGTGCTCCCTATGTAGATTCATAAGGCCTCAGCATTGTGATGATCTGCCTGCTTCTGCCTCCCATTCCTTAGATTAGTGGCAAACAGAAAAACACTCTACTATACACACATTTTATATAATAATATTAAGAAATAGTGACAAAATTCTGGATTTATAATGCAGTCTTGTAGATAACAGTAAATGCACACGAGGTCCTTAATCATTGGCCACCACTGAAATCCTCAACATTTCTCCCAGTTCTGAACTGTCATTCATCACGTTCACTTTATTGGTCCAAAAACTATAGGAAGGAAGGAAACCTCACTTTTATCCCTTTAGTATGTAAACTGGGGAAGTGATACAGACTTTTCCAGGGATAATTACTCATCTAAAAGGTAGATTGATAATGGCAGCAGTGAAGGTGAGAATAGGAAGTGTCATTTCTTTCTCAATTTATTAATCAGCAATTGTGCTAATATATACCAACCCAGAATTCTACATGCTTCCCTACTAAGGTCTCTTAAGGTAGATTGTGAAGTACTATTACTGATTTCTATAGAGTCTTCAGATGCCCTATCAGAACACACATATAGTAGAGGAGAATACTAAAACAACACATAAGATCTTATAATATTAATACAGGCATAATATTCTAGAATAGAAAAATAAAAAGAAGTACTTTAGAATCACAAACATTCAACATGCCCCTTGCACTATTTGATATTTGGTTACAGTTTTGGGGAATAATTCCACTGTAACTATAACCATTAAAATGTTTATGTAATACAAATCGTTATTGTTAAAATGTATATTCAATCCACTACATAATGATGACAAGAATCTTTATTTTTTTAAAAAAAGTTTTACTTTATTTGTGTGTACAAGTGCGTGCATGCGATGTCTTGGAGGACAGAGGGGGACACTTGAGCACCTGGAGCTGCAGATACATGTGAGTGTATGCTTAAAACACCCATCATTTTGAAGGAAACATCAGCCTGATGAGAACCACTCATAAATTTTCAGTCTTTCAGAAGCAGAGGCTAATGCCAAATTCTTCTGTTGGTGCAGCCCCCTGGTGCTGGTGAGTCAGTACTCTGCGGATAACTGACATCACTGGAGTTTCTTCCGTCATATAAGTATTTGAACTTTTTTCTTGTGGAAACCGTCCTTACTTCTACCCAAACGTTTTCTAGCATGACAAGAACATTGAAAATAAAGGGATATCTCACTTTCTGTTTTATCCCACTCTGTCTGATGTAGCTAAGAAGTGGATTATTTTATGGTTTTCCTTATTATATTGCATTCTTAGTGATAGTATACTCTTGCTGGTACTCATTCTACTACATTTTAGTAGTGTCATTGAGATTATTGATGATTTATTCATTATTAGATTTTGTATCACCTGGAGTAGACTTCATAACATTTGTCATGTGTGTGATTACCATATTTCTGCTGTCTTTATATAGACAAAAAGCAGTAACACATTGTGTTTCCAATATATCTTACAGCTCTACAAATAAACATGCTTGGAACTGGCTGATTACACTGATTTACAGAACACATTTAGATAATGTATAAATTACAAAATATATTGGATGCCTGAATCTCATTGTTAGGTCATCATGTATCTGAATTTATTTCATCCTGTTGCAAGAATCTTTTTTTTAGGAACAGAATACTAAATAATAAGGTTTAATTGTTAAATATGAAGATAAAATATCACCAGAAAGTTTTCTAAAATTATCAGAGGATCTATACCCATGGGGTATTTGAAAAATTGCTGCCTAAAGAAGACAACAACAATAGACAAGGAAACATAGAAGGGGAGAGTTTCATTGGGCCTTAAACATAGAAAAAAACCTAGTGGAAACTAATGAATACCGAGTGCATGAGAAAGAGTCTCCTCCAAGAAGAGCAAACATGTTTTTATCCAGTACCATGTGGAAATCATACAAATAACTTTATATTATCTGAACAAGTTGTGCACATATATATAATATATATTATATGTATATGGCATGTGTAATGTATAACAGTTAAAGAAACAGGTGGCAAATTTTAATAATAATCATATATAGAAATGGCTTAGAGAAAGCAAAGAGAAGAAATAATTTAAATATATTATGATTTTAAAATAAATGTATTTGAAAAGAATTTATTACTCATACCTTCATTAACAGTGAATTTGAATTTGCTATTTCCATTTATTAAAACAATAATTATCAAAAAAATCCATCAAGGGGTTATTGCAACTCTAAATATCTAGGCAACAAGCACCAGGACACCCAAGTTCATAAAAGGAACACTGCTATAGCTACAATCACATAATGGCCTTCACACAACAAGATTGGTGACTTCAGTTTTCCATTCTTGACAAGATACAGATCTCTTAGATAAAACCTAAACTGGGAAGTTCTGGAGTTAAATGAAATCATAAACTAAGCAAAACTAAGGATAAGAAAGCAAACATCTCTCCAAACATAGAAGAATATATCTTCTTCATAGCACTTTATAGAACTTCTTCTAAAATGATGTGTGTGTGTGTTTGTATGTATGTGTGTTTGTATGTGTGTGTGTGCATGTGGGCATGTATTCATATGTATGAGTGTGTGTGTGTGTGTGTGTGTGTGTGTGTGTGTGTGTGTGTGTACAGGAACATATATAACCTACCACTTCATAATAGATCATAAGACAACTTGAAATTGTGGATTCTAGACTGGCCTGAAGAGTCTTTCATACTAGAAACTTAGAAACCAAAATGATACTAATTGTATTGTGTTATTTTAAAAATCATTGTAACTAAATGCATATATAAATTTCAGTAGTTAGTAATTCAGAATATGATTAACAATAAAGCTAATTAGATTAGATATTCTTTTGAGAAAGATAGTTCACAATAAATAAAATTTTAAAATGAAGTTTTTTAAAAATTTGATTAGATAAGTAAGTAAGTAATTTGTTTTTATGAGACAGGGTTTCTCTGTGTAGCTTTGGAGTATGTCTAGAACTCAGACTGTAGACGCTGCTGGTCCTTTCCTCACAGGTATCTGCCTGCCTCTCCCTCAGGAATTCTGAGATTAAATGCATGCACCACCATTGCTTGATTTAATATGAAGTACTTTAAGTTTGCAAATATACATATAACTTAGCATATGCTTAAACAGATAAATGTCTCTCAATATCACAAAGAAATTTCAGTTTGTATGAATCACTAGTGCAGAAACAGACAAGATATATAGTTAAAGATAGCTATCTCAGCAAACTTAATAACAAACACATAAAAGCCAAATCTGCAATACATATTAACACATATTATATTTTAGCAAATTGTCTGTAAAAGAATTTTCTCAATGCTATTTTGACATCCTTGTTTCTTAGACTGTATATAATGGGATTAAACATGGGAGTCACAACAGTATAGAAAAGAGAAAGCACTTTGTCAGTTCCACCCGAATGACTAGTATTAGATCTAAAATATGTAACCATACCTGATCCAAAAAATAACATCACAACTGCAAGATGAGATGAACAGGTGGAGAAGGCTTTGGCCTGACTGGTGGCTGACGGCAACTTCAGCACTGTAGAGATGATTTTACTATAGGAAAAGATTATTAACAGGAATGGAACCACACCAAATAACAGAGCACCTAGGAAAACCATCATCTCATTCACAAAGATGTCTCCACAGGCCAGGTGAAGTACTGGGGGCAAGTCACAGAAGAAGTGGTTGATTTGGTTGGAACCACAAAATGAAAGAGAAAAAATCTGTGATGTCTGCCCTATCTGTGCTGGAATTCCACTGACCCAGGAGCCAATCACCAGCTGAGAACACACTCTCTGGTTCATGACTAGAGGATAGTGCAGAGGTTTGCAGATGGCCACGTAACGGTCATAGGCCATGACAGCCAGCAGGAAGCACTCTGCAGCCCCCAGGATAAGAGTGCAGCACATTTGTGTAGCACAGGCAATGAAAGAGATGGTTCTTCGCCGGGTCCCAAGGTTGTAGACCATTCTGGGGAGACTAATTGATACATAACATATCTCTAAAAAGGAAAAGTTGCCAAGGAAAAAATACATGGGTGTCTGAAGAGCAGAGTCCAGCCTTGTGATGAGCATAATGGTGCCGTTGCCCAGTAGGATAAAGGAATACATGACAACCAGCAGTCCAAACAGAAACCACTGGAGATGAGGAACATCTGAGAATCCCAGAAGAACAAATTCCTTCAGATTGGTTAGATTTTCTCCTTGTGGTTTTTGATGGTGGTTCATCTGTGAAGTAGATTCAGGCAACATGGCTGTTTACTTTCCCATTGGGGAAAAAAAAGGCTTTTATCTTAATATAAATTCACCCAGATTGATCTTTATTATCTGATCAATAGTGTCTACCGTAAAGGAACTTTTGCTCATAATTTTACTTTTAGTAACTTTTTCATTATTGCTGTATATTAAAATTTCTTTAAAACTTAATGTTAGACTGCCTAGGTCCATAATTCAGGGTATACTAAACTATGATCTAAACATAGCAGAGACCTCAACATTATTGGAAGCTACTTCTGATAAATACACTAACAGATACATTTGCATTGTCTCTGATAGCATTAGTTATATATCTTGAGAAGTGGGCTGGAGTGTGAGCTGAGCAGTTAAAAACACTGGTTTTTCCTTATAACTACTCTGGTTTGATTACCTGAACCAAGTTAGCAGCTCACAACTCTCTGTAACTCCAGCTTAGACTGGATGATTTGAGATGTATATAACCTAGCAAAGAATTTATACATATAATGTGGAACTAAAAAACATTAGAATGAAAATGGTTTTTTATTCTTATGAATTTTGTTAGATTTCTAAAACAAAATATCATTGATATTTTCATAACTTTTAAAATATTTACTATAAATATAAAATGAAATTGTTTTAGGTATGTCTCTCTTAGGGTTTGAATTGTTGTCTAGGTTCTCTGAGATTGTGATTTGTGGACTGGCTTTTTTGCTTTATGTTATAAAACCATTTATAAGTGAGTACATGTGATAATTGTCTTTCTGTTTCCTCTCAAACCACATTGTATCTCCAATAGATAGCCACTGGAAAAGAAAAATTAGTTTTCTCCAATGCAGAACTCAGGGCATACAAGCCACTCTTAATACCAAACCTCATGCCCAACAGTGCATGGACAACACAAAACAAACCCAGTGATATTTTGGGAGGTGATTTGTTTTTTAATGGTTTGTCTGTCCTTTTCTTTTCTTTTTTTTTGTAAACCTTACAAATCTTTAAATGTATTTTGGATTCTGTTTTTGTGTTTTGTGGAATTTCTGTGTGAGAATATATGTGTTTGTATGATATGTATTTCTTATATTTTTCTTTTACTCTTTTTTTTCTGGTTGTTTGTTTTATTCTTCTATTCCAGTTTGTTTGTTTTTATTTTTCATATTTTATTTTCTTATTATGTGCTAGAGGTCTGTTGTTCTCTAATCATATAAAGAAAGGAATGTGTATGTTTTTGGGACGAAGTTCAGGGCCAGGAAACCATAATCAGAATATCCCTAATGAAAACAAAAGCTAACATCCATAAAAATATGGACAAATATAAAATTGTATACACCAATGCCTTAAACATATTATTATTTATTTACTTCTTCAAACATTTTATTGTAATAGTCTACGATTAAAAGTTTCAATGTTCTCCCTTTTAGCTAGTTTGATTACTGCTATTTATTTATTTCAAAGATGGCTTTCATTTTATGACTTAATTTGTACATATTTACCTCATTTTTCAATTTATAATGACAAGCAATGTATCAATCATGCCATAAACATTTGACACATCACAGTTAAAAGAAGCATAACTTTGAATTATAGTAAGTACTGATTTTAGAAGATCATTCACTTAATTATGCTTATAACACATATCTTAGCAGGATGAAGGTAGGAAAGTCGGTGCGAAGTGTAGAGGGCCCAGGTTTAGAGCCTGGAGTCATATGAAGCAAAGTCATGGATTGTCTGGTTAAACGCTCTGTACACCATCACAATTTTAAAGATCCCCAAGCAAAATATTCAGATAAACATTTTAAAATTCACTTTATAGAAGGATTTATAGTGATCCTAAAATCTGGTAAACTTCAATAATGTTTTATGATTTCTCTTCATAGTAAACTTCCTTCACCAGACTTTAATTTCATTTTTAGCTTTTCTGTTTCTTGTAGGTGAAATAATAAAACCCTCCTTGATCAATTTTATTTGTAAGAGTAGAAATTATTGCTTATTAACTCAAAGAGACTATTTGCTATTCTTCTCTACTTAGATAAACATCTAGATATTTTATATTAGTGAACTATTATATTCCAGAAATTCATCACATTACTTACTTAAACTTCATTGATGATCTTATTTATTTAGCTTGCTGAAAATAATTTTTATTCAAATCTTCTTGCTTGAGAGTTAGGTTTTTTGTATGGTCAAAGAGAATATTTTCATGCAGCCACAAAGGGGTCATCATTTATTGTAGGTGCTAATTTTCTACTTTTACAATGGCAAAGAAGACATTTTCTAGGAAATTCCTTCTTAGATGGTCTTTGACTCTGCAAAACTATGATTTGGACATTGTCTTGGACTAAAGCTGTAGTAGCAGAATCATTAGTATATAATATGTGTTGTAGCTGAAATTTTATTTCACTTTTTTCGATTGTGTAACATATATTACACAATATATAATTACATTTGGCCACAATACATTGAGCTATCCAATGACATAAGGGTTATAAAACTCTTAGGATTATTGTGTGACTCACATAAGTTACTATAGACAAAAAGTAAAAACCACTTGACACAGACATGTCATTCTTTATTCTACAAATATTATTTATACTACTTTTCAAATACCACATTTAATTCTTCTACATTTTTAATTGTTTTATTCCAAATATTTTAATCACAATCTCATCAAAAAGACAATCTTTGAATCTCTCCCTTTGTTTGAATATTTTTTTTGAAATGAGTGTCATTTTCCTACAATAATAAGATTTTAATGAAACCTTTAAAGTGTGTCTGACGGTGATACAGTCGTGGGTCTGTTTTTACCTTTTGCCTTTCTTTCACTTCTCTTTAATAGGGTTCCATTATCAGGATTCCACATGAGGGCCTTTTGTGGTTTTCTTTATGCTTTGGTATGAACTTTGACTGATTCTAAAAAAGGTAAGAGGAAAATAATTCACTTCTTCAGTCATCTATATTTTTTATTTGATTGTTCTCAGTTCCATCTGATGCTCATTATGCAGTTCAGCTTTGAAATAAACAGATTCTGTTTAAAGGAAATTCTCATTCTCAAGTATAAGAAGCTGATAATACAGAGAAAAATAACAATAAACTTCCCATACCATGTTTTCAAGTGGCAATGATTAATATTGCTACTCCTAACAAATATTTCCTGACCTACTTACATTACAATTTAAAGTTATACGTTACTAAATTACATTCTGGACATTGCTGTGTCTTCTGCTCTCAAGGAGATTAAGCTACAAATAGGTGGAATTTACTCAGTGACCTGTACTCAAATAATATTTATTGTTTTAGCAAATTTTTAATTTATAATAAGATTGCAGTAATAAAATTGATTCTAGGGTATTTCTTTTATAAGTCTCTTTTGTCTGAATAAATGCAGACTTAAAAGAATTTGTAACAGTAATCTCAGTCATTCAAAGGTCAGAAGATTCATAAACTTTTCAGAGTGCATATGCCAGGCATACATATTATAATTCCTTTCAAGACTTTAACTACATTGAAGCTAAAATACTTTTTTTATTTTATAAGACCCTGATTTTCATGATTTCATTATGATTATCAAATAAGTAAAATCAATTAGTCTTTGTATTTCTCAGATTTATAAATCTATTCTATAAGTTAACAAACTTCCTATGAAAATATGGTTAAGACCTAAAAAAGAAATATGCATTTTGTTGTTAATGTGTTAAAATGTGTTGCTTCAAAATAAAGTTTCCTATATAAGCTTTATGTTTATCAAAGTTATCAATGGTGCAAAGTTCTCTTTTTCTGATATGGCTCAACACCTGTGCTTAGTATAACAATTATAATATTAATTGTATTTATTTGATAAAATACATTAAATTTAAGTTATTTCTAAAAATATACACAAATTTTGAAATAAATCATATTGAACTACAATGAATATCAAAATAAAATAAGTAATACTTACCTTCTCATGGACATTAATTTTGACCTTTTATCACCATGATTTTGTTATCTCATTTATATCAAGTAGAAACACTTGTGTCATTAAAGCTTTAGAGTTTCCTGTAAAGAAAGTCTGTTTCTGACAACCATAAAGTTCTCCTCGAATAAAAGCAGCTCTGTTCCCATGAGAATTCTCTTTATGGATCTAAATTTACACACCAGAGGACCTCTTTGGTGTTTGATTATTTGAAAGTTTTATTTTCTTCCTAGATAATGCTTAATCCAATTTGACATGTAAATTGGGCACCCACTGGAATTAAAAGTATGGTGTGGTTTGTTTCCTAGATATGGACAGTTATTGAGCAACACTGTGAGAAATAATACAAAATTGTCACCTAAATAATAATTACCTAATTTTGTAAAATGTGTGGCTGTGATATTGTCTAATATGAGAATATTATGTACAGCTGTAATTGACAGTAAACTGTTTGTAAGCATGTATTTTGTCTCCAGCCAGTATACTATAATAGGTTCTGTGCCCTGGTATGCACAGGGTTGCCTGTGTGATAGTTTTAACAAAGAAAATGTACTTTAATAGGACTAATGAGAATCTATATGAAGTCAAGTTGCATTAATAGAAAATCCTTGTGAAAGGAGTCCATATATACTAAACTTCAGGCCTTAGAGTGACAATTGTTCCTAATATTTAGAAACTTTAGGGATCTTCAGTGAGTGAGAAAACAATATGGTGTAAATATATTGAGTAAAACTAAATAAAAGTTATTTTAAAGAATATATTCACGGGAGATGAATTTGTTAGGTCTCTACAACACATATACATGCTATTCACCAAATAGTGACTTTTAATAATTTTGATAGTCCTTAGAAAATCATTCTTGAACAGAGTGTCTCTTATTGTACTATGAGAGCAAATGATATTTGGTAAAGTTCATTACTCATTGAGAAGACATTAATATAGTCATAGAAAGGTAGGAGGAGCTAGTAATGATACTTCATGCAGGACCTATTGTGGCAGAGCTCAGTATGAAATTGTATTACCAACCAGGAATAAATGTTTTAGGTACACATTCAAAAGTTAGCTGATGTGAAGGGATTCCTAAGCCCTTAGATGAATGAACAGAGAGACATTTTTGAGGTAGAGAATATAATATCTTGCAAAATCAAACAAACATAAATAATTATTTTAAAAATGGTAAGACAAAGTCTCAAACTGTGGATATTAAAATAAAATGATTTAGACAACTCAATAACCTTTGAGGAAAGAAATTGTTATTAATTATTCAAACTATAAAAAATTGATGTTAATTTATTTATGGTCTTCTTAGGATGTAAAATCATGAACTCATCTAACATTTATTTCTGAACAATTGCTAATTTATTCATATCTAAATTTTTCAATTAAAGATAAATATTAAAAAAGATGTTTTCCTACTTATATGAAAATAAAGTGATATCATCTTTAGTTTCTGTAATTCATCCTGAAGGCCAATAAAGTCTTCTGCTTCAGTGTTTCTTGCCAACCCTTTGACTAAACGTCTCTACTCCAACCGCTTATGCCCCTCATTGTACTATCAATGCCTATGTTTGACTTTCTGCATCATTCTACTTAGGTTTTTCATATTTTATGTCTTGCTTACATCACATAAGTCAACATCCCTCACATTTTCTATGTTGTCACAAATGAGAAGACTTTCTTCCAGGTAATAGTTTCATTCTACCTGGCGCACCATAACGCTATCTGTTTAGTTGCTATTGGTAATTACATTTCTGAAACACTTTGGCTATTATGGATTTTGCTGACATGGAAACAACTGTTCAGGCATTTACTCAGAACACTTCTTGGATTTCTGTAGGAGACATAACTTGTTGCAAAATGATACATGTGATAAAACATGATATTCTAATTTTCATGATTTGAGAAACTCACATGTATCCTTATATAATAGACTTTGTAATTTATATTATTGTCACAAATACTCAAAAAATAATTTCCCTCAAATTCCATCAATTATCTTTCATTTTAGTTATTTTACATTAGAAAACATTAATGTGTATGATATTTTTATTTGGGTTTCCTTAGTGAATAAGTATTGAAGAATTTTTCATCTGTCTATCAGGTATCTTAATGTCCTAGAAACATCTACTCATACATATTTTATTAGGTTATTTGTGTTTTTAATACAGAGTTTCTGGATATCATTTATGTTTATGATGGTTTTCACATATTTGACCCTTTAAAGTCAAAGCCTTTGGTGAACTTTGTGTATTGTTTTATCTGTACTCAGTGAGAATCATGGTGGAAGCACTTGTCTCTCTGAGTGAAATTATAGATATCATTAGAGCTGCCTGTGGGAATCTATCACATATAATCATGTATACCCTCAGTGATATAGTCTCATCCTATTGGAGGAAGGAGTGAGGTCACAGTTTTTTTCCAAAGACTGTTGGTTAGTTCAATAACAATGATGTCTACCCTCATAATCTATTTCTTAATAAGTTTGTCTAATCAAAAATGGTAACTTAAATCAGTTTACCTGCTTATTTGTATTTGCCTGTTTGTGAGATGCACTTCTTTTATTTTTCTAGTTTTAATAGTAGGATAATTAATTAGGATTGTGTTATGATTTATAAACAAGCACATGTTTGCCATTTGACAAGTAACAGTTTTCCTCACATATTTCATGAAAAAGACTTCAAAAAGTTTACAATATATTCTAGGAAAACAGTTTTAGTTCGTTGTTCATCATTTGATCTATTTCAAACTTTAATGAACTGTCCACTGATGTCACATAAGGCAATATATTTCAGATGAAATTAGACATTTATTTCTCAAATTCTAATGTTTTTATATTAATAAATGGGTTTAAGAAGTCCTCACCTGTTTTCAATGACTCTTCAGTACCTCAGGATATGTATAAATATTGAACAACAGAACATCAAAACCTAAAACATTATGACTTTGAGGTATGTATGTGTGTTCGTGTGTGTGTGTGTGTCTGTGTGTGTGTGTGTGTGTGTGTGCATACTTCTATGTGAATTCATTGACGGGGCCCATAGGTATGGATTCATTCTATCTTGACTAAAGGTCAGAGAGATGGAACTTCTGTTACTTCAAGGTTGTTGTCAACAGGTGTGGCTAATATCCAGCCCTGGTATTTCAGGCATTAGGAAATAGACAGGTTTCTACCTTAAGCAAAAAGCTAAGGGCCCAACTAGGTTCCTACTCTCTTAGGGAGATAACTATGGATTCCAAGCAGGGACTGGTTTGCCTACAGAATGTTTTGGTCTAGGGTGTGAGTGTTACTTGTCTTATTCTGGCAACAGAATGTTTAACTGAGAATGTAGCCTGTAATTCTTCAGCCAGTCTGTTCATTTCCTTGTATCATGTTAATGCATTTTTTTTAACTTATTCCTATCCTTTGGGGTCATGATATTTAACCAAATGAATATTAAATGTGGGCATCTTTCAATATATACTGGATGTCCCTCCCAATGTTATCCTGTCTGTCTCTTATTTCTCCTCTATCTTTGTTCCTTTTGCCTAATAATTTTAATCCTCAAGCTCCTACCCTGAAATGTATGGACCCGTGGTAGCTAGAAGACTGGCAGAAGTCACCCAAAAATTGTGGCTTACAACCATACATGAATGTGCTTATATGTGCTTGCATATGTGAAGTGTTGAATCATGCTTATCATAGTGCATGACTGTCTTCTCACTGAGGCTAGAGGAGAATGTTTAGTGTCCTTCTGTATAGCTCTCCACACTATTTTCTCCTTTTATATAATTGGAAATAGACTGACCACAAACAAGGCTCAGACATGATCTTATCTGTTCCCCACAGTACAGGAATATCTATGACCCTCCCATATATTTAACTAGGTGACGGGTATTGAAACTCAGGATATATATTGCAAAGAAAGTTCTTTTACCCAGTAAGCTATGTTAGCACATGCCTTTTACTACTCTCCTTTATTTTTCACATACTAGATTTCAGGGTTTCTTACTGTGAACTTCATTGAAAACCATGATTATTAAAATGTCAGAAAGTTGGATAGAACTTTTAGAAGTTAAATGTGATAAATATATTATCAAGATCTTTGTGCACTGTCCAAAAGCACATGGGAACAAAAAATAGCTTTTATAATAGAGATTACTGAACTCTCTATATATTCTTAATAGATTGAAAAGTTATTTCATGTGTAAGATGTGGCATATCCAGAGGTTGTCAGAGCTCTTAGACACAGAATACTAATAGTAAATATCTATTTAATTCATACAACAGTTTATTTAACACATATTGTTATTAAAGACTATTGGTAAGTCTATTGAAAGCTGAATGAGAAAATATCAAAACATTGGATAATAATATATTAAATTAGGTATATAATCTTTCTGTTCAGTTATAACATATTTCTAAAACATGTATTATGTTCAAAATTTTACAATAGAATATATAATTTAAATTGTACATTCACATTAAAATACCATGTTCTTTTTATATTTTGTTAAATGTTGACAGATTAATATGTAGAAGATAGTTCAAAACAGAATATAAATCAAACTATTATTCAAAATGACAAAAGCACTTCTGAGAAATAAAGTATTTTGAAGAAATGAATAAAATTTAACCAATTTCTTAAGTAATTATGTAAGAAGCAATTAAACATTTATTCCAAAGCTCTAGGTTCTATTTTATAAGTAACAGTTTTCTCATTGCAGCAATCACATCCTTGTTTCTGAGGCTGTATATCAGGGGGTTGAACATGGGAGTCACAATGGTGTAGAATAGAGAGAGTAGTTTGTCAATTCCTGGAGAATGAGTGGACTTTGGTCTCAAGTAGGTAACAGTAGCGGATCCAAAAAATAAAAACACTACAAGCAAATGAGAAGAACAAGTGGAGAAGGCTTTTGCCCTTCCTGTGGCTGTTGGCAATCTCAGAATAGTGGCAATGATTTTGGTATAAGAGGCAAGTATCAACATAAAAGGGAAAGCAACAAACAGCATAGCCACTAAATAGACAGAAAGCTCATTCACTGAAGTATCCCCACAGGCCAGTTTAAGAATGGGAGGTAAGTCACAGAAGAAGTGGTTGATTTGATTAGAATTGCAAAAATTCAGGGAAAATATCTGACAGGTTTGTCCTATTTGGACTGGGATGCCGCCGAGCCAGGAGCCCGCCGCCAGCTGAGTGCATTTTGTTGGGTTCATGATGAGTTGATAGTTCAGAGGATTGCAGATGGCCACATAGCGGTCATAGGACATCACAGCCAGGAGAAAGCATTCTGTGGCTCCAAGCATAAGGAAGAAACACATTTGTGTGGCACAGCTCAGCACAGAAATGCTTCTCTCTTGAGTAGCAATGTTAAACAAAATCCTCGGCAGAGTTACTGATACATAACAGATTTCCAGGGAAGAAAAATTTGCCAGAAAAAAATACATGGGCTTCTGTAGTGCAGGATCAATTCTAGTAATCACAATTATGAAGCTGTTTCCAATCAAGATAATCAAGTACATTATGGAGAACACGCCAAATAGAAACCCTTGAAGATTTGGAAGGTCAAAGAATCCCAGGAGGAGAAACTGTGTCACAGTAGAAGTGTTGTGCTCTTCCCTGATTTCTGTGTATTTCATCTATGTAGATGATTTAAGGAAAAACACAAAATATTTCCTTGCCCATGGATTCTTTTTGTCACTTTTAAAGCAATGGTAACACAATTCTAAACTTACCACTTTCCATGAAGAATAAGTATGATTTGTATATGCTCCAAAGTTTTAAAGAAGATTAGGGTTTTTTTTTTTTTTGCTTGAAGTCATACAAAATAGTAATATATTTTTGTTCTGTTATTTTGTTGGGTTCGGATGGTAAGCCATGATATGTTAATTTTGTTCTCTTAGCTGAAAATGCAGTTTCTGCTTATATTTATTTTAATAATCAATATGTTTTCTGATTATAAATTTCTACTGATATTGCTGTTGTACGACCAGTATTTCAAGAGCCATTTTAATATATGACTAAATATACTGAAAGACAAAGTATTTTTCAGCAATAGTTCCATTTCTGGATCATTTTAATCTGAAATTAGTTAATTGCAACAGCAATATTAGATGGTGTTGCCCTTATTACTATTTTGAGTTTTTGGTTCAGTATAAGATTTTTGAAATTGGAAGTCATAAATGTTAGTCACATTTTCATATTTACATGACATTCAAATAGAAACTCAAGATGTAGTGAAGACTGTCAGATCATTTTCTTATCCGGGGAATTTGAGAGTTTGAAGTAGTCTCACTAGTGTCTTTGGTACAGAAGTAGGTCTAAGTAGATCGTGCATTCCTCTACTGTGTGTAATTCTACAGCAGGAAAGCAGCATTACAGCAACTCATTCTGAGCATTTTCTAGTTAATCCCATCCTCCCAACGATCCCGACCTTGTCTAGAAACTCTGTTCTACTCAATCTACTTCATTGAATAGATTTGTGTGGAAACAGACATGATCACCTTGGCATGTTCTTTTCCATCATGTTCTTTTATTATTCTCTATCTCTAGACCTCTAATTATCAAATTTTATTTTATTCTTAAAATATCTATGAATTATTTGAAAATGGATAACCTTTAAGTTTTCTTCTAAATGATATCAATAAAACCACTGCCTTATTTGAGATTAATATACTCCTGTGCCAAACATTTCCCTTTCCTTCCCATTCCTCTAATTTTCAAAACTCTACTCTGATTAGTGTATTTGTCTTCCTTAGCTTGCAGATATGCTTTTCTCCATGATTTCCTTGACTCTGTAGTTACCAGATGCAAGTATATGAATTAGTGGTTTTTACTCTTACAGGATCTCTCAATTATGACATTCTTTTCAATATTTATTAAACTGATTGACATATTTTTATTTATCTAAAAACAAAGGGACAAACTGGCAACAGAAAGGTGACTGACCTCAACCCATGATTTAAGGAATGTGAATGACTGATATTCAAGAATTCACACTCAAAATATTGATGCCAAGCCGGGTGGTGGTGGCTCACACCTTTAATCCCAGCACTGGGGAGGCAGAGGCAGGCGGATCTCTGTGAGTTCTCCAAAGCTACAGAGAAACCCTGTCTCGAAAAACTATATATATATATATATATATATATATATATATATATATATATATATGAAAATGAGGCACGTCAGTAGCTTTTAAGATGATCAAATGTAAAAAATAATTTTTTGCACTTTTAATTTTCATATGGAATATAAAATACCACAAAATAAGTATTCCTTAATAAAATTATAAAAACTTTCAACAAAATATAGAGACTTCAATAATAATTTAATATTATATTCTGAAAATACTGTAAGTGAATATATACAATGAATGGGAACTGCCAGTAAAGCCTAGCATTAATAAACTATGATTTCAAGGACAAAACTACAGTCTGAGGCTATATTTTAAATATAAATTATGAATTATTTAAACTTTTTTCTTTTATTAAGTTCACTGTATTAGTAGTTATAGAGACAACTAAAAAAGAAAATAAAAAAGTTTGTTTAAATTATTTTATCATAGATTTATAAGCATTATGTATGCTATATTTGCTTGGATAATAGATACATCTTGGATGTATCTCAAAAACTTTATCACAGAAGACTGAAAATGTACCAATACAAAAGTCCCGATGTAATAGATTTTGAAATTAGGATCTACTAGTGTTTTCAAAGTATTAAAAAGAGTTAGAAAGGGTTTTACTTCTTCCATAGCTGCAGAAAATCTTTTCATTAATTTTGTTCTGTTTTCTGATTTGGTGAGGGAACATATTTTCATTTGTAAACTTTCCATAGTTTTATTCTCATTACAGTAATGACTATTTAGAACCACATATGAAAAAGATGTTGGAACTACACTAACCTACCCAAATAGCACTTAGCTGGTTTTTCATTTATAGTGCAGTTGCAGCCCTGGACTTATTTTGGGCAAGCACTTGGCTATCGTATTATTCCCTGAGTTCCCAGTGCCTGTAAGACTTGTTCTCTAGAATCTTTGCAATTATAGTGATTGTTTTACTCTTGAACACTTTCAGGAAACACAGTTAATACAGTAAAACCCCTCGTATTTTGTAAATGTAAACACTTTTGTTTTATTCAATTATTTTATGCATATTTATCTGTCATCTTCTTTGAAAGACTGATTGCCTTCCCTACAGTTACTCTACTGTTATACAGGGTATAAACGTCTCTGATCAAATTTATAAAAAAGGAGATAAAGGTTGGAAAGGCAGGTACAATAATAGAAATTCAGAAAGGATTTTCTTAGCAGAAATCACTAAAGACACACAAAAATTTAATAATGATATAATATTTTCATGTTAACTTACAGGATTTAATTATTAAGTCCTAGAAAACTTTGTAGTTGTTTGTAGATATATTTTAATGGTGCTTATTGATCATTTTAGAATGTACAATTATTTTATGAACTATGATCTCCTACTAATTCATATTAATTAAATAAATAAATATATAAACTGCCTAAATAAAAGTTTCATAAAAGATAAATAATATCTTTAATTGGATAAAATAGACTAACATACTGATATAAATGAGCGCATAAGATGCTGTCTGTAGTGATAATTTTGATATATTGCCTTTTATACTAAAGCATATTTTATATTTTGTTCTTTGATCAGTATCATAAAATGTTAGAAAAGCTAAAAATGCAAAACAACATTTGAAATAAAAAGCATTAGATACAAAATTCTTTTAAATTACATTGCTGAATTCTCTGCCATTGTGGTATTTAAAAAGGGAGACAAATTCCATGTATATTTGATATGAGCCAAATGTAGTTGAGCTTATGTTTGTAGAACTAAGTTAAATATGAATCTTACCTTTATTGGTTAGAAAAAGAAAATTATAGGTAAACCTGGGATTTAAAGCTTAAAAACTTCTTTGTGTTTAATGGCATAACACTTTCAAGCCTGTATTGTATCGTGAAGTACACAGTGCTGCTTAAATAGGAAATAATCTCTGTCTCTGGGGATATGTACGTTCCCCATGCTACCTTCTAACAGAGGAAAACTTTTGTCTTTCCTTTAAAAGTGAAGCATAAGAATATATAAATAAAATGAGAAAAGTAAAATTAAGATTATTCCTTTTAGCACATTCTGCTTTGTTTTTCAGTTTTGTGATTATTAAGAAAAATGAATATTGCCAAACAGTGGATTTACACCCCTTTAATCGTAGCACTTGGGAGGCAGGAGCAGGTGGATCTCAGAGTTCCAAGCCAGCCTGATCTGCAGACTAAGTTTCAGGGCAGCAAGGGCTGCTACACAGAGAAAACCTGTCTTAAAAAGAACAACATCAACAATAACTGAATACTGAGAGAATCAGAAATTGCCATGGGTATCTGTGAATGTGTTCTAATGTGTGGTAGTGCTTTATACTTGTGCCTGTAGGGCTCCATATATGGACCACTGTGTCAGTGACACCAAGGAAGAGTAAGAAGATAATTGATAGTGATATAGGCACAATGCATGTTACTGATTTTATCTTCATTCATACCTCCACAGTTATGAATGCTTTTATATAAATTCAGTCTTCTTTGCTAGTTTTCTATATTTTATATCTCCACAGCAATTTTTTTAAAGTAAATAATTTGTCAATACACATTGTAAAACTTGCCAATAATCTCAGTATTCATTTTTAGTTTTTATTTATAGTTATATTTTAATGACATTTATTCTACGCATATCATCATTTACCATACAGAAGAAATCAACTCTAAACAAGCAAACACTGTACTTATAAAGTCTGCCTAATGAGAACTTTATGACATGAAGATAAACAAAATAAATTTCTTATTATGTATGAGGTTTTTACTAAGAATACCATCACTACAGAAACAAACTATAAAGGAAACCTTGGACTCTTATGTTGAAAATGAGCACTTAGGAACATTATTTAAAGTCAAATTGGGTAAATAAGTGCATGAAGGTTTTGAGCATATCTTTTATCCAGTGCCATTGTCTACTGTGTGTGCTTGCTTCTTGTACATGTAATAATGACCATGATTCAAATGAACATGTAGAAGGAAAAGTTATATTTGACAGACAGCTCATCTAGCAAATCATCCAGAAACAAATTAAGATAGGGAGTTAAGCAGGGACTTTGAGCCAGAAATTTCCACTAATAATTTACTTCCTATGATTTGTTGACCTACTAATATAAAGCCCATGTCCAACTGCCTAAGGTAGCACTGCTAACAGCAGACTTTAGCATCGTAAATCAATAAAAAAAATTAAGAAAATGCCCCACAGAAATATCCAAGGACCCCCACATTGGAGGGCATTTCTCACAATGTCCCCACATATCACATGACTGAAAGTAGTTGTGGCATGTTGACAAGAAAATTGAGCTACAAAGTTATAGCTTTAAAAGAGCACATTCTAACTTAACACTAATTTGTAAAAGAGAAATACATAATTTGTGATAATATAACAGTATCTCTGCTAGAAGATTCAAGCCATTCCCTGTCTGCATTCTTCTTGGTGCTTGTAGTTGGAGATTAGAATTTTCAGATCATTCTGTACCCATTGCTTTGGCATTATTGTCTCTAAACCACTGGACAAGTAAGCCTGATTAATTGTTGTTCTATTATAAAGCACTGTATGTTTAGAAGTTAATAATGGTTATTTGGTAGTAGATATAGAACTGTCCTTCAACATAAACAAATAAACTTTTATTTTGGAAACATTTGCCATTGAAAAAATAAAGCACCATGGAAGCCCATCATTTCATTCACAATGATGTCCATATAAAACAAGTGAAACAGCGGGAGAGGCAATGTCAATGGGAAAAAAAATGAATTAGTAGGAATCACAAACAGACCCAAAAAACATCTGCAAATCTGCCCCGTGTAAATAAGAATTCTACTAACCTAAGAACCCACCACTACTGGATCCATAGTTTAGACATCAGCAAAGAGGGCTACAGAAGGCCATGTAGCCATAGCTATGAGAGAGTGTCCCAAGAACACAGGTAGTTAAAGTACTTTAGACAAATTAGTGCAGACACCCATTCTGTTATTTTCTAAGTAACAGTTTTCTCAATGCAGCAATCACATCCTTGTTCCTGAGGCTGTATATCAGGGGGTTGAACATGGGAGTCACAATGGTGTAGAGCAGAGACAGCAGTTTGTCAGTTCCTGGAGAGTGAGTAGACTTCGGTCTCAAGTAGGTAACAGTAGCGGATCCAAAAAATAAAAACACTACAAGCAAATGAGAAGAACAAGTGGAGAAGGCTTTTGCCCTTCCAGTGGCAGTTGGCAACCTCAGAATGGTGGCAATGATTTTAGTATAAGAGGCAAGGATCAACATAAAAGGGAAAGCAGCAAAGAGGATAGCCACTAAGTAGACAGACAGCTCATTAATAGAAGTGTCTCCACAGGCCAGCTTGAGAATTGGAGGTAAGTCACAGAAGAAGTGGTTGATTTGGTTAGAACTGCAGAAATGAAGAGAGAATATCTGACAAGTTTGTCCTATTTGGACTGGGATGCCGCCGAGCCAGGAGCCTGCCGCCAGCTGATTGCATTTTACTGGGTTCATGACCAAGGGATAGTGCAGAGGGTTGCAGATGGCCACGTAGCGGTCATAAGACATCACAGCCAGCAGGAAACATTCAGTGGCTCCCAGTATTAGGAAGAAGCATGTTTGTGTGGCACAGGCCAGCTTGGATATGTTTCTATTCTGAGTACCGATGTTGTACAGAATTCTAGGAAGAGTGACTGACACATAACAGATTTCCAAACAAGAAAAGTTTGCCAGGAAAAAATACATGGGCTTCTGTAGTGCTGGATCAATTCTAGTGATTACAATTATGAAGCTGTTTCCAATTAGGATAATTAAGTAAACTATGGAGAACATTCCAAAGAGAAAGCCTTGGAGGTTGGGGAGGTCAGAGAATCCCAGAAGGATGAATTGTTTGACGGTGGAGGCATTGTCCTCTGCACTGATCTCTGCATATTCCATGTTTGGAGATGACTCATTCAAAAGTGCAGATCATGTCACTGCCTTTGGTTTTCTTATATAGCACATAAGCTACATATATCACACTCCAAACTTCCTAATTTTCTAAAGAATACAAAGATATACACATGTATCTTATATGTTTTCTCAAATGCTGAGGAAGTATACTTCTAAACAACTACCATATATAGAGAAATTTTCAGTAATTTTGTTTGCATATTTGTAGTGTTATCATTTTGTGCTTTCTTGGATTATTATGCACACAGCTTTAATTGTTTTCTCAATACTTTAAGTGCAGAATTTGGGTTAATATTGTTAAGTAATGATTCATTTTTTTTAAATTATTGTTTTAATTTATTTCAATCTACTCCTCCATTTCTGTTCAGAAAAGTTATATCTCCCATGGGTATGATTCTTTCTTACTATTGACATCTCTGCCAAATATTTTGTTTTATGATCATTTTGAAATTAATTTCAGAAATTATAAATAATACATAAGTAAATATTCAAAAGGTTCTAAAAAGGTCCAGTGATAAAATATATTACTCTTTCAACTTTATTCCTCTTTTAGGTTTGATATTTTGAAACAGGATAATTTAGTACAAATAGTCTAACTGTCCCCCAAATATTATATGGAATTTAAAACAATTAAATGTGGTCTTTCCTTTCAGACTATGAAAACCAATGTCCTAAATTTTACACAGATTTTAAAGTTTGTGTCCTTAAACTAGGAACTTAGTAATAAATAACAAAAGTTAATGTCATTCAATCTCAGGATGCTGAAGGATCAGAAGTTCTCCCACGCTTTCCCATCTGCCCACATGTTCAGGAAAGTGTACCTAAGGGGTGTATCTCTCTATTCTGAATAAATGTCTATTGTATCAAAACTTCGTCCGTCAGATCTCACGTCATGCTGTTCTAAGTCCTTCATCTTCACCCTCGGTGTACGTATTCAGCTACCTCCCTTCTTCCATTCTTCCACTGTATGCTTTTCTGGAGTTTTAAGCTTTAACGTGCTAGCATTCATGTATTCATTATCCTAGGCTATATTTACCTTTAGAAATATAGTTTCCCTTTAATTCTTTTTTACCATACATTTTTCTCTTTTCAAAAGTTCTTCATAAAATTTCAAAGCATTTAGAAAATTCTGGAAGTATTTCATAAATAATAACCCAAAGCGTTTCTTCATCTAAAAATTATCACATACTCTGATTCTACCCCTTATCCTTCTTGTAAATATACTTCAACCAAACTGTGCATCTGTTTAACTCTGTTCAGTAGTAAATACTTTTAGTAAAATGTAGCAGAATTAAACTGTAATTTCAAAATCATAAAATTTGTTCAGAAATTCTTTTCTAATTCATTACAATACATAATCGCTACAGAAGGCATTTAACAATTTTTCCTAATGATTATCACAATCTAGTCCTATATACATAGACATTGACAAACTCATACAGCTAGATCATTTTCTTGAAGACCAGGATGTATCATGTGAGCCAGATGGGCTTGATAGATGTTGCTATGAAAGGTGCCATTATCACCGTCTAAGAAATGGAGAAGTTTAAAGTGTGTCTTCTCCTTTGGTTTTAGTGAGTTTGATTGTTGAAGGTCGGGGTGAAACAAAGGGGCTTTCTACATTAAAATAAGTTCTGAGGCATTTCAAACCATTTCACTAAAAATGTGTGTTTCTATATAGAGATATGCTTTTTAAGATACTATATAAAATTTCATAAGCAGATACTTTGCTTTCTCTATTTCTACAGAAACCTTTTTCTGTTTGATTAGGAAGTATCAATATTTCATTTGGGAGAGAAAAATCATCACCACATGTTGTATAAATACATGAAATTTTCAAACAAAATATAAATGTTATAAATAAATATCTTTTTAAATTGAAAAGACATCCTTTTCATTCACCTTTATTGAATTTTCCTTTTTAAATTAGATTGGAAATTCATATATCTATCAAAAATTGTTACCATTCATTTGTTCCTTTCTTTGATATTTTCCAGATGAATCCCTGACCTGCTATATGTCAGACAATTGGTCTGGCACTGTGCTACCCCATCAGTCCTGGCACTCTGTCCACAAAGTGTGCCCAATGATGCAGCAGCTCTCCTACTTTTCTGTTTGAAAACATTTAAATATCTAATTTTAGCTAAGAAACAGAGCTTAAAGAGGGATATGTGGAAATGATATTATATTCATATAAGAAATAATCAAGAAATAAAATTGTAAAATTATTAGGCATTACAGAAAAGTATAGCCATTTTGCTTTGAATAAAGATATTTAATTCACATATCTTGTGAAACAATGAATTTCTTGGTTGTCAATATTGTGATATCAAATCATAATCCATAAAATGCTGACTGAGATAATATATGAATTAAAATCAAATATAGGAACTAAAAGTATAATTGAATACATGGGTTCAGAAATGACTCTATAGCAAAAATTTTAAAACTGAAATGGAAAATACACCAATGTTCCCTCACAATTGTAGATTCTTTTATTTCAGTTCTTAATTATTGACAACCATGAGTTCTTTTGATAAATGTAAGATACAGGTACATTTATGTTCAATAAACATTTTGATTACTTATTTATGCAGGTAGATTTTTATGAAATATGATCTCTAGTTCTTTTGTTTGCTTTTTAAATAATTTATTTAATTTTATTTCAAGTGTAAGGGTCTCAGATTTCTTGGAACTGAGTTACAGAGAGTTGTAAACTGCCATGTGAGTACTCAAAATTGTGCCCAGGTCCTCGGGAAGAGCAGCCAGTGCTTTTAACACTGAGCAGTCTCTCCATCTTTGAAGTCTAGTTCTTATATTTGTAAAATAGCTTAAATAATGTGTAACAGAAAATCATTACTCTAAAACTAAAATGAAAAATTAGTTACTATTAGATTCATGATAATTCATAAGACAATAATGTCTTCAGTGACTTTGACAATACTTCCTGCTACATAACTTGTCATATTTAAAAAGAGTTCATATTTTGCTCTCAGCCGACTTAGCGATATCATCTTAAAGTCAATGCAAAGAAGTACATAAAAATATAAATTTGATAACTATCCAAAATAGAATTATGTGAAACATGACCCTTACCTTTATAAATTTTCAGAAGAGAAATAATAGTAAATAAGTTTTTTATTTCTAAGCTTAAGTATGAGTTTATTTAAAAAGAGATTAATCATCTTCTAGCATACTTTTCACACTGTGGGGTTTAAGTAGCATACTGTCTCTGCTCTGGGAATAAATTCTTTCCTAAGGACTTTATTCTAATTGGTTGGAATATTTTTTCTTATGAATCAAGACGCTCAACAATGCAAAGCAAAACAAAGAAGCAACAACTACAAAAATATATTTTAGTAAACAATTCCTCTTGTAGTCTTACTATTTTTATTTTCTATTTTCTAATTATGAGTTCCAGAAGTAGTGGTTCATGGCTACAAACCCAGCACTTGGGAGGTTGAGGCAGGATCATTGTGAGCTTGAAATCATTAATATGTTTATGGCATATGAAATAATTACTATTATTACACTTTATATTCAAACACTACATGATGATGATAAAGATGCATATTTTACAAAAATTTTAGTTATTATTTATGTGTACACGTGCATGCATGTGGTGCCATGGAGGGCAGAAGAGGACACTTGAGCATCTGAAGCTGGAGTAAAGGTGGTGTTAATTCAAGTCATGTGGGTGTGTTAATAACATACCCATCATGTGAGGAGAAGCAGCAAAAGCTGTTAGCTGATAATAACGTGCCCATGTTAGTAATAATACTTATAACAATCACAAAAGCAGCAGTAGTAATAATATCTAGAAGAAGAAGAAACATGAAATGGGACATTCAATTGGAACATTCCCAAATTTCTAAAGAGATCAAAGACATAAAGAAAAGTGGAAAATCTTTAAGACAGTTAAGTTTGCCTCCATAAAAACTTTAAGGAACTGATTTGTTTAGTAACGTTGTTTTATGAGTTACATGTAGTAGATGAAATAGAGTTTCATATGCAAGGCAATCCTGTGCAATGTTCCATGTAATATGTAATGTACAGGGCATTGAAATGACAAGAAGAAAAGATAAATCACAATTAGAAAATATTGGATATTAAACAAATAAGCACGTCTTATAGCCGTGGTATTTAGGTAATAATAAATAATATTTCTCACATTTTGTAGCATTACGTAAGCTAAGTAGATGACATTGATTCTTAAAACCCATAAACACTTATTTTAAAAGTAATATATAAGTTATATAATCTTAATAATAGATAGATCCCATCTGCAGCAAGTTACAATGAGGTTAGGCAAGTATTTTATAAAGCAACATTTCCTCACAGTCCTCACCCTGAATAGGACCACTCATGAATTTCCAGTTTTTCACAAACAGAATCAAATTCCAAGTCCTTTACTTGTTGTCTCTGAATACTGTGGTCATGGCTCTCTATTTGTAATGCACATCATTGGACTTTTCAGTCAACTTAGGATTTAAACATTATTCTTGTTAAAAACAGATCATGTTTCTGCCCCAAATCCTTATTTTTTTTTGTTTATCAGGTACAATGAGAACATAGGGATTTCTCAGATTCAATTTTCTTCCATTCATCCTGCAGTACCTGGAGAGGTTCTTTCCTTTGTGGGTTTTTATTATATTCTTCTTAGTTTTATTTGCCTGTTGATGTTAATATTTCTACTCCATATTACTAGTGTCTTGTGACCTCTTTACAAAAGATAATTGCTGATTTATATGTTATTCTTTTTTACATCATCTGGGGTAGACTTTTCATTATTGATCATTTGGGTGATGGACACACATTTATATTGTCTTTTTCTAAGCAAAAATCATTAGCACATTGTGTTTTTTTAGCCTTACTTTGGAATCGAAAAATAAATGTGTTTAGTAGTGGCTTATTTACAAAGACCTTGTAGAACACATACAAATTTTACAAAGTGTTGCATGCCTAAATCTGATTGTTAGGTTATCATGTGTCTGAATTTATTTCGTTCCTATGTAAAGCCATTTTAAAGTAAGAATAAACACTAAACAATTAGATTTTAGTATAATATGAAGTTGTAAATATTAACATAAAGTCTTCTAAGACTATCAGAGAAGCTACATCCATGGAGTTTTAGAAATATGGTTGCCTCTCCAAGTACAACAATGAAAGATAAGGCATCATGGATAAAAATTCATGGGGCTCAGAGAAAAAGAACTAGAGGTAACTAAGGAATTCTGAGTGAAATAGTCTCATTGTTATCCAGTACCAAGTAATCAACTCTGAAATCATACTAGTAAATTTATAATCACTGAAAAAGTTTATATATATAAATATATATATATATGATTTAAAATATATAAAAGTTCATATGTATATAATTTATATGTATATGATTTATATGTATATGATTTGTGACAACAGTAAAGAAATAGTGGTCATGATTTGAATAAAAGACACAAATAGCAATGATATCAGAGAGGAAAGCAAGGGGAAAGATAATGTGAATAAATTTTAATTTCAGTTATAAAGAATACTTTGAAAGATATTGCTACATTCACAATGTACACATTTTTATATTTTTATTTGCTTTTATTTAAACCTTAAGTACCAATGTCACAAGAAATATATTACTGTAGTCATTTTAATATCTGATGAAATACACTTCAAATTACACTAACCAGAACAGATATAATATATATCATATGCAATCAAAAGAAAAATCATGGAAAAAGTTATTACAACTCTAAATAAGTAGACAGCAAACACCAGGTCATTCCATTTCATAAAAGGAACACTATTATCACTGTAATCACATATTTCTGTCCATATAGTCACAGTGGATGTCTTCAGTTCTCCAATCTTTCCAAAAGACAGATCATTCGGACAAAACATAAACTGGAAACTGCTGGAACTAAATTACGTAATAAACTTAGTGTACTATTCTCATGGAACTATTTCTAAAATGTGTGTGTGTGTGTGTGTGTGTGTGTGTGTGTGTGTGTGTGTATGAATTTGTGGGAATATATTACCCCAGCACCTGATTGGAAGACCAAGGTCAAGCTGAAAGTGGGAGTACTCTTCCGCGTATGTGACTTTTAGGGATAATATACATGTCATTATTTGTGGAAGTAAGAGTTTTTACACACTAGGTCATCTTACTGACATAATTGAAACTAACTTTACATAGTAGTTTTAAAAATCATTGCATCTGAATGTTTAAAGTTGTATATAGGATTTAAAATAGTATATCAGAATTTGTGGTACAATAAATAGAGTTATATTAATTGTATCTAATGTTTATTTGTAAAGATATTTCAGAATAAGTATAAAAATGAAAATGATATGTATTTAATTTGGTAATACATACATCACTACATATATTTTCAGAGATATATTTCTCTCAATATAACAAAAAATTATTTTGAAATTATCATTGGTATAAAAACAGAAAAGATACACAGTTAAAGATAGATATATCTATGACCTTAATTATAAACACATACAAAGTTATATCTACAATATAAATCATATTATATTTTAGTAAATTGTTTGCATAAGAATTTTCTCAATGCTGTTTTGACATCCTTGTTTCTTAGACTGTATATAATGGGATTAAACATGGGAGTCACAACAGTATAGAAAAGAGAAAGCACTTTGTCAGTTCCACCCGAATGACTAGTATTGGATCTAAAATATGTAACCATAGCTGATCCATAAAATAACATCACAACTGCAAGATGAGATGAACAGGTGGAGAAGGCTTTGGCCTGACTGGTGGCTGACGGCAACTTAAGCACTGTAGAGATGATTTTACTATAGGAAAAGATTATTAACAGGAATGGAACCAACACAAATATCCCAGCACCTAGGAAAACCATCATTTCATTCACAAAGATGTCTCCACAGGCCAGGTGAAGTACTGGGGGCAAGTCACAGAAGAAGTGGTTGATTTGGTTGGCTCCACAAAATGAAAGAGAAAAAATCTGTGATGTCTGCCCTATCTGTGCTGGAATTCCACTGACCCAGGAGCCAATCACCAGCTGAGAACATAGTCTCTGGTTCATGACTAGAGGATAGTGCAGAGGTTTGCAGATGGCCACGTAACGGTCATAGGCCATGACAGCCAGGAAGAAGCACTCTGCAGCCCCCAGGATAAGAGTGCAGCACATTTGTGTAGCACAGGCAATGAAAGAGATGCTTCTTCTCTGGGTCCCAAGGTTGTAGACCATTCTGGGGAGAGTAATTGATACATAACATATCTCTAAAAACGAAAAGTTGCCAAGGAAAAAATACATGGGTGTCTGAAGAGCAGAGTCCAGCCTTGTGATGAGCACAATGGTGCCGTTGCCCAGTAGGATAAAGGAATACATGACAACCAGCAGTCCAAACAGAAACCACTGGAGATGAGGAACATCTGAGAATCCCAGAAGAACAAATTCCTTCAGGTTTGTCAGATTTCCTCCTTGTGGTTGATGTTGGTTTCTCATCTGTGGAGAAGATTCAGGCAGCATGGTTGTTTACTTTTCAATGGGGATTAGAGGTTTCTATCCTAGAATCCAGACATCCTGATTAATTTTCATTATCTGTAATCACTGTGCACTGTAAAAGTATGGCTGCTTACAAATTTTACTTTTAGTTATTTAAAAGCTTGTGCATTGTTGTGGTAAAGATTCCCCAATATACCTTCAAAATTAATATTAGCCTCCGTAGGTCTACAGCTCAGGCTACATACACCATGCCCAACACAGCAGAGACCTTGGCATCACTTGAAACTTCTTCTGCTAAATACCTCAACATTTTTGTATTGTCTCTAATACCATCAGTTATATATCTGACAGTGCTTCTATTAGTTTTGAGAACTGGCTCAGCAGTTAAAAACACTGGCTGTTTTTACAGAAGACCCTGTTTTGATTACACACACAAATGGCAGTTCACAACTATAAATCCAACTTGCAACTGTAACTCCAGTTAGAAGCTAATCTGAAATGATTGTATTCCAGCAATTCCAGCCCTTAAAATAGAAATAAAATAAAAAAGATAGTTAAGAGAGCACAGTTATTTATTCCTTCATGTAAATTTTGTTAGATTTTTGAGAAAACTAAGTCATTAATATTTTTGTAATATAATTTGAAAAACATTTACTAGAAACTTAAAATAAATTTGGTCCTGCCCTTATCCATAAATTATCTCCAATGGATAATCACTAACAAAACGAAAATTTATTTTCTCCGGTACAGTCTAATTGGTATATAAACCACTCTTTATTGCAGGGCCCATTGCCAACAGTGGATGGCATTTTGGGTTTATATATTGTCTGTAATACGTTGTCATGGCATTTTTTTAATCCTTACAAGCCCTTTGCATACATATTATCATTTCCAGTTTTGAACTTGCAGGGATTTTAATGTATGAATAGATGAGCTCCTGGGTTTTTTCTTTTATTTCATTTGCTTGTTACCTTCTGTTTGCTTGTTTGTTTTGCTTGATTCTGGTATGTTTTTCAACATAATTTATTTTCATATTATTTTCTAAATGTCTGTTGTTTTCTAATGAGAGAAAAATATGGATTTTGTTGGGATGGGTGCAGAGAGGAAACTATAATTAGAATATGCTGTATAGAAAAAGTAATTTCAATTAAAAAAGAAAATGATAGAAAATTGCAAATTTGTATAGGTAAATGACTTAGCAAAATGTGTTTTAATAAATGCATATCTATAGTTTATTTATTTAACACTTTATAATGATCGTATAATTACAGCTTTCAAAGCACTCATTTTTAGACCGTTTCAGTAGTGCAGCATATATTATTTATTTAGTTCAAGGGTTTATTTCATCTTATAATTTAATTTGTACATGTTGACCTCATTTTCACTTCAAAATGACAAGCAATTTATCAATAATTACTTAAACATTTGAGATATTATGGTTAAAAGAAATGCCTTTCTGAATTATATTAAGTAGGGGTTATAGAAGATTTCACTCATTTAATCCTACTTAGAAACATGTCTTATGAAGATGCTGATAGAAGTGCAATGGAGGACAGGCAGGGCACTATGTGTAGAGGACACCATCACAATTTCAAAGTTCTCTACAAACCAGCTATTCAGATAAGCACTGTTTAACTTCACATTTTAAAGAAATAGAGAGATGAAAATTAGAGCACATGATAACTTTTACTAGTGCGTTATGGATTTCACCATAGTAAACTTTCTTCACTGGGCTTGTTTCATCTCAAACTCTTCATTTTGCTATCAGTGAGACAATACTTCTTTGGGCCTTTTAATTAGTGAGACCTAAATATTGCAAAAAAACTATCATTTATTAACACTAGCTGATTCTTCAGTTTGTTTCTCTACTTATGTAAATTGTAGATATTTCGTATTAAGGTGTTACTTTTTCCATTAATTAATCACACTGTTTATTAAATATTTAATTGGTGGCTTTTTATTTGCTTTATTGAAAACTTCTCTTTCAAACCTTTTTTCTTCAGGATCATAAATTTTACACATAGAGATTGAGTATTTTCATATGTGACAGAGTGGTCTTCCTTCATTGTAGCAGCTAAATTTGTGCTTTCACAACCCTGAAGAGAATGCTTCCTCGGCATTCTGAAATGATCTCTGATTTACCACTTATACCTATTGATCTTTCATCTCTACAATACCATGCAATGGATTTCGTCTAGAACAAAAAAAGTGTACAAACATAATCATGAATATTGGACTGATTCCTACAAAATAAGGTGTAGTTGAATTGTTTTCCATTTTTTTCTAATGTGTAAGATATATATTTTGGTAACATTAGATCAGAATTTATTAAGCTATCCACTGACCTAGCAATTCTAAAACTACTTAGGGTAATTTTCTGAATTACATTGCTAAATATAGGTCAAAATCTTGAGGTAGTGAAAGCACACAGGTTTCTACAAATTCTATCAATATTTGTTTTCAAATACCATGCTTAATTCTATGTGTTCTGATGGATTTACTCTAAATAGATTAATTAAAATTTGGTCAGTGATATTTTTTGAATCTCACCTCTGCTTGACATTCATTCTGGGAATGAGTTTCATCTACCTGCACTGACAAAATTTTAAAGAAACCTTTGAAATCTTTCTGAAGGTGATGTAGCCATGAATCTGTTTTCACATTTATCTTCTTTCCTTAACCTCTCCTTCATGTAACTACAATATCAGGACTTTACCCAAGAACCTTTTTTTTTAAAGATTTCTCTATGGTTACAGTGAAATTTATCACACAAATCCTAAATGACACTCAAAGAAAAGGCTGTGACTACTTTACTATTTCACTCATTTTTTCTTTATTAAAGGGTACACTCTGCACTATCTGATACTTATTGTGCCTTTCAGCTTTGAAATAAAAAACACTCTATTTAAAGGAAATTTTCACTGTCAAGAAGAAAAAGATAATTAATCGGTGGAAAAGAGCAGTAAAATTCTCCTATATGATGTTTTCAAGTGGCAACAAATAATGTAATTCATTCCTACATAATACTTCTAGATTTACTCACTCTTCAATTTAACATTGTGTTGTATTAAATATAGTTACTCAAATGACATTCTGGCCATACGTATCTTCTGCTCTTGAACAGATGAAGATATAAAGAGGAGAGATTTATTCACTGTGGTATTCTCAAATAATATTCTTTTTTAGTAAATGCTTAATGTGTAATATATTTGAGTAATAAGAATAATGCCAGGGAATTTCTATTTTAAATTTCTCTTGTCTGAATAAATTCAAAGACTTAAATGAGTTTTTAAGAGCATTCTAGGCCATTCGAAGTTCAGAATTTCTACAGTTTTTGGAGTGCATTTTGCTATGCATAAACACTATACTATCTGTAATGACTTTCAGTAATGACATAGATTTCGAAATACACTCATTACTTTTATATTAAGCAATACTTATTTCCAAGAATTATCATGATTCTTTTCTTTTAAATAATTTATCTTTGTATTTCACTAGTATAACAAATATATTACACATGTTTTTTAACTCCAAGACACTGGTTAAAATATGATTAAGACTGATTAAAGGGATATTCCACTTCCTTCTTAAATTGTTAAAATGTGCTCCTTCAATGTGATGTTTTCTATAAAATTATCTATGCTTCACAAAATTATCATAGCCGAATATTTTTCTAATTTGAAGTGGTTCAACATCTGTGTTTACTGTTAACAATTACTGTACAAATTATATTTATTTACTAAAACATACATTAACAATTAAATAAATTGTTTTCTAAAATAAGTTAAGTGAAAGTTTTGAATACATTAATATTGAACTGTAATGGATATATAAGTCATATTTACCTTTTTAATGCAGATTAATTTTTATTTTTTTATCACCATGATTTAGATGTCTAATTTATTTTAAATGGAACCACTTGTATCATCAAAGCTTTGTCATCTTCTGCTATGACATTTTGTTTCTGAATATAATAAAGTTCTCTTCAAACAAATGCAGTTCTGTCTTCCACCAGAAATAGGTGCACATACCTAAATTTCTGTCAGTAAATCTCTGTGCACATATCTAAATTTCTGTTAGTTAATCTCTTTAATGCTTCCTTCTTTGGCTATTTTATTTCTGCTAGATAATGTTTACTCTACTTTAACATGTAAATTGGGTCCCCAGTAGAATTTAAGGCACAGTGTGGTTTATTTCCTAGACACGGACAGTTGCTGAGCAACACTGTGATAGACAGCAATACACTGACAACAATTACCTAATTTGGAAACACTTTTAGCTGTGATGTTCTCTATTATGAAGACACTGTGTATAACCTTGGTTCATAGTAGACTGAGCCTGGGAGCATGAAGTTTTCTGAAGTCTGTCTACAATAATGGGTTCCCTCTCTTGTATTCACAGGATAGCCTGTGTCATGGTTTTAACAAACAAAATAATCTTTATTTAGGATGAATTGAGAACCTGGAGTAAGCTTAAACTGCAATAATGAAAAATCTGTGAAGAAAAAAAAAATCTGTGTATTTCAAACTTCAAGCCTTAGAGTAACAATTGCTTCTAATTAATTTTCATGAATGAGGAAAATAATATTGTTAAAATATGGTGTAAGAAAAATAAATAAAAATAATTTTGAAAAGCATCTTCAGTGTGGTTTTATATCTCTAACATATGACGTCTTCATATTGTTCATTAAATAGTGACTTTTAACAATTTTGGAGATTCTGAACATGAGGCAATACTATCTGTGAATTCATATTTCATCAGACATGTTCTGCATAGTGTGCTCTTGAAACATTTTCCCTTCCTCTTGTGTGTAGTTCTCTGAGCCCAGGAAGGAAGGATTTCCTGAAGACATCAATTTAGGACTGAGTGTTACAAAGTCTCTTATTCTTTGTGCATTGTCCACTTGTGGGTATCTCTGCTAGTTACCATCGACTGTGAGAGGAAGCTTCTCAGAAGATCAGTGAGCAAGGGACCAGTTGATTTGTATAGCAGAATGTCATAAGGGGTCATTTTATTACTATGTTCCATTACCAGAGTCAAAATGTATTCAGTTTTCTCCTAGACCCATGGTTTATCATCTCTCAGGCTCGTGTTAACCTTAGCTGTGTCAACTGATTGGGTGAGTTTTAAACCCAACCTAGAGCGGTTTGTCCTCTGACATTTGAGTCACTAGTGCATCAGAATAGCTTGCTCATCACCATTATAGATCAGAGGTTTTGTAGATACAATGATGGTTATCTTTCTCCACTAATAGTGTGTCTTCCCATACTATGAACGTTAGTCAGAATGGAGAAGCTTCCATTTAGGCACCAGCTTAACTATTTGGTGTTCCATAATATAAATGTTGTCGTTAGCAATAAGACCTTACAATCAGTGTGTGTAATCAGCAATAAATATCATTAGTTGAAGATTTCTTTAAGTATTTCTTAGACATTTGTGTTTCATCTTTTGAGAACTTTCGTTATAGTTCTGAACCTCATTTTTAATTGGACTATTGTTTTTCTGAATGTAGTATTTTTTAATTATTAATAAAAATTTTCTATACTTACCCTTTCTGGATGTGTATTTGGACAAATTTCCTCCTATTCTCTAACCTACCACTTCTGAAAGATGGTGTTCTTTGCAATACTGAAGCTTTGCAGTTTCAAGTTGTGCCAGTTCTTAGTTGTTCTAGTACCTATGCTATTGGTGTCTTGTTCAGAATTCTTTTTCCTCTACCAGTTATTTCAAGCCTCTATACACATTTCCTTTTCTATCATATTTAGGGTCTGTGATGTTCTGAGATTTATTTGAGGGAACACTTCTTCAGCTAAATAACATTACAATTCCTATACAGAATTTAGCTGTCACTGTCAAAAGACATGCTCTGTGCCCAACATTGATGAAAAAGAAAAACCTATTTGTGTCATAGTCAGAGAAAAGAATGAGACATATTTTTCAATTCTAGAGTTTACTCATTTGAATAAAAATGAGAATAATAAAACAACAAAAGCAAAACAAGTAAAAAAGAAAAGAGTAAAATTTAAGAGTCTGAGAAATTAGCTTACATTAGCTAAATAAATGATGATGTTATTTCTAATCATTATTAGTATGATCTCACAGACAATTCTCATGGAATATAAGAGTTTGAAAATGCAACAGAATTAGAAAAGATTAAGTATAGTTTTGAAGTGCTATTTATATCTCTTTGCTTTTCTTTGTTTTTTGAACTTTGTTATTATTAAACACAACTATTTATCCTATATTACTCATTTTCCCCCTTGTATTTCTAAATTGTACTAACTATACCTGTTTAATTAATGTATAATATTTTTATCTTCACCCAATTACCAACATTGTGAATTACACTTTTAAAACTCAGGAATGTTTATGAGTTAATATCTGATAAAAAAATCTAAGAATACTAAAGCAATATACATTCAGCTTGAATTTGTATACAATCAAATGGATATAAATAGGCACTTTAATTTTGGCTTCTTTAAAAGTCTTTCATTTTATATTTTTATAAACATAACCTTCATATAAAACTGCTTCCATTTATTTTTATTTTCTGATCATATGTCTATGATCACATGTTTTAAATGTTTGCATCTGTTATTTTTTATTTGAAATGCAGAGATTCTGGTGTATGTGAAGATGAATGTTTATACCTGGGTGGGAGCAGAGGTCCCTTGCTTTTTGAGACATGGTCTTCTACTGATACTTGTATTCAGTAATTAAGAAATACTACTGGGCTAGCAAGTCCAACAATTTTCAAGACTCCAAGTCCTCAGCTTTAAAAAACAAGATTGTGACAATGTATGAGAATTAAAGAAGCTGGTCTCCTGGATACAAAATGAAATTTCCATGCTTATACAGTAAACACTTTGCTGACCGAGTCATAGCCTATGTCTGTGTCATAACATTTTGAACTTTTTATTCCTTTGTTTTGTAGTTTTAATTTAAATTTTGAGATTAAAATTTCAACACTGTTCACTTTCCCTCCAAAGCCTCCCATAAAACTCTTGATGCTCCAAATTCATGGCCTCTTTACCACTAATTTTTATTGCATTTATATATGTATATGCGTTTATCTTTGTGCACACACATGCACACATATATGTATGTATGTATTTATTCCTAAATATGTGCTGCTCAATATGTATAATGTTACTGGTACATGTTTTTAGGGTTGTCTGGCACTTGACACACAAGTGGTATGCTCTTTCCTGGAAATTACCACCTCTCCTCTCCAAGCTTTTCTCAGCTACTAGTATCATAGTGACACCACATGAGCTATACCCTGTCCACTTCAGCATGTTCCTTGATATTATCCTCGGCTCATTTTGGTCTAGTGATGTTTGTTAGACTCTATGAATATGGCTTCTGATGTGACTAGGATAAACAATCTTATAGAAACTCTCTAATCCTCTGGCTTTTACAATCTTTGTACCACCTCTTACTCAGTATTCCATGAGCATTAAATATTTAGTTGTTTTGTAGATGTATCCATTGGGACTGGGCTCCACAAATCTGCATTTTGATTAGTTGTGTTTTCTTGTAGCACTCTTCCACTGTTTCAAAGAGGTGTTTCCTTGAACATTGAAGTCTACAATTGTCCGTGGGTATAAGGACAAATGTTTATAGAGTGCTTTCCAATTTTATGTCTGTGTACCATGTGCATACATGATGGCTCCAGAGACAAGAATAGGGCATCAGATCCACTCTATCTAGAGTAAAAGATGTTTGAGGACTTCTTGTGTTTTTTGTGTCCTCTGCAAGAGCAACAAATGCCCTTACACTGAACCATCTCTTCAACCCCTAAAGATATTTGTACATATAAATAAAACCTCACATTTCTAGAAAATAATTACACTTTCAAAAAGGATAAAGTTTCATCTTTCAGAAACAGGAATATTGATCTGTAATTTTTAATAAGAGTTACCTCAACTTAAATAGCTCATTTTCTAAGAAATTTGTATAATTCTCCTCCTAATGTTTTTATAAACATATTTCCATACTTTTATTCTTACTTTTGCAAGTGTTTGGTATAACTATAGTAAAAAGAATGCCAAGATTGCCTCAAAATTTGTGTCCCTTCAGTAGCCACACCTTCTACTAATGTTACAACCAAGGAGGAAGAGAGACATTGCTTCAATTTATATACAAGATGTAATTAAGATTTAACACATTTTCAATTGTTTTCTGTTGAGGTAATTCTTCATCAATTTTATACATGCATATGATTAGTTCAGGTTACATTTTGTGTATAATGATTTTAGATACAGATCATGTGTATAATGAGTTCTGTATGCTCCCTTTTACCTCCTCCCCCCTCACTGTCTGTCTGTCTGTCTGTCTTTCTCTCTGTCCCCTCCTCTCTCTCTCCGAGTCCTATCAATTCTGCTTCCTATCTCTTCTTTTTTCAGAATAATGACTTTTAGTTTAATTTTGTATCTCAGTTACAACCAAGGCTCTCTGTGTTGCCATATATCAGGATTATCCATTGGAAAGTGGCCATGTGATTGGTGAATAAATGACTAAAGAAAATGGCCCACTCACCTGAAATCTATAAATAACAGACAAGTCATTAGTGAGAATTAGTTTCTGTTGAGCTACTCCTGTACCCATGCTCGACCTATTACACTCCTACTACATTAGCTACTTTCAATCGGTCAGTGTACAAATAAAGAAAGAAAAACTAAACAGAGAATCAAAGAAGAAAGCATATGAAAGTCAAACTAAATTCATCTCAGAATAAGACAAATGCCTCTACTCATATATCACAATCATCCAAAGAGCTTCTCAGACAATCTGAGCAGAGTATTTTGCTAACATTATAAAAGAAGGTGTTGATAACAGATATGTGTTACTTACCATCTGTAATCTGAAAAGATGAAGTCCTGTAACCAAGTATGAAATTAAGAATGCATGACAATATTAGGGTGTTTAACAAAAATTTAATAGTATTAAAAAACATCAGAATAAAAATACATATTTTTCTGTTAGTATAATGAATACATATGTACTTACAAGCTTTTGTCTCACGCTAGTAACTTACTGAGTAGTTTTCTCAAAGCCATCATAATGTCTTTGTTCCTCAGAGTGTATATAATGGGATTCAGAGTTGGGATCAAAATGGTGTAGAAAAGAGACAACAGTTTTCCAATTCTTTCTGACTGCGTTGGCTTGGGTTGTAGGTACGTGATGCCAGCAGTTCCATAGAACAGGACTACAACTGTCAGGTGAGAGGAGCAGGTGGAGAAAGCTTTGGCCCTTCCTTTAGCTGAGGACAGTTTCAGAATGCTTAAGATAATTTTGCAATAGGAAACAAGGATCAGCACAAAGGGAACCATGACAAACACCATTGCAACTATGTAGACTGCTATCTCATTCACAAATGTGTCTCCACAAGCTAGCTTGAGGACAGGCGGGATGTCACAGATGAAATGATTGATTCTGTTAGATCCGCAAAAGGGTAGTGAGAATATCTGGTAAGTTTGTCCAATCACAACTGGAATGACACTGATCCAGCAGGCAGCAACCAGCTGCGTACAGATCCTGTGGCTCATGACCAGGGAATAGTGCAGGGGGTTGCAAATGGCCACATAGCGGTCATAGGCCATAGCTGTCAGGAGGAGGCACTCTGTGCCTCCCAGCATAAGAATGAAACACATTTGTGTGGCACAGGCAAATATAGAGATATTTCCTTTCAGAGTACAAAGGTCCGTGAGCATTCTGGGGATGGTGACGGTTACATAACAGATTTCTACGAAAGAAAAATTGCTTAGGAAAAAATACATAGGGGTCTGCAGAGCAGGGTCAATTCTTGTTATTAGCATTATAGTGCTGTTGCACATCAGAATAGTCAGATACATGAGCAAAAATATCCCAAACAGAATCCACTGGAGATGGGGGACATCAGAAAACCCAAGTAGGACAAATTCAATCAGAGAAGAGGCATTCGACTTTTTTGTTGTAAACTTCTGTTCATCTACAGACAATAAATCAAAGGCGGCAATTAATTCATACCTGACATTATATTGACCTGTTACTTTGAATTACTAACAATAATATACATAACTTAAATTGTATCATTAGTTTACAGTGCTTCAAATGAGAGTTGACAATTATAAAACCAATAAATAAAATAGTTAAAACTAACTTAATTGAAATAATAAGTTCTGTTCTGCTTTATTAAATTTGACTGTACTAACACAAAGATATTGAGTAGTGGACATTATCATTTCAAAGACATTTTATTAGTATATGCCTTTAGTGGGGGACATTGTCTGCTCAAGTGATATAACATATATATATATATAGATAGATATAGATATAGATATATACACACATATATATTACTAGGAAACAGATACATATGTGTATATAACTGTATATAGACTTTGCATGTAATTTTAGGTAAATATAAAATAATGTAATTTTTTGAGGATTCATAAAGCATCCTTGGTTTTGTTTCTCATTGCTCTGTCAAAATTTTATTTTTTTGTTATCAAGATGGGAAATGGTGTGTTTTCATTGGTGTTATTTTAGTCTCAGTTTTATTATTTTTTAAAATTATATTTTCCTTTGAACACCTCTTTTGAATTTTATTTTAAATAATTAGAACTATTCTCATTAATAAATATACTTTATTTATAGCATTTTCGTATTCTTTTCAGGTTCTTTGTAAGGGTTTCATTTAATAATGATTACTTATTTTCAAGTACAGTTTTTACTCTCTATTCTCACAATTTAAGAGCTTTGTAAAAGAGCAAATATAGTATGTGCTAAGAGTCTTCAAATGACCAAACATGAAAAGAAGCCTTAAAAGCAAAAGTAAACAGAAATTCTTATATTACCTCATATTACCATTGTCTTATGCAAAGAAGTCAGCACTGTTTTATGATCCATTTATCCTTTCTTTTTATTTCCTGTTTGAGCAACAAGGCTGTTCTTTATCTTTTCATAACTATCTAGAGTTCATAGCTCCCAGATCAATATAGTGAAGTTTTTGATTATGAGATTAGTGTATTTGGGTTCATACAGTCTCTCCCATTTTGTAATCCATTAGTACAAGTTTTCAAATTTGTCTCATTTCCATTTTTGATGTAAGTATTCATTACTTTAAACATCTATTATATATTGATATTATAAGTAATACAGCTGAAAAGTCGGTGATTAGTAAAAATAAGTCATACATTTTAACTAAAGTGAACACAACTATTTATTTTTCTCTTTTATTAATTTATAGCTATCCTAAAGTTATCAACAAGCAACAATATTGCAACTTACCTTTGGATATTTGCATGAAGTGCCAAGTACCTTTAGGTGATTTATAACC